>NC_048588.1:14338481-14938481 GCF_013265735.2 Oncorhynchus mykiss | reverse complement strand
CATATCAAAGCTGAAGGCTAAGGTTAAATCTAGACTTGACCTCCCGAGTGGTGCTGTGGTCTAAGGCACTGCATCGCAGTGCTAGCTGTGCCACTAGAGATCCTGATTCAAGTCCAGGCTCTGTCTCAGCTGGCCCTGACTGGGAGACCAATGCACAATTGGCCCAGGGTCGTTCGGGTTAGAGGAGGGTTTGGCCGGCAGGGATGTCCTTGTCACATCATGCTCTAGCGACTCCTGTGGCGGGCCAGGCGCATGCATGCTGACATGTTGTCAGGTGTACAGTTTCCTCCGACACATTGGTGTGGCTGGCTTCCGGGTTAAACAAGCATTGTTTTATTTATTTATTTCACCTTTATTTAACCAGGTAGGCAAGTTGAGAACAAGTTCTCATTTACAATTGCGACCTGGCCAAGATAAAGCAAAGCAGTTCGACACATACAACGATACAGAGTTAAGTTACACATGGAGTAAAACAAACATTCAATAATACAGTAGAAACAAGTCTATATACAATGTGAGCAAATGAGGTGAGATAAGGGAGGTAAAGGCAAAAAAAAGGCCATGGTGGCAAAGTAAATACAATATAGCAAGTAAAACACTGGAATGGTAGATTTGCAGTGGAAGAATGTGCAAAGTAGAAATAAAAATAATGGGGTGCAAAGGAGCAAAATAAATAAATAAATAAAATAAAATAAATAGGGTAGGGAAAGAGGTAGTTGTTTGGGCTAAATTATAGGTGGGCTATGTACAGGTGCAGTAATCTGTGAGCTGCTCTGACAGCTGGTGCTTAAAGCTAGTGAGGGAGATAAGCGTTTCCAGTTTCAGAGATTTTTGTAGTTCGTTCCAGTCATTGGCAGCAGAGAACTGTAAGAAGAGGCGACCAAAGAAAGAATTGGTTTTGAGGGTGACCAGAGAGATATACCTGCTGGGGCGCGTGCTACAGGTGGGTGATGCTATGGTGACCAGCGAGCTGAGATAAGGGGGGACTTTACCTAGCAGGGTCTTGTAGATGACATGGAGCCAGTGGGTTTGGCGACGAGTATGAAGCGAGGGCCAGCCAACGAGAGTGTACAGGTCGCAATGGTGGGTAGTATATGGGGCTTTGGTGACAAAACGGATGGCACTGTGATAGACTGCATCCAATTCGTTGAGTAGGGTATTAGAGGCTATTTTGTGAATGACATCGCCGAAGTCGAGGATTGGTAGGATGGTCAGTTTTACAAGTGTATGTTTGGCAGCATGAGTGAAGGATGCTTTGTTGCGAAATAGGAAGCCAATTCTAGATTTAACTTTGGATTGGAGATGTTTGATGTGGGTCTGGAAGGAGAGTTTACAGTCTAACCAGACACCTAGGTATTTGTAGTTGTCCACGTATTCTAAGTCAGAGCCGTCCAGAGTAGTGATGTTGGACAGGCGAGGTGCAGGCAGCGATCGGTTGAAGAGCATGCATTTAGTTTTACTTGTATTTAAGAGCAATTGGAGGCCACGGAAAGAGAGTTGTATGGCCTCTTGCCTGGAGGGTTGTTAACACAGTGTCCATAGAAGGGCCAGAAGTATACAGAATGGTGTCGTCTGCGTAGAGGTGGATCAGAGACTCACCAGCAGCAAGAGCGACATCATTGATGTATACAGAGAAGAGAGTCGGTCCAAGAATTGAACCTTGTGGCACCCCCATAGAGACTGCCAGAGGTCCGGACAGCAGACCCTCCGATTTGACACACTGAACTCTCTATCAGAGAAGTAGTTGGTGAACCAGGCGAGGCAATCATTTGAGAAACCAAGGCTGTCGAGTCTGCCGATGAGGATGTGGTGATTGACAGAGTCGAAAGCCTTGGCCAGACCAATGAATACGGCTGCACAGTAATGTTTCTTATCGATGGCGGTTAAGATATCGTTTAGGACCTTGAGCGTGGCTGAGGTGCACCCATGACCAGCTCTGAAACCAGATTGCATAGCAGAGAAAGTATGGTGAGATTTCGAAATGGTCGGTAATCTGTTTGTTGACTTGGCTTTCGAAGACATTAGAAAGGCAGGGTAGGATAGATATAGGTCTGTAGCAGTTTGGGTCAAGAGTGTCCCCCCCCCCCTTTGAAGAGGGGGATGACCGCAGCTGCTTTCCAATCTTTGGAAATCTCAGATGACACGAAAGAGAGGTTGAACAGGCTAGTAATAGGGGTGGCAACAATTTCCACAGATAATTTTAGAAAGAAAGGGTCCAGATTGTCTAGCCCGGTTGATTTGTAGGGGTCCAGATTTTGCAGCTCTTTCAGAACATCAGCTGACTGGATTTGGGAGAAGGAGAAATGGCGAAGGCTTGGGCGAGTTGCTGTGGGGGGTGCAGTGCTGTTGACCGGGGGTCAACAATTGGGGTGAAAAATGTGAATTTTTGACTTGGTTTCCTATATTGTAATCACTCCTCTTTCACCTCAGCTGCCAAACTAACCCTGATTCAGATGACCATGCTAGATTACGGAGACACAATTTATAGATCGGCAGGTAAGGGTGCTCTCGAGCAGCTAAATGTTCTTTACCATTTGGCTATCAGATTTGTTACCAATGCTCCTTATAGGACACATCTCTATACTCCTCTGGAAACTGTTGCAAGACCCGAATGCTTATTTATAAAACCCTCTTAGGCCTCACTCCTCCCTATCTGAGATACCTACTGCAGCCCTCATCCTCCACATACAACACCTGTTCTGCCAGTCACATTCTGTTAAAGGTCCCCAAAGCACACACATTCCTGGGTCGATCATCTTTTCAATTCGCTGCAGCGACTGGAACAAGCTGCAGAAAACACTCAAACTGGACAGTTTTATCTCCTTCTCTTCATTCAAAGACTTAATCATGGACACTCTTACTGACAGTTGTGGCTGCTTCACATGATGTATTCTTGTCTCTACCTTCTTGCCTTTGTGCTGTTGTCTGTGCCCAATAATGTTTGTACCATGTTATGTGCTGCTACCATGTTGTGCTGATGCCATGCTGTGTTGCTTCCATGTTGTTGTCATGTTGTGTTGCTACCATGCTGTGTTGTCATGTTTTCCTGCCATGCTATGTTGTTGTCTTATAGGGAACATTGGTAACAAGCATAACTGGCTGCATTAGTCTCTCAGTGTCATGTATTGTCATGTTGTGTCTTGTTTCTGTCCTTTCCCTTCACCCTGTCTCCCTCTGCTGGTCGTTATTAGGTTACCTTTTCTCCCCCTCTTTCCCCCAGCTGTTCCTTGTCTCCTCCTAACTACCTCGTCACCCCTTTTCCCACCTGTTCCCTTTTTCCCTCTGATTAGTCCTCTATATCTCTCTCTGTTTTTGTTCCTGTCTTTGTCGGATTCTTGTTTGTGTTTTTCATGCCTGAACCAGACTATCGTCATGTTTGCTGCAACCTTGTCCTGTCCTGTCGGAATCTGCCGGTCCATCTGAGCCTACCTATGTTTTGTTATTAAAGAAGTTCTGTTTACGTTAATTCGCTTTTGGGTCCTCATTCACGCACCGTAACAGAAGAATCCGACCAAGAATGGACCCAGCGACTTCGGATCCTCTCCACTCAGCCGTCGAGATCCAGGGAGCGATGCTAGGCAGACACGAGCAGGAATTGTCTGCTGCTCGACATGCCGTTGAGACCCTGGCCACCCAAGTCTCCAACCTCACAGAACAGGTTCACCATCTCCGCCTCGATCCACCGGCCACTTCCAGGGCTTTCGAATCTCCGGAGCCCAGAATCAATAACCCGCCGTGTTACTCTGGGGAGCCCACTGAATGCCGCTCGTTCCTCACCCAGTGTGATATTGTGTTTTCTCTCCAGCCCAACACTTACTCCAGGAGCACTGCTCGTGTCGCCTACGTCATATCTCTCCTTACTGGACGGGCTCGTGAGTGGGGCACGGCAATCTGGGAGGCAAGGGCTGAGTGTACTAACCAGTATCAGGACTTTAAGGAGGAGATGATACGGGTTTTTGATCGATCTGTTTTTGGGGAGGAGGCTTCCAGGGCCCTGTCTTCCCTATGTCAAGGTAATCGATCCATAACAGACTACTCTATTGAGTTTCGCACTCTTGCTGCCTCCAGTGGCTGGAACGAGCCGGCTTTGCTCGCTCGTTTTCTGGAGGGTCTCCGCACAGAGGTAAAGGATGAGATTCTCTCCCGGGAGGTTCCTTCCAGCGTGGATTCCTTGATTGAACTCGCTATTTGCATTGAGCGACGGGTTGATCTTCGTCACCGAGCTCGTGGAAAGGAGCTCGCGTTCTCCGTTGCCCCCCTCTCCGCATCACTACCATCTTCCTCTGCCGGCTCGGGTGCTGAGCCTATGCAGCTGGGAGGTATCCGCATCTCGACTAAGGAGAGGGAACGGAGAATCACCAACCGCCTCTGTCTCTATTGCGGTTCTGCTGGTCATTTTGTCACTTCATGTCCAGTAAAAGCCAGAGCTCATCAGTAAGCGGAGGGCTACTGGTGAGCGCTACTACTCCTGTCTCTCCTTCAAGATCCTGCACTACCTTGTCGGTCCATCTACGCTGGACCGGTTCGTCAGCTTCCTGCAGTGCCTTAATAGACTCTGGGGCGGAGGGCTGTTTTATGGACGAGACCTGGGCTCGGGAACATGACATTCCTCTCAGACAGTTAAGGGAGTCCACGGCCTTGTTCGCCCTGGATGGTAGTCCTCTCCCCAGGATTCAGCGTGAGACGCTACCTTTAACCCTCACTGTTTCTGGTAATCATAGCGAAACCATTTCTTTTTTAATTTTTCGTTCACCTTTTACACCTGTTGTTTTGGGCCATCCCTGGCTAGTTTGTCATAATCCTTCCATTAATTGGTCTAGTAATTCTATCCTCTCCTGGAACGTCTCTTGTCATGTGAAATGTTTAATGTCTGCTATCCCTCCTGTTTCCTCTGTCTCTTCTTCACAGGAGGAGCCTGGTGATTTGACAGGGGTGCCGGAGGAATATCACGATCTGCGCACGGTGTTCAGTCGGTCCAGGGCCACCTCTCTTCCCCCACACCGGTCGTATGATTGTAGTATAGATCTCCTTCCGGGAACCACTCCCCATAGTCCCCTCCTCCTCTCCCGCCGGAGCGGGGTTTTTTTTTGTTAAGAAGAAGGACGGGTCCCTGCGCCCCTGCATAGATTATCGAGGGCTGAATGACATAACAGTGAAGAATCGTTATCCGCTTCCTCTTATGTCTTCAGCCTTCGAGATCCTGCAGGGAGCCAGTATTTTCACTAAGTTGGACCTTCGTAACGCTTACCATCTCGTGCGCATCAGGGAGGGGGACGAGTGGAAGACGGCGTTTAACACTCCGTTAGGGCACTTTGAATACCGGGTTCTTCCTTTCGGCCTCGCTAACGCTCCAGCTGTCTTTCAGGCATTAGTCAATGATGTCCTGAGAGACATGCTGAACATCTTTGTTTTCGTTTACCTTGACGATATCCTGATTTTTTCACCGTCACTCCAGATTCATGTTCAGCACGTTCGACGTGTCCTCCAGCGCCTTTTAGAGAATTGTCTTTTTGTGAAGGCTGAGAAGTGCTCTTTTCATGCCTCCTCCGTCACATTTCTCGGTTCTGTTATTTCCGCTGAAGGCATTAAGATGGATCCCGCTAAGGTCCAAGCTGTCATTGATTGGCCCGTCCCTAAGTCACGCGTCGAGCTGCAGCGCTTTCTCGGCTTCGCGAACTTCTATCGTCGTTTCATCCGTAATTTCGGTCAGGTGGCAGCTCCTCTCACAGCCCTTACTTCTGTCAAGACGTGCTTTAAGTGGTCCGTTTCCGCCCAGGGAGCTTTTGATCTCCTCAAGAATCGTTTTACATCCGCACCTATCCTTGTTACACCTGACGTCACTAGACAGTTCGTTGTCGAGGTTGACGCGTCAGAGGTGGGCGTGGGAGCCATTCTTTCTCAGCGCTCCCTCTCTGACGACAAGGTCCACCCTTGCGCGTATTTTTCTCATCGCCTGTCGCCGTCGGAACGTAACTATGATGTGGGAAACCGCGAACTGCTCGCCATCCGCTTAGCCCTAGGCGAATGGCGACAGTGGTTGGAGGGGGCGACCGTTCCTTTTGTCGTTTGGACTGACCATAGGAACCTTGAGTACATCCGTTCTGCCAAACGACTTAATGCGCGTCAGGCGCGCTGGGCGCTGTTTTTCGCTTGTTTCGAGTTCGTGATTTCTTATCGTCCGGGCTCTAAGAACACCAAGCCTGATGCTTTATCTCGTCTCTTCAGTTCTTCAGTAGCCTCCACTGACCCCGAGGGGATTCTTTCCCCCAGCTGTTCCTTGTCTCCTCCTAACTACCTCGTCACCCCTTTTCCCACCTGTTCCCTTTTTCCCTCTGATTAGTCCTCTATATCTCTCTCTGTTTTTGTTCCTGTCTTTGTCGGATTCTTGTTTGTGTTTTTCATGCCTGAACCAGACTATCGTCATGTTTGCTGCAACCTTGTCCTGTCCTGTCGGAATCTGCCGGTCCATCTGAGCCTACCTATGTTTTGTTATTAAAGAAGTTCTGTTTACGTTAATTCGCTTTTGGGTCCTCATTCACGCACCGTAACAGAAGAATCCGACCAAGAATGGACCCAGCGACTTCGGATCCTCTCCACTCAGCCGTCGAGATCCAGGGAGCGATGCTAGGCAGACACGAGCAGGAATTGTCTGCTGCTCGACATGCCGTTGAGACCCTGGCCACCCAAGTCTCCAACCTCACAGAACAGGTTCACCATCTCCGCCTCGATCCACCGGCCACTTCCAGGGCTTTCGAATCTCCGGAGCCCAGAATCAATAACCCGCCGTGTTACTCTGGGGAGCCCACTGAATGCCGCTCGTTCCTCACCCAGTGTGATATTGTGTTTTCTCTCCAGCCCAACACTTACTCCAGGAGCACTGCTCGTGTCGCCTACGTCATATCTCTCCTTACTGGACGGGCTCGTGAGTGGGGCACGGCAATCTGGGAGGCAAGGGCTGAGTGTACTAACCAGTATCAGGACTTTAAGGAGGAGATGATACGGGTTTTTGATCGATCTGTTTTTGGGGAGGAGGCTTCCAGGGCCCTGTCTTCCCTATGTCAAGGTAATCGATCCATAACAGACTACTCTATTGAGTTTCGCACTCTTGCTGCCTCCAGTGGCTGGAACGAGCCGGCTTTGCTCGCTCGTTTTCTGGAGGGTCTCCGCACAGAGGTAAAGGATGAGATTCTCTCCCGGGAGGTTCCTTCCAGCGTGGATTCCTTGATTGAACTCGCTATTTGCATTGAGCGACGGGTTGATCTTCGTCACCGAGCTCGTGGAAAGGAGCTCGCGTTCTCCGTTGCCCCCCTCTCCGCATCACTACCATCTTCCTCTGCCGGCTCGGGTGCTGAGCCTATGCAGCTGGGAGGTATCCGCATCTCGACTAAGGAGAGGGAACGGAGAATCACCAACCGCCTCTGTCTCTATTGCGGTTCTGCTGGTCATTTTGTCACTTCATGTCCAGTAAAAGCCAGAGCTCATCAGTAAGCGGAGGGCTACTGGTGAGCGCTACTACTCCTGTCTCTCCTTCAAGATCCTGCACTACCTTGTCGGTCCATCTACGCTGGACCGGTTCGTCAGCTTCCTGCAGTGCCTTAATAGACTCTGGGGCGGAGGACTGTTTTATGGACGAGACCTGGGCTCGGGAACATGACATTCCTCTCAGACAGTTAAGGGAGTCCACGGCCTTGTTCGCCCTGGATGGTAGTCCTCTCCCCAGGATTCAGCGTGAGACGCTACCTTTAACCCTCACTGTTTCTGGTAATCATAGCGAAACCATTTCTTTTTTAATTTTTCGTTCACCTTTTACACCTGTTGTTTTGGGCCATCCCTGGCTAGTTTGTCATAATCCTTCCATTAATTGGTCTAGTAATTCTATCCTCTCCTGGAACGTCTCTTGTCATGTGAAATGTTTAATGTCTGCTATCCCTCCTGTTTCCTCTGTCTCTTCTTCACAGGAGGAGCCTGGTGATTTGACAGGGGTGCCGGAGGAATATCACGATCTGCGCACGGTGTTCAGTCGGTCCAGGGCCACCTCTCTTCCCCCACACCGGTCGTATGATTGTAGTATAGATCTCCTTCCGGGAACCACTCCCCATAGTCCCCTCCTCCTCTCCCGCCGGAGCGGGGTTTTTTTTTGTTAAGAAGAAGGACGGGTCCCTGCGCCCCTGCATAGATTATCGAGGGCTGAATGACATAACAGTGAAGAATCGTTATCCGCTTCCTCTTATGTCTTCAGCCTTCGAGATCTTGCAGGGAGCCAGTATTTTCACTAAGTTGGACCTTCGTAACGCTTACCATCTCGTGCGCATCAGGGAGGGGGACGAGTGGAAGACGGCGTTTAACACTCCGTTAGGGCACTTTGAATACCGGGTTCTTCCTTTCGGCCTCGCTAACGCTCCAGCTGTCTTTCAGGCATTAGTCAATGATGTCCTGAGAGACATGCTGAACATCTTTGTTTTCGTTTACCTTGACGATATCCTGATTTTTTCACCGTCACTCCAGATTCATGTTCAGCACGTTCGACGTGTCCTCCAGCGCCTTTTAGAGAATTGTCTTTTTGTGAAGGCTGAGAAGTGCTCTTTTCATGCCTCCTCCGTCACATTTCTCGGTTCTGTTATTTCCGCTGAAGGCATTAAGATGGATCCCGCTAAGGTCCAAGCTGTCATTGATTGGCCCGTCCCTAAGTCACGCGTCGAGCTGCAGCGCTTTCTCGGCTTCGCGAACTTCTATCGTCGTTTCATCCGTAATTTCGGTCAGGTGGCAGCTCCTCTCACAGCCCTTACTTCTGTCAAGACGTGCTTTAAGTGGTCCGTTTCCGCCCAGGGAGCTTTTGATCTCCTCAAGAATCGTTTTACATCCGCACCTATCCTTGTTACACCTGACGTCACTAGACAGTTCGTTGTCGAGGTTGACGCGTCAGAGGTGGGCGTGGGAGCCATTCTTTCTCAGCGCTCCCTCTCTGACGACAAGGTCCACCCTTGCGCGTATTTTTCTCATCGCCTGTCGCCGTCGGAACGTAACTATGATGTGGGAAACCGCGAACTGCTCGCCATCCGCTTAGCCCTAGGCGAATGGCGACAGTGGTTGGAGGGGGCGACCGTTCCTTTTGTCGTTTGGACTGACCATAGGAACCTTGAGTACATCCGTTCTGCCAAACGACTTAATGCGCGTCAGGCGCGCTGGGCGCTGTTTTTCGCTTGTTTCGAGTTCGTGATTTCTTATCGTCCGGGCTCTAAGAACACCAAGCCTGATGCTTTATCTCGTCTCTTCAGTTCTTCAGTAGCCTCCACTGACCCCGAGGGGATTCTTTCCCCCAGCTGTTCCTTGTCTCCTCCTAACTACCTCGTCACCCCTTTTCCCACCTGTTCCCTTTTTCCCTCTGATTAGTCCTCTATATCTCTCTCTGTTTTTGTTCCTGTCTTTGTCGGATTCTTGTTTGTGTTTTTCATGCCTGAACCAGACTATCGTCATGTTTGCTGCAACCTTGTCCTGTCCTGTCGGAATCTGCCGGTCCATCTGAGCCTACCTATGTTTTGTTATTAAAGAAGTTCTGTTTACGTTAATTCGCTTTTGGGTCCTCATTCACGCACCGTAACAGAAGAATCCGACCAAGAATGGACCCAGCGACTTCGGATCCTCTCCACTCAGCCGTCGAGATCCAGGGAGCGATGCTAGGCAGACACGAGCAGGAATTGTCTGCTGCTCGACATGCCGTTGAGACCCTGGCCACCCAAGTCTCCAACCTCACAGAACAGGTTCACCATCTCCGCCTCGATCCACCGGCCACTTCCAGGGCTTTCGAATCTCCGGAGCCCAGAATCAATAACCCGCCGTGTTACTCTGGGGAGCCCACTGAATGCCGCTCGTTCCTCACCCAGTGTGATATTGTGTTTTCTCTCCAGCCCAACACTTACTCCAGGAGCACTGCTCGTGTCGCCTACGTCATATCTCTCCTTACTGGACGGGCTCGTGAGTGGGGCACGGCAATCTGGGAGGCAAGGGCTGAGTGTACTAACCAGTATCAGGACTTTAAGGAGGAGATGATACGGGTTTTTGATCGATCTGTTTTTGGGGAGGAGGCTTCCAGGGCCCTGTCTTCCCTATGTCAAGGTAATCGATCCATAACAGACTACTCTATTGAGTTTCGCACTCTTGCTGCCTCCAGTGGCTGGAACGAGCCGGCTTTGCTCGCTCGTTTTCTGGAGGGTCTCCGCACAGAGGTAAAGGATGAGATTCTCTCCCGGGAGGTTCCTTCCAGCGTGGATTCCTTGATTGAACTCGCTATTTGCATTGAGCGACGGGTTGATCTTCGTCACCGAGCTCGTGGAAAGGAGCTCGCGTTCTCCGTTGCCCCCCTCTCCGCATCACTACCATCTTCCTCTGCCGGCTCGGGTGCTGAGCCTATGCAGCTGGGAGGTATCCGCATCTCGACTAAGGAGAGGGAACGGAGAATCACCAACCGCCTCTGTCTCTATTGCGGTTCTGCTGGTCATTTTGTCACTTCATGTCCAGTAAAAGCCAGAGCTCATCAGTAAGCGGAGGGCTACTGGTGAGCGCTACTACTCCTGTCTCTCCTTCAAGATCCTGCACTACCTTGTCGGTCCATCTACGCTGGACCGGTTCGTCAGCTTCCTGCAGTGCCTTAATAGACTCTGGGGCGGAGGGCTGTTTTATGGACGAGACCTGGGCTCGGGAACATGACATTCCTCTCAGACAGTTAAGGGAGTCCACGGCCTTGTTCGCCCTGGATGGTAGTCCTCTCCCCAGGATTCAGCGTGAGACGCTACCTTTAACCCTCACTGTTTCTGGTAATCATAGCGAAACCATTTCTTTTTTAATTTTTCGTTCACCTTTTACACCTGTTGTTTTGGGCCATCCCTGGCTAGTTTGTCATAATCCTTCCATTAATTGGTCTAGTAATTCTATCCTCTCCTGGAACGTCTCTTGTCATGTGAAATGTTTAATGTCTGCTATCCCTCCTGTTTCCTCTGTCTCTTCTTCACAGGAGGAGCCTGGTGATTTGACAGGGGTGCCGGAGGAATATCACGATCTGCGCACGGTGTTCAGTCGGTCCAGGGCCACCTCTCTTCCCCCACACCGGTCGTATGATTGTAGTATAGATCTCCTTCCGGGAACCACTCCCCATAGTCCCCTCCTCCTCTCCCGCCGGAGCGGGGTTTTTTTTTGTTAAGAAGAAGGACGGGTCCCTGCGCCCCTGCATAGATTATCGAGGGCTGAATGACATAACAGTGAAGAATCGTTATCCGCTTCCTCTTATGTCTTCAGCCTTCGAGATCCTGCAGGGAGCCAGTATTTTCACTAAGTTGGACCTTCGTAACGCTTACCATCTCGTGCGCATCAGGGAGGGGGACGAGTGGAAGACGGCGTTTAACACTCCGTTAGGGCACTTTGAATACCGGGTTCTTCCTTTCGGCCTCGCTAACGCTCCAGCTGTCTTTCAGGCATTAGTCAATGATGTCCTGAGAGACATGCTGAACATCTTTGTTTTCGTTTACCTTGACGATATCCTGATTTTTTCACCGTCACTCCAGATTCATGTTCAGCACGTTCGACGTGTCCTCCAGCGCCTTTTAGAGAATTGTCTTTTTGTGAAGGCTGAGAAGTGCTCTTTTCATGCCTCCTCCGTCACATTTCTCGGTTCTGTTATTTCCGCTGAAGGCATTAAGATGGATCCCGCTAAGGTCCAAGCTGTCATTGATTGGCCCGTCCCTAAGTCACGCGTCGAGCTGCAGCGCTTTCTCGGCTTCGCGAACTTCTATCGTCGTTTCATCCGTAATTTCGGTCAGGTGGCAGCTCCTCTCACAGCCCTTACTTCTGTCAAGACGTGCTTTAAGTGGTCCGTTTCCGCCCAGGGAGCTTTTGATCTCCTCAAGAATCGTTTTACATCCGCACCTATCCTTGTTACACCTGACGTCACTAGACAGTTCGTTGTCGAGGTTGACGCGTCAGAGGTGGGCGTGGGAGCCATTCTTTCTCAGCGCTCCCTCTCTGACGACAAGGTCCACCCTTGCGCGTATTTTTCTCATCGCCTGTCGCCGTCGGAACGTAACTATGATGTGGGAAACCGCGAACTGCTCGCCATCCGCTTAGCCCTAGGCGAATGGCGACAGTGGTTGGAGGGGGCGACCGTTCCTTTTGTCGTTTGGACTGACCATAGGAACCTTGAGTACATCCGTTCTGCCAAACGACTTAATGCGCGTCAGGCGCGCTGGGCGCTGTTTTTCGCTCGTTTCGAGTTCGTGATTTCTTATCGTCCGGGCTCTAAGAACACCAAGCCTGATGCTTTATCTCGTCTCTTCAGTTCTTCAGTAGCCTCCACTGACCCCGAGGGGATTCTCCCTGAGGGGCGTGTTGTCGGGTTGACTGTCTGGGGAATTGAGAGGCAGGTAAAGCAAGCACTCACTCAAACTCCGTCGCCGCGCGCTTGTCCTAGGAACCTTCTTTTCGTTCCCGTTCCTACTCGTCTGGCCGTTCTTCAGTGGGCTCACTCTGCCAAGTTAGCCGGCCATCCTGGCGTTCGGGGTACGCTTGCTTCCATTCGCCAGCGTTTTTGGTGGCCCACCCGGGAGCATGACACGCGTCGCTTCGTGGCTGCTTGTTCGGTCTGCGCGCAGACTAAGTCCGGTAACTCTCCTCCTGCCGGCCGTCTCAGGCCGCTTCCCATTCCCTCTCGACCGTGGTCTCACATCGCCTTAGATTTTGTCACCGGACTGCCTTCGTCAGCGGGGAAGACTGTTATTCTTACGGTTGTCGACAGGTTCTCTAAGGCGGCTCATTTTATTCCCCTTGCTAAGCTTCCTTCTGCTAAAGAGACGGCACAAATCATCATCGAGAATGTTTTCAGAATTCATGGCCTTCCGTCAGACGTCGTTTCGGACAGAGGTCCGCAATTCACGTCTCAATTTTGGAGGGAGTTTTGCCGTTTGATTGGGGCTTCCGTCAGTCTCTCTTCCGGCTTTCACCCCCAGTCTAACGGTCAAGCAGAACGGGCCAATCAGACTATTGGTCGCATCTTACGCAGTCTTTCTTTTCGCAACCCTGCGTCTTGGTCAGAACAGCTCCCCTGGGCAGAATACGCCCACAACTCGCTTCCTTCGTCTGCGACCGGGCTATCTCCTTTTCAGAGTAGCCTCGGGTACCAGCCTCCGCTGTTCTCATCTCAGTTCGCCGAGTCCAGCGTCCCCTCCGCTCAGGCTTTTGTCCAACGTTGCGAGCGCACCTGGAAGAGGGCCAGGTCTGCACTTTGCCGTTATAGGGCGCAGACTGTGAGAGCTGCTAATAAGCGTAGAACTAAGAGTCCTAGATATTGTCGCGGTCAGAGAGTTTGGCTCTCCACTCAGAACCTTCCCCTTAAGACCGCTTCTCGCAAGTTGACCCCGCGGTTCATTGGTCCGTTCCGTATTTCTCGGATCATTAATCCTGTCGCAGTGCGACTTCTTCTTCCGCGATATCTTCGTCGCGTCCACCCGGTCTTCCATGTCTCCTGTGTCAAGCCCGTTCTTCGCGCCCCCGCTCGTCTTTCCCCCCCCCCCCATCCTTGTCGAGGGCGCACCCATCTACAGGGTCCGTAGGATTTTGGACATGCGTCCTCGGGGCCGTGGTCATCAGTACCTAGTAGATTGGGAGGGGTACGGTCCTGAGGAGAGGAGTTGGGTTCCCTCTCGGGACGTGCTGGACCGTGCGCTGATCGATGATTTCCTCCGTTGCCGCCAGGTTTCCTCCTCGAGTGCGCCAGGAGGCGCTCGGTGAGTGGGGGGGTACTGTCATGTATTGTCATGTTGTGTCTTGTTTCTGTCCTTTCCCTTCACCCTGTCTCCCTCTGCTGGTCGTTATTAGGTTACCTTTTCTCCCCCTCTTTCCCCCAGCTGTTCCTTGTCTCCTCCTAACTACCTCGTCACCCCTTTTCCCACCTGTTCCCTTTTTCCCTCTGATTAGTCCTCTATATCTCTCTCTGTTTTTGTTCCTGTCTTTGTCGGATTCTTGTTTGTGTTTTTCATGCCTGAACCAGACTATCGTCATGTTTGCTGCAACCTTGTCCTGTCCTGTCGGAATCTGCCGGTCCATCTGAGCCTACCTATGTTTTGTTATTAAAGAAGTTCTGTTTACGTTAATTCGCTTTTGGGTCCTCATTCACGCACCGTAACACTCAGGTCCACTGTTTTTTTACTGTTCTATTCTACTGTATTATATCCACTTGTTTAGAAATATGTAATGTTTTTATCTTTATTACTTGTTATTATTTATTTATGTATGTGAAGCACTCTGGACTACATTTATGTACGAAATGTGCAAGATAAATAAAGTTTTATTTTATTTTATTTCAGCCGTCATCAGGAATCTGCTGTCAAACCTCTCCCTCCCCTGTGAATATCCATCAGCTCTAAAAAAGTTGGAGTATCTTGCCAGTATCTTTCATCTTTAAGCTGCCAGATGCCTCTTACTCTCTTCAGATCACTACAGAATGTGAGGACTGGTCTGTAATGCGGCTGCCACCCTGCAGAAAGTGAAAGGGGTGCTTTCAAGACAGGAACAACATACTTTACACATTGGAATCAAAATGAAAAAATTGTGTTTCTCTATTCTGGTGTGTGTCAGGCCCAGGAGACAGGACGGCTGGGCAGGAGGTCCTCCCACTATGTCTGAGGAGAGGATGGAAGTGTCTGATTCTTGCCTGAAGAGAGAAACATGACAGGGCAGCGAGAGAGAGCACGAGAGTGCAGGAGAGACATGGAGGGAGAGAGAGAGAGAGATAAGTACCCGTCTACTGTAGAGGATGTACAGCTATCTCTCAATAATTATATTATTATTCTCACCACCAGTGTGAGCTCCATCTGTGTGGCTTTAGCGGATCCTACTGATGAAACACCCTGAAATCATTATCTCCATTACACTGTAACTAACAAAGTGATTTGCATGGAGATAATAATGATATAATTCACATCAAAGAAAACGTTCCGAAATCAAAATTGTTGACGACTAGTACAAAAGTGTTGTGAAATGTTTCCAGGGGGCAGGGTAGCCTAGTGGTTAGAGTGTTGGACTAGTAACCGGAAGGTTGTAAGTTCAAGGCCCCGAGCTGACAAGGTACATATCTGTCGTTCTGCTCCTTAACAGGCAGTTGACCCACTGTTCCTAGGCAGTCATTGAAAATAAGAATTTGTTCTTAACTGACTTGCCTAGTTCAATAAAGGTAAAATATGAATTATGGTGTATCAGAGAGCTTCAGGTGATATAATTTGACATTACCAGCGTTTTGAAAAGTTTATTCACAATACTTTCCAGTGGATATTTTTTATCAAGTTCCCCATGAATGAGAACCAACAAACCCAGACAACCATATCGTCGGATGTGGCAGAGCTTGCAAACTATCATGGATTACAAAGGGAACCCAGTCGCGAGCTTTCCAGTGACACAAGCCTACCAGACGAGCTAAATGTCTTCTATGCTTGCTTCGAGGCAAGCAACACTGAACCATGCATGAGTGCCCCAGCTGTCCCGGATGACTGTGGGATTACGCTTTCCATAGCCGATGTGAGTAAGACCTTTAAACAGGTTAACGTTCACAAGGCTGCAAGGCCAGACCGATTACCAGTATGCTTACTCAGAGCATGATCTGAACAGCTGGCAAGTTTTTTCACTGACATTTTCAACCTCTCCCTGACCCAGTCTGTAATACCTACTTGCTTCAAGCAGACCACCATAGTCCCTGTGTCCAAGAACGCCAAGGAAACGTGCCTATATGACTATCGCCTCATAGCACTCACATCTGTAACCATGAAATGCTTTGAAAGGCTTATCATGGCTCACATCAACAACATCATCCCAGACACACTGGACCCATTCTAATTCGCATACCGCCCCAACAGTTCCACGGATGATGCAATCTCTATTGCACTCCACATTGCCCTTTCCCAACTGGAAAAAAGGAACAAGTGAGAATGCTGTTCATTGACTACAGCTCAGCATTCATAACCATAGTGCCCTCCAAGCTCGTCACTAAGCTAAGGACCCTGAGACTGAACACCTTCTTCTGCAACTGGATCCTGTACTTTCTGACAGGCCACCCCCAGGTGGGGAGGGTAGGCAACAACACATCCACCACGCTGACCCTTAACACGGAGGCCACTCAGGGGTGCGTGCTCAGTCCCCTCCTGTACTCCCTGTTCACCCATGACTGCCCTGCCACTCACGACTTCAACACCATCATTAAGTTTGTCGACGACACGCTGGTGGAAGGTCTGATCCCCGACGATGATGAGACAGCCTATAGGGAGGATGTCAGAGACCTAGCAGTATGGTGCCAGGACAACAACCTCTCCCTCAATGTGAACAAGACAAAGTAACTAATTGTGGACTTGAGGAAAAGGAGGGCCAAGCATGCCCCCATTCACATTGACAGGGCTGTAGTGGAGCGGGTCGAGAGCTTCAAGTTCCTTGTGGTCCACATCGCTATCATGATCCAAACACTCCAACACAGTCCTGATGAGGGCAAGACAACGCCTATTCCCCTTCAGGAGGCTGAAAAGATTTGGCATGGGACCTCAGATCTTCAAAAAGTTATACAGATGCATCATCAGGAGCATCCTGACTGGTTGCATCACTGCCTGGTATGGCAACTACTCGGCATTCGACTGCAGGGCGCTACAGAGGGTAGTGAGAACGGCCCAGTACATCACTGGGGCCGAGCTTCCTGCCATCCAGGACCTCTAAACTAGGCTGTGTCAGAGGAAGGCCCTAAAATTGTCAAAGACTCCAGCCACCGACATCATAGACTGTTCTCTCTGCTACTGCACAGCAAGCGCCAAGTCTGGGACCAAAAGGCTCCTTAACAGATTATACAGCCAAGCCATAAGACTGCTGACTACCCAGACTATTTGCATTGACCCCCTTATTTATTATTATTTATTAGAATTTTTTGTACTAACTGTCTTGTGCAGGCTCAATGTACACTCACTGGACTCTAACCACACACACACACACACACACACACACACACACACACACACACACACACACACACACACACACACACACACGCATTCTTTCACAATCTTCACATAAGCTGCTGCTACTCTCTGTTCATTATCTCTGCGTAATCACTTTACCCCTACCTACATGTACTTATTACCTCAACTACCTTGTACCCCTGCACATTGACTTGGTATTGTTATTTTATTGTGTTACTATTTTTCCTTTAGTTTATTTAGCATATTTTGTATAAGGGCTTGAAAGTAAGCATTTCAGGGTAAGGTCTACATCTGTTGTATTTGGTGAATGTAATAAATAAAATGTTATTTTTTAGAGTTTTTTTTAGTAAGTTCTGGCTTGCGGAGAGGACCTTTTCCAAAAATTATATTTTTTTGGAGTCAGATGGTGAATGGCGCTAGCTATTACCAGATGATTAGCAGGCAATGGATTAAGGTGTCAATTTGCTGAGGTCTATCCTATGGTTCTGTCTGCCATCTGTACTGACAGAGGAAACAATGAATCCCCTCGTATGAATTAATATGCAGATGAGACACACTGAACCGCATCAATAAGACGCTTCCTGAACATGGCATCGGCATGGCAACAACTGCAGGTGATGCCACAGAATGTAACCAGCTATATTTATAAACGACAATAATGGTTTCTCCAGCAAAGAGCCCAGTCAGTCAGTTATGTTGTCAACAATGGCATAATTACAATGCTTCGGGTCGTGCTGAAGAACAACCCTTAGCCGTGGTTTATTGGCAATATATCACAGCCCCTCGGGCCTTGGTGCTTAATAAATATTACATAGCCGGTAAAGCCTATCTGGGTACAGAGGGGTTCTCAAACCGCTAAAAGCTGCCATGATATCATGATACTAATGTGGTGGTGGCAGTAGAAGATAGTTAATATAACACTGAGTGAATGCTGACTGACAATACAGAATAAAAGTGTGTATAAATGGCCTGCATGCTATTTGGGATGCAGAGATGGAAACCTTGAAGCTATCTGAGCCTTATCATCTGGTCATGGGGGTAGGAGTTCCTTGGGAGTGGCTGTGTGTTTTGGTTTGGTATAACCTGTCTACACAGACACAACCCAGAGCTTAGTAACACAAGGCCCAAACAATTGTCATCCTGCTTCCATACGTACGCTTCCAATGCTACGGAGGAAAGAGTGGTTCAAAACTGGGCTGAGTAGATGTATTTTAGGCCTCTATTATTCCCTATAAATGAAATAATAAAATATACAAAACTGCTTTGTGCCTTTAAAGGGCACATGGAGGCCAGTTACTTCAGTGAATGCCTCGAACACTGAGGATCCGCTAAATCAATCTATGTCCATTTCATTGGAGAACCTATTAGACATTATCTGTGGTGCGTCACAAGGTCTTATAATTTTTTTAGGTCAGTTCAATGGTTTTAGATGCAAAGGGAGAACAGACGTCAGGAGGCTGTTTTAAAGATTGCTGTTCTTTCAAACATAAGGTCAATTACAGTCGCGTCCCAAATGGGACCCTATTCCCTATGTAGTGCAATACTTTTGACAATACTATTCCCCATTATGTAGGGAATAGGATGCCATATGGGACACAGCCTAAGAATGTTGTTTTGGGACAGTGATGGAAATGAAGAAAACAAGTTCACATCAGTTCTGAATGATCAAATGATCATTTGATCAAATTATGTGTAAGAACGACAGTTGTATAAAGAGGGCTCCAACTCATCATTGTAACTGTAACTGCATTGTGGGTTAAGGGTTTGTAAGTAAAGCGGTAAGGTCTACACTTGTATTCGGCGCATGTGACAAATAAAGTTTGATTTATGTGAACTTCTTGCCATGCCAAACATGACAAAGTGTGGCAAGGAGTGGCATGATAGGACAAACAGACTGGTGCCCAGACTGGCTGTGGAGAGGACCTTCTCACTCTGTCTCCTACTGCCTCTGGCAGGGCTGTGGGAGAGGGACTCCTCACTCTGTTTCCTACTGCCTCTGACAGGGCTGTGGGAGAGGGACTCCTCACTCTGTTTCCTACTGCCTCTGACAGGGCTGTGGGAGAGGGACTCCTCACTCCGTCTCCTACTGCCTCTGACAGGGCTGTGGGAGAGGGACTCCTCACTCTGTTTCCTACTGCCTCTGACAGGGCTGTGGGAGAGGGACTCCTCACTCCGTCTCCTACTGCCTCTGACAGGGCTGTGGGAGAGGGACTCCTCACTCTGTTTCCTACTGCCTCTGACAGGGCTGTGGGAGAGGGACTCCTCACTCTGTTTCCTACTGCCTCTGACAGGGCTGTGGGAGAGGGACTCCTCACTCTGTTTCCTACTGCCTCTGACAGGGCTGTGGGAGAGGGACTCCTCACTCCGTCTCCTACTGCCTCTGACAGGGCTGTGGGAGAGGACCTCCTCACTCTGTCTCCTACTGCCTCTGACATGGCTGTGGGAGAGGGACTCCTCACTGTGGGAGAGGAATTTATAAAATAATTAGTCTAAGAGATGGAGCATGTGCCACATCAACTTCCCTATCCTGTCCTCTCCTATCCTCTCTTAACTGTCAGCTTGTTTAAAGAAGTGAAGAATTGTCTTGACGTTGGGACATTTTCAACAACTCTGGATGTGCTCTGTCCTCCTGACTGTCCTTATTTTTTTGAAGATGTGCAGTCTGCAGAGTCATGTCCCTGCTGCCGGGCTGATGGGAAACATTCACAACTCGTGCCTCTGCTCTGTCTCACTGTCCATGCTGACAGTGAGGAGAACAGAACCTCAAATCAAATCAAATTTTATTTGTCACATACACATGGTTAGCAGATGTTAATGCGAGTGTAGCGAAATGCTTGTGCTTCTAGTTCCGACAATGCAGTAATGACCAACAAGTAATCTAGCTAACAATTCAAAAACTACTACCTTATAGACACAAGTGTAAGGGGATAAAGAATATGTACATAAAAATATATGAATGAGTGATGGTACAGAGCGGCATAGGCAAGATACAGTAGATGGTATTGAGTGCAGTATATACATATGAGATGAGTATGTAAACAAAGTGGCATAGTTAAAGTGGCTAGTGATACATGTATTACATAAAGATGCAGTAGATGATATAGAGTACAGTATATACATATGAGATGAATAATGTAGGGTATGTAAACATTATATTAGGTAGCATTGTTTAAAGTGGCTAGTGATATATTTTACATAATTTCCCATCAATTCCCATTATTAAAGTGGCTGGAGTTGAGTCAGTGTGTTGGCAGCAGCCACTCAATGTTAGTGGTGGCTGTTTAACAGTCTGATGGCCTTGAGATAGAAGCTGTTTTTCAGTCTCTCGGTCCCAGCTTTGATGCACCTGTACTGACCTCGCCTTCTGGATGATAACGGGGTGAACAGGCAGTGGCTCGGGTGGTTGTTGTCCTTGATGATCTTTATGGCCTTCCTGTGACATCGGGTGGTGTAGGTGTCCTGGAGGGCAGGTAGTTTGCCCCCGGTGATGCGTTGTGCAGACCTCACTACCCTCTGGAGAGCCTTACGGTTGTGGGCGGAGCAGTTGCTGTACCAGGCGGTGATACAGCCCGACAGGATGCTCTCGATTGTGCATCTGTAGAAGTTTGTGAGTGCTTTTGGTGACAAGCTGAATTTCTTTAGCCTCCTGAGGTTGAAGAGGAGCTGCTGCGCCTTCTTCACAATGCTGTCTGTGTGGGTGGACCAATTCAGTTTGTCTGTGATGTGTACGCTGAGGAACTTAAAACTTACTACCCTCTCCACTACTGTTCCATCGATGTGGATAGGGGGGTGTTCCCTCTGCTGTTTCCTGAACCTGATGTTGTCATATGTTTACATGAGCTTGTAAAACAAAGTAGACTCTTAATTATTGTAAGGATTGGTTGTACAGTGTTTCATCTTATGTAGGTTGTTTCTATAGAAAAGCTTCTCCAGTTTTATCTTGTAGGGACTTGATGAGGTGCTCTTAGATGTTCACTAAGACTGTGAGCACATCTACAGTACATGCTGATTGTAAATGCTGTAAGGATTATAGAAATTGACAAATAATTCTGAAGATTTTAGGACACAATGCACAGAACATAAATGTTGCATGTCCCCAACTAAATGTTCCAACATCAGGTTCATTAGTCCTAACGCAATTTCTTCTGTTTCTCAGTCCTCCTAACTAAACTAATTGAATGTAACTCAATCAGATTATTAATATTAATTCAATTAGTCAACTACGCCTCTTCAGTTCTCCTCTAATGTGATAAAGACAACTGTTCAGCACGAACATGTGTTAAACTGTCAGAGCCATGGGAAATGCACTACTATGTTCAGCTCCTGTCCTCCTGCACTGAGGTTATTGTCTGTCTCTCTGTTTGCTTCAGTAAGAATGTCACCTGGCTGACATTGGAATTTACAATATTATTTACAATATTAAGTTCCCTCAGGAACGTTCTATAGTTATGCCTTCTCCATCCCCTCTGTTCAGTCTTCCTAACGCTATCCAGTGGCTCCAAATTGAAAGCCATCACAATTCTCTTAGTTCTACTTTATTCAGAAGGAGCCAAATTAAGTTATTGTGTCTGGAGGAGCATAATAACGTTGTTCACTTCATCAGCTGCATCAACATCCCATGACAAATGCAATGCCACCTGTTACACCTCATGAAATAGTTCAAAGTCATGTTTTTCTCCACTACATTTATTGGAAAAAGTGTTGCTTAAATTAGAAACGGGTCACTCAGTTAAATTTGCAGTGGTTTGGATATTCCCTGTAATGTTGTCTCTGGCTGGAACAAGCTTTTACTTGGAATTATAAAATATTTTTTTTACCAATCAAACAATTCACATGGACATGCATCTCAAAGGATGATAGTGGATTGTGCGTCCGTGTTACCTCTGCATGCTTTTCATTTGCGAACAAACACACTCCTACTGAGTCACGAGACGCTCCTGTAGTCTATCAACCGAAGAGCGCGCGAAGCTGGAGGCAGCGAAGAGGATGTGTGCGTCTCTTCAAACGGGCTTGATTGCGTGTTTGCGAATGTTTTGAACGAGGGTGGATTTCTTACACTTTAAAACATCCAAGATCACACCTTCTACTGAATTGAATGCTTACGAGTCCCGATAATTCTGATGGAATTATGTTGACAATTCTGTCATATCATTTATTTTGCAAATATCTTTGATCGCGACACTATTAGCTTGCTCTAATTATAACGTTGTTACTTTAGGCTCCTTATTCAGTATATGCTACTACTGTCAACTGGAATACACAAAGGAACAAGGTGGAATAGTTTTTCTTCGTCCTATTTCTGTTCCGCAACCCACAGAAGACCTGCTGTTGTAGGCCTATGTGTTTCAAGTAATGGAAGAGAGGTGTTTAATTTTTTGACAATCAAATGTCATAGTCAAAACGTACAGGACTGAGAGGGTAAGTTCAGCTGTCTTTTTGCTTGCGTGTATAATGCATTTGTATAGTATATTGGCATCGATGGGATGCCCTGCGAACAACCACATTGAACGTTTGAGGAAATTAATGGCTTTAGCCAAATTCAGTTATTACCAGCAGTTGATATCATATTCATTTGATAATAAACTAATACATAATTAAATTAACCATCAAATGTATATAATTGCTTTGCTGACTTTGTTGTTAGACTCTGGATTTGTGTCGATTTAGATTCTGCTACATTTTTTGCTTTACTGCCATGAACGTCAGAATAAGTCAACCTGGCCTCAGGGTAAGATTTATTATGTAAATCGGACTCACTCTATTTAGTATTACACATTACATAATGAATGGAATAGCAGTCATACAATATCCTATGAATTACAGGACGTATAGTATGTACACATTGGATGACTTAAGTTATCATATTTGGAGGACATAAACTCAGCAAAAAAAGAAACGTCCCTTTTTCAGGACCCTTTCTTTCAAAGATAATTTGTAAAAATGCAAATAACTTCACAGATCTTAATTGTAAAGGTTTAAACACTGTTTCCCATGCTTGTTCAATGAACCATAAACAATTAATGAACATGCACCTGTGGATCAGCCGTTAAGTCACTAACAACTTACAGACGGTAGGCATTTAAGTTCACAGTTATGAAAATTTAGGACACTAAAGAGGCCTTTCTACTGACTCTGAAAAACACCAAAAGAACGATACCCAGGGTTCCTGCTCATCTGCATGAACATGCCTTAGGCATGCTGATCATCCTCGCAGTGGCAGACCACGTGTAACAACACCTGCACAGGATCGGTACATCTGAACATCACACCTGCGGGACAGGTACAGGATGGCAACAACAACTGCCCGAGTTACACCAGGAATGCACAATCCCTCCATCAGTGCTCAGAATGTCCGCAAAAGGCTGAGAGAGCCTGGACTGAGGGCTTGTAGGCCTATTGTAAGGCAGGTCCTCACTAGGCATCACAACAACGTCACCTATGGGCACAAACCCACCGTCGCTGGACCAGACAGGACTGGCAAAAAGTGCTCTTCACTGACGAGTCGTGGTTTTGTCTCACCAGGGGTGATGGTCGGATTCACGTTTATCGTCGAAGGAATGAGCGTTATACCGAGGCCTGTACTCTGGAGCGGGATCGATTTGGAGGTGGAGGGTCTGTCATGGTCTGGGCAGTGTGTCACAGCATCATCAGACTGAGCTTGTTGTCATTGCAGGAAATCTCAACGCTGTATGTTACAGGGAAGACATCCTCCTCCGTCATGTGGTACCCTTCCTGCAGGCTCATCCTGACATGACCCTCCAGCATGACAATGCCACCAGCCATACTGCTCGTACTGTGCATGATTTCCTGCAAGACAGGAATGTCAGTGTTCTGCCATGGCCAGCGAAGAGCCCGGATCTCAATCCCATTGAGCACGTCTGGGACTTATTGGATCGGAGGGTGAGGGCTAGGGCCATTCCCTCCAGAAATGTCCGGGAACTTGCAGGTGCCTTGATGGAAGAGTGGAGTAACATCTCACAGCAAGAACTGGCAAATCTGGTGCAGTCAATGAGGAGGAGATGCACTGCAGTACTTAATGCAGCTGGTGGCCACACCGGATACTGACTGTTACTTTTGATTTTGACCCCCCCTTTGTTCAGGGACACATTATTAAATTTCTGTTAGTCACATGTCTGTGGAATTTGTTCAGATTATGTCTCAGTTGTTGAATCTTGTTATGTTCATACAAATATTTACACGTTAAGTTTGCTGAAAATAAACGCAGTTGACAGTGAGAGGATGTTTCCTTTCTTGCTGAGTTTAGTATTATACTATGTATAATACTTTAGTATTATATTATGTCTTTCTCTGAGACCAGGTTGCTTTGTGCCTGCTAACAACAAAGGAGAATTACAGGAGAATTTACATTGGTGGTTTTAAAAATGCAAAAAAAGTGTTATAGCTTTATTTAACTAGGCAAGTCAGTTATGAACAAATTCTTATTTACATTTTTCGTATATATGTACTTTTTTAAATGTTACATTTTTATTTTGGAGTGGCAGTCCACAATTAAATACAATATGAACTGAATATGCAAGTTAAGTTATATGAGAGCCCCCACCACCCCTCACTAACGAAAAAATGACAACATAAATACAAATGTTGACACACAAAAAAACATATTATACTTATTGGAGGTGCAAAGATGTAAATAAATGACCAAACGTCTGTCCAGTGAGTCCAGTCTGCATGAAGTAGTTTTCCCACTAGCAACCAAACCATTCACCCAACCATTACTGATCTGTGTCCCTGTCTCTGTCCACTGCCTCCCCAAAATGTAGATAAGGGGTAATCAATGTTATCTAATCTAACCTGTCTAGGTGAGTGAGATTGCCTAGCACTAGCAGCGATGTCTCAACTGTACTACCGGAGGACAGACAACTCCTCCTACAGGGACCGGATCCCTCTGAGGATTGTCAGGGCCGAGTCTGAACTGTCTGGCCTGGAAAGGAACTACCTGGGAGCAGTGGAGAAAGGAGACTACGCCTCAGTCAAACAGGCTCTAGAGGTAGGGATGCAGGGCGGAGAGGAAAAGGGGAGGGAGGAAGGGAGGGGATGGTGGAGACTATGCCTCAGTCAAACAGGCTCTAGAGGTAGGGATACAGGGCGGAGAGGAAAAGGGGAGGGAGGAAGGGAGGGGATGGTGGAGACTATGCCTCAGTCAAACAGGCTCTAGAGGTAGGGATGCAGGGCGGAGAGGCAAAGGGGAGGGAGGAAGGGAGGGGATGGTGGAGACTATGCCTCAGTCAAACAGGCTCTAGAGGTAGGGATGCAGGGCGGAGAGGCAAAGGGGAGGCAGGAAGGGAGGGGATGGTGGAGACTATGCCTCAGTCAAACAGGCTCTAGAGGTAGGGATACAGGGCGGAGAGGAAAAGGGGAGGGAGGAAGGGAGGGGATGGTGGAGACTATGCCTCAGTCAAACAGGCTCTAGAGGTAGGGATGAAGGGCGGAGAGGCAAAGGGGAGGCAGGAAGGGAGGGGATGGTGGAGACTATGCCTCAGTCAAACAGGCTCTAGAGGTAGGGATGCAGGGCGGAGAGGAAAAGGGGAGGGAGGAAGGGAGGGGATGGTGGAGACTATGCCTCAGTCAAACAGGCTCTAGAGGTAGGGATGCAGGGCGGAGAGGAAAAGGGGAGGGAGGAAGGGAGGGGATGGTGGAGACTATGCCTCAGTCAAACAGGCTCTAGAGGTAGGGATGCAGGGCGGAGAGGAAAAGGGGAGGCAGGAAGGGAGGGGATGGTGGAGACTATGCCTCAGTCAAACAGGCTCTAGAGGTAGGGATGCAGGGCGGAGAGGCAAAGGGGAGGCAGGAAGGGAGGGGATGGTGGAGACTATGCCTCAGTCAAACAGGCTCTAGAGGTAGGGATGCAGGGCGGAGAGGAAAAGGGGAGGGAGGAAGGGAGGGGATGGTGGAGACTATGCCTCAGTCAAACAGGCTCTAGAGGTAGGGATGCAGGGCAGGGAGGGAAAGGGGAGGGAGGAAGGGAGGGGATGGTGGAGAAAGGAGACTATGCCTCAGTCAAACGGTCTCTGGAAGTAGGGAAGAAGGAAGGAGAGGGAGGGAGGGAGGGAGGGAGGGAGGGAGGGAGGGAGGGAGGGAGAGGTGGAGAGAGGGAGGAAGGGAGGGGGAGATTAAGTAGGTAGGAGAAAGCATACTATACTTCCATCAAACAAGCTCTAGTGGTAGGGATGGAGGGAGTAGAGGGATGGGAGATGGAGAAAGGTAAGAGGTGAGGGAGGGAAGAGAAGGGAGGGAGAGGGGAGGGAGGTAGGAAGGGAGGGAGTGAAAGGAAAGGAGGAAGGAATGGAGAGAGACAGGAAAGGGGAGGGAGGGAGGGACAGGAAGAGGGGAGGGATGGAGGGATAAATAAGTCTCAGTTCAAGTACAATATCAATAAACATGATACAATTTGCTATCTTGATACCGTAAAACTAAGTAATCATCCATTGTCACCCCCCCCCCCCCCCCCCCCCCCCCCCGCTTGTAGGAGGCAGAGATATACTTCCGGATCAACATTAACTGTATAGACCCTTTGGGCCGCACAGCTCTGCTGATCGCTATAGAGAATGAGAACCTGGAGATTATAGAGCTGCTGCTCACCTATAACGTGTACGTCGGTGATGCTCTCCTACACGCCATCCGTAAAGAGGTGGTGGGGGCCGTGGAACTGCTGCTCAACCACAAGAAGCCCAGCGGGGAGAAACAGGTAGGATAGTTACAGCGTGCTTCCCAAATGGCACCCTGTTGTTGAGTGTTGGCTATAGTCACTTGGTGGAGGGGTGACTAGCCTACATTCACCTGCATACAGCACACTGTCCTTGTGTTATCACATACCAATAGGCTACCTGCTTTACTGGTCTTGAGAAAGGCCTTAGACCTGACATGTCGACATAGAACAGTCTCTACTATATGCCCTGTTGTTTTTCCTGTGCATTACACTAGCACATGCCCTACCAGGCACATACTCATTCCTATAAGGATACATTTTTTAACAACCTTTTTTTAAAACCTTTATTTAACCAGGCAAGTCACTTAAGAACAAATTCCTATTTACAATGACGGCCTACCAAAAGGCAAAAGGCCTCCTGCGGGGACAGGGGATTCAAAATTTAAATAAATGTAATAAAAATATAGGACAAAACACACATCACAACAAGAGAGACAACACAACACTACATAAAGAGAGACCCAAGACAACAGCATGGTAGCAACACCTGACAACACAGCATGGTAGCAACACAACATAACAACAACATGGTAGCAACACAACATGGCAGCAGCACAAAACATGGTACAAACATTTGTCTTGTCTTTACTATCATTAAATGAGACTTAGTTTTTATCAAATATTCTCTGTAATTAGTATTACGCGGTTAAACTGATTAATCATGTAACTGTAATTAACTAGGAAGTCGGGCACCAAGGAAAATATTCAGATTACAAAGTTATAATTTTCCTAATATAACTTTTCAGATATTTGAATATCTGATCAATAGTCTTCTGATTAATGACTTATTTATTTTACCTCACGTTAGTCTCATTCCAAACGTCGTAAATTGTTGGTTATCTGCACGAACCCAGTCTTCACTATGAGTCATCCATACATCAATTGTCTTAAATAATTGATTTATTAACTAACTAAACAATCACAGAAGTGCACACACAAACAAACAGAGTAAAAATGGTTACAAGAAATTATAGGGGAATGTGCCCTAGTGGGCTAAACTGGCATGGCGGCTTGTTAGACAAAAAAGGAAGTGGGGGTCGACTGAGAAGTCCCTACAGAGTTGATAATTATAACGATTGAAATGCTAATCCTTTGCACATGAACGCTCACTCATTCGGGAACAATTGCAATCAATATATATATTTACGCTCCATGTGTCGTCTTGATCGCTGTTGATAAGTTAGTTTCTGTTAGAGAGTTTCCGTCTTCTCTCTCTCTCTCTCTCTCTCTCTCTGTCGTGGGTAGTTCAGAGTGACATTCATTCATGTTGTTGTAGAATGGGTGTCTCTGCGGTTGTCGTTCTTCGCATTCAATGATACCGAATTCCTATCTGCAGACTAGTAATTCATATCAAAGACTTGTTCTTATTCTGTCGGTATCGATAGTCTAAGAGTTTAACCATGTGGTATGGTTAAAAGATTCAGCAATCGTCTCAACCTTTGTCCTCTCGTAATGGAGAAAAACACAGTCTAGTGAGAATTTCTCAAAGTTGGGGTTTTATTCAGGAGTTGCAGCAAAGGGCCTGTCCCAGGATGCCCGACCCTAACTGGGCTCATGGGCGGTCCTCTGATTTAGTTAAACTCAAAAGGGAATTGGAGTTTTCTTCATTAAACAGTCCAGAATCACATTACACAATTTTACAAACAGTATCATCCTCACTCATTCATCTTATACAACAATTAGATGTAAACCTCATATCTGAGGCTATTATATAAACAGCGTTATGGTAATGTGGCCACACCGTCTCCCATGAGCTTCACCAAAATGTAACAAACAGACCAGTTCATAGCTGGATTCTTCACCGATCTTTTATACCTTCTCCGGAACATAAATGTTGTTCGGACCTCAAGTTCTGTGAGGTGGAAGAAATTCCTTTGTTCTCTATGAAACTTCACTCTGTCTCTATACTGTGTGGCCATGAGGCAGGGTCTTCCCTAGGAATTTACGACCTCTCTGACCACAGCAGCCTGGTTGTAGGAGCAGAGAGAGGGGGATGGTGCTCGTTGTACCCAAAGAGGGCAACGTCATGACAACAGTGTTATGGTAATGTGGCCGCACCATCTCCCATGAGCCCCACAAAATTGCACCAAACGAACCAGTTCGTAGCTGGATTCTTCACTGATCTTTTATACCTTCTCCGGAACATAAATGTTATTCGGACCTCAAGATCTGTGAGGTAGAAGAAATTCCTTTGTTTTCTATGAAAATTCGCTCTGTCTCTATACTGTGGCCATGAGGAGATAATCTCCTCCAGGAATTTATGACCTCTCTCTGACCACAGCAGCCTAGGTGTAGGAGGCAGGGAGAGGGGGATGGGGCTTGCTGTACCCAAAGAGGGCAACGTCATGACACATTATTGGGCACAGACAACAGCACAAAGGGCAAGAAGGTAGAGACAACAATAATTCACGCAAAGCAGCCACAACTGTCATTAAGAGTGTCCATGATTGAGTCTTTGAATGAAGAAATTGAGATAAAACTGTCCAGTTTGAGTGTTTGTTGCAGCTCGTTCCAGTCGCTAGCTGCAGTGAACTGAAAAGAAGCGCTTTGGGGACCTTTAACAGAATGTGACTGGCAGAACGGGTGTTGTATGTGGAGGATGAAGGCTGCAATAGATGTCTCAGATAGAGGGGAGTGAGGCCTAAGAGGGTTTTATAAATAAGCATCAACCAGTGGGTCTTGCAACAGGTATACAGAGATGACCAGTTTACAGAGGAGTATAGAGTGCAGTGATGTGTCCTATAAGGAGCGTTAGTGGCAAAGCTGATGGCCGAATGGTAAAGAACAACTTCAACCCTATTTTATTTTTAAGGGGATAGATCAGCTAAGAAATTAGCAGATTTAAGTGTATCAAATTAGATTACTTGCAACTAATACCCCCACCCCCTTTTTCTATATAATGCCCCTACCCCAATTTCCCCTGGTTTTCCCCTCAGTGGAAAACATACAAATTCAAGTCTAACTTTCAACTGAGAGAAAATTTGCATGTGCAATTTACAAGTGTTTCTCCATGCTATTACACGCTGGATATTTGAACCATATAATGTTTGTGAATTACATATTTTTCCTCCTCTCCTCTTGCTTCTGCACATAATTCCCTTTTCACTTCTCTCTCTGTATGTGTTGGTCTACTCTAATTAACAGGTTCTCTCAGAACTGCAATGAGATAAGCTACTATGGGCGATTTACACATTTTCCCCATTCACTTGCACTCTGGATATTTGAACCATAATTCTTACAGTATATTCTCCACAGCATCTCTTCTACACATAATTGCCTCTTCTCTTCCATCTCTGTGTTGATCTTGGTTGTATCCCAAAATGGAACCCTATTCCATATTTAGTGCACACCACCCTATAGGCCCATATCAAAATATAGTGCACTATATAGGGAATAGGGTGCCATTGAGACTTAGCCAGGTGAACAGAGGTATGCTAAAACAGACAGGGTCTCCCTGAGGTCTGAAGGAGAAAGCTTAACTCTGCTCGTCGCTTTATTTAAATCACAGCTGATCCACTAGACTAGATCGTCCTCCCCACATCTCCTAGCCCTCATGTGACTCCTCTATTTACAGTTTGTTTATTTATACACTCTCTTAGTAATATGTTATTCATCTGATTTAAATTTCTGTTGACCTCTTTAGCAAACGAGTCAATAGGCATGTACTGTCTTTCATCTGTATAGGCTACTGATTTGTGTATACCGTGATACATCTGTAGCCTATTGACGACATCTTATTATGTGAAACTGTGAAAAGGTTATTTCCTGGGTTGGCAGGTAGCCTATTGGTTAAGATCCCTGGGACAGTAACTGTAAAGGTTGTCGGTTCAAATCCCTGAGAGGTGAAAAATCTGTAGATTTGCACCTGAGCAAAGTACTTAAGCCCAGTTGCTATGGATAAGAGTGTCTAAAATGAAATCAAACTGAACTTTCCTACTGGTGTTAGGAAACAGGCTGTGAGTACTATGACAACAAAATGGGCCCACAGCCTACAAAGATATGGACACTCTCCCCATCAGAACTTAGAGAACACTGGCAATGCCATCTACAAGGGAGCTCAAGGTATTTCTATCTGGTGTGATAGAAAAATTACATATTTACCTGATTTCTTTGATATTAATGGTTAACAATTCATATTTAACTAATAGTAAGACATTTCTGTTCTACTAATGCTGTGTTTTTATGGTTTCCACTCAAGTTCCCTGGAAGAGTTTAGAACAAGCCCTCATTGTCTCATAATCATCCTGGCATCCCGTGCAGATAACCAGGGTGGAACCATCCATGACTAAGCATTCTTAGTATCAGCCTTTTAACAAACAGCGTTATCTAGTGGTTGACTAGTCTCATTATTGCAATAATTAATTGGTATTAAATAAAGATGATTGCTTGAAGAAATGACAAAGTCTCTCTCACTTCATTAGAATATTCCACCATGCTCTGAAGGGGAGAGAATATTAGAATATTGGCTTTGCTCTCTGAAGGGGAGAGTACACATATGTGGGTGGGGAGCGAGGGAGCTCCAAGAAGCGGCAACACACTAGGACACTAGGAAAATAGCGTCACTCGAATGACAGATAATTGGGCAATTGCGAACAAGTATTTAGCGGCTGTACACGCGTTTAAAACAGTAACAATATTGTCATGTCATAATTAGGCCTAACTAAAGAGCGCACAAGTGAGAGAGGTGCTGTGGCCATCACAGAAACGACCAGGCAAAACTCTTTCCAACAGATTATACAATATATTGAATTATAATATTAGGCTATTTGAACTCAACCATTTATCTTGAAAATATATATTTCAGTGGCTATTACTCTCGTTTGCAGAGGGACAAAAATACAACATTAAAAGTAACTGGAAGACAAACACAGTCCTGAAATGCAAACAACTTCATTAAATTACAGCGTGTATTATCAAGGTTACATTTATGTTTTAGCTAGGACAGAAATAGAACAGAATACAGTAGGTCTGACACACAAACACACTCTGAAACACTTTGGATTCAACTGAGGCCCTTTTAACTAGATGGACAAGAACGCATAGAGCCACCCATGCAGTTAGCTATTGAGACAATGTCTACATACACCATACTGTATTACATCTGAATTAGGATTCTGTCCCTCCATCAGATGGAGAGAGAGAGAGAGGAGTGTAATAGAAGAGTGTATTTGCTCCCTCTAATCTTTCTATCAGAGGAGATTGTGGCATCTGTCTACTGTATCTCCACCTCTCTTTCTCGATCTCCACCTCTCTTTATCCATCTCTACTGTATCTCCATCTCTCTTTCTCCATCTCTACTGTATCTCCACCTCTCTTTCTCCATCTCTACTGTATCTCCACCTCTCTTTCACCATCTCTACTGTATCTCCACCTCTCTTTTTCCATCTCTACTGTATCTCCATCTCTCTTTCTCCATCTCTCTTTCTCCATCTCTCTTTCTCCACCTATCTTTCTCCACCTCTCTTTATCCATCTCTACTGTATCTCCACCTCTCTTTTTCCACCTCTCTTCTCCATCTCTCATGTATCTCCACCTCTCTTTCGCCACCTCTCTTTCTCCACCTCTACTGTATCTCCACCTCTATTTTTCCACCTCTCTTCTCCATCTCTATTGTATCTCCACCTCTCTTTCTCCATCTCTACTGTATCTCCACCTCTCTTTCTCCATCTCTACTGTATCTCCACCTCTCTTTCTCCATCTCTCTTTCTCCATCTCTCTTTCTCCACCTATCTTTCTTCACATCTCTTTCTCCATCTCTACTGTATCTGCACCTCTCTTTTTCTACCTCTCTTCTCCATCTCTACTGTATCTCCACCTCTCTTTATCCATCTCTACTGTATCTCCACCTCTCTTTCTCCATCTCTCTTTCTCCACCTCTCTTCTCCATCTCTACTGTATCTCCACCTCTCTTTATCCATCTCTACTGTATCTCCACCTCTCTTTCTCCATCTCCACCTCTCTTGCTCCATCCCTACTGTATCTCCACCTCTCTTTCTCCATCCTTACTGTATCTCCATCTCTCTTTCTCGATCTCTACTGTATATCCACCTCTCTTTTTCCACCTCTCTTCTCCATCTCTACTGTATCTCCATCTCTCTTTCTCCATCTCTACTGTATCTCCATCTCTCTTTCTCCATCTCTACTGTATCTCCATCTCTCTTTCTCATCTCTCTTTCTCCATCTCTACTGTATCTCCACCTCTCTTTCTCCACCTATCTTTCTCCACCTCTCTTTATCCATCTCTACTGTATATCCACCTCTCTTTTTCCACCTCTCTTCTCCATCTCCATCTCTCTTTCTCCATCTCTCTTTCTCCATCTCTACTGTATCTCCACCTCTCTTTCTCCACCTCTCTTCTCCATCTCTACTGTATCTCCACCTCTCTTTTTCCACCTCTCTTCTCCATCTCTACAGTATCTCCACCTCTCTTTTTCCACCTCTCTTCTCCATCTCTACTGTATCTCCACCTCTCTTTCTCCACCTCTCTTCTCCATCTGTACTGTATCTCCACCTCTCTTTCTCAATCTCTCTTTCTCCACCTCTCTTTCTCCATCTCTACTGTATCTCCACCTCTATTTCTCCATCTCTCTTTCTCCAACTCTATTTCTCCACCTCTCTTTCTCCACCTATCTTTCTCCACCTCTCTTTCTCCATCTCTACTGGATCACCACCTCTCTTTTTCCACCTCTCTTCTCCATCTCTACTGTATCTCCATCTCTCTTTTTCCACCTCTCTTCTCCATCTCTACTATATTTCCACCTCTCTTTCTCCATCTCTACTGGATCACCACCTCTCTTTTTCCACCTCTCTTCTCCATCTCTACTGTATCTCCATCTCTCTTTTTCCACCTCTCTTCTCCATCTCCATCTCTCTTTCTCCATCTCTCTTTCTCCATCTCTACTGTATCTCCACCTCTCTTTCTCCACCTCTCTTCTCCATCTCTACTGTATCTCCACCTCTCTTTTTCCACCTCTCTTCTCCATCTCTACTGTATCTCCACCTCTCTTTTTCCACCTCTCTTCTCCATCTCTACTGTATCTCCACCTCTCTTTCTCCACCTCTCTTCTCCATCTGTACTGTATCTCCACCTCTCTTTCTCAATCTCTCTTTCTCCACCTCTCTTTCTCCATCTCTACTGTATCTCCACCTCTATTTCTCCATCTCTCTTTCTCCAACTCTATTTCTCCACCTCTCTTTCTCCACCTATCTTTCTCCACCTCTCTTTCTCCATCTCTACTGGATCACCACCTCTCTTTTTCCACCTCTCTTCTCCATCTCTACTGTATCTCCATCTCTCTTTTTCCACCTCTCTTCTCCATCTCTACTATATTTCCACCTCTCTTTCTCCATCTCTACTGTATCTCCATCTCTCTTTCTCCACCTCTCTTTCTCAATCTCTACTGTATCTCCACCTCTATTTCTCCATCTCTCTTTCTCCAACTCTCTTTCTCCACCTCTCTTTCTCCACCTATCTTTCTCCACCTCTCTTTCTCCATCTCTACTGGATCTCCACCTCTCTTTTTCCACATCTCTTCTCCATCTCTACTGTATCTCCATCTCTCTTTTTCCACCTCTCTTCTCCCTCTACTGTATCTCCACCTCTCTTTCTCCACCTCTCTTCTCCATCTCTACTGTATCTCCACCTCTCTTTAACCATCTCTACTGTATCTCCACCTCTCTTTCTCCATCTCTCTTTCTCCACCTCTCTTCTCCATCTCTACTGTATCTCCACCTCTCTTCATCCATCTCTACTGCATCTCCACCTCTCTTGCTCCATCTCTACTGTATCTCCACCTCTCTTTTTCCATCTCTACTGTATCTCCATCTCTCTTTCTCCATCTCTCTTTCTCCACCTCTCTTTCTCCACCTATCTTTCTCACCTATCTTTATCCATCTCTACTGTATCTCCACCTCTCTTTTTCCACCTCTCTTCTCCATCTCTACTGTATCTCCACCTCTTTCTCCATCTCTACTGTATCTCCACCTCTCTTTCTCCATCTCTACTGTATCTCCACCTCTATTTCTCCATCTCTCTTTCTCCATCTCTCTTTCTCCATCTCTCTTTCTCCATCTTTACTGTATCTCCACCTCTCTTTTTCCACCTCTCTTCTCCATCTCTACTGTATCTCCACCTCTCTTTTTCCACCTCTCTTCTCCATCTCTACTGTATCTCCACCTCTCTTTCTCCATCTCTACTGTATCTCCACCTCTCTTTCACCATCTCTACTGTATCTCCACCTCTCTTTCTCCATCTCTACTGTATCTCCATCTCTCTTTCTCCATCTCTCTTTCTCCATCTCTCTTTCTCCACCTCTCTTTCACCACCTCTCTTTAACCATCTCTACTGTATCTCCAACTCTCTTTTTCCACCTCTCTTCTCCATCTCTACTGTATCTCCACCTCTCTTTCTCCATCTGTACTGTATCTCCACCTCTCTTTTTCCACTTCTCTTCTCATCTCTACTGTATCTCCACCTCTCTTTTTCCACCTCTCTTCTCCATCTCTACTGTATCGCCACCTCTCTTTCTCCACCTCTCTTCTCCATCTCTACTGTTTCCCCACCTCTCTTTTTCCACCTCTCTTCTCCATCTCTACTGTATCTCCACCTCTCTTTCTCCATCTCTACTGTATCTCCACCTCTCTTTTTCCACTTCTCTTCTCATCTCTACTGTATCTCCACCTCTCTTTTTCCACCTCTCTTCTCCATCTCTACTGTATCTCCACCTCTCTTTCTCCACCTCTCTTCTCCATCTCTACTGTTTCCCCACCTCTCTTTTTCCACCTCTCTTCTCCATCTCTACTGTATCTCCACCTCTCTTTCTCCACCTCTCTTCTCCATCTCTACTGTATCTCCACCTCTCTTTCTCCATCTCTACTGTATCTCCACCTATCTTTCTCCATCTCTACTGTATCTCCACCTATCTTTCTCCATCTCCACCTCTCTTTCTCCATCTCTACTGTATCTCCACCTATCTTTCGCCATCCCCACCTCTCTTTCTCCACCTCTCTTTCTCCACCTCTCTTTCTCCATCTCTAATGTATCTCCACCTATCTTTCGCCATCCCCACCTCTCTTTCTCCACCTCTCTTTCTCCACCTCTCTTTCTCCATCTCTACTGTATCTCCACCTATCTTTCTCCACCTCTCTTCTCCATCTCTACTGTATCTCCACCTCTCTTTCTCCATCTCCACCTCTCTTTCTCCATCTCTACTGTATCTCCACCTATCTTTCTCCACCTCTCTTTTTCCACCTCTCTTCTCCATCTCTACTGTATCTCCACCTCTCTTTCTCCACCTCTCTTCTCCATCTCTACTGTATCTCCACCTCTCTTTCTCCATCTCTAATGTATCTCCACCTCTCTTTCTCCATCTCTCTTTCTCCATCTCTAATGTATCTCCACCTCTCTTCTCCATCTCTACTGTATCTCCACCTCTCTTTCTCCATCTCTACTGTATCTCCACCTCTCTTTCACCATCTCTACTGTATCTCCACCTCTCTTTCTCCATCTCTACTGTATCTCCATCTCTCTTTCTCCATCTCTCTTTCTCCATCTCTCTTTCTCCACCTCTCTTTCACCACCTCTCTTTAACCATCTCTACTGTATCTCCAACTCTCTTTTTCCACCTCTCTTCTCCATCTCTACTGTATCTCCACCTCTCTTTCTCCATCTCTACTGTATCTCCACCTCTCTTTTTCCACTTCTCTTCTCATCTCTACTGTATCTCCACCTCTCTTTTTCCACCTCTCTTCTCCATCTCTACTGTATCTCCACCTCTCTTTCTCCACCTCTCTTCTCCATCTCTACTGTTTCCCCACCTCTCTTTTTCCACCTCTCTTCTCCATCTCTACTGTATCTCCACCTCTCTTTCTCCATCTCTACTGTATCTCCACCTCTCTTTTTCCACTTCTCTTCTCATCTCTACTGTATCTCCACCTCTCTTTTTCCACCTCTCTTCTCCATCTCTACTGTATCTCCACCTCTCTTTCTCCACCTCTCTTCTCCATCTCTACTGTTTCCCCACCTCTCTTTTTCCACCTCTCTTCTCCATCTCTACTGTATCTCCACCTCTCTTTCTCCATCTCTACTGTATCTCCACCTCTCTTTTTCCACTTCTCTTCTCATCTCTACTGTATCTCCACCTCTCTTTTTCCACCTCTCTTCTCCATCTCTACTGTATCTCCACCTCTCTTTCTCCACCTCTCTTCTCCATCTCTACTGTTTCCCCACCTCTCTTTTTCCACCTCTCTTCTCCATCTCTACTGTATCTCCACCTCTCTTTCTCCACCTCTCTTCTCCATCTCTACTGTATCTCCACCTCTCTTTCTCCATCTCTACTGTATCTCCACCTATCTTTCTCCATCTCTACTGTATCTCCACCTATCTTTCTCCATCTCCACCTCTCTTTCTCCATCTCTACTGTATCTCCACCTATCTTTCGCCATCCCCACCTCTCTTTCTCCACCTCTCTTTCTCCACCTCTCTTTCTCCATCTCTAATGTATCTCCACCTATCTTTCGCCATCCCCACCTCTCTTTCTCCACCTCTCTTTCTCCACCTCTCTTTCTCCATCTCTACTGTATCTCCACCTATCTTTCTCCACCTCTCTTCTCCATCTCTACTGTATCTCCACCTCTCTTTCTCCATCTCCACCTCTCTTTCTCCATCTCTACTGTATCTCCACCTATCTTTCTCCACCTCTCTTTTTCCACCTCTCTTCTCCATCTCTACTGTATCTCCACCTCTCTTTCTCCACCTCTCTTCTCCATCTCTACTGTATCTCTACCTCTCTTTCTCCATCTCTAATGTATCTCCACCTCTCTTTCTCCATCTCTCTTTCTCCATCTCTAATGTATCTCCACCTCTCTTCTCCATCTCTACTGTATCTCCACCTCTCTTTCTCCATCTCTACTGTATCTCCACCTCTCTTTCACCATCTCTACTGTATCTCCACCTCTCTTTCTCCATCTCTACTGTATCTCCATCTCTCTTTCTCCATCTCTCTTTCTCCACCTCTCTTTCACCACCTCTCTTTAACCATCTCTACTGTATCTCCAACTCTCTTTTTCCACCTCTCTTCTCCATCTCTACTGTATCTCCACCTCTCTTTCTCCATCTCTACTGTATCTCCACCTCTCTTTTTCCACTTCTCTTCTCATCTCTACTGTATCTCCACCTCTCTTTTTCCACCTCTCTTCTCCATCTCTACTGTATCTCCACCTCTCTTTCTCCACCTCTCTTCTCCATCTCTACTGTTTCCCCACCTCTCTTTTTCCACCTCTCTTCTCCATCTCTACTGTATCTCCACCTCTCTTTCTCCATCTCTACTGTATCTCCACCTCTCTTTTTCCACTTCTCTTCTCATCTCTACTGTATCTCCACCTCTCTTTTTCCACCTCTCTTCTCCATCTCTACTGTATCTCCACCTCTCTTTCTCCACCTCTCTTCTCCATCTCTACTGTTTCCCCACCTCTCTTTTTCCACCTCTCTTCTCCATCTCTACTGTATCTCCACCTCTCTTTCTCCACCTCTCTTCTCCATCTCTACTGTATCTCCACCTCTCTTTCTCCATCTCTACTGTATCTCCACCTATCTTTCTCCATCTCTACTGTATCTCCACCTATCTTTCTCCATCTCCACCTCTCTTTCTCCATCTCTACTGTATCTCCACCTATCTTTCGCCATCCCCACCTCTCTTTCTCCACCTCTCTTTCTCCACCTCTCTTTCTCCATCTCTAATGTATCTCCACCTATCTTTCGCCATCCCCACCTCTCTTTCTCCACCTCTCTTTCTCCACCTCTCTTTCTCCATCTCTACTGTATCTCCACCTATCTTTCTCCACCTCTCTTCTCCATCTCTACTGTATCTCCACCTCTCTTTCTCCATCTCCACCTCTCTTTCTCCATCTCTACTGTATCTCCACCTATCTTTCTCCACCTCTCTTTTTCCACCTCTCTTCTCCATCTCTACTGTATCTCCACCTCTCTTTCTCCACCTCTCTTCTCCATCTCTACTGTATCTCCACCTCTCTTTCTCCATCTCTAATGTATCTCCACCTCTCTTTCTCCATCTCTCTTTCTCCATCTCCACCTCTCTTTCTCCATCTCTACTGTATCTCCACCTATCTTTCTCCATCTCTACTGTATCTCCACCTATCTTTCTCCATCTCCACCTCTCTTTCTCCATCTCTACTGTATCTCCACCTATCTTTCTCCATCTCCACCTCTCTTTCTCCATCTTCACCTCTCTTGCTCCATCTCTACTGTATCTCCACCTCTCTTGCTCCATCTCCACCTCTCTCTCTCCATCTCTACTGTATCTCCACCTCTCTTTCTCCATCTCTACTGTATCTCCACCTCTCTTGCTCCATCTCTACTGTATCTCCACCTCTCTTTCTCCATCTCTACTGTATCTCCACCTATCTTTCTCCATCTCCACCTCTCTTTCTCCATATCCACCTCTCTTACTCCATCTCTACTGTATCTCCACCTATCTTTCTCCATCTCCACCTCTCTTTCGCCATCTCTACTGTATCTCCACCTATCTTTCTCCATCTCCACCTCTCTTTCTACATCTCTACTGTATCTCCACCTCTCTTTCTCCATCTCCACCTCTCTTTCTCCACCTCTCTTTCTCCATCTCTACTGTATCTCCACCTATCTTTCTCCATCTCCACCTCTCTTTCTCCATCTCCACCTATCTTGCTCCATCTCTACTGTATCTCCACCTATCTTTCTCCATCTCCACCTCTCTTTCTCCATCTCTACTGTATCTCCACCTATCTTTTTCCATCTCCACCTCTCTTTCTCCATCTCTACTGCATCTCCACCTCTCTTTCTCCATCTCTACTGTATCTCCACCTCTCTTTCTCCATCTCCACCTCTCTTTCTCCATCTCTACTGTATCTCCACCTATCTTTCTCCGTCTCCACCTCTCTTTGTCCATCTCTACTGTATCTCCACCTATCTTTCTCCATCTCCACCTCTCTTGCTCCATCTCCACCTCTCTTGCTCCATCTCTACTGTATCTCCACCTATCTTTCTCCGTCTCCACCTCTCTTTGTCCATCTCTACTGTATCTCCACCTATCTTTCTCCATCTCCACCTCTCTTTCTCCACCTCTCTTTCTCCATCTCTACTGTATCTCCACCTCTCTTTCTTCATCTCTTTTTCTCCACCTCTCTTTATCCATCTCTTCTGCGGGAGTTTAGAGATAATGATAGTAAGGTCAGACTCCATCTCAACAACATGACCTAACTGGCAGCGATACTAGTCATTGTTTCAACATCACTTTGTTATGCAAACACATTATCTGGACCACACACAAATGCACGCACACTATCAGGAACATCATAAATCAATGACAAGAAGACCTGTGGTTTACGGGAACATCACTTAGATCTGAGTTGTTGCAGTAAAGGGAACAGTAATTTAATCATGTTAGCTAGTATTTCCTCGTACTGTAAGTGAAGTGGTCACTCAAGTGCCTCTTTCCTTATCATCTCCTCCCAGAGGGAGACCAATCAGACTGTGGCTGTGACCCAAATGGGATCCTATTCCCTATATAGTGCACTACTTTTGACCAGAGCCCTATGATGGTGCCATTTGGGACGCACGTTAAATGATTAAACCCTGTCAATCAGGCAATCAAATTGATTTATAAAGCAGATGTCATGAAGTGCTGTTACAGAAACTCAGCCAAACACCTCATAGAAAAAAAACAATGCAGATATGTAGAAGCATGGTGGCTAGGAAAAACTCCCTAGAAAGGCAGAAACCTAGGAATAAACCTAGAGAGGAACGAGGCTCTGAGGGGTGGCCAGTCCTATTCTGGCTGTGTCCGGTGGAGATTATAAGAGTACATGGTAATTAAGTATGGTAATTAAGGCCAGATCATTCTTCAAGATGTTCAAACGTTCATAGATGACCAGCAGGTACAATAATAATCACAGTGGTTATAGAGGGATAAACGTTAGTTGGCTTTTCATAGCCGAGCATTCAGAGGTTTAGACAGAAGGTGCAGATGATAGAGAGAGAGCGAGAGAGAGAGGGAGAAAAAAATGTGGAAACACCAGGTCAGGGACAAGGTAGCACATCCAGTGAACAGGTCAGGGTTCCATAGCCGCAGGTAGAACAGCAAAAACTGGATCAGCAGCACAACCAGATGGACTGGGGACGGGAACGGGGACAGCCAGGAGTCGCCAAGCCAAGTAGCCCTGAGGCATGGTCCTAAGGCTCAGGTCCTCTGGGAAGAGAGAAAGAGAGCAAAAGAGAGATGGAACAAGTAGAGGGAGCATACAGTACTTAAGATAAAAAAGGACACCAGATAACACAGGAGAATTACACCAGACAGACTGACGCTAGCCCCTGGCATATAGACTACTGCAGCATAGATACTGGACATTGAGACTGAGGCCACATCCGACGATACCCCGGGACAGGGCTAACGAGGCAGGATGTAACCCTACCCACTTTGCCAAAGCACAGCCCACACACTACCAGAGGGATATCAATAGCCCACCAACTTATTACCCCTGAGACAAGGTGGAGTATGGCCCATGAAGATCTCGCTCAGCCCGAGGGGGTGCAGAATCGGATAGGAAGATCATGTCAGTGTCTCAACCCACTCAAGTCAAGTATAGCGATATTCAATGTGATGCACCTTCCTAGGGACGGCATGGGAGAGCACTAGCAAGAGAGTGACTCATATGTTCAGAGGCAGATAATCCCATTGGAGAGAGGGGAGCCAGCCAGGCAGAGACAGCAAGGGTGGTTCGTCACTCCAGTGCCTTGCCATTCACGTTCGAACCCCTGGGCCAGACTTTACTCAATCATAGAACCTACTGAAGAGATGAGTCTTCATTAATTACCGTCTCTCACATGGATCAGCAGACCTTTCCATAAAATGTAGCTCTATAGGAGAAAGCCCTGCCTCTAGCTGTTTGCTTAGAAATTCTAGAAACAATAAGGAGACATCCGTCTTGTGAGCTTACATGTAGGTATGTACGGCAGAACCAAATTGGAGAGATAGGTAGGAGCAAGTCCATGTAATGCTTTATAGGTTATCAGTAAAACATTGAATCAGCCCTTGCCTTGACAGGATGCCAGAGGTTTGTGCTGGAGTAATATGATCAAATGTTTTGGTTCTAGTTAAGATCTTAGCAGCCGTATTTAACAATAGCTGAAGTTTATTTAGTGCATTATCCGGGTAGCCGGAGAGTAGAGTATTGCAGTAGTCTAATCTTGAAGTGACAAAAGCATGGATTAGCTTTTCGGCATAATTTTTGGACTAAAAGTTTCATATTTTTGCTATAATACGAAGATGAAAAAAAGCTGCTCTCTAAATATTTTTCATATGTTCGTCAAAAGAGAGATCAGGGTACAGAGTAACACCAAGATCCTTCACAGTTTTATTTGAGATGACTGTACAACCATCAATATGAACTGTCAGATGAAACAGCAGATCTCTTTGTTTCGTGGGACCTTTAACTAGCATCTCTGTTTTTTCCGTGTTTAAAAGTTTTTAAAAATTCCTTAGGTCTGAAACACAGTCTTCCAGGGTAGGCAATTTTGGGGCTTCACCACGTTTCATTGAAATGTACAGCTGTGTATCTGTTGACATTATGTTTCCGAATAACATCACCAAAAGGTAGCATATATATAGTGAAAACAATAGTGATCCTAAAGCAGATCCTTGCATAGCTGGTCCTCTGTAATAGAGCAGCTGGTCCTCTGTAATCAACACACAGACACACAGACACACAGACACACACACACACACACACACACACACACACACACACACACACACACACACACACACACACACACACCCACACACACACACACACACATAAACAGCTTCTTCTCAAGTAAATCCTAAACTCTATTGTATTGGTTCATAAAGGAGGCATTTTGGTAGTATTGATATTGATAATACTACGATGTTGTTATGAATTCAGTTTTGTCTAATTCAGTTTTCCTTCTTCAATCGATTTCTGGATTGAACACAACTTTTGTCACTTGCCCACCATCATCCCTATCTGACTATGACCCATATTTATCTCTTCCCCGCCTTCTCCCCAGGTTCCTCCCATCCTATTGGACAAGCAGTTCTCTGACTTCACTCCTGACATCACACCCATCATCCTAGCAGCTCACACCAACAACTATGAGATCATCAAACTGCTGGTGCAGAAGGGGGTGTCTGTGCCCCAGCCACATGAGGTGGGTCTGAATCAGGATATATGCTACACAAAGGTTTAGTACTATGGTCAATTATAAAATACTACATGCTACAGTATGATATAGTATGTAATGTAGTACAGTACAATAGTCACAGCAGGCTACACTACACTATACAGTATGATACAATAGTAGAGTACAGTATGATAGTTACAATACTGCCCTCCGTCCCCTAACTCTGTTCCAGGTGCGCTGTAACTGCATGGAGTGCGTGTCCAGCTCTGATGTGGATAGTCTTCGTCACTCCCGCTCACGTCTCAACATCTACAAGGCCCTGGCCAGCCCATCACTCATAGCCCTCTCCAGTGAAGACCCTTTCCTCACAGCCTTCCAGCTCTCCTGGGAACTGCAGGAACTCAGCAAGGTGGGGGTTTCAACAGATATTTGCTAAGTTTATTTAATTTAATTAAATTGAGCTGGAGGATGAGTTTGAGTCAAAGAGTGAGGAGTTGTCTCAGCAGTGTACTTTATAAGCAGTTTATGGACTATTAATGTACATACTTAATTCTTATTTGGAACATAAGGCTTCCACAATAGAGTGCCACAGACGCCCATCTTCTGCCTAATAGGAGATGGACGGTGTTCCATGACGGTGTTTATTTGTGCTCGACTTTTAACTAACATTTCCTGACTGTTTCAGGTGGAGAATGAGTTTATGTCGGAGTATGAAGAGTTATCTCAGCAGTGTAAACAGTTTGCCAAGGACCTGTTGGACCAAACCAGAAGTTCCAGAGAACTAGAGCTGATCCTGAACTACAGAGATGACATCAACCCTCTACTGGATGAGAACACCAACGATCTGGCCAGACTCAAACTGGCTATCAAATACAGACAGAAAGAGGTAAGACATAACCAATGTGTTTATTGTAATTTTTCTGCTTGTTGACACTTGGCCAGGTGACTCTCCCTCCCAATGTACAGCTGAGGGTTTTGCATGTTATATTGCAGTGGATAAAGCATGAAGCTAACTGCTGTTATCTTTAAAAAAGGATTGAGAAGTAGTAGCTGGCCGGATTTGGGTGGAGACTTCCTATGGGAGTTGGAATTATGTGATAATCACCAGGCTGTGTCTGAAAATGGCATCCTTCCTTAGTAAAACAACACATTACTGGAGCTACACAACATGACCAAAAGTATGTGGACACCTGTTCGTCGAACATCTCATTCCAAAATCATGGGCATTCATATAGAGTTGGTCCCCTGTTTGCTGCTATAACAGCCTCTACTCTTTTGGGAAAGATTTCCACTAATGTTTGAACATTGCTGCAGGGACAAGCGTCCATTCAGCCACAAGAGCATTAGTGAGGATGGGCGCTAATTTTGGGCGATTAGACATGGCTCGCAGTCTGCATTCCAATTCATCCCAAAGGTATTCGATGGGGTTGAGGTCAGGGCTCTGTGCAGGCCAGTCAAGTTCTTACACACCAATCTCGACAAACCATTTCTGTATGGACCTCACTTTGTGCACGGGGGCATTGTCATGCTAAAACAGTAAAGTCCTTCCCCAAACTGTTGGCAGTAAGTTGGAAGCACAGAATTGTCTAGAATGTCCTTGTATGCTGTAGCGTTAAGATTTCCCTTCACTGGAACTAAGGGGCCTATCCGAAGCATGGAAAATTAGCCCCATGCCATTATTCCTCCTCCATCAAACTTTACAGTTGTACTCTGCATTTGGGCAGGTTGCGTTCTCCTGGCATTCACCAAACCCAGATTGGTCCGTCGGACTCCCAGATAGTGAAGCGGGATTCATCACACCAGAGAACACATTTCCACTGCTCCAGAGTCCAATGGCGGCGAGCTTTACACCAATCCAGCTGACGCTTGGGATTGTGCATGGTGATCTTAGGCTTGTGTGCGGCTGCCCTGCCATGGAAACCCATTTCATGAAGCTCCTGACGAACAGTTCCTGTTCTGATGTTGTTTCCAGATGCAGTTTGGAACTCGGTAGTGTCTGTTGGAACTGAGGACAGACAATTTTTAAAAAGCTATGTTCTTCAGCACTCGGCGGTCCTGTTCTGTGAGTTTGTGTGGCCTACCACTTCGTGGATGAGCCATTGTTGCTTCACAATAAGTTTCCACTTCACAATAACAGCACTTACAGTTGACCGGGGCAGCCATAGCAAGGCAATAATTTGATGAACTGACTTGTTGGAAAGGTGGCATCCTATGAAGGTGCCACTTTGAAAGTCACTGAGTTCTTCAGTAAAGCCATTCTACTGCCAATGTTTGTCTATGGAGTTTGCATTCAATGGAAACATAAATACCTTATTTACATACGTATTCAGACCTTTTGCTATGAGACTCGAAATTGAGCTCGGGTGCATACTGTTTCCATTGATGATCCTTGAGATGTTTCGACAACTTGATTGGAGTCCACATGTTGTAAATTCAATTGATTGGATATGATTTGGAAAGGCGCACACCTTTCTCCCACAGTTATATACGTTCCCATGTCAGAGCAAAAACCAAGCCATGAGGTCGAAGGAATTGTCCGTAGAGCTCCGAGCAGGATTGTATCGAGGCATAGATCTGGGGAAGATTATCAAAAAAATTCTGCAGCATTGAAGGTCCCCAAGAACACAGTGGCCACCCTCATGGAAGAAGTTTGGAACCACCAAGACTCTTCCTAGAGCTGGCCGCCCAGCCAAACTGAGCATTTGGGGGAGAAGGGTCTTGGTCAGGGAGGTGACCAAGAACCCGATTGTCACTCTGACAGAGCTCCAGAGTTCCCCTGTGGAGATGGGAGAACCTTCCCGAAGGACAACCATCTCTGCAGCACTCCACCAATCAGGCCTTTATGGTAGAGTGGCCAGACAGAAGCCACTCTTCAGTAAAAGGCACCTGATAGCATGCGTGTAGTTTGCAAGAGGCACTTAAAGACTCTCAGACCACGAGAATCAAGATTCTCTGGTCAGATGAAACCAAGATTGAACTCTTTGGCCTGAATGTCAAGCGTCACGTCTGGAGGAAACGTCTGGCATCATTCCGACGGTGAAGCATGGTGGTGGCAGCATCATGCTGTGGGGATGTTTTTCAGCGGCAGGGACTTGGAGACTAGTCAGGATCGAGGCAAAGATGAACGGAGCAAAGTACAAAGAGATCCTTGATGTAAACCTGCTCAAGAGTTCAGACCGAGGTAAAGGTTCACCTTCCAATAGGACAAAGTCACTAAGCACACAGCCAAGACAACGCAGGAGTGCCCAGACTTGAACCGAATCTCCGGAGAGACATGAAAATAGCTGTGCAGCAACACTCCCCATCCAACCTGACAGAGCTTGAGAGGATCTGAAGAGAGGAATGGGAGAAACCCACCAAACAGGTGTGCCAAGCTTGTAGCATCATACCCAAGAAGACTCGAGACAGTAATCACTGTCAAAGGTGCTTCAACAAAGTAAATTATCTGAATACTTAAGTAAATGTGATTTTTCAGTGTTTTATCTTTTATAAATGTCCAAAAATCTGTTTTTGCATTGTCATTATGGGGTATTGTGCGTAGATTGATGTGTGGAAATAAGCGATTTAAAACATTTTCGAATAAGGCTGTAACGTAACATAATGTGGAAAAAGTCGAGGGGTTTGAACACTTTCCGAATGCACTGTATAGTGTATGTCTCAGTCTGCTGTCCAGTCCCTTGATGGGAACATAATGAAACATAATGATACAGCAATAATGATGCTACAAATACGATAATGCTCTGACTGAATGTTTCCTTGGAATACTGACTTACAATACATCTAATTTACACAGGAAAACAACATGTTACACAGGAAAACAACAACCTTGGCTACATTGCATATGGCACCTGATTCCCTATTTGTGGTCCTATCATGGCTAGTATGCCGTCAGTAGTTTGTGGGAATATTGTCTCATGTTAAGTGTACACCACTGTATTGTGATTTTTTGGTTTATGGTTGGTTGCTGCTAGACTTACTGTAGATGAGCATGTACAGTACAGTTATGAAATGTTGCCCCCTCCTGAGTAGAATGGGATGCTGCATCTGTTTTCATGTAGAGTGAAGAGGACCGAGAACTGCAGAAAAAAAACACAAATTCATTGCTTAATACTTTAAACCCTTTCCATGAGACGGACATTTACAGTATGACACTACTGAAAATACACAACATGCTATTTGGCTTTAAGGTTATGGATAGAACAGAGATAAGACTCCATAGAGAGACATTTCTAACGAACTCCATGGTCCTGTTTGAAAGAGTGCCTGTCTGTCAAATCTGTTCCTCATTAAACATCATTATGTTTTTGTCTCTGTGAGATTTGATAGAACCATCTGCTGAACATTTGCGCTGCTCTGTGTGACGTAAATTTAATCTCAGTCTAATGGAATTACGAACAATTACAACCAAATGGATCCCCATCACTTAGAGCAGGGCATTGTGGGGGATGAGGTCATTAGTGAGGTCATCAGTCAGAGAGCGACTGAGACAGAGAGTGTTTTAGACAGTGCCTGAGACGGATAGAGTGTTCCTTATCAAACCTTGTAGATGGCAGATCTGAGAGAACTGTAATGCTCCGGTTACATACCCACCACAGTTCCTGGAACTGTGCTGACAAGGACAATATGAAGAGAAAGTATCCGACACAGCGCAGTACAGTGTGTGAAGAGGATATTAGAGAGGAACAGAGATGCCAGGGAGGGACAGTTGGGACCAGGCCAAGAACAGCTGGTAACACTCATCAGAATGATCAGGCACATTAAGGTCATTAAGACCGGGCCGCCCCCAGGTGGTGAGGGTAGGCAACAACATTTCCACCCCGCTGATCCTCAACACTGGGGCCCCACAAGGGTGCGTTCTGAGCCCTCTCCTGTACTCCCTGTTCACCCACGACTGCGTGACCCACGACTGCGTGACCACTGCGTGACTGCGTGACCACGCACGCCTCCATCATCAAGTTTGCGGACGACACAACAGTGGTAGGCTTGATTACCAACAACGACGAGACGGCCTACAGGGAGGAGGTGAGGGCCCTCGGAGTGTGGTGTCAGGAAAATAACCTCACACTCAACGTCAACAAAACTAAGGAGATGATTGTGGACTTCAGGAAACAGCAGAGGGAACACCCCCCTATCCACATCGATGGAACAGTAGTGGAGAGGGTAGTAAGTTTTAAGTTCCTCGGCGTACACATCACAGACAAACTGAATTGGTCCACCCACACAGACAGCATCGTGAAGAAGGCGCAGCAGCGCCTCTTCAACCTCAGGAGGCTGAAGAAATTTGGCTTGTCACCAAAAGCCCTCACAAACTTCTACAGATGCACAATCCAGAGCATTCTGTCGGGCTGTATCACCGCCTGGTACGGGCAACTGCTCCGCCCACAACCGTAAGGCTCTCCAGAGGGTAGTGAGGTCTGCACAACGCATCACCGGGGGCAAACTACCTGCCCTCCAGGACACCTACACCACCCGATGTCACAGGAAGGCCATAAAGATCATCAAGGACAACAACCACCCGAGCCACTGCCTGTTCACCCCGCTATCATCCAGAAGGCGAGGTCAGTACAGGTGCATCAAAGCTGGGACCGAAAGACTGAAAAACAGCTTCTATCTCAAGGCCATCAGACTGTTAAACAGCCACCACTAACATTGAGTGGCTGCTGCCAACACACTGACTCAACTCCAGCCACTTTAATAATGGGAATTGATGGGAAATTCTGTAAAATATATCATTAGCCACTTTAAACAATGCTACCTAATATAATGTTTACATACCCTACATTATTCATCTCATATGTATATTTACAGTGCCTTGCGAAAGTATTCGGCCCCCTTGAACTTTGCGACCTTTTGCCACATTTCAGGCTTCAAACATAAAGATATAAAACTGTATTTTTTTGTGAAAATTTCAGTCTCTCGATGTGCAAAACTGATAGAGACATACCCCAAGCGACTTACAGCTGCAATCGCAGCAAAAGGGCTGAATAATTTTGCACGCCCAATTTTTCAGTTTTTGATTTGTTAAAAAAGTTTGAAATATCCAATAAATGTCGTTCCACTTCATGATTGTGTCCCACTTGTTGTTGATTCTTCACAAAAAAATACAGTTTTATATCTTTATGTTTGAAGCCTAAAATGTGGCAAAAGGTCGCAAAGTTCAAGGGGGCCGAATACTTTCGCAAGGCACTGTATCTTTGTACATATTCTTTATCCCCTTACACTTGTGTCTGTAAGGTAGTAGTTTTTGAATTGTTAGCTAGATTACTTGTTGGTCATTACTGCATTGTCGGAACTAGAAGCACAAGCATTTCGCTACACTCGCATTAACATCGGCTAACCATGTGTATGTGACAAATAAAATCGGATTTGATTTGATTTGATTTGATTTGAAGAGCTGGAGGTGCTGCTGGACTAAACAGCACATAGGGTGTAATTTGGGATGCACACATAATGTAATCTGGGACGTCATTTGACCTCCTCCATTAGCTGAGTATGTTTACTGCTGTCAGTATGCTGTACCCAACTGCCAAGACTTGCTTAAGATGTGCCTGTTTTCGTGTCAGTTGTTTGTCAATGTGGAGTGGAAAGCAAGTGAGAAAGAATATTAAACATTGTGAAGTTACATTAGACACACAGGTCTCCAATAACAGCTAATCAGTAATTATCATAAAGGCTGACCCTCCCTCCCTCCCTCCCTCCCTCCCTCCCTCCCTCCCTCCCTCCCTCCCTCCCTCCCTCCCTCCCTTCCCCTTCATACCCCCTCTCTCGCTCCTCTTTCTCCTCCCTCTCTCTCTCCTTTCCTCCCCACCCCTATTCCCTCCCTCAATCTCCCTCCTCCAGTTTGTAGCCCAGCCTAACTGTCAGCAGCTGCTTGCGTCTCGTTGGTACGATGAGTTCCCTGGGTGGAGGCGTCGTCACTGGGCAGGGAAGTTCCTAACCTGTGTCTTCATCGGCCTCCTCTTCCCCCTCTTCTCCTTCTGCTACCTGGTCTCTCCTAAGAGCCGCTATGGACACTTCATCAGGCAAGTATCCTAGACATTAGAGAGGCAGGCCAGCAACTGGAGGGTTGCCAGTTTGAATCCCTGGTCTGATGGGAAAAATCTGTCAGGAAGCTGAAGTTGAATTTATGTTAGACCTAATGGACAATAAAGTAATTTTCTTCTACATCATTAGGAAGCCCTTCATCAAGTTTATCTGCCACACAACGTCGTATCTCACCTTCCTGTTCCTGCTGCTGCTGGCTTCCCAGCACATCGTCTCAACAGACCCCAACAGACAGGGGCCGACTCCTACTGTGGTGGAATGGATGATACTGCCCTGGGTACTGGGTAAGAGTGTGTGTGTGTGTGCGCGCAGAGGTGCACAACATGGTTGGTCAAGAAAGGATAGACCCGGACACATGCTGCTCCCTCCAAAGTGATACATAACACAATGTCAACTCCACAGAAGGTCAGCTGATGATAGAGCGTCATTCGAGACATACCACGTAGACTGCTATTGGTGTTAATGATACTAGTTGATGACAATTCTGACAGGAAATGGTAGAAACCAAGCTTGTGTTTCAGCCAAATACCCTATCTACCTTTTACAGCTGGTTTTCATGCATTGTACGCACACTGTATTGTAAGACAACCCAGCCCATGTGTTTCCTATTTAACTCCCATTACGGTGTTCTGTTCAGTGCAACCGCATGGCAGGATGCATGCAACCAGTCTACCTGTTCATACCTGTCTACTTGTTCATACCTGTCTACCTGTCCTGTATCACCGCTTGATATGGCAAATGCGCCACCCTCAATTGCAAAGCGCTACAGAGGGTGGTGTGGTCAGCCCAGTACATCACTGAGGCCAAGATCCAGGACCTCCATTAGGCGGTGTCAGAGGAAGGCCCGAATAATTCCCAAAGACTGCAGCCACCCTGGCCATAGTTCACTCTGCTACCGTCCGGCAAATGGTACCGGAACGTCGACTCTTGGACTAACAGGCTCCGAGACAGCTTCTAACCCAAGCCATAAGAGTGCTAATTAGTTCATTAATAGAGTACTTACACAGACCCTATCTTGCACTGACTCTATGCACGCTCACACACAAACTAGAACAACGCTCACACACAAACTAGAACAACGCTCACACACAAACTAGAACAACGCTCACACACAAACTAGAACAACGCTCTCACACAAACTAGAACAACGCTCACACACAAACTAGAACAACGCTCACACACAAACTAGAACAACGCTCACACGCAAACTAGAACAACGCTCACACACAAACTAGAACAACGCTCACACACAAACTAGAACAACGCTCTCACACAAACTAGAACAACGCTCACACACAAACTAGAACAACGCTCACACGCAAACTAGAACAACGCTCACACACAAACTAGAACAACGCTCACACACAAACTAGAACAACGCTCACACACAAACTAGAACAACGCTCACACACAAACTAGAACAACGCTCACACACAAACTAGAACAACGCTCACACACAAACTAGTACAACGCTCTCACACAAACTAGAACAACGCTCACACACAAACTAGAACAACGCTCACACACAAACTAGAACAACGCTCACACACAAACTAGAACAACGCTCACACACAAACTAGAACAACGCTCTCACACAAACTAGAACAACGCTCACACACAAACTAGAACAACGCTCACACACAAACTAGAACAACGCTCTCACACAAACTAGAACAACGCTCACACACAAACTAGAACAACGCTCACACACAAACTAGAACAACGCTCACACGCAAACTAGAACAACGCTCACACGCAAACTAGAACAACGCTCACACACAAACTAGAACAACGCTCACACACAAACTAGAACAACGCTCACACACAAACTAGAACAACGCTCTCACACAAACTAGAACAACGCTCACACACAAACTAGAACAACGCTCACACACAAACTAGAACAACGCTCACACACAAACTAGAACAACGCTCACACACAAACTAGAACAACGCTCACACACAAACTAGAACAACGCTCACACACAAACTAGAACAACGCTCACACACAAACTAGAACAACGCTCACACACAAACTAGAACAACGCTCTCACACAAACTAGAACAACGCTCACACACAAACTAGAACAACGCTCACACACAAACTAGAACAACGCTCACACACAAACTAGAACAACGCTCACACGCAAACTAGAACAACGCTCACACGCAAACTAGAACAACGCTCACACACAAACTAGAACAACGCTCACACGCAAACTAGAACAACGCTCACACGCAAACTAGAACAACGCTCACACACAAACTAGAACAACGCTCACACGCAAACTAGAACAACGCTCACACACAAACTAGAACAACGCTCACACACAAACTAGAACAACGCTCACACACAAACTAGAACAACGCTCTCACACAAACTAGAACAACGCTCACACGCAAACTAGAACAACGCTCACACACAAACTAGAACAACGCTCACACACAAACTAGAACAACGCTCTCACACAAACTAGAACAACGCTCACACACAAACTAGAACAACGCTCACACGCAAACTAGAACAACGCTCTCACACAAACTAGAACAACGCTCACACACAAACTAGAACAACGCTCACACACAAACTAGAACAACGCTCACACACAAACTAGAACAACGCTCACACACAAACTAGAACAACGCTCTCACACAAACTAGAACAACGCTCACACACAAACTAGAACAACGCTCACACACAAACTAGAACAACGCTCACACGCAAACTAGAACAACGCTCACACGCAAACTAGAACAACGCTCACACGCAAACTAGAACAACGCTCACACACAAACTAGAACAACGCTCACACACAAACTAGAACAACGCTCACACACAAACTAGAACAACGCTCACACACAAACTAGAACAACGCTCACACACAAACTAGAACAACGCTCTCACACAAACTAGAACAACGCTCACACACAAACTAGAACAACGCTCTCACACAAACTAGAACAACGCTCTCACACAAACTAGAACAACGCTCACACGCAAACTAGAACAACGCTCACACGCAAACTAGAACAACGCTCTCACACAAACTAGAACAACGCTCACACACAAACTAGAACAACGCTCACACGCAAACTAGAACAACGCTCACACGCAAACTAGAACAACGCTCTCACACAAACTAGAACAACGCTCACACACAAACTAGAACAACGCTCACACACAAACTAGAACAACGCTCACACGCAAACTAGAACAACGCTCACACGCAAACTAGAACAACGCTCTCACACAAACTAGAACAACGCTCACACACAAACTAGAACAACGCTCACACGCAAACTAGAACAACGCTCTCACACAAACTAGAACAACGCTCACACACAAACTAGAACAACGCTCACACGCAAACTAGAACAACGCTCTCACACAAACTAGAACAACGCTCACACAGAAACTAGAACAACGCTCTCACACAAACTAGAACAACGCTCACACACAAACTAGAACAACGCTCACACACAAACTAGAACAACGCTCACACGCAAACTAGAACAACGCTCTCACACAAACTAGAACAACGCTCACACGCAAACTAGAACAACGCTCACACGCAAACTAGAACAACGCTCACACACAAACTAGAACAACGCTCACACACAAACTAGAACAACGCTCACACACAAACTAGAACAACGCTCACACACAAACTAGAACAACGCTCACACACAAACTAGAACAACGCTCACACACAAACTAGAACAACGCTCACACACAAACTAGAACAACGCTCACACGCAAACTAGAACAACGCTCACACACAAACTAGAACAACGCTCACACACAAACTAGAACAACGCTCACACACAAACTAGAACAACGCTCACACACAAACTAGAACAACGCTCACACGCAAACTAGAACAACGCTCTCACACAAACTAGAACAACGCTCACACGCAAACTAGAACAACGCTCACACACAAACTAGAACAACGCTCACACACAAACTAGAACAACGCTCACACACAAACTAGAACAACGCTCTCACACAAAACCCATACACATTCAGATACTCTACATACACATGCACGCACGCACACGCGCACACGCACACACACACACACACACACACACACACACACACACACACACACACACACACACACACACACAGATGTAGGATCTTAATTTGAGCCAGTTTAGCACAGCAGGAAAATAATTCTGCAGCAACAGGAAACGGAAATTATCATTTTTCAGTAGTGTAAAACAAGTCTGAAATTACAAACTTTAGAAGCCTCTTTAAAACTCAAATACACTACAAGTTTGCATTTCCTGCTATGTAGGAAAATTCTCACCAACCTAAAAGTGATCAAATTAAGATCCTACATGTACACACACACATGCATACAGAGTCACTTTAGCTGGCCTTCATGTACATATCTACCTGAAATATCTCATCCCCCTGCACATTGATCTGGTACTGGTACTCTGTATATACAGTAGCTCCATTCTTTTGTATTTTCTTTTTATTGTAATTCTTTATCTCTGCATTGTTGGGAAGGGCTTGTAAGCAAGCATTTCATGGTTAAGTCTACACCTGTTGAATTCGGCGCATGTGACAAATACCATTTGATCTGATTTGATTTTAACACCCCCTCTTCACCTGGGGAACGTGGACATAGATCAGAGAAGTGAGAGAGACATGATAGATTAGTTCTGCCCAGCGTCAGACAGACATGACAACCTTAACCCTAACTCTAGGACTGCATCCCAAATAGCACCATATTCCCTGTTTAGATCACTACTTTAGACCAGGCCTCGAGAGGCCCTCGTCAAAAGTAGTGCACTATGTAGGGAATAGGGTGAGTTACATAGGGCTCTGGTCAAAAGTAATGCACTTTGCAATGGATAGAATGGATAGTCTGTTCTCCGTCCTGTAGGCTTCATCTGGACAGAGATTAAACAGATGTGGGATGGAGGGTTCCAGGACTACATCCATGACTGGTGGAACCTCATGGACTTTGTTATGAACTCTCTGTACCTGGCTACCATTTCTCTGAAGATTGTTGCCTATGTCAAGGTACTGTATGATGGTTGTTGTGTACTAGATAATATGAAATACGCTTGAATAAATTGTCGACGAATTCTTGAAAATACGACCACCTTACACTCAGGCTTCATTTAAATGAGTAGGAGCGCCTCACGCTCGTCAAAAGTTGTCCGGTGGAGAAGGCTGATTGGACTTACTATGTAATGCCGCCTCGCTGTCTCACCCCCTTCTCCCACAGTAGAGTTTGCCTCTCCCCTCTCTGTCTCTCCCTCTCTTCCACAGTAGACTCTGATCTGTCCCCTCTCTGTCTCTCCCTTTCTCCCACAGTAGAGTTTGACCTCTCCCCTCTCTGTCTCTCCCTCTCTCCCACAGTACAGTGGCTTCAGGGCCAGGAACGAGTGGCAGATGTGGCATCCTACCTTGGTAGCAGAGGCTGTGTTTGCCATCGCTAACATCTTCAGCTCCCTCCGCCTCATCTCTCTGTTTACAGCTAACTCCCACCTGGGACCTCTACAGGTCAGGATTATCATACTAGATTCACATGATTTGTCATTTAATACTATGTTTCTGTCATTATGTCCAGGAGCAGTATTAGGAGCAGTATTAGAGTATGACTGCTGATTTAGGATCAGTTTTTCCTTTTAATTCACAATGAATAATATTATATGGTCGGGGGGGACCTGATCCTAGATCAGTATTCCTACTCTGAGAAGATTGATACATACAGTATGGCCCCTGATCTGTAAAGCACTGAGCTGCAATTTATTGCATGAAAGGTTCTCGTTTATGATGATGATTATGATGATGAATATGACGATAATCATCATGATTCCAGATCTCTCTGGGCAGGATGCTGCTGGACATCCTTAAGTTCCTGTTTATCTACTGCCTGGTGCTCCTGGCCTTCGCTAACGGGCTCAACCAGCTCTACTTCTACTACGAGACAGACGAGGGACTGAAGGGATGCAAGGGCATCCGCTGCGAAACACAGAACAACGCTTTCTCAACGTTAGTAAAGACCTGATAATGTGTTCCTCTGTAACATGTTTAACTTTTGGGAGGGTAAACAAATTCTGTTATCTTTCCCAAAATGCCCGGAATCAGAAGGCAATTAGCAGGGAAACCAGGAATTTCAGGAATTTGGGGAAAGTTACTGGAATTTTGCAACCTTACATTTTATTTTATTGAGATAGATATGTATGTTTTGCCAATATTCTGGATTAGGGCAAAACTGGAATGGCAGCCTTTTATGATATCTTGACTATTCATGTAGATTCAGCATACGTTATACATTTTGAAATATAACCCCCTCTCTCTTGCATCCCTTTCTCTCTCTCTCTCTCTCTCTCTCTCTCTCTCTCTCTCTCTCTCTCTCTTTCATCTGTCGCTCTCTCTTTCATCTGTCTCTCTCTTTCATCTGTCTCTCTCTCTTTCATCCCTTTCTCTCTCTTTCATCTGTCTCTCTCTCTTTCATCTCTCTCTCTCTCTCTCTCTCTCTTTCATCTCTCTCTCTCTCTCTCTCTCTCTGTCTCTCTCTCTCTTTCTCTCTCTCTCTCTCTCTCTCTCTCTCTCTCTCTCTCTCTCTCTCTCTCTTTCATCTGTCGCTCTCTCTTTCATCTGTCTCTCTCTTTCATCTGTCTCTCTCTATTTCATCTCTCTCTCTCTCTCTCTCTCTCTCTCTCTCTCTCTCTCTCTCTCTCTCTCTCTCTCTCTCTCTCTCTCTCTCTCTCCTCTAGGTTGTTTGAGACACTCCAGTCTTTGTTCTGGTCTGTCTTTGGGTTGATCAGTTTGTATGTGACCAACGTGGAGGCAGACCACCAGTTCACAGAGTTTGTAGGGGCCACCATGTTCGGAACCTATAATGTCATCTCTCTGGTGGTTCTACTCAACATGCTGATCGCCATGATGAACAACTCATACCAACACATCGCTGTGAGTGAAACCTTAACCCTAACACTAACCCTAGCCATGATAGACAACTGCTACCAACACATCGCTGTAAGTCTTATGCTATCACTGGAAAGCAAAATTATTAATTCATTCACTTGTTTGTGAGCCCAACAACCTGTCTGCGGTCATTTTATATCACACAGTTTTGTTCATATCACTTGTTCAGATGCTTAGCATGTGTTGTTTCTGTTCAGGATCATGCAGACATTGAGTGGAAGTTTGCAAGAACCAAGTTGTGGATGAGTTACTTTGAAGAGGGAGGGACTCTACCTTCTCCATTCAACATCATCCCGAGCCCCAAGTCAATCTGGTATTTCATCTGCTGGATCAGGAAACACATCTTCAAGATCACCAGGCCCAAGAAAACAGAAACATTTGGAACCATAGGGGTGAGGATGTGGTCTCTAGTCTACATCAACAATAATTGTACTGAACAGTAGAGTTGTAAAATGTCAGTAATTTCCCCCAAATTCCCAGGTTTTCCAGAAATCCTGGTTGGATTTCCTGTATTTCTTGTTTATTCCACTCTGATTCTGGGAATCCTCCAACTGAGATTTCTGGAAGACCTGGCAATTCTGGAACTCCACTGAATAGTTCACAGTTGAATCTTCTACTTCTTCTCTTCTACTCTATTCTCAGAAGGTTGTTCTCAACAAATTATCATGAATGAAATGACCTGTTCTTCCCAGAATGGTTAGACGTGTGTCATGAGACATAACTGTTCTGATAGCATCAGCAGTTAGAAGTTAAAGGGATAGAGGGATCGTTCGGGAACTAATGGGATAGTTCGGGATTTGGGCAATTAACAATTTTTATGTCTCTGCATCCAGTATAAAGGGAGTTACTGGTACTTTCGCAAGTCAATGCTAACTCGTATATGCGCTAGTTTAGCGAAAAAGAATAGTGCAAAGACTGGAAGTCTTCATGTAATGTTAGTTAGCATTGGCTCACAAATCAACCTCTACCTTCCTTTATACTGGATCCAGAGACATTAAAATGGTATCCACGAGTTCATCTGACACTGGAGAAGAAGATAAAGGGCTTCATTGCCCAACTCCCAAACTATCCCTTTAACAGAGAACGGGCAGGTGATGACAGAGCTAGCTGGCCAACTCTCCCCCAAGAAGGAAATCACATGAACTGATTAGTCATGCTGCCTGGTGTGCTTTTGGAGTAAGTTAATGTTCCTCTTTTGTAGAGACGGGCTGCTATAAATGTACGAATAAACCACCAGTATCAGGTATTTATATTTAAATGGATTATTTCTCAATCATTATGTGTCAGTTTTCAATGTTTTTTATTCTGCTGATGCACATATTTTGAACTTGATTTTTCCCAAATGGCACCCTATTCTCTATATAATGCACTACTTTTGACCAGAGTCCCGGTGGAAAAGTAGAGCTCTATGGCCCTGGTGAAAAAGTAGAGCTCTATGGCTCGATTAAAAGTAGGGCTCTATGGCCCAGGTCAAAAGTAGGGCTCTATGGCCCCGGTCAAAAGTAGGGCTCTATGGCCCGGTCAAAAATAGAGCTCTATGGCCCCGGTCAAAAGTAGGGCTCAATGGCCCCGGTCAAAAGTAGAGCTCTATGACCCAGTCAAAAGTAGAGCTCTATGACCCCGGTCAAAAGTAGGGCTCTATGGCCCCGGTCAAAAGTAGGGCTCTATGGCCCGGTCAAAAATAGAGCTCTATGGCCCCGGTCAAAAGTAGGGCTCTATGGCCCGGTCAAAAATAGAGCTCTATGGCCCCGGTAAAAAGTAGGGCTCTATGGCCCGGTCAAAAGTAGAGCTCTATGACCCAGTCAAAAGTAGAGCTCTATGACCCAGTCAAAAGTAGGGCTCTATGGCCCCGGTCAAAAGTAGGGCTCTATGGCCCCGGTCAAAAGTAGAGCTCTATGGCCCCGATCAAAAGTAGAGCTCTTTGACCCAGTCAAAAGTAGAGCTCTATGGCCCCGGTCAAAAGTAGGGCTCTATGGCCCTGGTCAAATGTAGAGCTCTATGGCCCCGGTCAAAAGTAGAGCTCTATGACCCAGTCAAAAGTAGGGCTCTATGGCCCCGGTCAAAAGTAGAGCTCTATGGCCCAGTCAAAAGTAGAGCTCTATGGCCCAGTCAAAAGTAGAGCTCTATGGCCACGGTCAAAAGTAGAGCTCTATGGCCCAGTCAAAAGTAGAGCTCTATGGCCACGGTCAAAAGTAGAGCACTACAGCATATAGCAAATAGGATGCCATTTGGGACACATTCCTGTACCTGTCCACTCTAAGGATTATGTTTTCCATTTTATCTACAGAAGTTAGTAACCCAGGAGTGGATGTGTTTGGTATGATTCTATCAACCTGTGGACTGTGTTGTTTTCAGGAGGTTTTGAGGAACCTGGTGAAGAGATATGTAGCAGCCATGATCAGAGATGCCAAGACAGAGGAAGGACTGACTGAGGAGAACTTTAAGGTAAGGTTTGGTTTCCTCTGACATTCCACATTTCTTTAAAAACAATCTGAATTCAGCACCAGACAGGGACTACAAACTAAAAATAAGCATTGTTTCTGTCTCCGGCAATGAATGATAATTGACCTGCACTGTCCACTGTAAATGTCATAAATAGATAAAAAGTTGTATGTGTGCATGTTTCTTTCCCCAGGAGCTGAAGCAGGACATCTCCAGCTTTAGGTATGAGGTCCTGGGGATGATGAAGGGGAAGGTGGGGCCTGGGGGTGGGGGCGTGGCTATAGCAGGAAGTAAACCCAGTGAAGTGGCAGGGGCCTCCAGTCTGGTCTACCCTGACCACTCCTTCAAGTACTCCCCCAAGTTCCCCCCGGCCACGCTTAAGACCAACATGTTTCACGTCACCACATCCATGCTCCAGCAGAGGGCAGCCCCCTCCTCCACCTCCTCGTCCACATCCCCTTCCACCTCTCAGGGCTTGAACCGACTGGTCAACGCCTCTGTGGTACCCTCTTGGACCTCCACTGACACCTCCTCCATCCCCACCTCCTCCACTTCCATCTCCTCTCCCTCCTCCACTCCCTCCATCAAAGACGGACTGGCCAGGAAAGACATCTGTGACTTTGGGCTCTACTCTGTGTCTGAGGAGATGGGGGAGGCTGACCTGGAGGAGCTGGACTGTGATGGAGAGAAGGAGGAGCAGGGTGGAGCGAGGGAGAGGACGTGTACAGAGAAGGAAGAAAACGAAGAGAGGGGAGAGTGAAGAGAGAAGGGTTCATGTTAGAACAGACTGTTGAGGATGAGACTGCTACGTAGAAGGACTATAGAGTGAATACTGTTCAAAAGACCACAAGCGATTTGAATGTGTCATTATGATACGTCTTCATGGAGACCTGTGTAGTAACTTGTCTTGCGACTTCAGAACCAATTCAGCTCTCAGACTAATATATTCTGGTCTAGAACGTATAAGCCTGAGACCTGGAGACTAGAAGTCTGTTTCTTGGTTTGTGTACCAAATAGCACTCTATTCTCTATATAGTGTACTACATTTTACCAGGGGACATAGGGCTCTGGAACCAGGGGACATAGGGCTCTGGAACCAGGGGACATAGGGCTCTGGAACCAGGGGACATAGGGCTCTGGAACCAGGGGACATAGGGCTCTGGAACCAGGGGACATAGGGCCCTGGAACCAGGGGACATAGGGTTCTAGACCCAGGGGACATAGGGTTCTGGAACCAGGGGACATAGGGCTCTGGAACCAGGGGACATAGGGCTCTGGAACCAGGGGACATAGGGCCCTGGAACCAGGGGACATAGGGTTCTAGAACCAGTGGACATAGGGTTCTAGACCCAGGGGACATAGGGTTCTGGACCCAGGGGACATAGGGTGTCATATGGAACAAGCATATAAGACGTCATTCTCCGACCAGGATTTCTGGAAAACCTGGGAATTTGGGGAAAGTTACCTGAGTTTTGTAACCCTAGACGTGATAGAACTATCAGTATTTTATTAACAAGCCCTGTCTCTGCTGCTTCCTCCAGTCAGCCACCTGCTATTTCACAATGATCCCTTGTCATAATGCATAACGGAAAACACTAATGACTCTTACAGGTAGATCTGTACAATGTCACACCTTAGCGAATTATTCAAAACTAGTTTGAACCCTATTTCCTATATAGTGCACTACTTTTGACCAAGTCAAATTAATTTATTGTGTTGGAGGTTTCATGATGCTTGTATCTAAACGAAAGTAGATAATTGTAAGATTGTTCTATACATCATTTGAGGTTAAGTGTATCCTAGTAGCTGTGTGGGCTAATAATCCAAATGTTTGCCTTGGGATAATTTGAGCCAATTACCACAGGGTATGTTGAGCCAATGACCATGGGGTATGTTGAGCCAATGACCACGGGGTATGTTGAGCCAATGACCATGGGGTATGTTGAGCCAATGACCATGGGGTATGTTGAGCCAATGACCATGGGGTAATTTGAGCCAATTACCACAGGGTATGTTGAGCCAATTACCACGGGGTATGTTCAGCCAATGACCACGGGGTATGTTGAGCCAATTACCACAGGGTATGTTGAGCCAATGACCACAGGGTATGTTGAGCCAATTACCACGGGGTATGTTGAGCCAATGGCAAGTTGAGCAAATTTAAATGTTTTCTTCCCATGCGTAATCCAAGGCATTATCGCTGGGATAGGAGGTAACAACAAGGACTGTCCTATTTTAAAAGTGTTTAAAAAAGTACAGTGTTTATTAGGTGTTAAGCCTGTGTTAAAATATGTTTAAAATTATTTAAAGACAAAAAAGTGATTGTAATTGTGTTAAAGATAGACATTGTTTAAAAAGGTAGTGGTAATATTTAATTCAGTACAGACATTTGAAGGCGGCTTAACTTACCCTGTCCCACAGTTCATATCACCCTATACCCGGTGTGTTGTGCCAAGAGACTACTTTTTTTGGACAAGCTATGTTTTAAAAACTGTAATGTTTACATGAATTCGGATTATTTCCATGTTAGAAATAATACTATATTTCCCTTTACGGAGTGATACAGAATGGAAAAAATGTCTTAACTTACCCAACTCTCCCCTACAACTGAATGTTGACATAGCTTAGCTTGTGAAATACCATTCATTAGCTTTTTGTGAGGAATTCCCCACGTTCTTACCATATGATGCTATACTCAGTACTGACAGTAACACTGCACACTAACTCAGCTCCCAGCATCCCATTGTTAACCTTAAAGGGGCAATCCAAGAGTGGTACAGCCATTTGTGCATATTTTGGGGGCTTTTTATAGCTCCGTTTATTTGAGTGTTTTCTTCTTTAGGCCCATCCCTCAGCCGTTTACCAAAACAAGTGGTGGAGTTACCACTTTGTTGTTATCATGTCAGGATGTGAGGCAGATGGTTCAAGTCTCAGAGATTTATTGACTATAGAGGGGGTGGCAAAAGGCAGGTCGAGGACAGGCAGGGGTTTGTTATCCTGTAATAGTTGGCAGACGTAGACGGTAGGCAGGCTCAGGGTAAAGACAGGCAAAACAGGTCGTAACCGGGGAGACTGGAACAAAAACAAGAAAGAGGAACGAGACAAGGCAAACTGGCAACAGTCAAAACAGAAAGCACAGGTATAAATTCACAGGGGATGTATGGGAGACACCTGGTGGGAGACACAAGACAAGGTGAAACAGATCAGGGTGTGACAGTTGTTTTTCGAATCCTAGATTTGCCCTTCAAGGTAAGATACTGGGACTCAGCATCCCATTGTTAACCTTAAAGACATACTACTGCATTCACATGTGAAGTATTGCATTGTATTCTGCTATTCTGATTATGCAAATTGATTAGATATGTATACTTTCTGAGGGAGTGCTAATGTTGTGTTTTATATCTGGCATTCATTCAGGCTCCAGAGGGCTATACAACATGAATCAATAAACATAAATATGTTTTTAACATAGATGATTTGAAGTCAGTATCACCATCCTTTAGACAGACAGTGAGCGTTTTCTCACATATATATCACCATATATCACACGTTCCTCATTCATCTTTTTGCACTTCCATGGATATTCTCAGCTTCACACCTACAGATCTGCTGGGGTGTCTCATCTACTCATTAGATCTCTGTCTCCATGGTAACATGAATTGGAAGAATCCTTTTCTAATATGAAGGTACTTCACTGCTACTTCAGACTGGTTAAGGTCACACAGAGGAACATTCGCTTGGCTGAGAAACCTGTTGAAAGTCGTAAACGAAACATTTTTTTGTAAAAAAAATAAATAAATCCCGATCCTCTTACACATATTTCTGTAATCGTTTTTATGGTAGGACAGATAGGAATAGTTTGTGAGACAGACATAAAGGATTTAAGGGCACAGACAGACGGCTGAGCAGAACTAGTGCACTTTATAGGGTATAATTTCAGAGTCAGACATAGCCCATGTGTCTGCTGCTCCTCTCCCCAGTCACTCAGTGTTCCAGCAGTCTGCTGGCCTTTACAGGGAAAAGTCACACTGCATGTGTTAAATGAGTTAACCAGCCTGGGTGTTAAAACACTGTCATTACTCTCTCATCTAACAGGGACATGCTGCTCCGGGAGATTTCCTGGTTCCTCTGGCTAATGGAAATACTTAATTATGGATTGCAGAGTGAATTGATTGTAGATTGTTTAATAGGATTAGAAACTGTAACAAATCACAATAGATGTGGTGGGAGCCTGAGCCTGACTGCCAGTCTGTGGTGCTCTCATGCAAATTATTTTTCACTCATTGTTATGCTTGGCTTGACAATGACAGCAATTGGAGTTGGGAAACCTTGGCTTTGGACTATGGGCTGAAAAGAACTTCCTGCATTCTCCAGCATGTGTCATAAGCTGTAAGGGTTAGGGTTCAGGGGACATGTGCTGTGTAGTTTCTGGTGTGTGTACTGTGTACTGTGTAGTTTCTGGTGTTTGTGCAGAATCTAGTGAACAGTAGGAGTGTTCTGTTCCTCTAACCAGAGAGAGAAGCACACTGCCCTCCCTGACGGTAGGGTTATCTCTATGATCCTGCCGACCTCACATAGCGCATGTGGAGCAGCAAAACAGTGATTGACTTGTTAGTTGGTTTGTGTGGTGCAGACACATCTCTTCAAATAGCTCAGAGAAGCAATTTGATTTGATTGCTCCATTTCCAAAGGTATGTTAAAGTTGCACAGCTCACACACTTGAAAAATGACATTTCAAACACATGCGAACAATCAACAGATCATAGAAATATATTATCTTATTCCCTTCTGTTAGAAGTTAGATGATAACTGACCCTTATCACCCACACACACTGGTATGATTGTCTAGAGGGTTTTCTTCCTCAAAAACATTTTAGAATGGTGTTGTGTTTTTCTTGTTTTTTTTATGCCCATAACACATCACTGGGATTTTCTCCAATTTGCCTCCCATAACAATTGAGTTAGTTAAATTATGAATTCTATTTTTTAAAGGCTCTATGGACATATGAAACATAGGCGTGTATTTGTGGCATTGTTTGTTCCTCTGACGTGTGGACAGAGAGGCTGAGCGAGGCTTCCTTCCCTAACATCTTTAGTGTATTAAAGAGTTCATCTGGCTCTGGTATTTACAGCCACACTCTGAACCCTCTCCTCTCCTCTCCTCTCCTCTCCTCTCCTCTCCTCTCCTCTCCTCTCCTCTCCTCTCCTCTCCTCTCCTCTCCTCTCCAATAGTCATAGATTCCTCTATGTCACACTACCCTCAGTCCACTAGGTGGGGCTAAACACAAACTGTTACTTTTGACAGATTACTTCTCCTACCTCTTGTGTGTGAGTTTTGTTTATGTGGTTTAATAATTAGGAGTTGATACACAGATTAGTGACTGGCATTGCAGGACTCAGCTTCTGTAGGTCCATCTGGAGTGTGTTTGTGGCTTTCTAAATCTGGAGGCCAGCTTTGTTCTGAATAAAATGACGTACAGCCTCCAGTGGTGCCTGCCTGTTCACAGAGGTGACTAATAGTGCAATATGGTACCATGTCTGTCTGGACCTTGTCTGTCTAGAACAAGATAACTCTCTGTCTAGCTACTTGTTTTCAGAAAGGAACGGTGGATGTATGATCTGTCTTCTACATTGCCAGTGTGGTTTCTACAGGTATTTTCCATGGCATAAATAAATACCATTGTGATTTTTTGTGTGGTTTTTCCTTAAATTGAAACGGAATCTCAACAGAATCTGAAGTATAAAATCTGAAGTGGGAGCAAATTATATCAGTATCAAAATTATTACTAAATCAAAAATCTCAATGATGACAATACCTTCCATTAATCTTACAACTATTTCCCCGTATAGTAGCGTGTCGCACTACACAGTATTAGTGTAGAGTGCGTAACATGGTCTTGGAGGGGTGCTGGGTGGTCCAGGCGTGAGTCTGGCTTTGGTGTGTTCCAGTCCTCCCTCTTATTTCCTCAACCAGCCAGCCTAGTGAGTCTATCCTACTATATAAGTTCCCTCTCCCCAGCCAGATCCCATTTCTCAGTGTTTCTGTGTACCTGGAGGAGCTTCCTGGGATATCATCATGAAGATCCTGTTTGCAGCTCTCTTTTCTGTGTTTGTCCTGTCTAACTTTGACATGGCGGACTCCTCTTCTTATGATAAGATAGTCTACCACAGTAAAGTCAGGGCAAGAAAAGAGGGGTAAGTTAATTATTTTAAATTAGTATTGTTATTATTATTATTATTATTATTATCATTAGTAGTAGTAGTGGAATTGTTATTGTAATTATTGGTATTATTATTTGTATTATTATTATTGGTATTATTACTGTTATTATTATTGGTATTATTATTATTGGTATTATTACTGTTATTATTATTGGTATTATTACTGTTATTATTATTGGTATTATTATTATTGGTATTATTACTGTTATTATTATTGGTATTATTATTTGTATTATTATTATTGGTATTATTACTGTTATTATTATCTGATGGACTTGATCTGTATTTACTGATTTATGCTGATGCTACACAGTCTCTACAAATGTGTCATGCAAAAGTTGTTTTAAGTCCAAACTTTTGCTGAGTTGAAACACAACTCTTTTTCTGCTTTTATCATAATTTACGGAAACAAATTATATCTGAGACTTTCATTCTGAATATGATTATTTCATAATTTCTAAGTTAATCATGCTTTAAAGTTCACTTAACAACATTTAAGAGCTAATGTAAATAAAATGCTATGTCAGATACATTTTTATGAATGCAAAATTACCAAAAGTTAAATAACAAAAGTGAAATATACTGTGAATATGAAATAAGGATAAGAAATCAAACAGGCATACAGTATTTATTACATGGTATGCTGAGTGCGGAACACTTTAGATATTCCAAATGTGTTCATTTAACCATCTGTCTCCTCTGTTTCCCTGGCGACCGTTAGACCCAACGTGTGCGCTCTGCAGCAGGCCATGGGGACCAAGAAGAAGTATTTCAGCACGTGTCGTAATTGGTATCAAGGGGCCATCTGTGGAAAGAAAGCGTAAGTCAAGTTTAGTTTTTTGGGGGTTCCCCCAGGACACATTCTTTCCTTTGTGTTCAAATATGAATAATATGACACTGCCAGGTTAGGGTCCTCTGTATGGACCACAGAGGATGTGTCCCAAATTGCTCCGTATTACCAATATAGTGCACTACTTTTGGCCCATAGGGGGTCATAAGGCTCTGGTCAAAAGTAGTGCACTATACAAGGAATAGTGTGCCATTAAGGACACTGACATGGACCCAGGAATGATGAAGTCTCATGTGCCACACAGAAATGTCCAAATGGACACAGGGTGATCCCTAGTGCCATGGAAACTCCTATGGACCACACAACGTCAGAGCAGAGCTTAATAATAACAATAATAATAATCATCATTTGGTGGGTGCTTATATTTGTCCTTTTTCGCACATGTACAGGTGTGTATTAATACACATGTGAATTGGTAATGTTTTTTTTTTTATATCCCAACTCACCCTGAGACACCCTCAGAGAGTGGGTTCACAGCCATGGGTAACATTCCCTCACTTGGAAGTCAGTGTAACAGATTTATGTGCCTTTCGTGAGGCACGGATTATACGGGGTATGTGATATGGTTCGGGGTATACGGGGTATGTGCTATGGTACGGATTATACGGGGTATGTGCTATGGTACGGAATATACGGGGTATGTGCTATGGTACGGATTATACGGGGTATGTGCTATGGTACGGATTATACGGGGTATGTGCTATGGTACGGTTTATACGGGGTATGTGCTATGGTACGGATTATACGGGGTATGTGCTATGGTACGGTTTATACGGGGTATGTGCTATGGTACGGTTTATACGGGGTATGTGCTATGGTACGGATTATACGGGGTATGTGCTATGGTACGGATTATACGGGGTATGTGCTATGGTACGGTTTATACGGGGTATGTGCTATGGTACGGATTATACGGGGTATGTGCTATGGTACGGATTATACGGGGTATGTGCTATGGTACGGTTTATACGGGGTATGTGCTATGGTACGGTTTATACGGGGTATGTGCTATGGTACGGATTATACGGGGTATGTGCTATGGTACGGATTATACGGGGTATGTGCTATGGTACGGTTTATACGGGGTATGTGTTAAGGTACGGATTAAACAAGTATGTGTAGTACTCCCGGGTGGCTCAGTGGTCTAAGGCACTGGATGCTGAGTAGTGTTCTATCCTCCTGGATGCTGAGCAGTGTTCTATGCTCCTGGATGCTGAGTAGTGTTCTATGCTCCTGGATGCTGAGTAGTGTTCTATGCTCCTGGATGCTGAGTAGTGTTCTATGCTCCTGGATGCTGAGTAGTGTTCTATGCTCCTGGATGCTGAGTAGTGTTCTATGCTCCTGGATGCTGAGTAGTGTTCTATGCTCCTGGATTCTGAGCAGTGTTCTATGCTCCTGGATTCTGAGCAGTGTTCTATGCTCCTGGATTCTGAGCAGTGTTCTATGCTAGCTATCCTCCAGGATACTGAGTAGAGAGTCTGGGTTCGAGCCCAGGCTCTGTCGCAGCCAGCCGCGACCGGGAGGTCCATGGGGCTATGCACAATCGGCCTAGCATCGTCTGGGTTAGGGAGGGTATGGCCGGATATCCTTGTCTCATCCGCACTAGCGACTACTGTAGGGGGCCGGGCGTAGTGCGGGCCGGGCGCAGTGCGTGCTGACCAGGTCGCTAGGCCGGCTTCCATGTTGGATGCGTGCTGTGTTAAGAAGCAGTGCTGCTTGGATGGGTTGTGTTTCGGAGGACGCATGGCTCTCGACCTTTGTCTCTCCCGAGCCCGTACGGGAGTTGTAGTGATGAGACAAGAAAGTAACTACTAACAATTGGATACCACGAAATTGGGGAGAAAAAGGGGGTAAAAAAACAAAAAAACAAGTATGTGTAGATTTACGATCACCCTTTAGAACCAGTCAGGGAGTTCCCTATATAGTGCACTACTTTTGACCAGAGCCAAAAGTAGTCCCCTATACAGAGGATAGGGTGCCATTTGGGACGCAGGGGGAGTTTTAGGAAAGATAACAAAAGGTCTGTGTTATCTTTGACTAATTTTGCCACTAACATCAGAGGAATGTCTAATGTATAAAGATGGCCTGCCATCAAATGCCCTCTCATCATCTTCATCCATGTTGAGAAACAAAGAGACCTTTAATGGTACTATGACTGAACTTGAACTTGAGAGGGAGAGTAGTTGAGAAGGATAGGTTTAATTAACATAAACACGAACATCAGTAAAGAATAATCTAGGAGGATGACGGACCATCAAATACCATCTCTTCATCTAGTGTATGTTGGGAAACAAAGACTACTCTGAAGAGAGTTCAGAGGGTTTAGTAATGAACGTCAAAGGAACAAGATTTAAGATTATACCCAAGCAAGCCTTCAACTCCTACATCAATGCACAATCCCAAGCATTATAAAGGTCCTGGTTACTATGGTTATGATGGTATTATTGTATGGTGAGCGTGGTCGCCGTAGGGACGCCACAGTGGTGCACCGCTGGTTCCTGGCTCTGATAGGGCAGTAATGTGTCAGCCATATTTACTGGTTGGAGGTTGAAACAGTGGAAACTCTTTGAGCACAGACAGAAAGGACAGAGCCCACATAGGACAGAGAGGTTTCCACATAGTGCTGCTCACACGAAACAGACACAGTATAACCACATATTATAACAACCACATAGTATTTCAAGGATCACATTGGAAAAAAGTATATTCCAAAGTACTTTCATGTGAAATCTATTATTGTTAGTGTTCTATGCAACCTATTCTCCTGGATGTTGAGTCGTGTTCAATGCTAGCTATGCTCCTGGATACTGAGTAGTGTTCTATGATCCTGAATGCTGAGTAGTGTTCTTTCCTCCTGGATACTGAGTAGTGTTCTATGCTCCTGGATGCTGAGTAGTGTTCTATGCTAGCTATGCTCCTGAATGCTGAGTCGTGTTCTATGCTAGCTATGCTCCTGGATGCTGAGTAGTGTTCTATGATCCTGGATGCTGAGTAGCGTTCTATGCTAGCTATGCTCCTGGAAGCTGAGTCGTGTTCTATGCTAGCTATGCTCCTGGATGCTGAGTAGTGTTCTATGATCCTGGATGCTGAGTAGTGTTATATCCTCGAGGATGCTGAGTAGTGTTGTATGATCCTGGATGCTGAGTAGTGTTCGATCCTCCTGGATGCTGAGTAGTGTTCTATGCTCCTGGACACTGAGTAGTGTTCTATGCTCTTGGATGCTGAGTAGCGTTCTATGCTAGCTATCCTCCTGGATGCTGAGTAGTGTTCTATGATCCTGAATGCTGAGTAGTGTTCTATGCTCCTGGACGCTGAGTAGTGTTCTATGCTACTGGATGCTGAGTAGCGTTCTATGCTAGCTATGCTCCTGGATGCTGAGTAGTGTTCTATGCTAGCTATGCTCCTGGATGTTGAGTCGTGTTCTATGCTAGCTATGCTCCTGGATGCTGAGTAGTGTTCTATGATCCTGGATGCTGAGTAGCGTTCTATGCTAGCTATGCTCCTGGAAGCTGAGTAGTGTTCTATGCTAGCTATGCTCCTGGATGCTGAGTAGTGTTCTGTGATCCTGGATGCTGAGTAGTGTTATATCCTCCTGGATGCTGAGTAGTGTTCTATGATCCTGGCTGCTGAGTAGTGTTCTATCCTCCTGGATGCTGAGTAGTGTTCTATGCTCCTGGACGCTGAGTAGTGTTCTATGCTCCTGGATACTGAGTAGTGTTCTATCCTCCTGGATGCTGAGTAGTGTTCTATGTTAGCTATGCTCCTGGATACTGAGTAGTGTTCTATCCTCCTGGAAAATAAGTAGTGTCCTATCCTCCTGGATACTGAGTAGTGTTCTATGCTCCTGGATACTGAGTAGTGTTCTATGATCCTGGATGCTGAGTAGTGTTCTATGCTCCTGGATGCTGAGTAGTGTTCTATGCTCCTGGATGCTGAGTAGTGTTCTATGCTCCTGGATGCTGAGTAGTGTTCTATCCTCCTGGATACTGAGTAGTGTTCTATCCTAGCTATGCTCCTGGATACTGAGTAGTGTTCTATCCTCCTGGAAACTAAGTAGTGTTCTATCCTCCTGGATACTGAGTAGTGTTCTATGCTCCTGGATGCTGAGTAGTGTTCTATACTCCTGGATGCAGAGTAGTGTTCTATGCTCCTGGATACTGAGTAGTGTTCTATGCTCCTGGATACTGAGTAGTGTTCTATGATCCTGGATGCTGAGTAGTGTTCTATGCTCCTGGATGCAGAGTAGTGTTCTATGCTCCTGGATGCTGAGTAGTGTTCTATGTTGTTGGATACTGAGTAGTGTTCTATGCTAGCTATGCTCCTGGAAGCTGAGTAGTGTTCTATCCTCCTGGATGCTGAGTAGTGTTCTATGCTCCTGGATGCTGAGTAGTGTTCTATGATCCTGGATGCTGAGTAGTGTTCTATGATCCTGGATGCTGAGTAGTGTTCTATGCTCCTGGATGCTGAGTAGTGTTCTATGCTCCTGGGTACTGAGTAGTGTTCTATCCTCCTGGGTACTGAGTAGTGTTCTATACTCCTGGGTACTGAGTAGTGTTCTATACTCCTGGATGCTGAGTGGTGTTCGCTACAGCATACTTTCATCGTCGGTTTTATTGACTCTCACCTTAAACTGCCCTTAACAATTTCAATTTCAATTTCAAACAAGAGTCTTTGGAGAGGATCAGCTTGAGCAAAATGATGTGTAGTATCACTCATTTACAAAGTATAGTATTCCCTGACAAATAATAGTATTTGTGGAACCTGGGTCCAGCGACTGTCAAGCCAACACCTTAACTGTTACACCAACAGGTTCAAACCTCTTGGCTTAACGGTTAATGTGTTGGCTTGACATTCGCTGGATCAGGATTCGGGTCCCGGTCATGGCTACCTTGCGAATTCGCTACAACATTCTTCCATAGTTGGTTTCATTGACTGTCCCCTTACCTGCCCATAATTGACCCATTTTAAGCTACAACTTCCGAGTCTGTTGGAGAGGATTAGTTTGAGCAAAGTGAGGTGCGGAACAGTTCCTAGCATTTTCTACCTGCAGCAAGCCTAATGGATAGTGCTGGATAGAACCCCCCCCCCCCCCCCCCACACACACACACACACACAAAAAAACAACCAAACAACTGGCCCTGCTCATAATGATAGGCACATCATTAGTAATGATCTGTTTATTTGGAACAGCACAGTGTTATCCATTGACCAGATGCCAGTACTACAGTAGTATTGGTTTGGCTAGCTGACATACAGAGATCTCCAGTCTAAAGTATAGCTGCTCACCAGACAGAGGGAAGTTTCCAACCCCTTGGCCAGGCCAGAGGGAGTCTTGGTTCTCCTGTATGTGCGTGGGAGAGTGGAGATGGTTTTGCTGACTGTGCCTCATCAGGGCATGTGTGATCTCATGCCTGGCTCGTCCCCCCACTCTTCCTCTTCTCTGTGTTTCCAGGGGCTAAGTTCAAAAGAACTTATGGCAGTCAGCCATGAGCCATGAACTCTCCTCATCTGGCACCGTAGCCAATTCCCTCAAACTCAAATCTGGACCTCGAAGGCAGTTCCACTGCGTTTTTTCATAGTTTCCCTCTAACCAGAGACTGATTTAGACCTGGGACACCAGGTGGATGCAATTAATGATCAGGTAGAACAGAAAACCAGAAGGCTCCGGACCTCTTAGGGTAAGAGTTGAATACATCTGTCCTATATAGTGCAATACTTTTGACCAGAGCCCTATGGGTCCCTATGGGTCCTGGTCAAAGAGGTGCATTATATAGAAAATAGGGTGCCATTTGGGACATAGCCCCTCTCCTCGTACGGCAGGCCTTGATATGCTCTGTTTCCCTCTGCTGACTCTTACTGAGGGATGATAGCTCTGTTTCTCTCTGCTGACTCTTACTGAGGGATGATAGCTCTGTTTCCCTCTGCTGACTCTTACTGAGGGATGATAGCTCTGTGCGTGCGTACACGCTTGCGTGCATGTATGTCTGAGGGAGGAGCCGGGGATGACAGCCCAACACACTGTAGCCTCGTCGTCTGTCGCTCTGAAGGAAACAAGCCACTGTAAACCTCACTCCATCCTGCCCTCGACCCCCCTCTCTCTCCAGTCAAACTGTTGATTTAGACAAGGCTGTCTTGTCCTATTATGGACCCAGCTACAGTGCCTTGCGAAAGTATTCGGCCCCCTTGAACTTTGCGACCTTTTGCCACATTTCAGGCTTCAAACATAAAGATATAAAACTGTATTTTTTTGTGAAGAATCAACAACAAGTGGGACACAATCATGAAGTGGAACGACATTTATTGGATATTTCAAACTTTTTTAACAAATCAAAAACTGAAAAATTGGGCGTGCAAAATTATTCAGCCCCCTTAAGTTAATACTTTGTAGCGCCACCTTTTGCTGCGATTACAGCTGTAAGTCGCTTGGGGTATGTCTCTATCAGTTTTGCACATCGAGAGACTGAATTTTTTTCCCATTCCTCCTTGCAAAACAGCTCGAGCTCAGTGAGGATGGATGGAGAGCATTTGTGAACAGCAGTTTTCAGTTCTTTCCACAGATTCTCGATTGGATTCAGGTCTGGACTTTGACTTGGCCATTCTAACACCTGGATATGTTTAGTTTTGAACCATTCCGTTGTAGATTTTGCTTTATGTTTTGGATCATTGTCTTGTTGGAAGACAAATCTCCATCCCAGTCTCAGGTCTTTTGCAGACTCCATCAGGTTTTCTTCCAGAATGGTCCTGTATTTGGCTCCATACATCTTCCCATCAATTTTAACCATCTTCCCTGTCCCTGCTGAAGAAAAGCAGGCCCAAACCATGATGCTGCCACCACCATGTTTGACAGTGGGGATGGTGTGTTCAGCTGTGTTGCTTTTACGCCAAACATAACGTTTTGCATTGTTGCCAAAAAGTTCAATTTTGGTTTCATCTGACCAGAGCACCTTCTTCCACATGTTTGGTGTGTCTCCCAGGTGGCTTGTGGCAAACTTTAAACAACACTTTTTATGGATATCTTTAAGAAATGGCTTTCTTCTTGTCACTCTTCCATAAAGGCCAGATTTGTGCAATATACGACTGATTGTTGTCCTATGGACAGAGTCTCCCACCTCTAGCTGTAGATCTCTGCAGTTCATCCAGAGTGATCATGGGCCTCTTGGCTGCATCTCTGATCAGTCTTCTCCTTGTATGAGCTGAAAGTTTAGAGGGACGGCCAGGTCTTGGTAGATTTGCAGTGGTCTGATACTCCTTCCATTTCAATATTATCGCTTGCACAGTGCTCCTTGGGATGTTTAAAGCTTGGGAAATATTTTTGTTTCCAAATCCGGCTTTAAACTTCTTCACAACAGTATCTCGGACCTGCCTGGTGTGTTCCTTGTTCTTCATGATGCTCTCTGCGCTTTTAACGGACCTCTGAGACTATCACAGTGCAGGTGCATTTATACGGAGACTTGATTACACACAGGTGGATTGTATTTATCATCATTAGTCATTTAGGTCAACATTGGATCATTCAGAGATCCTCACTGAACTTCTGGAGAGAGTTTGCTGCACTGAAAGTAAAGGGGCTGAATAATTTTGCACGCCCAATCTTTCAGTTTTTGATTTGTTAAAAAAGTTTGAAATATCCAATAAATGTCGTTCCACTTCATGATTGTGTCCCACTTGTTGTTGATTCTTCACAAAAAAATACAGTTTTATATCTTTATGTTTGAAGCCTGAAATGTGGCAAAAGGTCGCAAGGTTCAAGGGGGCCGAATACTTTCGCAAGGCACTGTACCACTGGAACACTGGAGATCATGTGGAAATGTTTTTCTGGTTTGCAGGGGGACCGCTGATGAAGAAGCACAGTTGGACTTAAGTTCCAAGCCACCAAAGACTGAGCAACAAGCAACCATTATTCAAAAACCATTACTCTGGAAAAAAAGAAACTAAACCCCCAACTACCATCATCCAGACATGAGTTAGTGAGTTATCTAGGATCAGCATCATGCAGGGTCAGCTCACTGGGCACAGATATAAATTCCACATCTAATTTTGTTAAAATATCTTGGGAACAACATTGATTCAACCAGTGTGTGCCCAGCTGGAGTGTTCATACAGCATAATGCTTTCTACAGAGATCTGTAACCCACAATTGATATTTCAGTTTCACAACCATGTAAGGTCTGGTCCACTTCAAACTGGACACCCATCTCGTACTATAGCCTACTTCATGTATCATTGTATTTGTATATTTAGCATTTGCTGCATTTCTACTGTTTAGAATTTCTGCAGCTGAAGACAGTGGAATAGCATGCTGTCCAGTGGTGTACTTGTAAATCACGCTGCCTCACGTCTGCCACTGGCTCAGAAAAGGCTTACTTACATTTGACATTTTAGTCAGTTCTTCTTCTTAATCAGTGGAATACACCCTGTGGCATTTACTGGCATATCATAAAGCAATGTCTGTGAGTTCTCCTCTCTCAACAGTACCTCTGGCTCTGCACAAATTGAAGCATACTTGTTCTGCTTTAACGAGTCGTGTCATGGTTCATGAGGTGTGAGATTATGAAATGGACTAGCTAGGTGGTTCTAGAGTACGTCCCAAATGGCACCCTTTCCCCTTTATAAAAAGTAGTGCGCAATATATAGAGTAGGGTGCCATTTAGGACCCAGATAGTGTCTTCTGTGTTTTTTGTCTATTAAAACAAGGAAGGACTCTGCTTATAGTAAATTCATTTAACTTTGATGCCAACTTGGTGCCCATGTGGTACTGTTTACAGTTTGAATACCTTTATAGGAGCTGATTACCACTAAAGAGAGAGATGGAGAGTAGTTACGGGGCCTCTGGGGTTTCTCAGAGTGGATAAATCAGACTTTCACTGTACTGTAACTCTCACTCACAGTCAAAGTGTGCACAAACACACACACACACACACACACACACACACACACAGATACACTCGCTCTCACGCACACACACCCATGAACACACACGCTCAGACATGCTGATCTACAGGTTAAGGCCCTTTATATAGTTAACAGCTGCAGGTTGGATTTCCGCCTCTTTATAACTTAATAATTCTTCGTAGTAATTTATAGCTACTGTGTCCTGTCCTGTTCCCATTCAATTAGAGTAACAGAACTTCAATTCAAATCAAATCAAACTGTATTTGTCACACAAATACAAATGCGCCGAATACAAGTGTAGACTTTACTGTGAAATGCTTTACTTACAAGCCCTTAACCAACAGTGCAGTTCAAGAAGAAGATAATATTTACCAAGTAGGCTAAAATAAAAAGTATTAATAAAAAGTAACACAATAACAATAATGAGGCTATATACAGGGGGCATCGGTACAGAGTCAGTGTGCGGGGGTACAGGCTAGTTGAGGTAATCTGTACATGTAGGTGGGGGCGAAGTGACTATGCATAGATAACAAACAATCTGTGAGTAGCAGCAGTGTACAAAAGAGAGGGGGGTCAATGTAAATTGTCCGGTGGCGATTTTATGAATTGTTCAGCAGTCTTATGGCTTGGGGGTAAAAGCTGTTGAGGAGCCTCTTAGTCCTAGACTTGGCGCTCCTGTACCGCTTGCCATGCAGTTGCAGAGGAAACAGTCTATAACTTGGGTGACTGGAGTCTCTGAGGATTTTATGGGCTTTCCTCTGACACCACCGATTATATAGGTCCTGGAAAGCAGGAAGCTTGGCCCCAGTGATGTACTAGGCCGTTCGCACTACCCTCTGTAGTGCCTTATGGTCAAACGCCGAGCAGTTGCCTTACCAGGCAATGATGCAATCGGTCAGGATGCTCTTGGTGGTGCAGCTGAAGAACCTTTTGAGGATCTGGGGACCCATGCCAAATCTTTTCAGTCTCCTGAGGGGGAAAGGTTTTGTCGTGCCCTCTTCATGACTGTCCTGGTGTGTTTGGACCATGATAGTTTGTTGGTGATGTGGACACCAAGGAACTTGAAACTCACATCAACTTCACATGTTGATACAAGTCTCAAAACATCTAACAGCTGCCTGGGTGAACGAGATTACAAAACATCAGAATTTGAGACAGTCCATGTGCAGAGGTGTCATATGAATACATGGGATATGTCCCATTTGGCACCCTATTCCCTTTATAGTGCGCTACTTTTGTCCAGGGCCAATAGGGCTCAGGTCAAAAGTTATGCGCTATGAAAGGAATAGGGTGCCTTTTGTAATCTTGTCCACCCAGACAGCTGTTAGATGTTTTGAGACTTGTATCAACATGTGAAGTGAAGTTCTGTTATTCTAATTGAATGGGAACAGGACAGGACACCGTTACTACAAATAGTTATTAAGATATAAAGAGGTGGAAATCCAACCTGCAGCTGTTAGCTATCGTCTGAAAGCATCAGTCTTCAATACAGTTCATGTGTACTGCAGAGGTGTCATACAGATAGATGATGATATCAAACAGTTTCTCAGCTAACAATTCTAGGGAGCGAAAAGGGATTTGTAATGTTCCCATAATGTTTGTGTCCAATGTTCCATTAGTTAGAGGAACATTCTATCTATGTTAGCAAAAACCTCATTTTTTTGCACGGTTTGGTGTTAGAGTTAGGAGAACATTCCCTTAATGTCAAAAAGAAAATATCAATAACGTGGTTACTATGTTATCAGAATGTACAATAATAATGTTCTAGACACGAGTCATGGGACGCTGCAAGAACATTAATGTGTCTAGTTTTCTGTGGGTTAGGAGAATATTCCATCAACTCCCCCCCCCCCCAAAAGTTCCTCCAAACATACCATGTTCTATTTGACAAGAACCCTTTTCCTACAATTTCCGTGGCCCAGCGGAAAACAAATTAACATCATTAAAAAATCCTCATCAAAATACGCCTGTTTAAGCTACACTCTTAGAAAAAAAAGTGCTATCTAGAACCCAAAGGGGTTATTTGGCTGTCCCCATAGGAGAACCCTTTCCACAGAGGGCTCTACATGTAACCTAAAAGGGTTCTACCTGGAACCAAAAAGGGATCTTCAAAGGGTTCTCCTATGGGGACAGCCAAATAACCCTTTTGAAACCTTTTTTTTAAGAAGGTAGAGACATCAGTTTTTTTTGCATGGGCTGCATCTCAATCCACTGATATCTCTCTGGCAGAGTTAAAGCAATGTTTGTCAAACCATAAGACAATTCCGAAAGTAAGTCTTCTCGCGAAAAGATCTAAAGCGTCTGAATGTTTTGGCCTACCCCTCTGTGGTAGAAGAGACTCACCACGCTGCTCTCTGTTTTGCTCTTCGACCCCCACAAGCATCAAGGAACTTGTCTGAACTCGATACAGCCTCTTCTGACAGCTTGGGCTACAAACTAATATATGTCTCTCACAGACACACTACTGCACATATCGGATGTTTTGCTCTAGGATGCCCACAAGCCTCACAAGACTCATCTGAAGGTCCCCAGTACCAGTTTAAAAAATGAATGGAAATACACTGAACAAAAATATAACGCAACATGTGAAGTGTTGGTCCCATGTTTCATGAGCTGAAATAAAAGATCCCAGAAATGTCCCATATGCATAAAAATCTTATTTCTCTCAAATGTTGTGCACACATTTGTTTACATCACTGTTCATGAGCATTTCTCCTTTGCCAAGGTAATCCATCCACCTGACAGGTGTGCCATATCAAGGAGCTGATGAAACAGCACGATTATTACACAGGTGCACCTTGTGCTGGGGACAATAAAAGGCCACTCTAAAACATGCAGTTTTGTCACACAAAACAATGCCACAAATGTCTCAAGTTTTGAGGGAGTGTGCAATTGGCATGCCGACTGCAGGAATGTCCACCAGAGCTGTTGCCAGAGAATGTAATGTTCATTTCTCTACCATAAGCTGCCTCCAACTGTGTTTTAGAGAATTCGGGCAGTACGTCCAACCGGCTTCAGAACCGCAGACCATATGTATGGCAACGTGAGGGCGAGCGGTTTGCTGATGTTAACGTTGTCATGCCATTCATCTACCGACATCACCTCATGTATTAGCACGAATAATACATGGCCCTATGTCGCAAGGATCTGTACACAATTCCTGGTAGTTGAAAATGTTCCAGTTCTTCCATGGCCTGCATACTCACCAGACATGTTACCCATTGAGCTTGTTTGGGATGCTCTGATCTACGCCCCTACCTTTTGTTTTTACTGTATCTGTGACCAACAGATGCATATCTATATTCCCAGTCATGTGTAATCAGTCCAGAGATCAGGGCCTAATGAATTTATTTAAATTGACTGATTTCTTTATATGAACTGTAACAGTAAAACCTTTGAAATTGTTTTATTTTGCATTTATATTTGTGTCCAGTATATTTATGGAGATAGTTCAGTGTCTAAAATAAGGGTTTGAATACATGTCAAAAAATTTATATATAGTTTCCTGATCTTTCTTGTACTGTATCTCTCAGATATAGGACAAACATTTCAGAACAAACTCTCTCATTGGGACCCCAAAGGGTGCACATTTAGGTTTTTGTCCTAGCACTATACAGCTGATTCAAATAATCAACTAATCATCAGGCTTTGATCGTTTGAATCAGCTGTATACTGTTAGGGCAAAAACCAAAACGTGTTCCCTTTGGGATTCTGAGGACCGAGTTTGGGGAACGCTGCTCTAGAGGGTTGATGACTTAAAGTTGTGGGAATGTTTGTTGTTAGCTGGGTTGTAATGTCATGGAGTTTAATTAAAGAGCCTCTGAAAACCTAATTAGGCCTGTTCTGTGTTTGTGTCTCTGTGATTACGATGGCTTTTAAAAGCTGTTTAATTTAGATGAAAGATTACAGTGCCATTTCCTCCCATCATTTCCCCCCCAAGTCATTTCTAATGAGCTAGTCTGTTACAGTTTCCACACAGCCCATTCCATAGTTTGTGGTTAAATTTCATAACCAAGGTTTCCAACTGCTTATGGATTTGATCGCAACGCGCTACTTCAAGACCCAAAACATAATGTCTTAGAGCTTAACCAAGGCTGATTCATGGACTAGAAGGCGAGACTAATAGTTTAGTTGCAAAGGGGCAGGGTCCTTGGTAAATGGTACCCTATTCCCTACAAAGTGCATTATATATGGAATAGGGTGCCATTCTGGAGGCAGACATTGTTTATGCATGCATACAATGTGGTAGCGTTACCCTGGAGGCGTGCTGGCCTGGGCCCTGGGACCACATGGCCTTATGGGTAATAAAACAGATAATGAGGACCATGTGGAAACATCTGAACACACACACACATACACACACACAGGAGCATGAAACAGCCTTTCTATAAAGACATTAGTGATGATTCAGCTGAAATATACTAAGATGAACTCCAGGATAAATATACGATATGCTCTGTTGTACTGAAAGACCTTCTAGAACACTGTAATTACATGGGATGTGGGGATCACTGTTTATGTACCCCGACTCTGAATATTCAAACAGAGGATAGGGTATGTCTCTGTATCTAGCTTGTGACCTGTCTGTCTGTCTGTGTCTGTGTGTCGTCTCTGTCTCTAAAGCGTGATCTGTGTGGGATGTCTCCATCTCTCCCTCCTTTCTGTCTCTAACGTGTGTGTCCCTGTGTTGTCTGTAGGACGGTGCTGTTTGAGTTTATGCGTGATCTATCTGTGGTACATTGTCTATGTCTCTGAACTTGGTCTATCAGTGTCTCTCTATCTGTAGGACGGTGCTGGTGCTGTACGAGTGATCTGTTTATGCGTGATCTGTCTGTGGTACATTGTCTATGTCTCTGAACTTAGTCGATCTGTATCTCTCTGTGTATAGGACGGTGCTGTATGAGTGCTGTCCAGGGTACATGAAGCTGGACGGAATGAAAGGATGTCCTGCAGGTATGTAGCTACAGTCGGTTACAGTATATGTAATGTTATAGGGTACAAGATACGCAGTGTATTTTTGTAGTGCACTTAATGTTATAGTGTACTTCAAAGGTTAAACAAGAGGTTCAACGAAGACATACCAAGGGGTATTACGTTTTCTCATTAAATTCACGAGTCACAATGCCACACCAACATAAAGATTCCGCTGGCACATCGTCCTACCCCTGCATGTTTCCTTTTAGCTTCATCCGTCTGTTTTTGGGGTTCTTTAGGGTTGTTAGAGTTGTTTCAATGAGACTTGTGTGCACCCCAAATGCCCCCCTATTCCCTATGTACTGCACTACTTTAGGGCTCTGGTCAAAAGTAGTGCATTGTATAGGTTATAGGATACCATTTGGGATTACCCCCGGTATGTAGGGAGATGCAATCATCATGGTACCTTCTATTCCCTGTTCCACAGTGGCCCCTATAGACAATGTGTATGGTACCTTGGGCCTGGTCAAGGCCATCTCCACCCAGGAATACTCTCACATCTCCAAGCTGCGGGAGGAGATAGAGGGATCTGGGTCATACACCTTCTTCGCTCCCAGCAACGATGCTTGGGACTTGTTAGAAGAGGTAAGTCAGGATAGGTGTCATCTCTTACAGCTGGAAAATTCAGACAATAGTTTTAAGTCAGACAATAGTTTTAGGTTTTTTAAGTGCCAAAACCATTCTGTGCTCGTGATGTGACCAGAATGTGTGGTTGATTGACCTGAACCCTACAGTAGGTTGCTGTAAATCTTTGTCATTACTTTATGTTTAGCATTTATGTTATCTTAAGCCTTTCTATTCTGCATTTCTTTAACAGGAAGTGCGTAGCGCGTTGGTGAGCAACGTGAACATTGAGCTGTACAATGCTCTGCACTACCACATGGCTAACAAACGCCTGCTGACCAAAGACCTGAAGAACGGCCTGGTGGTCGACTCCATGTACAACGACCTGGGACTCTACATCAACCACTACTCCAACGGGGTGAGCATCCCACTAGACCTACACCACATCATCTCCTGCATCCCAAATGGCACCCTACTCCATTTTTAGTGCACTATTTTGACCAGCGCCCATTGAATTAATTGGAAATCCGATTGTTTCCATGCCATGAGATAGGAAAGTTGCCATCATGGAAAGCTAAGGCTTTATTGTGTGCAGGTAGTTAGTTGTTGAAGGCTGTGTTGAGTGCACATTGGAGAGTTAAGAACAGTATGCTGTTGTGTGTTGTGTGCAGATACTGACTGTGCTGTGCATGTCCTATGTGGTGTGTTGTTATGTATGAAGATCGTGACGGTGAACTGTGCCAGGATTATCCATGGCAACCAGGTTGCCACCAACGGGGTGGTGCACATCATCGACCGTGTCATCACTGCCGTGGGCAACACCATCCAGGATGTCATCGAGGTTGACGATGACCTCACCACTCTCAGTGTAAGTCTTCTCTTTTGCCCTTTCCTACCTTACCTTTCTACTTTTCCTTTCCTACCTTTCCTTTCTACTTTTCCTTTCCTACCTTTCCTTTCTTACCTTTTTCATCTATATCTGTTCTCCTCTTTTCTCCTTTTCTCTTCTCCTCTTGTCTTTTTCATTCTATTTTATTCAATTTATCGATTCATACAGTATTAATGGAGCATATGTTGGAGGATATGATGTGTTTTCTCACTGCAGGAAGTGGCTCTGGCCTCAGGCCTGCTGGACAAGCTGGGACAACCCGGCCAGTACACCCTGTTCGCCCCCACCAACGATGCCTTCGCGAAGCTGGACTCAGACGTGCTTCAACGACTGATGGGTGACAAGGGTGTCCTCCAAGGTAAGCCAAACCGCTGAGCCAGGCTTCAGAGCTCCCATCACCTCTCTGGAATGCCTTCTAGAAATACAGAGAGCAGCTCACAGGAGAGTACTTTAAATCAGAGGGGAGACATAGAGACTTTATATAGATCTCCACCCTCAGGCCATATCCGTGTTTAATGAGATGAAGGTGCAGGAAAAGTAACTCAATGGTTCCCGCTCGCCATGTTTGCAGGGCTGAGTAACCGCAGAGGTTTTCCATGTAAGCGCTTTTTCATACTTAAAAAAATGGAGCCAACTAGTTACAGTCTGTGCTGTGGATTTGTAATCCTCAGGCAGTTGGCAAACTGAGCGTTCACCACAGTTGTGAGAGTGAGTAATGAAAAAGAAAAGAGCTCTTGTTTCAGATGTTGGATCACATATGGCCTACGAAATAATGGCTTTTGAGACATACACTTTCATATGGTGAAGCTTTTTGATAATTTGACAAGTTTACAATCTAAACATTTACCGTCACACTATAATTTATGTCTGGTTGGCACTCCCATTATAAAACACTCTAACTTGTTCAAAACTATTTCCAAAAAGGTGTCGTTCTTATGGTGCTAAACACCACAGGGCAGGAAGCAGAAAGCAGCTGGCTCTGCCTGTGTCCGAAATCGCAACCTATTCCCTACATACCCTACCTCATACGGCTCTGGTCAAAAGTAGTGCACTATTTAGAGAATAGGGTGTAATTTTGGGACACATCCCAGTCAAAGGGTTGGGACTGGAAAGGTTCAGAAGGTTCAGAGCATTAGGATGGTTGGCAGTGGGGTGATGATCCCTAACGTCCCTGAGCTGTGAGATCCCTGAGCTGTGAGATCCCTGAGCTGGGAGATCCCTGAGCTGTGAGATCCCTGAGCTGTGAGATCCCGTCACTTCACACACAGTAGTAAAACTTTCTCCCTGCACTCACTAGTCTCCCAACACCAGGACCCAAGGGATCTAAGGGATCTCCAGGTCTCCCGAGTTTCATAGTCTGCGTCCCATATGGCACTTGATTCCCTACTTAGTGCACTACTTTTGACCAGGGCCCATAAGGATCTGGTCAAAAGTTGAGCACCTAAAGGCCCAGTGCAGTCCAAAACAATATTTCCTGTGTTTTATATACACTCAGTGGCCAGTTTATTACCTAAACCCATCTAGTACCGGGTCTAAAAAGTTGTTCAATTCGTATCAAGGGACATAACGTGTGCCAGGAAAACATTCCCCACACCATTACACTACCGCCACCAGCCTGCCTGTATCATTGACATCAGGCAGGATGGGGTCATGGACTCATGCTGCTTGTGCCAAATCCTGACTTTGCCATCAGCATGAGGCAACAAGAACCGGGATTCACCGGACCGGGCAATGCTTTTCCACTCCTCAATTATCCAGTGTTGATGATCGCGTGTCCACTGGAGCCACTTCTTCTTATTTTAAGCTGATAGAAGTGGAACCTGGTCTGCAATAGCCAATCGGTGACAAGGACCGCCGAGTTGTGCGTTCCGAGGTACCGTTCTGCACATCACTGCGCCGTTATTTGCTCGTTTGTTTGTCGCACCATTGTCTCCAAACCCTAGGCCGTTTCTGAGATACTGGAACCGGCACACCTGGCACCGAAAATCATACCACGTTCAAAGTCGCTTAGGTCACTTGTTTTGCCCATTCTAACGTTCAATCGAACAGTAACTGAATGCCTTGATGCCTGTCTGCTTGCTTAATATAGCAAGCCACGGCCACATGACTCACTGTCTGTAGGAACAAACTATTTCCGTGAATGGGGTGGTGCACCTAATAAACTGTCCAACGAGTGTATGTTTCCATATACAGTATTTTGTTAGCTAACGTTAGCTAAACGGTTAGCATCTCTATTTAGCACAACATACAGTAGCTACTCCACCGAATCTCGACAGCTAACAGGCAGCTGCTTCGTTCAAAAAATGAATCCATTGTGGTTTCTTTATGTTGCTATCTACACTAGTCATTTAGTTGTGGCCATCTGGTTAGTGTCAACAAGGGCTTATTACAAATTCTAGCTAGCAACAACATTAGCGCGGTTCTTACTATTGGCCATATCGTAAAAATGTATGAAAACAAACATTTGCTTTTTGGTCTTTATTTAAGTTTAGGGTTAGGCATAAGGTTAGCAGTGTGGTTAAGATTAGGTTTAAAATCACATTTTACGAAGAAAAATTGTGGAAATAGGCGGGGTTTATGACTTTGTGGCTGTGGGAACTAGTGATGACATAATCCCATGCATAGGCACCTCTACTACCATTCATTTGTATTGGTTACATTCAGAAGAACCCAGTAACACTTGTGAAGGATGTAGAGTAAAACGAGTGTCTCCCCTTTCCACAGTGAGGTCAAACTAGGTTGTAGCCCAAAAGGTTGGGACGCTACAGACAGAAGTTGGCAGATCAGTGTTACCGACTTCAGACGTGTCCAGCAGGATGTATTCATGAGAAGACCGATTTTCGGGAAACACCACTGTAGCTCGGCCACCTTTCACCTCAGATGTGGAAGGCCGACAAATGTGATGCAGTAGATTGAGATGGAGCCAATGCAAAATATCTCTAGCTTAAACTGACAGGTTTTGATGGTGATTTTTTATATTATTTAGGATTAAAATGACGCCTGGCTAGTACAGTATATGAAGTCAAACACACTTTTCCCGGGATGCTGGTCCAGTCTAGTCCGTAATGTAGTAACCCAACCAAATGAAAATGCTGTTAATCAATAAGGATATACTGTATGTAGGAGTATCGGAGTGTGTGGGACCGATTTACACTTTTCTCCTCTCCTCTCTCCTCTCTCCTCTCTCCTCTCTCCTCTCTCCTCTCCCTCCAGCTCTGCTGAACTTCCACATGCTGAACTCTGTCCAGTGTTCAGAGGGCATCATGTCCGGCCAGACCTTTGAGACCCTGGAAGGCCACAACATCGAGATTGGCTGTGACGGGGACAGCCTGACGGTCAACGGCATCAAAATGGTGTTGAAGAAAGACATTGTCACCGCCAACGGAGTCATCCACCTCATCGACGAGGTCCTCATGCCTGACTCAGGTTAGCTCCCCCATCTTGACCCACCTAATAATTATACATGTCATTTGTATAGTGCTTTCATTTCAGAGCTGTGCTCCTAACACACAGTTTTTTGCATTTGCATTTGTTTGTTGGAATGTAAATGGCATGAACTGTTTTCCCGAAATACACACCACCTTTATTTAAATCTCCCTTTGCTGTTACACTATTATACAAGTCAGCCATACACATAGGCAAATAGATGGAAACAATGACACAATGACGGCAAGACTAAAATAAAATCTGAAAACTGAATAAGTGTAGATGTGTTGATCTTTCAGTGGTAGAGAAGCTTTTAATGGTGTTGTCTGTGTCCTCTAAGCCAAGCAGGTGATGGAGCTGCTCACCCCTTCCCAGTCCACCTTCAGTGACATGGTGTCAGAGCTAGGTCTTTCTGCAGCCATGGCAGCTGAGGCAGAATACACACTACTGGCTCCTCTCAATTCTGTCTTCACTGGTGAGTACACATCTTGGCCTCGCTCAATTCTGTCTACACTGGTGAGTACACATCATGGCCTCGCTCAATTCTGTCTTCACTGGTGAGTACACATCATGGACCCGCTCAATTATGTCTGTAACACATCCCTCGTTCCCCTTAAATACTCTTGAACGTCCTGAACTCTTTCCTTTCTTGGTCCTCTTCCTCTCTCTAGCTCCTCTCTCTGTCCCCCTCTTCCTCTCTCTAGCTCCTCTCTCTGTCCCCCTCTTCCTCCCTCTAGCTCCTCTCTCTGTCCCCCTCTTCCTCTCTCTAGCTCCTCTCTCTGTCCCCCTTTTCCTCTCTCTAGCCCCTCTCTCGGTCCCCCTCTTCCTCTCTCTAGCTCCTCTCTCTGTCCCCCTCTTCCTCTCTCTTGCTCCTCTCTCTGTCCCCCTCTTCCTCTCTCTAGCTCCTCTCTCTGTCCCCCTCTTCCTCTCTCTAGCTCCTCTCTCTGTCCCCCTCTTCCTATCTCTAGCTCCTCTCTCTCTCCCCCTCTTCCTCTCTCTAGCTCCTCTCTCGGTCCCCCTCCTCCTCTCCATAGCTCCACTGTCACTACTTTATCACTCCTCTCCTTCTTTCTCTCCTCTCAACAGGTGGGTAATGCACACTGAGCTCCAAACTGTGACATTAGTCATGCTGTCATGCGGACTCACTAGTGAGCAGTATACTATACATACTGCATACTGGTCTCCTGGCTGCTGGAATGATTAATAGCTGGAGCTTTATGCCGCGCAAACCCTAAGAATACATAATTACCCCTGCGCACACACATACACAGCATAGGAACATTCTAGACCTCACAAGGCGTGGGGAGAGATATATCCTACCTGAATCCAACATTTGTAACGCATGTGTGATAAACTGAACCAAGGTATATTAATCAGTTGTATGATACACTAGCCTGCTGCATGCTGTAGGAAAGGAAAGAGTCCCAGGCTGGAATAGCTGAGTTACGGCTTATAAATTCCTCCACTAAATTGTTCTCTAATTTAGACTCTACATGATTGGCCCATTGTCGACGTACCGTACTGTACAGACCAGAACAGCTCTATTTCTCAGACAGCACTTGTTAAAACGTCCTCTGTTATTAGAGCCATAGTTTCCTCTCTGGAGGAGGTAGCTCTTCTCCCAGCGGGATATCAGTATATTACGTACGGGTAATGCAGACTGGAACAGTCACTGTCTGTGTCCCAAATGGCACCCTATTCCGTATATACAGTAGTGCATTACCTTTGACCAGAGCCCTATGGGAATAAGGGAATAAGGTGCAATTTGTGACGCAGACACTGTTCCAATGTGGCTGATCAATCTGTCTGTGGGGAAGCTACAGAACCCGGGAGATTTCCTGGAAAATAAGGTTGACGTTTTACAATTGACTAGACCAGCAGACTGCATTATTAACCTATATTATGACTCATAATGACGATAATAATCACAATGGAACTTTTTTTATGGTCTTCGTCCTAGGAAAACCTTTGATCTACATTCTTGCGAAATTTGGGCTAGCTCCTAGAAAACGTATTGTTTACAAACAGATGTATTGTAATCTTTTGATCTGTACACGTCTGAGTTTTGCCCAATACCGCAAGATCCCCTGCATTTGGCTGTAGTTTATTGTGTCTTTTTGTTTATCTAAGTATGCTATTAACCATGTAGTATATACTGTACTGTATATACAGTGGGGAGAACAAGTATTTGATACACTGCTGATTTTGCAGGTTTTCCTACTTACAAAGCATGTAGAGATCTGTAAACAAAATTTAGCACAGGTACACTTCAACTGTGGGAGACGGAATCTAAAACAAAAATCCAGAAAATCACATTGTATGATTTTTAAGAAAATTAATTTGCATTTTATTGCATGACATAAGTATTTGATACATCAGAAAAGCCGAACTTAATATTTGGTCCAGAAACCTTGTTTACAATTACAGAGATCATATGTTTCCTGTAGTTCTTGACCAGATTTGCACACACTGCAGCAGGGATTTTGGCCCACTCCTCCATACAGTCCTTCTCCAGATCCTTCAGGTTTCGGGGCTGTCGCTGGGCAATACGGACTTTCAGCTCCCTCCAAAGATGTTCTATTGGGTTCAGGTCTGGAGACTGGCTAGGCCACTCCAGGACCTTGAGATGCTTCTTACGGAGCCACTCCTTAGTTGCCCTGTGTTTCGGGTTGTTGTCATGCTGGAAGACCCAGCCACGACCCATCTTCAATGCTCTTACTGAGGGAAGGAGGTTGTTGGCCAAGATCTCACGATACATAGCCCCATCTATCCTCCCCTCAATATGGTGCAGTCGTCCTGTCCCCTTTGCAGAAAAGCATCCCCAAAGAATGATGTTTCCACCTCCATGCTTCACGGTTGGGATGGTGTTCTTGGGGTTGTACTCATCCTTCTTCTTCCTCCAAACACGGCGAGTGGAGTTTAGAGCAAGCTATATTTTTGTCTCATCAGACCACATTACCTTCTCCCATTCCTCCTCTGGATCATCCAGATGGTCATTGGCAAACTTCAGATGGGCCTGGACATGCGCTGGCTTGACCTTGCAAGTGCTGCAGGATTTTAATCCATGACGGCGTAGTGTGTTACTACTGGTTTTCTTTGAGACTGTGGTCCCAGCTCTCTTCAGGTCATTGACCAGATTCTGCCGTGTAGTTCTGGGCTGATCCCTCACCTTCTTCATGATCATTGATGCCCCACGAGGTGAGATCTTGCATGGAGCCCCAGACCGAGGGTGATAGACCGTCATCTTGAACTTCTTCCATTTTATAATAATTGCGCCAACAGTTGTTGCCTTCTCACCAAGCTGCTTGCCTATTGTCCTGTAGCCCATCCCAGCCTTGTGCAGGTCTACAATTTGATCCCTGATGTCCTTACACAGCTCTCTGGTCTTGGCCATTGTGGAGAGGTTGGAGTCTGTTTGATTGAGTGGGTGGACAGGTGTCTTTTATACAGGTAACGAGTTCAAACAGGTGCAGTTAATACAGGTAATGAGTGGAGAACAGGAGGGCTTCTTAAAGAAAAACAGGTCTGTGAGAGCCGGAATTCTTACTGGTTGGTAGGTGATCAAATACTTATATCATGCAATAATATGCAAATGAATTACTTAAAAATCATACAATGGGATTTTCTGGATTTTTGTTTTAGATTCCGTCTCTCACAGTTGAAGTGTACATATGATAAAAATTACAGACCTCTACATGTTTTGTAAGTAGGAAAACCTGCAAAATCGGAAGTGTATCAAATACTTGTTCTCCCCACTGTATATTCCATGTATATCACCCTTCCAGACGAGGGGCTAGTTTCTGAAAAACGTGTTGTTTACAAACAGATTTAATGTAATCTTTTGACCTCTTACAATGTATATATATGAAATATCTCATCCACCAGATGAGGTGATGGCCATTGACCAGAACTTTCTGAAGGTGATTCTGGAGAACCACATCCTGAAGGAGAAGATCACTCTGGGACAGCTGTACAACGGACAGCGCCTGGAGACTATCGCCGGGAAGTTCCTCAGAGTCTTCATCTACCGCACAGTGAGTCTCTGTGTGTGTGTGTTTGAGTGTGTGTGCTGGTATGCGTGTGCATACAGTATGTGTGTGTTTGTGAGAGAGAGAGTTTGTGTGAGTATACAAATGTGTGTGTGTGTGTGTGTGGGTGTGTGCATGTGTGCGTGCGTGCAAGTCCATCTCTTGTCTCTGAACAGCTGGTCAAACACAATGGCTGTCTGCCATACAACACATATCCTTTTCACTGGGCTATCCATCTGCTGGACTGACTAAGAGTCTGTTAATTCAGTAGCTAGTAGACTATTCATTTCCATGTCTTATTAAGGGCTACTTCAGCAGATGTTCCAACTCAAATTTCAGTTTTAAAGATGCTCAAAAAAGACGTTAGCTGCCTAGAGAACCAATTAGCCTAGCTGGCTAACTATCTGGCTAGCTAACTAGTTAGGTGCTTATGCTAGCATACCAAAATGCCCACATAGGTCATAATTTTGCGAAAATTAGGATATTAGGACTAGAGTTACATCATCAGGATAAAAAAAAGTTTTCACTTAAGTGGTTCTTTAAGCTGTATACCCTGTGTCCTGTCTGTCTGTAGGCGGTGTGCATAGAGAACTCCTGCCTGGTGCGCGGCAGCAAGGAGGGCAGTAACGGAGCCCTCCACCTGATGAAGACTCTGATGAAGCCAGCTGAGGCCACCATGTTCCAGATCCTCACTGACAACGGAGGATTCAAGTAAGCTGCTTGTGGACTTATAGGCTGTGTGTGCTTTAGCCTGGTCCCACATCTGTATGAGCTTCAGCCAATGAAATAGTCAGATAAGTTAGCTCAAGCTCATACAGATCTGAGATCAGAATAGTTGAAGGATCAAGGGGCAGATGAAGATTGTTCCGATTTTGTGGCCAACTCATGAATATATTGTATATTATACAGTGTTGGATTTGGAGTACAATCCTGTCTCACCCCCTACTCCTGCTTGAGAAAGGATGTTCTTCAGCCAACCCAATAGCCAGAGAGTCAGAGAGTTCACTAATCAGACAGAGTTCAATCAAATTTATACAGACCTGGGAGCAGGCTGGGAAATGTATTAAGAGTTTATACAGACCAGCGGGCCAGCTTCTTTCCAAATCATGTACACCTCTTGCGAGTGATCTTTTCATCTAAATAATACCAAGGATCTCATCACTGAATAGGATCCTTTTCTATAGCTCAATCGGTTCGTACGGGCGGTCACATGTGTTGGTAAGGTAGAGAACACTGGTTAAAGCCCAGTCAGAGACAAGTTCAGGAACGAGTTCTATATGCTAAGCTATCACACTGGCACCAGTTATATCTACCCTCAGTGGTTGTCATGAGAGCCAGGTAACTGTTTCCTTCATCATGTTTTGGTTGTAGGATCTTCCTGTCACTGATGGAGATGGCTGGTCTGACTGACCTGCTCAAACAGGAAGGAGAATACACTCTGTTCGCTCCCAGTGATGAGGCCTTCGCTGGTGTCAGCGACAGTGACATGGCTCTGCTCAGAGGTTGGTTCATCTCTCAGACTCTCCCTCTCTCTCCGTCCCTGTTAGTCTGTCTCAGTCTCTCAAACAAATATCAGAGCCAGAGGTTTTTCTTGTCTAGCCACATCGTGCTGGTCAGGAAAAACTGCTGACCTTAACCATAGCTACCATAGCTACAAGCTATGTCAAAGGAACATCCATAAGTCTTAGAGTTAGTAGATGCATGTACGATATGTACTATGGATCCATCGTCTTCCATCTAAAACCCTGTCTGTTCTGGCCAGGTAATATGAATGCCCTGCGTACCATCCTGCTCTACCACTTCAGTAACGGAGTGTTCATCGGCGGAGGTTTGGAGACTGGGGTGACCAACCTCCTCAAGTCTCTGCAGGGAAACAACCTCCGAGTGCTGCATGTGAGTCCAAACCTCTCAACACTCAACAGGGCTGTAAATATAAGACATCATGGCATCATGGCTGCAACAAAATCAATCCTGAAGAGATTATACAATGTTTTTACAGTGAATCAAGAGACTCTCATCCTGATCCACTCCGTATTACTAACAACCGCAATCCTTTGTCATCGACAATGTCAACAAACGTTTAAACTAGGAGTTATGGCTAAATTTGACTTCTTGGAACACATATATAACACTTAAACATGTTTGGGAAAAGAGAACGTCTAAAATAACATTCATTTGATGAATAAGAAACCAGAATCGCATTTGTTGGATGAACTTCCCCAGAGACAACTTCCCCAACATAATTCAGCATTCTGACAAGACTTAGGATTTTGCAAAGGTATTTAGTATTTTCATTTTGGGTTAATTTTATTCTTAGCTTTTAAGTTGTGTTACAGCAGTGTCCTTAGGGTCATATTCTAAGACGATAAAAACATTTAAATAAAATAAAATAAAGCAGAAAGCCATGTGAGGTCTCTGGATGTTTGTTGTGCAGAATATTCATGATTTAGTTTAGATGACATTTTACCCAAAAACAGACAGTTGCATTCCACTGCTACCAATGACTTTACAGAAGTTAAGCTATACTAAAGCTACCCTTAAAAAATATAGTTTACTGAACTAAAGTTACCTTGAAAAGGTAGTGCAGTATATGCAAACTACTCTGTGATAAATTATCATATGGAAATCTGAAATGTCATAGACTACAAATTGCAAGAACACATTACTTTGACCTTATGTTAACAGCATGTTTAAGTTAGCCCATTAAACACAAAAACAACGCTTCAAGCAAGAATTAGTCATGTCTAATGCCAAAAAATTAAGTAAATTCTTGCCTACTTCACCCATATTTCATTTTTGCCAAAAAAGTAATGTGTTAGTAGATATAGTAGTTACCTACACCGCTACATGGTGGAAAAGTAATTGACCACTGAAAACACTACGTAGATTTGAATTTAGTTTAACTACCACCAAAATGTTCGCTGCAAAATGTAGTTACATGTAGTTCACTACTCCCCAACACTGAATGTTGCAAATGTTCTGTAGTTCTGTAGCTTAACTACATTCAGAAAGTATTCAGAACCTTTCACGTTTTCAACATTTTCTTACGTTAAAGCCTTATTCTAAAATGTATTAAATTGTTTTATTTCCACACCAGTCCACCAACAATACCCCCAATTTATATTTAAAAAAAATAGTCACATTTACATAAGTATTCAGACCCTTTACTCAGTACTTTTTGAAGCACCTTTGGCGCCGATTACAGCCTCGATCCTGTCAAGCTCTGTCAGGTTGGATGGGGGGCATCGCTGCACAGCTATTTTCAGGTCTCTCCAGAGATGTTCGATCAGGTTCAAGTCCGGTCTCTGGCTGGGCCACTCAAGGACATTCAGAGACTTGTCCCAAAGCCTCTCCTGCATTGTCTTGGCTGTGTGCTTAGGGTTGTTGTCCTGTTGGAAGGTGAACCTTCGCCCCAGTCTGATTTCCTGAGTGCTCTGGAGTAGGCTTTCATCAAGGATCTCTCTGTACTTTGCTCCGTTCATCTTTCCCTCGATCCTGACTAGTCTCACAGTCCCTGCCGCTGAAAAACATCCCCACCGCATGATGCTGCCACCACCATGCTTCACCGTAGGGGTGGTATTGGCCAGGTGATGAGCGGTGTCTGACGTGACGCTTGGCATTCAGGCCAAAGAGTTCAATCTTGTTTTCATCAGACCAGAGAATCTTGTTTCTCATCGTCTGAGAGTCCTTTAGGTGCTTTTTGGCAAACTCCAAGCGGGCTGTCATGTGCCTTTTACTGATGAGTGGCTTCTGTCTGGTCACTCTACCATTAAGGCCTGATTGGTGGAGTGCTGCAGTGCTGGTTCTGGAAGGTTCTTCCATCTCCACAGAGAAACTCTGGAGCTCTGTCAGAGTGACCATCAGATTCTTGGTCACCTTCCTGACCAAGGCCCTTCTCCCCCTGTTGCTCAGTTTGGCCGGGTGGCCAGCTCTAGGAAGAGTCTTGGTGGTTCCAAACTTCTTCCATTTAATGCTGGAGGCCACTGTGTTCTTGGGGACCTTCAATGCTGCAGTTTTTTCTACCCTTCCCCAGATCTGTGCCTCGACACCATCCTGTCTTGAAGCTCTACGGACAATTGCTTCAACTTCATGGCTTGGTTTTTGCTCTGACATGCGTTGTCAACTGTGGGACCTTATATAGACAGATGTGTGCCTTTTTAAATCATATCCAATCAATTGAATTTAACACAGGTGGACTCCAATCAAGTTATAGAAACATCTCAAGAATGGTCAATGGAAACAGGATGCACCTGAACTCAATTTAGAGTCTCATGGCAAAGGGTCTGGATACTTATGTAAATAAGGTATTTCTGTTTTCTTTTTTAATACATTTGCAAAAACTTCTAAAAACCTGTTTTTGCTCTGTCATTATGGGGTATTTTGTGTAGATTGATGAGGAACAAAATGTCTTTAATCCATTTTAGAAAAAGGCTGTAACGTAACAAAATGTGGAAAAAGTAAATGCCAACCTAATTGAGAGACATATGGCACATTACCAGCTGGCACCCATAACTCATCTCATTGTGGCTGTCTTATCTGTAATCATCCCATCAGTGTTTGTATCTTAATCCCCTCTACTCCTCTCCTCCAGGCTAACAACACAATTAGAGTGAACACTATTGAGGTCCCTGAAAATGATATCATGGCCACTAACGGAGTCATTCACTTTGTCAAAACCCTCCTCTACCCCGGAGGTAAGACTGACTCAAACCTCTCTGACTGCCAGCTCCTCTGTTGGAGAAACAAATTATACCCTGATTAAATTGTCATGTGTTGAAAGACGCACTGTGCAGGGAATCATTTCTTGATATATTGTATATATTTAGCAGTGCTAAATGGTTCAGTACGTCTAACACCCTGTGTTGTGCTGTATGTACACTAATGTAAAGTGTTACCAGTACGTCTAACACCCTGTGTTGTGCTGTATGTACACTAATGTAAAGTGTTACCAGTACGTCTAACAGCCTGTGTTGTGCTGTATGTACGCTAATGTAAAGTGTTACCAGTACGTCTAACAGCCTGTGTTGTGCTGTATGTACGCTAATGTAAAGTGTTACCAGTACGTCTAACAGCCTGTGTTGTGCTGTATGTACACTAATGTAAAGTGTTACCAGTACGTCTAACAGCCTGTGTTGTGCTGTATGTACACTAATGTAAAGTGTTACCAGTACGTCTAACTCCCTGTGTTGTGCTGTATGTACGCTAATGTAAAGTGTTACCAGTACGTCTAACAGCCTGTGTTGTGCTGTATGTACACTAATGTAAAGTGTTACCAGTACGTCTAACACCCTGTGTTGTGCTGTATGTACACTAATGTAAAGTGTTACCAGTACGTCTAACACCCTGTGTTGTGCTGTATGTACGCTAATGTAAAGTGTTACCAGTACGTCTAACTCCCTGTGTTGTGCTGTATATACTCTAACGTAAAGTGTTACCAGTATGTAGAGGTAACTGCCAAAATAAAGAAAACGCCAACGCCAAAGTGTAGGGTGTTAGGCCACCATGAGCCCAAACATGGTTTTATGCCATGTAAACCATACCATATGGTTTACATTGTTTTCATGCTCATCAAATAATTCAGTGATCACTTGTGCCCCGTGGATGGGGGCATTGTCATCCTATCGGGGCAAAGCCATGGTAGCAAAAAATATTGGCCAAAATAATGGCCTGCCCAACATTTTGGGCATGATGGTATGTTAATTGCTTAATTAACTCAGGAACCACACCTGCGTGTAAGCAATTTTTCTTGTATCCCTCATTTCCTCAAGTGTTTCCATTACTTTGGCAGTAACCTTTATGTACCCTGGTATGAAGTGTTACCAGTATGTTTAACACCCTGTACTGTGCCGTACTGTACAGTATTGTACCCTAGTATAAAGTGTTACCAGTATGTCTAACACCCTGTACTGTATTGTCCTGTAGAGCTGCCTGCTGGAAACTCTGACCTTCTGGGGCTGCTGAGAAGACTCATCAAGTACATGGAGATCAAGGTACTGTACCAGGCCACACCCACATAAAGGAATTAGGGAGAACCCTGAGATAGCAAGATGAGATTAGCGTCTAAGTGTTTGTTACAAAATTACCTTAAGATGACAAGACACTATGTAAAGCCTTGAACAAATACAGTACCTACCACATTGGAGTTGAGCAGAACGATGTGTACACAGACCTACAGTAATATGGTTAACAGCCTCTATTCCTTCTTTCTATTCATTCACAGTTTGTGTCAGGATACAGATATAAGGAAATCCCTCTCACATTCATGAGTGAGTACAACTGTATCAGTCCAAGTCTTAGATGTCTGCTGTACCTTTTTGCGATGCAACTATTTGTAACTTTGCTGTTGTCCTGTGATTAACTGCTGTGTGTTTTCGGTTTCCTTCAGAGAGGACGATCGTCACACGCGTCATTGAGTCAGGTAAGTTACAGTTAAAGGATTGAAACAATGAGGGCATCCCAGATGGCGCAGTGGTCTAGGGCACTGCATCGCAGTGCTAGCTGTGCCACCAGAGACTCTGAGTTTGCGCCCAGATTCTGTCGCAACCAGGAGGTCTGTGGGGCGATGCACAATTGGCCATACGTCGTCCGGGTTAGGGAGGGTTTGGCCGGTAGGAATATCCCTACCGGGATGGATGGCTTCCGGGTTGGATCTGCATTGTGTTAAGAAGCAGTGCGGCTTGGTTGGGTTGTGTTTCGGAAGACGCATGGCTTTCGACCTTTGTCTCTCCTGAGCCCGTATGGGAGTTGTAGAGGTGAGACCAGATAGTAATTACTAACAATTGGGGAGAAAAGGGGGTAAAAAAAATAAAAATTCATACATAAATCTTAGCATTGTGTAGTGTACAAAACATTAGGAACACCCATCCTAATATTGAGTTGAACCCCTCTTTCCCTCAGAACAGCCTCAATTCATCAGTGCATGAACTCTAAAAGGTGTCAAAATCATTCAACAGGGACGCTGGCCCATGGTGACTCCCACAGTTATATCAATTTGGCTGGATGTCTTTTGGGTGGTGGACCATTTTTGATACACATGGGAAACTGTTGAGTGTGAAAAACCCAGTGCGTTGCAGTTCTTGACACACTCAAATTGGTGGCTGTCTCCTCCCCTTCAGCTACACTGATTGAAGTGGATTTAACACATGACATCAATAAGGGATCATAGGTTTCACCTGAATTCACCTGATTCGTCTATGTCATGGAAAGAGCAGGTGTTCCTAATGTTTTGGACACTCAGTGTACATTCATTTTACATGATATATCATGAGTAGTCTTGGAAAGACTTGAAGACATTGTGCTACAAGAGTTGATAGACTAGTTGGCACAGTTCAGATAAGGAGGATCTCTGTCTTCCATGAGATTCGTGACCCACGTTCAAGAGGAAAAACCATTGTGGTTGTTCAGATAATTACAGTACAGACAGCAACAAGAGAAGACTTGCCATAGCAGCAGACACCTGGAAAGGTTTTATCTGTTCTGGATAAAATTATCGTTCTTTATTGGGATTTGACTTTTAAGGATTAATTCTTGATGTGAAAGAGAAATATGCACAGAAGTTCAAGTTACTGTTTATGCAATTATCTCCAGTCAAGATTCTGAGGGGAAAACTAATGTCTTGGAGAGAGCCTTTACTCTGAACGTATCTGCAAAGCACATATCCACGTGTCCTTTGATTATGCAATATATTCCTGTCATATGAATTCTTTTAAAGCCAATGAAGGTTGGGCTTCAGTCTAATTCGATACAGACAATATTTGAATCAAGAAGTAGAGGAACCAATGACACACTACATGTCTGTGGTTCATGGAGTCTGGAGTTTTTAAGTTCATTCGGACCTTCAGATCTTACTAGTTTGCCGTTTAAACGTCATGTTCTTCAATGATGCTTTCGATGTTATTTATTTCAGTTGTTAAACTTGTTTTCCTCTCTCTCTTTCTAAAGCGCCTGATGTGACCCACGTGACTAGGGTTATCGAAAGGGAACCTACTATCACCAAGGTGACCAGGGTGATTGAGGGACAGCCTACCATCACCAAGGTAACACCAATGTAACAAACCATGTTTCAACCATTGTATCCACCCATGTAACCACCAAATCACATTGAGCATCGGGAAAAGCCTTATATGAATCTAATACATGATTATGATTATTAGGTGACTAGAGTCATTGAAGGCGAGCCAAAGTTCACCAAGGTCACTAGAGTCATCGAGGGAGAGCCCAAGGTCACCAAAGTTACCAGAGTGGTCTCAGGTACGTACCTCACAGACACACAGGTCTTTCTTGACTCCTGTCCATGAGGTCTGAAGAACTCTAGGTACATATTAACATGTAGTAAAATTAACCTGTTTTGGTCTATAGTTGCTATACGGTGTATTGATTCACTATATGAAACAAAGAAGTGAATGTTTGGGTTGCTGAGGTGAGACACAGGTCTACAGATGTTAATGTGTTGTACTGAATTCCCTTGACTCTACGTCACCCCTGGATCATGACTCTTACATCTGCCACTCTGTGAAAACAGTATGTTTCTATGTGAAGACTGATGTAATGTTTCAATATGTTGTCATCCACAGGTCCTCAGTACTCGGCCAGCAGCAGTGGCTCCAGCAGTGGTATCTCCAACATTGAGCTGGAAGGTCAGTAACATCACCCCTTTGGTTGTAGATAGATAACTTAATATAGAGGAAATAATGCAATGTTACATTGAAAATCACATATATGCATGTCACTGGGTAGACATGTGACAGGTTCTGTTAGAATCTGGGTTGAGTGACAAACAAGATTCAATCTAACTGTTACATTTCCATCCTGTGATATTTGGCATAGTCGGCAGAATTAGTCAATTGTCCAACATAATTGCTTGTTTCGTTAGAATATATAATAGTCCCATCTGTGACATATACAGTAACATCCCTGTCTCCGTCCTGTAGGTGCTGACTTCTCCCGTATCACCACCATCGAGGGAAACCCCTCAATGCTCGACATGGACTCTGAAAAAATCACCAAGTTCATCCAAGGTAAGAGACACATCTAAACTCTACTCATCCCCACTGGGTTCTGTAAGGATCTGACGTGATTAAGATATGGTTTCTGTTATGACTGGAGTTTGGATTCTGTAGGGTTCTATAATGACTATAGTTTAGGTTCTGTAAGATTCTGTAGTGACCAACATTTGGGTTCTATAAGGTTCTATAATGACTGAGGTTTAAATTTGTCTTCACAGAGGGAAACCCGAGACGAGTAACTGGCAGGAAAATTCCAGGTAAAACATGATTCCTTGATAACATAACATACTGTTTGACCGTGTTGGGGGATTCAAATGATGGGTAATGTCATCCTACGAGGATCTTTAATTGCGACCATTGAAAGAGAATGACCACCTATCATTGAACATTGACTTGAACTTTATTTATATTATTTGAGTGTATGATGATCTTTCTGTTGTCTCTATCCCTAGCTGGTGCCAGGAGGAGAGTCAGACCAGAGGAACAAAGAGCATAAACATGGACAGACCAGGTGACTAAAGATGCACCAGCAACCAGAGAGGAACAACAGAGATAATGTCAATGAATGGTCTCCCATAAAAGCTCTACACTCCAAATGATGCGTGTGTAGACATACAGAACTTGAACTTAGTGAGACCAGTAAAGCCATTTGCTAAACAAAACAAAAATCATTGATGCATGTATCTAAAGATAACTAAAAGCCATCAAGATATGTAAATAGCGTACGCATATTTGTGGGTTTTCGGTGTATATTAGAGATGAAAGATTAGAAGCTAGCCAGGGGTAGCAAAATAATCTTTGAAACCAATCTTTTGAAAGCCTCGACCATTGGTTGAGGTGATACAACAGGATTTTTAGGAAGATTTTGTAATTTACCTCTGCATGATATCGAGTTTGTGGTGCTCACATAAAAATAAAAATAATAAAAAATAAAATGTGATTGCTGTTTTCTGACAGTGACTTCATTTCTGCAAATGTTTATATTTTTCTACCAGATGTAATTTCAGCTCTGATCTGAGTTTCACAGTAGTGTGTTTGCTCTCTCTTTCTGCCTTTCTGTCTGACTGTCTACCTAGCTAACCATAAAGATATTGAGTTTGTCTTTGCTTTTAGAAGTTTCACATGTGCAACACTCTGACAAACCTAACTTTTCACATATTCTCAATAGCTTTTTAAAACTTTTTTCAAGCCTTTTTCAATAAAGTATATTCTTGGATATGAAGTGCATAATTCTCCAGGAGAAAAACTTTATTTGAAAAACTTGTTAGTAGTTCATCGCTATAAGGAATTAAATTCCAGTTACATTTTAGAATCACATTTACCCAATTTGAGGAGAAGATGTATGATCACAATCTAATTTGTGCACGTGTCTACTGGGCCCTACCTACTCAATGAATTCCATTGTTTTGTATAACGCTAGTTGTTTGGGGGGGGGGGGGGGAGTTTAAAAAAACGTTTTTTAGTTCTCCTAAAATCTATAAAAGAGTCTGACAATGCTACAAATGTCAATCTGTGTCCTTTAAAAGGTCAGAGTGCGAATTATACCATGATTGTCAGGGTCTCAATTTTTGGGGGACTTGACCTCCTATGTGTGCCCGCACTTACATTACATTTCTTATGGGCCTAATAGTAAAGACATGTAATACATTTTATATGACCTTTTAGTTTGTCGTGAACACAACCATCTTATTGTCAAACAAGTCACCGTGCACTGTTTAGATGCTGTGATGTTTTTGGAGTGGACAAACATGCACGGGTAGACTACCTGAAGCGATTTGTTTGACTATAAGATTAAAACATCATGACTGGTTGTGTTCATGCCCAAATTAAAAGGTACGCATAGGAGGTCCAGTCAAAAAAAATCCCAGAATGTCAGACTTTATCCACACCATTTGATGAATGGAAATAGACATGGTTACTAAACACCAAAAAGTGTAATGACATTATACTCTTCAAGACTAAATTAATTGATATATCTTGCTGACTGACAAAGGACCTTTTTTGTACAAAAAAAAAGTTGGGGCAACCAAAAAGGGGCTGAGATAGGGGACTATTGTAACGTATACTCTGGGAGTCAGAAAGAAAGTGCAGGTGGTGAGTTTAATATATAATAATTGGAACATCGGACAATATAACAAACACAAGTAGCGTATAGACATGAAACACAAACAATATTGACTGGGGACTGCCAGATATAAGGGGAGGTAATGGAGTCCAGGTGTGCCTGATGATGACGTGCAGGTGCGCGTAATAATTCATGCCAGTTGTGCATAATGATGGATACCAGGACCAGTGATTAGTATACCGGCGACGTCGAAAACCTAGAGGACGAGGAGCGGGCCGGTCCGGGTGGCGAAAGTGGAAATCGCAGATGATATTGGGATCCAGAATGTGCTCCACTGGAACCCAACACTGCTACTCTGGGCCATAACCCTCCCAGTCCACCAGGTACTGGAGCCGACCTCCACGACTTCTGGAGTCCAGTAGAGATCTGACGGCTTAGGCCGGACCCCCTCGATGTCCGGGGGGGTGGAGGCGTGTTGTGGGGGTCAGCATCAGTTAGGGGACCCGGAACCTCTTGTATAGATGGGACCAGGGATGCTGAGGCACGGGAAGGGGAAGGAGATTCCCTGCTGGAGTTGATGTAGTGAGTGACATCCTGTGCCACGGTGGGCCACCAGTACTTCTCAGAGATGGATTGGGTAGTGTGAGAAATACCTGAATGTTCAGCGATGACAGCTGTGTGTGTCTAGGTCAGCAGCCAATCCCTTATCCTCATAGGAATGTAGATGCACACGAGAGGACAGTTAGAGGGTGCAGGCTCCCTCTCCAGAGACTGACAAATGTCCACATCAACGTCCCAGACCACAGAAGCTACGACTCGGGAGGATGGGATTATAGGTGCATGCTGGACAGGACCATCACCCAAATCGTAGAGATGGGACAGGGCATCTGCCTTGGTGTTTTTTTAACCAGCTTGAACTTAAACCTTGTGAAGAAAAGGGCCCACCTTGCTTCCTCGCTGTCAGTATGTACCCATGTTCCGATGGTCAGTGAGGATGACGAATGGTTACTTGGCGCCCTCCAGCCAGTGTCTCCACTCCGCTGACGTCGTAATTATTCTCTGCAGGGGACAGTGAAATGCCCCTTGAGTAGACAGAAGACCCCGTCAGCTGGCTCCACACTAACCTTGAGAGAGGTGAGAAGGGCGGTGACGGAGCTGAAGTTCCTGACGAAACGGCGATAGAAGTTGGCAAACCACAAAAACCATTGTAACCCCTTTAGGGTGACCGCATCTACCTTCTTGTCATCTATCCTCACTCCCTACGGGCTGATTTGGTAGCCTAAGAAGGAGACAGCCTTCTGATGAAATTGACACTTTTCAGCCTTGACAAACAGGTGGCTAGCCAGGAAGCGTTCCAGGACTGCTCGAACGTGAGTGACGTGATCCTCCAGGCTAGCCGAGTAGACCAGGATGTCATTGATATACACAACCACCTGGCGTCCGACCCTGTAACTGAACACCGCGTTAACGAATGCCTGGAACACTGACGGAGCATTGGCTAAACCAAACGACATCACCAAGTGCTCGGACATTGTGCTAAAAGCTGTCTTCCATTCATCCCCCTTCCGGATGCGAATGAGATTGTATGCACTCCGCAGGTCCCGTTTGGTAAAGAAATGGGCCCTGCGGAGTTGTTCTATGGCTGCTGGCACCAACGGGAGAGGGTAACGGTACTTTTTGGCGATTTCATTGAGTCCTCTAATCAATACATGAGCGTAACCCTCCATCCCTCCTGCCGATGCAGGAGAAGTGGACGTGCGGATGAAACCTTGTTGGAGCGTCTCTTGGATGTAATCCTCCATGGCCTGGGTCTCAGCCACCGACAGAGGGTAGATTCATCTGCGCAGACCCTACCAGCAGGTCGATGGCACAGTCCCAGGAGCAATGAGGTGCGGCAGGGTAGCCTAGTGGTTAGAGCGTTGGACTAGTAACCGGAAGGTTGCAAGTTCAAACCCCCGAGCTGACAAGGTACAAATCTGTTGTTCTGCCCCTGAACAGGCAGTTAACCCACTGTTCCTAGGCCATCATTGAAAATAAGAATGTGTTCTTAACTGACTTGCCTAGTAAAATAAAATAAAAACTAAAAATGAGGAGGAAGACAGCAGGTCTTGAAGAAAACCTCCCACAGGTCCTGGTATACCTCCGGGATATTGGGTTGAAGGGCAACCATAGGACTCTCAACCGAATTGGAAACACAGGGGACGGGGAAGCAGGTCCTCTGTTATTCGTGTGACCAGTCTGTGATTCTCATTATGGCGTTGCAGCCTAGGGAGGCTGAGGATGATCTTGTGAACTGGTGATGAAGGGTATGATGAATGATGAATGGATTCCTGATGAATGGATTCCACGGTGAGGGTGAGGTGTTTAGTGATGTGTGTGATGTTTCTGGATCCTAATGGCCGACTATCGAGGAGTTGAACCGGGAAAGGAGAAGAGAGCGGGTATGAGATGATGTTAAGAGAGGAGGCAAGGGTCTGGTCAATAAAGTTCCTCTTGGCAATGGAATCCAGTAACGCTGTAGACACAGTACATGAGGGACAGTCAACTAGTGTGATGGACACCCGAGGAGGTGGAAAAACACATGACTGTCCCTCTGCTCTTGTGAATCCCAGATTGGGAAGTGCTTGACACCGCTGGAGCCCTCCTTGACCACAATACAGACAGAGCCCCAGGCGTGTGACCCCTACTTCCATGAGTTCAGGCTCTGAGCCAGAGTGTTCACTGAGCGATGAGAGTACTGACACTCCCGAAGTAGGTTATCCAGACAGATGGCCATCGCAATGAGTGCGTCCAAGGAGAGATTGTCGTCTCGACAGGCCAACTCTGTCTGAACCTCCTTGCGCAGACCTCTTCTGAATAGCGTACGAAGCACCGGCTCATTCCATCCACTGGATGCTGCTACTGTCCAGCAGGTGAACGTGTACTTGCAGCCGTCTGGTCCTTGGACTTCTTGGTGGTGGGGGCTCCCATCTGGTGTGTAAAGTAGAGGGAGCACTGAAGTAGGAAGCCACGGCATTTAGATGGGGTACCATCATATTTATCCGGGAGGGACAAACGGGCATAGCTGACCAGATTGGGTTGCTGAATGGGCTGTTGTGCTGACTCGCTGGGTCGACTGGTTGTAGAGTATCCTCCGCTAGTTGACGGCCATGCCTTCTGGGTATGTTCGAGACGTTGCACACCTTGAAGAACCTCTTCCATAGCCGTCCCCAGTTGTGCTAACTGGTCATGATATTGACGCAGAAGGAATCCCTGCTTGTTGACAGTCTGGGAGACATTCTGTGTTCCTGCTGCTTCCATTGCTTGAGTAAGTATTCTGTAACGTATACACTGGGAGTCGGGAAAGCAAGTGCAGGTGGTGAGTTTAATAATAAACAGAACATCAAACAATATAACAAACACGAGTAGCGTATAGACATGAAACACATAAACAATACTGACTGGGGAAAGAACCTAAGGGAGTGCCAGACATAAGGGAGATAATATATGAGGTAATGGAGTCCAGGTGTGCCTAATGATGTGCAGGTGCGCGTAATGAGTAATGCCAGGTTCGCGTATAACGATGGGTGGTTAGTATAGCAGCAACGTTGAATGCCGGAGGGGAGGAGGGGGAGTAGACCGGACGGGGCTAGTTTAATTTGGAAGAAACTTTTATTTTCATATTTACCACTGTAGCAGTACAAATTGCATTTTAAACAAATAGGAGAGTGGTTAAATTAACATTATTTAGAGACCCCCCCAAAATGTTGACTTTGTTGCATTTAGGGGGACTCATGACTCATTCAGCCCCCCCCCCTAATTTACACTCTGCTGAATGTTCCAATTCTCTGGATGGGAAGTATCTCCATATGTTCTTAGCTAATCAAAACCAAAATGTTGGGAATCGCTACAGTGAGAAGAAATCTGTATTCCAAATGGCACAATATTCCCTATATAGTGCACTGCTTTTGACCAAGGCCCAAATGGCTCTGGTCAAAAGTAGTGCACTATGTAGGGAGTAGGGTGCCATTTGGGATGCACAAAGGATTATCCGATGACGTCATGTTAAAAAACAGTGTTACACGACAGCTAGACACACAGGGCCAGAGCTTTAGCTAGTGAAGTCCATTCAGGAGTTAAAATACTATGATACAACATTAGTTAAATGTTATTACACTACAAACACGTATGATGGTATGATGTGGGTTTAAGGTATTATAAGACAATGATGGGAAATGTATGGTTTAGAGCAGGAGTATTTAAATCCAAGCCTGGAGGTCCAGATTACTGCGGGTTTTCTGTTCTACATGATCATTAATTGCACTCACCTGCTGTCCCAGTTCTAAATCAGTCCTTGATTAGAGGGGAAGGATGAAAATCAGAAGTAGAACTGGCCTCGAGGTCCAGAATTAAATTTACCTTGTGAGTGTTTGAAGGGTCATAGTGTACTTGCTATATGATTGGTACGTCAACTATCTGCTTCCATCCAGACTATAATCACAACCAGCTGATCCCAGAAAAGGAGATGCATTGATTTGTCAGAAATATAGATCAGATCAGGAGGTATTATATTCTTATCTGGCTGGAGTGATAGTGTACAACCCCATAAAACAGTGTTTATGGCTGTAAAGTTCAACAGTCACACCAATAGTTCCTTTTACTGGATCCTACACTCTTTTATAAAAAGTCCTAGATAAAGTGTTTTTTTCTACGAGTGTAATGCAATTACATATTTCATATCACACCCCGTGTCAATGGTGGGTGTAGCTGGTGCATGGAAGTCAGGCTCAGGAGAGCAGAGATGAATGGACAAAGCACTTTACTTAGGCAATCATAATAGAGAACGCAACCGCGTCACAACACAAATGCCCAAAGAACAAGTGAAGCAGCACAAACTACAAAACCCAAGCACAAAGTACCGGCTGCCACAAAGTACGGGTATAAAACCAAACCCAACGCAAACCAGCCGGAAGCGTGCCAACCTTGACAAAATAAACAATACCCCACACAGACATGGAGGGAACAGAGGGCTAAATACACATGTTAATTAGTAGGAGATGTAAACCAGGTGTGCAGGAAGACAAGACAAAACAAATGGAAAATGAAAGGTGGATCAGCGATGGCTAGAAGACCGGTGACGTCAACCGCCGATCACAGCCCGAACAAGGAGAGGAACCGACTTCGGCGGAAGTCGTGACATCCCCTGTCATTCTCATTGAAAGCAAGTCTAAGATGCGGTAGAGCTGTTCTATGTGCGCTATTTCTATGCTTCCCATTCTTAAGTTTAGTTTTTGCATCTTTTACTTTCGGTTTTGTACACCAGCTTCAAAGAGCTGATAAAACAATATTTTGGGTTATGGAAAATATATTTTAGAACGGTTTAGATGGTACAATTATTCTCTACACGATGCATAAACTGAATTTTTGCAACCAGGAAATGGCTGAGCAATTTCTGCATAGCGCATCTTTAAAAAAAAAACGTTTAATTTTCATATTTCTGTTTACAGTGGTTGCTTTCCAACTGCCATCTGTTTTTCTTTGTGCTGGTTCTCATTCTGAATTAAACCCACACCAAGGAAAACGATGCAGCACCTCATTTCCAACTGCAGAAAATAATAACATCCATCTTAGAGACTGTTCAACTGTCAGTGAAGAAGGTAAGTCTGGGCCTGCTGTTGCATACTGGGGCTGAAAGATACCATTTATAAATTATGCTGTAGGACGGTGTGACGCACAGAGACTGGTATCGGAAGCAGAACCGAGAGCTGCCCAGTGACACGAGCCTAACAGATGAGCTAAACAACTTCAATGCTCGCTTCGAGACAAATAACACTGAAACATGCATGAGAGCACCAGCTGTTCCGGACAACTGTATGATCACGCTCTCCGCAGCCGATGTGAGTAAGACCTTTAAACAGGTCAACATTCACAAGGCCGCAGGGCCCAGACAGATTAATAACAGGACGTGTACTGCAAGCATGCGCTGACCAACTGGCAAGTGTCTTCACTGATATTTTCAACCTCTCCCTGTCCGAGGCTGTAATACCAACATGTTTTAAGCAGACCACCATAGTCCCTGTGCCCAAGAACACTAAGCCTGCCTAAATGACTACCGACATGTAGCACTCACGTCTTTAGCCATGAAGTGCTTTGAAAGGCTGGTCATGGCTCACATCAAAACCATTATCCCAGAAACCCTAGACCCACTCCAATTTGCATACTGCCCTAACAGATCCACAGATGATGCAATCTCTATTGCACTCCACATTGCCATTTCACACCTTTGAGAATGCTATTAATTGACTACAGCTCAGCAGTCAACACCATAGTGCCCTCAAAACTCATCAATAAGCTAAGGACCCTGGGACTAAACACCTCCCTCTGCAACTGGATCCTGGATTTCCTGACGGGCCGCCCCCAGGTGGTAAGGGTAGGTAGCAACACATCCGCCACGCTGATCCTCAACACAGGGGCACCTCGGGGGTGCGTGCTCAGTCCCCTCCTGTACTCCCTGTTCACTCATGACTGAACGGCCAGGCATGACTCTATCACCATCATTAAGTTTGCCGATGACACAACAATGGTAGGCCTGATCGCCGACAATGACAAGACAGTCTATAGGGAGGAGGTCAGAGACCTGGCTGTGTGATGCCAGAACAACAACCTCTCCCTCAACGCGATCAAGACAAAGGAGATGGTTGTGGACTACAGGAAAAGGAGAACAGAGCACGCCCCCATTCTCATCGACGGAGCTGTAGTGGAGCAGGTTGAGAGCTTCAAGTTCCTTGGTGTCCACATCACCATTAAACTAACATGGTTCAAGCACACCAAGACAGTCGTGAAAAGAGCACGACAACACCTATTCCCCCTCAGGAGACTGAAAAGATTTGGCATGGGTCCTCAGATCCTCAAAAGGTTCTACAGCTGGTTGCATCACTGCCTGGTATGGCAATTGCTCAGCCTCCGACCGCAAGGCACTACAGAGGGTAGTGCGTACGGCCCAGTATATCATTGGGTCCAAGCTTTCTGCCGTCCAGGACCTCTATACCAGGCTGTATCAGAGGAAAGCCCTAAAAATGGTCAATGACTCCAGCCACCCAAGTCATAGACTGTTCTCTCTGCTACCGCACAGCAAGCGATACCGGAGCACCAAGTCTAGGTCCAAGAGGCTTCTAAACAGCTTCTACCTCCAAGCCATAAGACTCCTGAATATCTAATCAAATAGCTACCCAGATTATTTGCATTGCCCCCCCCCCCCCCCCCCCCCCCCCCCTCTTTTAGGCTGCTGCTACTCTCTGTTATTACTGATTTGATTTGATATTACATAGACAGGGAAGTCACAATAAGATGGATCCCTGACACAATCTCCCATCCAAAAACAAGTGTAAAAACTTCACACAAGACAGGCAACCGACCATCTATTATTCTTTATTCTATTTATTTTTCATTTGCAGTACATCAATGAACAACCCGCTTCACTTCTTCAGGTTCATCTGTTTACTGTACAGCAGTTGTTTATTTCTCAACCTGAAAAGAGTTTACTTTAGGTATATTTATCTTTCATTTTTCCTCTGCTCTGCATCAACGAACAGTGCGTTTCTTGTACAGCTTCTTCAGGTTCTCATGTTGACTCTAAGACAGTAATTTTTTTTATCAACCTGAAAAGAGTTCAGTTCAGTTCAAGTTAACAACAGATTGACATGCACACTTGCAGAGGCAAGTTCCGTGATTACATCTCCCTGCAGCTGAGGACTACAGTACCACTGAAGTGTTGTATTCTAACCTCAGAGTCAACTGGTCTATATGCCCATACTTGTATGGAACCGTTCTGCAAGAGCTATCATTGGCAGGATCTTTTCCATCATTTCAATGTCTCAGTCTTTGTTGTCTTAATGGAGACCATCAGCAACCACCACATGACATAATATGTACTGCAGTAAAGGCCTTTTTCCGTTGTATCACAGTACTTCTTATTCCACTGACGGGACTTTTCCCCTCTTTCCCCCATCCTTCTCCACCCCCGTCCATCCTCTCCTCTCCTCTCCTCTCCTCTCCTCTCCTCTCCTCTCCTCTCCTCTCCTCTCCTCTCCTCTCCTCTCCTCTCCTCTCCTCTCCTCTCCTCTCCCCATCCTCTACGCCCCTGCCCCCGTTGCCTGTCCCTGGTCCGTCCAGGCTTTCCATAGGCCTCTGATTTATTGTGCTAGCAGGACACAACACATGAGGAGGAAGTCAGTAATGGTCATTACTGCAGGGTTTAAAAAGAGCCCTAACACTCTTCATACAGTCCTAGAAAAAAAGGTACTATCTAGAACCAAAAAGGGTTCTTCGGCTGTCCCCATAGGAGAAGCCTTGAAAAAAAACGTTTGGTTCCATGTAGAAACCTTTTGGGTCGCATCCAAACAACTGTAAACCCTGTTTGCCTCCGTTCCATTAATTCCATTCCAGTCAATACAATGAGCCTGTCCTCCTATAGCTCCATCCACCAGCCTCCTCTGATGTAGAACCCTTTCCACATAGGGTTCTACATGGAACCCAAAATAGCTCTACCTGGAATCAAAAAGGCTTCTACTGTACTTGGAACCAAAAATGGCTCTTCTAGAGGACTGCCACAGAACTCTGTTGGAACTAAGAGTGTACTGCTATGCCAGACTAGAGCCCTGACACTAGGATCTTTAGATGCACACCCACTGAGACACGGATGCATCCCAAATTACATTCTATTTCCTATATAGTGCCCTACTTTTGACTAAAACCTTATGGGTCCTGGTCAAAAATGTGTGCACAGCAAAGGGAATAGGATGGCATTTGGGATGCAACCTACAGCTGTATGATTCAAATGGTGTAGAGATAAATCAATGAATTGAATTTTCCACTATGTTGCTTTCAGCGCTTGCATGTTTGATTCAGTTTGAGTCTGTTGCTAATATCAAGAACATACAGTGCCTTCAGAAATGATTCATATCCCTTGACTTATTCCACATTTTCTTGTTACATCCTGAATTCAAAACGGATTTAAAAAAAAAAACAATTCTCACCCATCTACACACAATACCCATAATCACAAAGTGAAAATGTTTTTTTTTTTATGTTTGCAAATTTAATGAAAATGAAATACAGAATCATCTCATTTACACACGTATTCACACCCATTTGCTATGACACTCCAAATTGAGCTCAGGTGCATCCACCTTCTTTTGATCATCCTTGAGATGTCACTACAACTTGATTGGAGTCCACCTGTGGCCAAATCAATTGTTTGGACATGATTTAGAAAGAAACACACATCTTTATATAAGTTCCCACAGTTGACAGTGCATGTCAGAGCATAAACTATACCATGAAGTCGAAGGAGCTGTCCGTAGATCTCCGAGATAGAATTGTGATGAGGCATATATCTGGGGAAGGGTATAAAACAATGTCTAGAGTGTTTCAAGTTTCCAAGAGCACTGTGGTCTCCATCGTTGGTAAATTGAAAAAATATGGAGCTAACCAAACTCTGCCTAGAGCTGGCTATCTGCCCAAACTGAGCAACCGGGCAAGAAGGACCTTGGCCAGGGAGGTGACCATGGACCCAATGACCACTCTGACAGAACTACAGAGTTCCTTGGCTGAGATGGGAGAACCCGGCCAGAAGGACAACAGTCTCTCCAGCAACAGCACTTCACTAATCTGGGCTTTATGGGAGAGTGGCCAGACAGAGGCCACTTGACAGCACGCCTGGAATTTGCAAAAAGGCATGTGAAAGACTGTGGTCTGATGAGACAAAAATGTAATTATTTGTCTTGAATGCAAAGCGCTATGTCTGGAGAAAACCAGGCACAGCTTATCACCCGTATAACATCATCCCGGCAGGGTAGCCTAGTGGTTAGAGCGTTGGACTAGTAACCGGAAGGTTGTGAGTTCAAACCCCCGAGCTGACAAGGTACAAATCTGTCGTTCTGCCCCTGAACAGGCAGTTAACCCACTGTTCCCAGGCCGTCATTGAAAATAAGAATTTGTTCTTAACTGACTTGCCTGGTTAAATAAAGGTAAAATAAAAATAAAATAAAAAAATCCCTACCATGAAGCATGGTAGTGGAAGCATCATGCTGTGGGCATGTTTTTCAGTGGCAGGGACTGAGAGACTGGTAAGGATAGAGATAACAATGAGAGAACAAAATCCTTGACCTGCTTCAGAGTGCAAACAACCTTTAGACTGGGGGCGAAGATTTACATTCTAACAGGACAATGACCCTAAGTAAACAACCAAAGCAACACTGGAATGTCTTCAGAACAAGAATATGAAAGTCCTTGAGTGGCCCAGCCAAAGCCCAGTCTGGAATCTCATTGAAAATCTGTGGAAAGACTTGAATACTTGCTGTTCCCTGCAGCTCCCCAGCTAATTTAACAGAGATTGAGAAAATCTGCAAGGAAGAATGGGAGAAAAACCCCAATTCCAGATGTGAAAAGCTGATACAGACGACTCAAAGTTGTAATTGCCACCAAAGGTGCACCTACAAACTATTGACACAGGGGTGTGAATACTTATGAAAATGTGATATTTCTGTATTTAATTTTCAATACATTTGCTAAAAGATGATTTTTTAAATCCATTTTGAATTCAGGCTGTAACACAAAAACATTTGAAGAGGTAAGAATACTTTCTGAAGGCACTGTAAATATCCTGAAGGTCTGAAGGACTGGTGTTGAATGGGTCCTATGAATTAACAGACATGTTTGTGAACAGAATTATGAACTGAGCCTGGTTTATGCAAATCTACTCAACGCTAGAGGGCATCACTATCAAACGGGGTGACTGCATGCTGTGGCAAAGGAAAGCTTTGTATCAAATAACTGTAGTTCTTGTCAATCAACATAAACCTGCACACGATAAATGCAAATAAATGTTTGTTTAACCAATCATGTTGCAGATAGCTAGAGTAACTTGTTCAGACCAGAGTGAGTTTGAAGTATGGGACTAGAAGTGGTTTTAACTGCCATGGCTGGAATCCTCTGGGCGACGCTTCCTCTGACACCATAAGTGTTTTAATGGATAGCTGACATTGGCAGCTCCAGTGAGGGGTTTGCCAGTGCTGAAGCCCTCTCAAGAATAAGCCTAGCACCCCGTTAGCAATGTATTAGCACATACACACATGTACTCCATAGACTGCCAGCACCCCTACTTCACGTGGTGAAAACCATTTGACTAAAATTCAGCCACTGCTTTCTGAGAAAGACCAGTATTTTGAAACATCAATTCAATAGGCTGCCGTCAGCCTGTTTGTGTCTGCTGTGTTCTGTTCATCATTCTATATTATGGTATTAAGATTTATAGAAGTTAAGGACGTATTATTATTTTTATTTTTCCTGATGGGAATCAGGGAATTGGGGAGATCTGACCACAAAGAGGCTGGCAAAGAGTTACATGCTTCACAATACTGACAATTAAATGTAATTTCCAGTCAGAAGCCTATTCAGAAGTGTTTACAGCATTCTCTGTATTGTAATAAAGTACATGTAGAAACCATGTAAAAGTGATTCCTATTGCTTTTCCATGTGGTTTTGGAAGTACAGAAATATGCTTAGCCCTGATCTTTCTATCATTCAGTTTATATTTTATGAGACTGTGGAAGAGATGGGGGAGATCACCCGCAGACAATACCAAACTCTGACAAACAGAGGTTTTCAAGGGGCAAAGTACCTACATTCAATGTGCATCCAGAATGGCACCCTATTCCCACTATAGTGCACTACTTTTGAAAGATCAGCACTCTATAGAGAATAGGGTGCCACTTCTTTGTGACGCATCCTAGCTCAATGCTGTTCCATGCTGCCAGTCTGATGTACCATTTATGCCAACCTTCGTCCTGACCTTTTCCTGGTTGTAAAGGCATGCACCTTCTTACCACACTGCAATGATACACCTTAAATGCTCTTTCGGCAAAGTAAAGCTGTGTCCCGAATTACACCCTATTCCCTACACAGTGGGCCTGGGTCAAAAGTAGTGGTCTAAATAGGGAATAGAGTAACATTTGGGATGCAACCCTTCATTGAGTTCAATAACACACATACCCTCAGGCATTATATTCTCTTTATGAGCAGTTAGTGGGGAATGTCTCATTATTACCATCTAAAAAGGATTTTATAGGCGTGGTTGAATAAAGCCTTGGAGATATGAGAAGGGAAATGTGTGTTTAGTACTGTATGGGTGGATATTAGTTGTCATACAGAAAGATGTTTTCAGGACTGAACTGACTTTTATACGTATAGGTCTTTGTAAAGAGACTGTAAAACCTCCATTGTGTCAAAACTCAATGCCAGTTTTTCACTATGAAGTGTCTCTATTTTGGACCTGAAGTCTGCAGTGTTCGCTGCCTTTCTTGACTTGGAATGATTCCTGCTGCGAGTCTATAGCTCTGTCACAATTCGGTGAGGTTTATGGTCTGTCTTTGAGTCGGGCAGCCGGCATGTTTTGTTCTTATCAACAAGCACACACTTTCTCATCAGGGTCTTCCTCAATGGTGCATCTGTGGTCAATTTTCAGTGATGTTTAAGCTCTTCGACCAGATTGTGCCAAACCCTCACATCCAGTTCGAAGGAACAACAGAAAACAAGAATGGGTGACTCTGAGTGAGTAGTAGTAAGCAACAATCATCCTGGGACTCCTAAACCTCTCTATCATATGCTTTCACAATACAATGTAATCTATACAGTTTTTGTTCCTTATCTAAACCATCACCTCAGTCATAGTTCCTAGTTTGGATGGTATTCCTTCAACAATGAATAGTTTGTGTCACCACAGCTGTTCCTGCCTTCACATGTCAACTCAGCTAGGCTAAATCCAGAGTAATGTCTGTAAGAGAAAAAATGCTGGCAGAAATTCTTAGTGTAACAAATATACAGAAATCACTATGTTGCATTGTAACCTGCTGTCCACTGAGCCTGCTTTTTCCTACTCCCACATCCCCTGTGTCAGCTCATCACAGAGAAAGGCTCGTACGACCCATAGTGTGTATCAGTTTATAAAGATGTTAAGGGTGCGCTGTCTGCCTCGTTGGATGCCTTGGCTTTGCATCCTCAGTGTGAATGTGATTAGACAGCTGGTTGCAACATTACAGTTCTGGAATCTGAGCAGGGTTTTACTGACTGTGGGATTTTGCTGAGGTAGGTAGGGACATTTATGAGTCTTACCTATAGCACAACGACTCAACCCATGTAGTAGTACTACAGAGGAACTACACTGGGGTGTCCCAAACACCGTAGGTTTTTAGTTGCTTTCACTGGACACGTATAGCTTTTTCTGCCGTGAGCAGAGCTCGAGCCACTTCGTCAAGTGTTCTCAAGTGTAAGGCTCTGCAAAAGTTACACATCCAGTGTAACATGCCTGTTAGATGCAGAGAGAACCCATGTAGCCATGTTTGGTATTTTATTAGGATCCCCATTAGCTGTTACAAAAGCAGCAGCTACTCTTCCTGGGTTCCACACTAAACATGAAACAATACCGAACATTAATAGACAAGAACAGGTCAAGGACAGAACTACATACAGGTGTTACTTTATCTGTTTTTTTAAACCAGGTTTGCTGTTCATTTGAGCAATATGAGATGCAATGGAGTTCCATGAAATAATGGCTCTATATAATACTGTACGCTTTCTTGAATTTGTTCTTGATTTGGGGACTGTGAAAAGACCCCTAGTGACATGTCTGGTGGGGTAAGTGTGTGTGTCAGAGCTGTGCGTAAATTGACTATGCAAACATTTTTGGATTTTCAACACATGAATGTTTTTTATAAAAAGAAGTGATGCAGTCAGTCTCTCCTCAACTCTTAGCCAAGAGAGACTGGCATGCATAGTATTTATATCAGCCCTCTGATTACAATGAAGAGCAAGACGTGCTGCTCTGTTCTGGGCCATCTGCAGCTTAACTAGGTCTTTCTTTGCTTGCACTCGACCACAAGACTGGACAATAATCAAGATAAGACAAAACTAGAACTTACAGGACTTGTTTTTGGGAATGTGGTGTCAAAAAAGCAGAGCATATCTTTATTACAGACAGCCCTCTCCCCATCTTTACAACCATTAAATCTAGAGTACCAGTCAAACGTTTGGACACACCTACTCATTCAAGGGTTTTTCGTGATTTTTACTACTTTCTGCATTGTGCATCTCTAAAACTATGTCCGAACTGCATTTGGTAAAAGGGCTTTTATGTACTCTGCGCCATCGTCTTGGAACGCCTTACAAAATACTTTGAAACTGGAAGAACTTGTCCCGATTCGTATTTTTAAATCACTGATGAATGACCTTGAGACTGATTCCCTGACCTGTCAATGTTTTTAATTTGCTGTTTTTGATTTTGTACTCTTGTGAATTCTATGGTTTTTACTAGATATAAAATCTATTTTGATTTGTTGAAAACTTTTTTGGTTACTACTTGATTCCATGTGTTATTTCATATTTTTAATCTGAAATGTGTAAATTAAGAAAAATAAAGAAAAACCCTGGAATGAGTAGGTGTGTCCAAACTTTTGACTCGTAATGTATATGTTTTGACCATGACAGTTTACTCTCTAAGTTAACACCAAGTAATTTAGTCTCCTCAACTTTTCAACAGCCACATTATTCAGTACCAGATTCAGCTGAGGTCTAGAACTTAGGGAATTATTTGTACCATGCTCTTAGTTTTAGAGATTTTCAGGACCAATTTATTACTGGCCACCCATTCCAAAACAGACTGCAACTCTTTGTTAAGGGTTTCAGTGACTTCATTAGCTGTGGATGCTGATGCGTATATGGTTGGATCATCAGCATACATGAACACACATGCTTTGTTTAATTCCAGTGGCAGGTCATTGGTAAAAATAGAAAAGAGTAGAGGGCCTAGAGAGCTGCCCTGCGGTACACCACACTTGACATATTTGACATTAGAGGAGCTTCCATTAAAGAAAACCATTTGAGTTCTATTAGATAGGTAGCTCTGAATCCACAATATGGCAGATGTTGAAAAGCCACAACACATACGTTTTCTCAACAACAGGTTATGGTCAGAAATATCAAAGGCGGAGTGGCGTAGTGGTCTAAGGCAGTGCATCACAGTGCTAGCTGTGCCACTAGAGATCCTGGTTCGAGTCCAGGCTCTGGGGCCACGACCGGGAGACCATGGGGTGGCACATAATTGGCCCAGCATCGTCCGGGTTAGTGGAGGGTTTGGCTGGCAGGGATGTTCTTGTCCCATCGTGTACTAGTGACTCCTGTGGCGTGCCGGGCGCAATGCACGCTGACATGGTCGCCAGGTGTACGGTGTTTCCTCCAACACATTGGTGCGGCTGGTTTACGGATTATGCGAGCAGTGTGTCAAGAAGCAGTGCAGCCTGGCTGGGTTGTGTTTCGGAGGACACACAGCTCTCGACCTTCGCCTCTCCCAAGTTGCAGCGATGGGACAAGACTGTAACTACCAATTGGATACCAAGAAAAGGGGTAATAAAAAATATCAAAGGATATGCTGAAATCTAACAGTACAGCTCCCACAATCATCTTATTATCAATTTCTTTAAACCATCATTTGTGTCAGGGCAGTACATGTTGAGTGCCCTTCTCTATAACCATGCTGAATGTCTGTTGATATTTTTTTTTACAGAGAAATAGCATTGTATTTGTTCAGAGAGGGTATCTTCCTATAAGAGCCATGGCACAGAGCATGTGTATCATTAGGTAATTGGAATAACAGTTGTTCTCAAGCCTGACATAACTGAACGGACTCCCTCAGAGTCAGTACTCTCCTAGTCGCTCCCAGCTGCTATAGTACTCTCCCAGCCCCAGCCTATCATCTGTTAAGACAGAGAGAGTTTTCCATTACCATTCCATTGGTGCATGGTGTCACACAGAGGAACTGATTCAACAGTTGCACAATCTTTCGTGCACTGACAGGAAGCCAAAAGGCATCACAAGTGCAACATAAATGGAACCCAATAAATAATCCTCCTCAGCTCAGCTGCGGCCCTTTAATAGGTAAACTGGTGCCAGAAATTATTTTTTATTTTTTTACTTATGCTACGTGGCTTAAAATGTGGTTTACTATAGGCCGTGTGTTGTTCTTTATTTTTCCCTGTTAGACCAATGTTCATGTTTCTCAAGGTATTTGAGACACATCTCTTTCTGTTTACTTATCAAGATATGTTTCAGCTTCTGGATTGGTTACTGATTCATGTGTTTTTAACTTTAAATATTGTCAAGTCTTAATTAAACTCACACGAAAATTATTGGATCAAACAAAATATTTGAAAGCGCCACTTTTTAGTTGTACTGTCGTTGATTTGTAATACTGCCCCTATGGGAATCTGTTCACGGTATGTAACTTGTATCCACATGGAGACAGTCCTGTTGTCAGTATCTTGTCCAAAGCATTCTCAACAGGCAGTGGTTGAAAGTGAAGTTCAGAGATGCAATAATCCTACAGTATGATTTCACAGACACATCCATCTTATTTTAATGTCAGCCAGCGTGCAAGGACACATGAATCCAGGTGACGCTCCAATAATAATGGGGACCAAAGAGTTACGTAACGTTGGTCTGGAAATAGTTTTTAACTCTGGAAAGTGTGTGTTGCAATGTTTGTTTTTTTACGGCTGTTCAAATGCTTTGATGGATGTAGAGTGGAAGACAGATCCAACTCAGATTTCCTCTGAGAAATACAGCTCAGAAGAAAAGAGCTCAGTGGAGGTTCCAGCGACTATAGCCTATAGGGACTAGACTCACTGGGGTTCAATCATCAGCTCCCTGCTGTAGACCTGTATACCTACCACTGTAGGCACAAGGTGCCTCCAGAGATGTACTGTATACTGGCACTGAATAATCATAATGTCTTTTCTAATGTTATTTATTTCCCCAAAAATGGCATAACTGTTTGTATAAATCAATGATTTGAGTCAAAGTACTTTTTGGTTGTTTAACATATTAACATAATTCTACAAAACTCTAACAAAGCTTGTGAATTTGTTATCTTGTGAATTTGTAGTGTTGTTCATCCTCTTGGGTAGTTGAATGAATTGATCCATCCCATGTGTCCAACACGCATCATTGTTCTTACTGAAGATGCAATATTCCTATCCATGCTGTGTTTCATAAAACACTATTGTAGATCATGTTGGAATATTTCTTAAGTTATCATGGATGTAGGATTGCAAAAGGAGGGTATATTACTAATAACTTACAAAATGTTATATGGCCTTTTTGGGTACTTCAGATTATCACAGGTGTCTGTAATCATCTCTGGCCCTCTGTGTGGCCTTATAACACGTTAAATACTGCATAGAACATAATCAAATAGGTTGATTATTAAATAAAAATAGAACGACAAAGCAGTAAAACATTATCCTAAATATAAACCATCAACTTAGTGAATACCATTGGTGTTTAATATGAGGGTTTCAGAATGAAATCAACTTTTTGAGTTGTGAAAAAGTAAACAGTTTCAGATTTAATTGAAATAATGCCATTGTTGATTAGATGATTTTTTCATTAATTAGGCAATTTTCTCCTTAACCATATGGTCTATCCACTAGAAACTCATGGACAATATGATATAAAAATAAGACTATATGAATCCATTATCAGTAATTCAAGTATAAATTACCAAAGTTACCATAGATTGCCATAGATTAAATTAGATAAACTACTGAAGATTCCGGGAACTTTGGTAAATTACTTGTAGTTTTGCAAACGTACATGGATGTTTTTATGTAAATAACAGATGATGTCAATTTCTATAAAACGTATGTTCTTAAAAACAATGGTGTACTAGGTGTACTAGAAACTAGTTGGCTTCTTGTACACATCTCTGTTCACAATGGGTTTTATGATTTCCCTTTACATTGTGTTGGATATTAGCCTCAATCCAAAATCTCGATCCAATCTCGATCCAGCTGTTGTGTTTCAAAGGAGTCTGTAATGTGCTATGAAATAAATCACGTATTATTGTGCTTTATAGCAGTCTGTGGATGATTAGCAATACATGGAAATTGTTTTGGTAAGTCATACAAGGAATTCAAACTTTTACTAACAAATATACACATAAAAACATTACAATCATTTTCATCATGATCTTATGTTTGAAGCCCATGCAGTGATCCAATTATCTGGGTTGAATCTGTCTGGTAATTTTACTCCCTGAAGACTGCACCATAAATATTGTTATGTATTGACAAGTGTCAAACAAACTGCTTTGATTGTGTGTGTGTGGCATTTAGTCTTTATCAGAAACTATTTCAACAATGGTACGGCTTAATCCTTTTGCAATTAAATATTGTTGATAGGACTTGACAATACATCAGTCAAGAAAATGATGCTTTATGAGGAGAATCTCACCAGGCTCTCATCCATCCTGTCCAAACCCTTACCTGTACATACTTGCAGCCTACATAACACATTACAGTGTAAACCAAACTTAAACTAGAATTCAACTTCAGGTCAATCAAAGGATGGGTGTTAGCTTCCTTACCAAATTCTTATTTTGAAAGTGTTGTGCCAAACATGTTTGGCTTGGGAATGACAATGGAGTAAGAAAAAGCACAAACAGATCTGGGACCAGGCTAATAGGGGGTGGGAGGGAGGATTTTACATGTTGTATTATTGTTTCTCATTTGTGGTAATGCTGATGAAGTGACTCAATAGAAACAAGTGTTCCCGTAAAGATTTGGTAAATGTAAAGTTATGACATTATATTATAATAACAGCATGATGTCAGGGGGCTCTGAGTGAAATGTTTCCATGGCGATCCAGGCGATGACAGGTGGTGATGAAGAGGATAGTAATGTAATTAAAACTGTAGGTCTGCCTCCCAAATGGCACCCTATTCCCTATATTGTGTACTATTTTGGACCAGGGCTCTAGTCAAATGTAGTGCACTATGCAGTGAATATGATGTCATTTGATATTCAGCCTAGATGAGTAGAGGAGACCAGGGCCCTCAGCTCTGACCCAAGCCTTCCTCACATACCTCAAACCAGATCTCAGCTCAGCAGGACGAGCCCCCAAGACGTTAATGATGGCTTTGTCCCAAATGGCACCCCATTCCCCTATTTAGTGCACTACTTTTGGCCAGGGCTGATAGGGCTCGGGTGAAAAGTAGTGCCATTTGGGACGCACTTGTAGACTCCGTGACTAGCTCTCGTTGTGTCATATAGCTTGCTATAGTAGGAACGACAATGAGTCTGAGGGGAAGTGATTCCTCCTGGTAGAGTTGTAATGTATATTATATATAGGCTTCAGCTCAGCAGGCAAGTCCCCAGGAAGCTAACATGGAGTCCATGGCTGCCTGTTGTCACGCCCTGATCTGTTTCACCTGTCCCTGTGATTGTCTCCACCCCCTCCAGGTGTCGCTGATTTTTCCCAGTGTTTTTATCCCTGTGTTTCCTGTCTCTCTGTGCCAGTTCGTCTTGTATGTTTTCCAAGTCAATCAGCGTTTTTCCCGTTCTCCTGCTTTTTGCTATTCTCCTTTTTCTAGTTCTCCCGGTTTTTCCTCTTGCCTGTTTCTGGACTTTGTACCCGCCTGCCTGACCAGTCTGCCTGCTTTGACCACGAACCTGTCTGCCACTCTGTACCTCCTGGACTCTGATCTGGTTTTGACCTTTTGCCTGTCCACGACCATTCTCTTGCCTACTCCTTTTTGGATTATTAAACATTGTAGGACTCCAACCACTTGTCTGCATCTGGGTCTCACCTTGTGTCATGATACTTGTGGCTGTGCCATATAGCTGGCTGGAGTTGGTGGAGTTGTAATGTATATTATACCTTCTCCAAAAATAGACTAATTGAAGCTGTAGTAAATCTAAACTTTGTGTACTATGGAGCCGCACTGTGATGCGGACATACATTCTTCTGTTAAGCACTAAGAAAGGGAAACATGTTGATAAAAAATCGAGGCACGTGGAGGAGTGTGAGAATGAGAAAGTAAAATGTCATTTGAACAGGGATGGTTCTATGTAGGTCATCATCTCTTGTTTCCCAGGTCAGGTCATAAAAGTATCTCTCTGTCATGTTTAGGCTAAAACACACTTTGTCATCTTGACACAGATATGGTATGTATTCCTTATACTGTATAATTCATTACTTTTGACCAGAGACCTAAACAAAAGAACGACAGACAGTAGTTATATTTATTATATGGCCTTTCGTTTAAAGGGGTTCATTCAGTATTCCAGTGTATTTAGACCATCTGGGGCGTATACAGAAAATTTAGAAGAAAAATAGTAGAATATTAGATGATGAAAGGAGGTCTGGCTGCAGTAACAGTAGAGACAACACAGGGCATATTCAACCACAACTTCTCACTGGTGAAACACTACTTCGGTTGTCTCGGTTGTCTCTGGGAAGACAAATATTTAGAATTGAAATATGTTCTCTTGCATTGCTAAAATTAGGCTTTTATCTTACCCTGGAAACCTGATAATAGATTGTGACTGAATAGGGCCCATATATACACTATATAGCCTAAGGGCCAGCAATATTTTGAAATGTGCTGTTCGGAAAGTCTGCACCTACAGTAAGTGATATTCATACTGTATATGACATATGTTCAGTAACCACCCACTGAGAATTGTACTATTTTGCACCTTAGAGAGGAAACCAACTTTTTCAAAGATATGTCTTCCCTGAAGTGGATCCAACAGTTTGCACAAATCATTAGTGCTGTTTTCCCTTTATCCTGTTACATTATTTTTTTCCATCTCCTCCTACTCCCCCTGTCCTCTTAGAGCTTCTCCAGAGTATCTCCTCTCCTCCTCCTCCTCCTCCCCCTCTACTCCTGCCTCTCCTCTCAGAGGAACTCTGGGGTTCCTCCTCTTCCTTGAGTTCCTCTGGAGACGGTAAGGATTTCCTTGCCTGTGTAGAGCTGAGATAAATGTATTCTCTGAGAACCTGAGTGTCTGATGTAGACAGAGCAGGTTTCAAAGATATCATCCCCTGTGCAGTAAGACCTCATATCAGACCAAGAGGCCCAGTTCTGTCTGTGTCTGTTGTATACAGGTTTGAGGGGATTCTGACATGAAAAATACTATAGTATACTATGGCATAAACACTATAAACTCAGCAAAAAAAGAAACGTCCCTTTTTCAGGACACTGTTTTTCAAAGATAATTCGTAAAAATCCAAATAACTTCACAGATCTTCATTGTAAAAGGTTTAAACACTGTTTCCCATTATTGTTCGATGAACCATAAACAATTAATGAACATGCACCTATGGAACGGTAGTTAAGACACTAACAGCTTACAGACGGTAGGAAATTAAGGTCACAGTTATGAAAACTTAGGACACTAAAGAGCCCTTTCTACTGACTCTGAAAAACCAAAAGAAAGATGCCCAGAGTCCCTGCTCATCTGCGTGAACATGCCTTGGGCATGCTGCAAGGAGATATGAGGACTGCAGATGTGTCCAGGGCAATAAATTGCTATGTCCGTACTGTGAGACGTCTAAGACAGCGCTACAGGGAGACAGGACGGACAGCTGATCATCTTCACAGTGGCAGACCACGTGTAACAACACCTGCACAGGATCGGTACATCCAAACATCACACCTGCGTGACAGGTACAGGATGGCAACAACAACTGCCCGAGTTACACCAGGAACGCACAATCCCTCCATCAGTGCTCAGACTGTCTGCAGTAGGCTGAGACAGGCTGGACTGAGGGCTTGTAGGCCTGTTGTAAGGCAGGTCCTCACCAGACATCATCGGCAACAACGTTGTCATTGCTGGAAATCTCAATGCTGTGCGTTACAGGGAAGACATCCTCCTCCCTCATGTGGTACCCTTCCTGCAGGCCCATGACCCTCCAGCATGACAATGCCACCAGCCATATTGCTTGTTCTGTGCGTGATTTCCTGCAAGACAGGAATGTCAGTGTTCTGCCATGGCCAGCAAAGAGCCCGGATCTCAATCCCATGGAGCACGTCTGGGACCTGTTGGATCAGAGGGTGAGGACTAGGGCCATTCCTCCCAGAAATGTCCGGGAACTTGCAGGTGCCTTGGTGAAAGAGTGGGGTAAGATCTCACAGCAAGAACTGGCAAATCTGGTGCAGTCCATGAGGAGGAGATGCACTGCAGTACTTAATGCAGCTGGTGGCCACACCAGATACTGACTGTTACTTTGATTTTGACCCCCCTTTGTTCAGGGACACATTATTCCATTTCTGTTAGTCACATGTCTGTGGAACTTGTTCAGTTTATGTCTCAGTTGTTGAATCTTGTTATGTTCATACAAATATTTACGCATATTAAGTTTGCTGAAAATAAACGCAGTTGACAGTGAGAGGATGTTTCGAATTAGCTGTAGTGTTTTCGCTGACATTACTGTAGTATTCACTGTTGTGTTGTGGACATGACTGTAGTATAATGTAGTATTTACAGTTTACTATTGTATAAATACTGTATTAAAAAAACAGTAGTAATACTGTAGTGTTTTGCAGACATTACTGTAATATTTGCTATGGTGTTTTCGTTCTATTGTCTTTTACATAGCAGTGGGGGCTTTCTCCTAGTGGAAACCTACTGAACAAAATACTCAGAGAGCAAATTTTCCATAACCTTTAGGATAGTTCAGAGCTTCTGCACTCTTCTATAACACGTAGTATCAAGGCACAAGGCGAGACCCAGATGCAGACACAGGAGGCAGATGGTTGGAGTCTTACAATGTTAATTTTAAAAAATCCAAAAAGGTAGGCAAGAGAATGGTTGTGGACAGGCAAAAGGAGAGTCCAGGAGGTACAGAGTGACAGACATGCTCGTGGTCAAGGCAGGCAGACTGGTCAGACATGCGGGTACAGAGTCCAGAACAGGCAAGGGTCAAAACCGGGAGGACTAGAAAAAGGAGAATAGCAAAAGGAGTATGGGAAAAACACGCTGGTTGACTTGACTAAACATACAAGACTAACTGGCACAGAGAGACAGGAAAAGCAGGGATAAAAACACAGGGGAAATCAGCAACACCTAGAGCGGGTGGAGACAATTACAGGGACAGGTGAAACAGATCAGGGCGTGACACGTAGTGAGTAAGAAAATAGCTCAGGGCTTTTCTACCCCACTACTCATTGTGTCTGTTGAGTCGAGGATGAGGTGTCACGCCCTGATCTGTTTCACCTGTCCTTGTGATTGTCTCCACCCCTCCAGGTGTTGCTTACAGCACCCTGGCGGCCCCCCTCTCTGCACTCACCTCTTTCAAAGTACCGTTTATATTGTCTCCAGCTGGCAACAAAGACTTTGTGGACCTGAAGCATTGGTTCACAACAGCACCCATCCTCATCCACCTGGACCCGTCCCGTCAATTTGTGTTGGAAGTGGATGCTTCGGATGTTGGAGTCGGGGCCATCCTGTCCCAGCAATCTGCCCAGGACTATAACCTTCATCCCTGTGCCTTCCTGTCCCATCGACTCAACTGTGCAGAAATAAACTACGACGTGGGTAACCGAGAATTCCTGGTGGTCAAGATGGCAGTAGAGACACTGGATGGAGGGAGCTGAACATCCGTTTTTGGTCTGGACCAACCACAAGAATCTGGAATATCTCTGCACAGTCAAGCGCCTTAATTCCAGACAGGCTCTCTTATTTACTAGGTTCAATATCACTATCTTCTACCGCTCAAGGTCCAGAAAAGTGAATCCGGATGCTCTCTCCCGTCTATACAGTTCCTCTGCAACTCCCTCTGAATTTGAGACCATCCTCCCTGCATCTTGTTTGACGACTTCTGTTGTTTGGGGAATTGAGGCTCTAATCTGCAAGGCTCAGCGTTCCCAGTCGGACCCTGGGGGGGGGGGGGGGGGGGTTAGGGTTAGGGTTAGGGTGCGGTCCGGTCTAAGGCCCTGGAATGGGCTCACTCCCCCAGGCTTACCTGTCATCCTGGTACTTGTCAGACCCTGGCTTTCCTCTGCCACCATGGCCTACCATGGTTCCTGATGTCTCGGCCTTTGTCGCGGCATGCATGGTATGCGCGCAAAGCAAGACTCCACGGCATGTTCCATCTGGTCTCCAACAGCCACTTCCTGTCCCTCATCGCCCCTGGTCACATATTTCTCTGGATTTTGTCACTGGGCTTCCTCCGTCAGATGGCAACACCACCATTCTGACAGTGCTGGACAGATTCTCCAAGGCCGCCCATTTCATCCCTCTTCCTAAGTTACCTTCAGCCAAGGAGACGGCCCAGCTTATGGTGCAGCACGTCTTCCGTATCCATGAACTCCCGGTTGACGTTGTCTCGTACCAGGGTCCTCAGTTCTCGTCCCAATTCTGGAAGGCGTTCTGCACTCTTATTGGGTTGTCAGCCAGCCTGTCCACTGGGTTTCATCCCCAATCTAACGGCCAGTCGGAGCGAGCCAATCAAGATATGGAGATGGCACTCTGGTGTCTTGTTGCCAGTAAACCCACCACCTGGAGTAAGCAACTGGTCTGAGTGGAATATGCCAGGAACACTCTCCCTTGCTCGGCTATTGGGTGTCAGTCCCCGCTCTTCCCAGAGCAAAAAAGTTGAGGTCAACGTACCTTCAGCTCAGATGTTCGTCTGCCTCTGTCAACATACCTGGAAAAGAGCTAGGGTGACTCTTCTCAAGACCACCTCCAGGTATCGTCGACAAGCGGACCTCCACCAGACTCTGGTTCCTCGCTGTCGGGCAGAGGGTTTGGCTGTCCACTCGGGAACTACCCCTCCGGGTAGAATCCCGAAAACCTTCCCCCCATTTCATTGGTCCTTTCCCCATTTCTAGAGTCATTAGTCCCACTGCTGCAAAAAAACGTGGCAAAGCAATTAACTTTTTGTACTGAATACAAAGTGTTATGTTTGGGCCAAACATATTACTGAGTATAACTCCATATTTTCCAGAATAGTGGTGGCTGTATCATGTTCTGGGTATGCTTGTAATCGTTAAGGACTGGGGTGTTTTCAGGATAAAAAAGAAACGGAATTGAGCTAAGAACAAGTCCTAGAGGAAAACCTGGCTCAATCTGCTTTCCACTGTCATGCTTGGTATGATAGACGGACCAAGGCGCAACTAGATTCGAGTTCCACAACTTTTATTAGTGAAATTTAAACAAAACGATAAACAAACAACAACCGTGAAGTAACAGCATGCACATCAGCACTCAACAAAAAAACATCCCACAAATGCAGGTGGGAACAGGGACACCTTAAGTATGATCCCCAATTAGAGACAACGAATATCAGCTGCCTCTAATTGGAAACCATACGTACTAAGAGCACCAACATAGAAATGCATTGACTAGAACACCCCCTAGTCACGCCCTGACCTACAACACCATAGAGAACTAAGGGCTCTCTATGGTCGGTGCGTGACATCCACCAGATGCTGGGTGATAAATTCGCCTTTCAGCAGGGCAATAACCTAAAACACAAGGTCAAATCTACACTGGATTTGCTTACCAAAAAGACAGTGAATGTTCTGTGGCTGAGTTACAGTTTTGACTAAATCTTCTTGAAAATCTGTGGCAATATCTGAAAATGGTTGTCTAGCAATGATCAAAAACCAATTTGACAGATCTTGAAGAATTATGAAAAGAATAATGAGCAAATATTGCACAACCCAGGTGTGGAAAGCTTTTAAAGACTTACCCAGAAAGACATAGCTGTAATTGCTGCCAGAGGTGCTTCTACAAAGTATTGACTCATGGGTGTGAATACTTTTGTAAATGGGATAGTTCTGTATTTCATTTTCAACACATTTGCAAAGATTTCTAAAAACATTTTTTCACTTTGACATTGTGGGGTATGTGTATAGCTGGGTGAGAAAATAAAGTCACATTTAATTTTTTTTATTTTATAATAGGTCACTGCAGGTAGTTAAACAGCTGTCTATGGTACACACCTGTATGGTGGTGTTACTACAAGGTCATTAAAGGGATAGATTCAAGTCTGTTTGGTTCTCATTAATGTAATATGTCTATTGACAGTTTGACTCCTTTCTCTATCTGAGCCAATCTAAACATTGTGGAACATATATATATTTTTTTTATGAGCATTGTCTTGGGAATACATTTTTCTATGACATTGCCAAGGAGGTCTTAACTCTTCAAAGCCCTTCTACTGATTCCTAAATAACTGCTTGTAGGCTTGTCAGTCAATTCGATTCGACCAATGGTGGACCCAAATCCTAAATTAATGTACCGGCCAATTGTCACGTCCTGACCTTAGTTCCTTTATTAAGTCTCTGTTTTAGTTTGGTCAGGGCATGAGTTGGGGTGGGCATTCTATGTTTTTGTTCTAGGTTTTGTATTTCTGTGTTTGGCCTGGTATGGTTCCCAATCAGAGGCAGCTGTCGATCGTTGTCTCTGATTGAGAACCATACTTAGGCAGCCTGTTTTCCCACTATGGGTTGTGGGTGGTTATTTCTGTTTAGTGTTTTTGTTGCACCTTACAGAACTGTTGGTTTGTTGTTTTTGTTCAGTATTCATCTTTATTAAAATGATTATGAATATGTGCCACGCTGCACTTTGGTCCTTCCGACGACAATCGTTACACCAATCTTGATAACTAATGTCACTGACTGCATGTATAACATTGTATGGCCAAAAGTAACGCTAACAGATGCGCTATAAAGGTTGCCTGTCCAGTGTTACCCCCCTGTGCTTTAGACTTTGCTCCCAGCTGGAAGTAACACTAACATTTTTTTTGCAACATCATACCTCTTCAAGAGGAGGGTCATTCACTTTTATTACGAGTAGAGTAAGTCCAGTTTTACAACTCCATGTGACTTCTGATTACAAAGACTTTAGACTTGACTCTTGACTCTAGCTCAAAGACTTTAGACTTTACTTGGAATTGCATGAAATAACTTGTGGTGCATGTGTAATACCCAGTGGTGGAAAAAGTACCCAATTGTCATACTTGAGTAAAAGTAAAGATACTCTTAATAGAAAATTACTCAAGTAAAAGTGAAAGTCACTTGAGTAACAGTCTAAAAGTATTTGATTTTAAATATACTTAAAACTTATTTGGGACTGGGGGGCAGTATTGAGTAGCTTGGATAAAAAGGTTCCCAGAGTAAACTGCCTGATATTCAGGCCCAAAAGCTAGAATATGCATATAATTAGTATATTTGGATAGAAAACACTGAAGTTTCTAAAACTGTTTGAATGATGTCTGTGAGTATATCAGAACATATGGCAGGCAAAAACCTGAGAAAAAATCCAACCAGGAATTGGGAAATCTGAAGTTTGTACTTTTTGAATATACAGTGTCTATGGGGTCATATTGCACTTCCTAAGGCTTCCAATAGATGTCAACAGTCTTTAGAACCTTGTTTCAGGCTTCTACTGTGAAGGAGGAGAGAATGAGAGCTGTTTGAGCCAGAGGTCAAGCAGAGTGCCATGAGCTGATCACGTGCGCCCGTGAGAGGTAGCTGCGTTCCATTGCATTTCTAAAGACAAAGGAATTCTCCGGTTGGAACATTATTGAAGATTTATGATAAAAACATCCTAAAGATTGATTCTATACATTGTTTGACATGTTTCTACGAACTGTAATAGAACTTTTTTGACATTTCGACTGAACAAGTGATCGCGCATTATGCATTTGGATTACTGGGCTAAACACACAAACAAAAAGGAGGTATTTGGACATAAATGATGGACTTTATCGAACAAAACAAACATTTATTGTGGAACTGGGATTCCTGGGAGTGCATTCCGATCAAGATAATCAAAGGTAAGTGAATATTTATATGGCTGGAAAATGGCTGGATGTTTTTCTGTGACTAGCGCTGACCTAACATAATCGCAAGGTGTGCTTTCACTGTAAAGTATTTTTGAAATCTGACACAGCGGTTGCATTAAGGAGAAGTTTATCTATATTTCCATGCATAACACTTGTATCTTTTATCAATGTTTATTATGAGTATTTCTGTAATTTGATGTGGCTCTCTGCACTTTCACCGGATGTTTGTTTGAGACAATGCATTTCTGATCATAACACACCAATTTCAAATGAGGTTTTTGGACATAAAGATTAACTTTATCGAACAAAACACACATTTATTGTGTAACATGAAGTCCTGTGAGTGCCACCTGATGAAGATCATCAAAGGTTAGTGATTAATTTAATTGCTATTTCTGATTTTTGTGAGCCCTCTCCTTGGCTGAAAAATGGCTGTATGGTTTTCTGTGACTGGGTGCTGACCTAACATAATCATTTGGTGTGCTTTCGCCGTAAAGCCTATTTGAAATCAGACACTGTGGCTGGATTTACAAGAAGGTTATCTTTAAAATGGTGTAAAATACTTGTATGTTTGAGGAATTTTAATTATGGCATTTCTGTTGTTTTGAATTTGGCGCCATGCAATTTCACTGTCTGTTGGCGAGGTGGGACGCTACCGTCCCACATATCCCAGAGAAGTTTTAAATATCAAAAGTAAATGTAATTGCTAAAATAAACTTAAGTATCAAAAGTAAAAATATAAATAATTTCTAATTGCTTATACTAAGCAAACCAGACAACAAAATGTTCTAGTTTTTTGTATTAACGGATTGTAAGGATCACACTCCAACACAGACAGAATTTTTTTTAAAGCACTTGTGTTTAGTGAGCACCAGATCAGAGGCAGTAGAGATGACCCGGGATGTTCTCTTGATAAGTGTGTGAATTAGACCATTTTCCTGTCCTGCTAAGCATTTAGAACGTAACGAGTACTTTTGGGTGTCAGAGAAAATGTATGGAGTAAAAATACATAATTTTATCTAATAATGTGGTGAAGTAAAAGTTGTCAAAAAAATAAATAGTAAAGTAAGGTACAACTTAAATAATGCTTTAAAGTATTTTTACTTAAGTACTTTACTGCACTGGTAACACACATTTGTTTGCGGAAAATTAAACCCCACACACTATGAAGGTTGTTTGTCCAGTGTTAACCCAACTGTGCTTTTTCATAACTGTGCTTGAGATATGCATTTAGCACCCAGCTGTAAGGAACACTTGATATTTGCATTTACCACCCAGCTGTAAGGAACACTTGATATTTGCATTTAGCACCCAGCTGTAAGGAACACTTGATATTTGCATTTACCACCCAGCTGTAAGGAACACTTGATATTTGCATTTAGCACCCAGCTGTAAGGAACACTTGATATTTGCATTTAGCACCCAGCTGTAAGGAACACTTGATATTTGCATTTAGCACCCAGCTGTAAGGAACACTTGATATTTGCAACACCGTACCTCTTCAAGAAGAGGGTCACTGACTTTTATTACAAGTCAAGTGAGTCCTGTTTTACAACCTCATCGTTCTGATTACAAAGAGACGTCCCCCTGTCCTACAGAGCACTGAACTCTCCCAGAGCATAAGAAAAACACTGACCCAAATAAATACTCTAGTGGACAGCATACCACTTAGATTGCGTCCCAAATGGCACTGTTCCCATTATAGTGCACTACTTTTGACCAGGGCCCTAGGGAATAGGGTGCCATTTGGGATGTAACCTCAGGCTTAAGAGATTCCTACAGAGCCCATGTCTTCTATGTCTCAATATACTGAGTTATGATTGTGATGGGAATCTAATAGGGCTTGAAAACCAAAACAGCTAATTTCCTCAGAGTTAACACTTAAATCAGCTTAGCCACAAACAAAACAAAACAAATCAAATCAAATCAAATTTTATTTGTCACATACACATGGTTAGCAGATGTTAATGCGAGTGTAGCGAAATGCTTGTGCTTCTAGTTCCGACAATGCAGTAATAACCAACAAGTAATCTAACTAACAATTCCAAAACTACTGTCTTGTACACAGTGTAAGGGGATAAAGAATATGTACATAAAGATATATGAATGAGTGATGGTACAGAGCAGCATAGGCAAGATACAGTAGATGGTATCGAGTACAGTATGTACAAATGAGATGAGTATGTAAACAAAGTGGCATAGTTTAAAGTGGCTAGTGATACATGTATTACATAAGGATACAGTCGATGATATAGAGTACAGTATATACGTATGCATATGAGATGAATAATGTAGGGTAAGTAACATTATATAAGGTAGCATTGTTTAAAGTGGCTAGTGATATATTTACATCATTTCCCATCAATTCCCATTATTAAAGTGGCTGGAGTTGTGTCAGTGTGTTGGCAGCAGCCACTCAATGTTAGTGGTGGCTGTTTAACAGTCTGATGGCCTTGAGATAGAAGCTGTTTTTCAGTCTCTCGGTCCCAGCTTTGATGCACCTGTACTGACCTCGCCTTCTGGATGATAGCGGGGTGAACAGGCAGTGGCTCGGGTGGTTGATGTCCTTGATGATCTTTATGGCCTTCCTGTGACATCGGGTGGTGTAGGTGTCCTGGAGGGCAGGTAGTTTGCCCCCGGTGATGCGTTGTGCAGACCTCACCACCCTCTGGAGAGCCTTACGGTTGAGGGCGGAGCAGTTGCCGTACCAGGCGGTGATACAGCCCGCCAGGATGCTCTCGATTGTGCATCTGTAGAAGTTTGTGAGTGCTTTTGGTGACAAGCCAAATTTCTTCAGCCTCCTGAGGTTGAAGAGGCGCTGCTGCGCCTTCTTCACAATGCTGTCTGTGTGAGTGGACCAATTCAGTTTGTCTGTGATGTGTATGCCGAGGAACTTAAAACTTGCTACCCTCTCCACTACTGTTCCATCGATGTGGATAGGGGGGTGTTCCCTCTGCTGTTTCCTGAAGTCCACAATCATCTCCTTAGTTTTGTTGACGTTGAGTGTGAGGTTATTTTCCTGACACCACACTCCGAGTGCCCTCACCTCCTCCCTGTAGGCCGTCTCGTCGTTGTTGGTAATCAAGCCTACCACTGTTGTGTCGTCCGCAAACTTGATGATTGAGTTGGAGGCGTGCGTGGCCACGCAGTCGTGGGTGAACAGGGAGTACAGGAGAGGGCTCAGAACGCACCCTTGTGGGGCCCCAGTGTTGAGGATCAGCGGGGAGGAGATGTTGTTGCCTACCCTCACCACCTGGGGGCGGCCCATCAGGAAGTCCAGTACCCAGTTGCACAGGGCGGGGTCGAGACCCAGGGTCTTGAGCTTGATGACGAGCTTGGAGGGTACTATGGTGTTGAATGCCGAGCTGTAGTCAATGAACAGCATTCTCACATAGGTATTCCTCTTGTCCAGATGGGTTAGGGCGGTGTGCAGTGTGGTTGAGATTGCATCGTCTGTGGACCTATTTGGGCGGTAAGCAAATTGGAGTGGGTCTAGGGTGTCAGGTAGGGTGGAGGTGATATGGTCCTTGACTAGTCTCTCAAAGCACTTCATGATGACGGAAGTGAGTGCTACGGGGCGGTAGTCGTTTAGCTCAGTTACCTTAGCTTTCTTGGGAACAGGAACAATGGTGGCCCTCTTGAAGCATGTGGGAACAGCAGACTGGTATAGGGATTGATTGAATATGTCCGTAAACACACCGGCCAGCTGGTCTGCGCATGCTCTGAGGGCGCGGCTGGGGATGCCGTCTGGGCCTGCAGCCTTGCGAGGGTTAACACGTTTAAATGTCTTACTCACCTCGGCTGCAGTGAAGGAGAGACTGCATGTTTTCGTTGCAGGCCGTGTCAGTGGCACTGTATTGTCCTCAAAGCGGGCAAAAAAGTTATTTAGTCTGCCTGGGAGCAGGACATCCTGGTCCGTGACTGGGCTGGATTTCTTCCTGTAGTCCGTGATTGACTGTAGACCCTGCCACATGCCTCTTGTGTCTGAGCCGTTGAATTGAGATTCTACTTTGTCTCTGTACTGACGCTTAGCTTGTTTGATAGCCTTGCGGAGGGAATAGCTGCACTGTTTGTATTCGGTCATGTTACCAGACACCTTCCCCTGATTAAAAGCAGTGGTTCGCGCTTTCAGTTTCACGCGAATGCTGCCATCAATCCACGGTTTCTGGTTAGGGAATGTTTTAATCGTTGCTATGGGAACGACATCTTCAACGCACGTTCTAATGAACTCACACACCGAATCAGCGTATTCGTCAATGTTGTTGTCTGACGCAATACGAAACATGTCCCAGTCCACGTGGTGGAAGCAGTCTTGGAGTGTGGAGTCAGCTTGGTCGGACCAGCGTTGGACAGACCTCAGCGTGGGAGCCTCTTGTTTTAGTTTCTGTCTGTAGGCAGGGATCAACAAAATGGAGTCGTGGTCAGCTTTTCCGAAAGGGGGGCGGGGCAGGGCCTTATATGCGTCGCGGAAGTTAGAGTAACAATGATCCAAGGTCTTTCCACCCCTGGTTGCGCAATCGATATGCTGATAAAATTTAGGGAGTCTTGTTTTCAGATTAGCCTTGTTAAAATCCCCAGCTACAATGAATGCAGCCTCCGGATGAATGGTTTCTAGTTTGCAAAGAGTTAAATAAAGTTCGTTCAGAGCCATCGATGTGTCTGCTTGGGGGGGATATATACGGCTGTGATTATAATCGAAGAGAATTCTCTTGGTAGATAATGCGGTCTACATTTGATTGTGAGGAATTCTAAATCAGGTGAACAGAAGGATTTGAGTTCCTGTATGTTTCTTTCATCACACCATGTCACGTTAGTCATAAGGCATACGCCTCCGCCCCTCTTCTTACCAGAAAGTTGTTTGTTTCTGTCTGCGCGATGTGTGGAGAAACCCGTTGGCTGCACCGCTTCGGATAGAGTCTCTCCAGTGAGCCACGTTTCCGTGAAGCAAAGAACGTTACAGTCTCTGATGTCCCTCTGGAATGCTACCCTTGCTCGGATTTCATCAACCTTGTTGTCAAGAGACTGGACATTGGCAAACCCCATTGCTTCATGATGTTGATGCCTTAGCTCTGCCAGATAGACCAAGGATGAGCCAGACCAAGGATGAGCCAGGCAAGTAAAAGATGAGTTGGTTGACTTGTGTCTTTATATTTTGTATTTATTAGGGATCCTTATTGTTATGCGGAGTGGAACAGGGGAGCAGGCTCAGACGAGAAGACTGGGATGAGGTAACCAAGGTATTTATTGACACAGGGGGAAGATGGAGTGCAGATCAGGGGACGCTCGGGGGGTTGCTGGAAACCAGGTGCAGAGGCTGAGGCTGGAGCGAGAGGGGTTGAGACAGGGTAAGCAGGTCTGGAGGGGAATCCAAGGGAGTAGTGGAGTGGGGAATCCAGGACAGAGTAGCAGGATGACGAGACGTGGGACTGGAGACAGGGACCAGAGTCAGAGCAGGCAGAACTGTAGCGGAGAAGAAAACAGCGTCAGGCAAGGAAAACAGGCACAACAGGATGACAGGATCTGAATAGTAACAAACGGCCAGAAACGGAGACTGACTGAGCAGAGATTACGATCTGGCAGCGTAGAAGTAGCAGGGCTGAGTATTTGTAGAGTTCTTGATTATGGAACAGGTTGCAGCTGGTGGGGATCTGCTCTGACTCCAGCACACCTGTCTCTGCCCACACAATCACACACACACAGAGAGAGAGGGAGAGGGAGAGAGTACTGGGGGAGTGGTAGCAGGTCAAGGAGTCACAGGATGAGCAGTAGAGAGCGTTGCAAGAGCAGATGTGACACCTATTAGCTTCTATCAAGGCAGCAGCTACTCTTCATGGGGTCCAAACACATTACATTACATATAAAACAAAAGATAAAGCAGTACATCATAACATTATTACACCACTACATGTCTACAATACAAAATGTACAATACCATCATACAACAATATTACAATGCACGTGTGTGTAGAGTGCGTGTGCTAGCGCTTCTGTGCGTATCATTAATGTTAGCACCATGTGTACGTTTAAGGGCCAGCAGTGCTGCCCTGTTCAGAGCCAATTGTAAAAGTCCCTCTTTATGGCACCTGATCACACTACTGAACAGTAGTCCAGGTGCGACAAAACTAGGGCCTTTAGGACCTGCTTTGTTGACAGTGTTGTTAGAAGGCAGAGCAGCGCTTTATTATGGACAGACTTCTCCCCATTTTAGCTACTGTTGTATCAATATGTTTTGACCATGACAATTTACAATCCAGGGTTACTGCATTATTCATTTCCACATGATTCATTAAAATATTTAGTTGAGGTTTAGGGTTTAGTGAATGATTTGTCCCAAATACAATGCTTTTAGTTTTGGAAATATTTAGGACTAACGTATTCCAACCATTCTGAAACTAACTCCAGCTCTTTGTTGAGTGATGCAGTCATTTCAGTCGCTGTAGTAGCTCACATGTATAGTGTTGAGTCATCGGTTGACATAGACACACTGGCCTTACTCAAAACCAGTGGCATGTTGTTAGTAAAGATTGCTGCCCTGGGGATTTCCAGATTCTACCTGGATTATGTTGGAGAGGCTTGCATTAAAGTACACCCTCTCTGTACTTTTAGACAGGCAACTCTTTTTCCACAATATAGCATGGGGTGCAAAGTCATAATACATATGTTTTTCCAGAAGCAGACTATGATCGATAATGTCAAAAGCTGCACAGAAGTCTAACAAAAGAGTAATGTACAGTATTGCAGGGCCACAGCAGAGCAGACTCTCCTTGGCCTCTTTTTCATCCGCCACTACCTGCCGAGGGTTCCAAGTCCACTCCCTACTGGCTGTTCCTTGGGTTCTGGGAAGCGGACAAGTGGCTCCTGTGCCACGTAGATGGGGTTCCCTGTGCTTCCTGATGCCAGGTTTCCACTGGGTAGGAGGATAATGAGGATGACATCCCATCTGCTCTAGTGGAGTGTTGTTCCAAGACCCGGTCCTCCCTCCCTCTCTCTTCTCTCTCTCTCTCTCTATCTCTCACTCTCTCTCTCTCGCTCTCTCTCAGTTTATTAGAATGGGAAACACATGCCAAAGCAAGTGAAGTAGATAATAAACAAAAGTGAAACAAACAATAAAATATGAACAGTAAACATTACACTCACATAAGTTATAAAAGAATAAAGACATTTCAAATGTCATTATGTCTATATACAGTGTTGTAACGATGTGCAAATAGTACAAAAGGGAAAATAAATCAACATAAATATGGATTGTATTTACAATCTTGTTTGTTCTTCACTGGTTTCTCTTTTCTTGTTGCAACAGGTCACAAATCTTGCTGCTGTGATTGCACACTGAGGCATTTCACCCAATAGATATGGGAGTTTATCAAAATTGTATTTGTTTTCAAATTATTTTAGAGTCTTTGTAATCTGAGGGAAATGTGTGTCTCTAATATGGTCATAAATTTGGCAGGAGGTTAGGAAGTGCAGCTCAGTTTCCACCTCATTTTGTGGGCAGTGTGCACATAGCCCGCCTTCTCTTGAGAGCCAGGTCTGCCTACGGCGGCCTTTGCTATGCTCACTGAGTCTGTACATAGTCAAAGCTTTCCTTAATTTTGGGTCAGTCACAGTTGTCAAGTATTCTTAGTATTGAGTATTGTGTACTCTCTGTTTAGGACCAAATAGCATTCTAGTATGCTCTGTTGTTTTGTTCATTCTTTCCAATGTGTCAAGTAATTATCTTTTTGTTTTCTCATGATTTGGTTGGGTCTAATTTTGTTGCCGTCCTGGGCTCTGTGGGGTCTGTTTGTGTTTGTGAACAGAGCCCCAAGACCAGCTTGCTTAGGGGACTCTTCTCCATCTCTCTGTAGGTGATGGCTTTGTCATGGAAGATTTGGGAATCACTTCCTTTAAGGTGGATGTAGTATTTAACGTCTCTTTTCTGGATTATGATAATTAGCGGGTATCGGCCTAATTCTGTTCTACATGCATTATTTGGTGTTTTACATTGTGTACATGCAGACTTCTGCATACAGAGTCTCAATTTGGTGTTTGTCCCATTTTGTGAATTCTTGGTTGGTGAGCGTACCCCAGACCTCACAACCATGAAGGGAAATGGGTTCTATAACCGATTCAAGTATTTTTAGCCAGAACCTAATTGGGATGTCGAATTTTGTGTTCCTTTTGATGGCATAGAAGGCGCTTCTTGCCTTGTCTCTTGCCTTGTCTCTCACAGCGTCTCGGAGGAGGTCAAGGACCTTCTCCATTCCCATAGATGTTAGAGTGCTGGACGGGTGCCATCATGGGCTGGAGTCCGTTGTGCCACACCCATTGTTTGAAGTCAGTGCAACCTTCCCCGGGACATCTTCCTGGGGGCTCGGAAGGTGCCCCGGACCTCTCCGCCATCCCCGCGGTGTACCAGGAATTCCGGGAGGTGTTCAGCAAGGTCTGGGCCACTTCGCTTCTGCCGCACCGACCCTATGACTGCGGAATTGACCTTCTCCCTAGCACCATGCCACCCCGGGGACATCTGTACTCTCTGTCGGGACCAGAGACCAAGGCTATGAAGACCTACATTGGGGACTCCCTACCTGCAGGATTTATCCATCCCTCTTCCTCTCCCGCCGGTACAGGGTTCTTCTTCATTGAGAAAAAGGACAAGACCCTGTGCCTGTGCATTGACTATCGGGGACACAATGACATTTACTGTTAAGAATCGTTACACGCTACCACTCATTTCCTCTTCCTTTCGAGATTCTCCAGGGGGCCACTGTGTTTTTCAAGCTGGATCTACGGAACGCCTACCACCTTGTGCAGATACGAGAGGGGGACGAGTGGAAGACCGCCTTCAACACGGCCAGCGGCCACTACGAGTATCTGGTCATGCCTTTTGGCCTCACCAACTCCCCTGCTATGTTCCAGGCTCTGGTAAATGATGTTCTCCGCAACATGTTGAACTGGTTCGTCTTCATCTACATTGATGACATCCTCGTCTTTTCCCGCTCCCCCCAGGAACACGTGCTCCACGTCCGGCCTGTTCTTCAACGCATTCTGGAGAATCAGCTGTTTGTGAAGGCAGAAAAGTGCGAGTTCCATCACTCCACCATCCCCATTCTGGGTTACATCATCTCTGCTGGGAGTGTCCAGATGGATCCCGGGAAGGTGAGAGCGGTGATGGATTGGCCTCAGCCTACATCCAGGGTGCAGCTGCAACGTTTTCTGGGGTATTTCAACTTTTATCCCCACTTTATCCGGGATTACAGCACCCTGGCCTCCCCTCTGTCTGCACTCACCTCTACCAATTTTCTGTTCACATGGTCCTCTGCCACTGACCGGGCATTCCGGGACCTCAAACACCGCTTCACCACTGCTCCCATCTCAGCAAGATGGTGTTGGAGGAACGGAGGCACTGGCTGGAAGGGGCGGAACATCCTTTCACTATGTGGATCGACCACAAAAATCTGGAGTATCTCCGCACCGCCAAGCTCCTCAACTCCAGGCAAGCGAGATGGACCCTGTTGTTTACCCGGTTCAGCTTTTCCCTCTCTTACTGGCCAGGTTCCAAGAACGTCAAGCTGGATGCCCTGTCTTGCCGCTACAACCCCACGGTTACCACCCTGGAGCCCGAGACCATCCTTCCCACCTCATGCCTGGTGATGGCACTCAGCTGGGGTATAGGGAAACAGGTCCGGGAGGCGCAGTGGTCCTAGCCGAACCCTGGGGGGGCCCTGATAATCGGATGTTTGTGCCTGACACTGTCCGCTCTGCGGTCCTGGAGTGGACCCATTCCTCCAGGCTTGCCTGTCCCCCGGGCTCCAGTCGGGCTCCCGTCGGACCCTGGCCTTCATGCGACAACGCTTTTAGTGGCCTACTATGGTTCCGGAAGTCGCCGCGTTTGTCGCCGCCTGCACGGGCTGTGCTCAGAACAAGACTCCTCCACAAACTCCGGCTGGTCTTCTGCAACCAGCCGACCTGTCCCTCACCATCCCTGGTCCCACATATCTCTGGATTTCGTAACGGGTCTCCCCCGTCTGAGGGCAACACTGCCATCCTGACTGTGGTCGACCGGTTTTCCAAAGTCGCTCACTTCATTTCTCTCCCCAAGCTACCCTCGGCCAAGGAGACGGCCCAGCTCATGGTGCAGCACGTCTTCTGGATCCATGGACTGCCTGTGGACATGGTCTCCGACCGGGGGCCTCAGTTCTAATTCCGGTTCTGGAAGGCATTTTTTACCCTCATTGGGCCGTCGGCCAGCCTGTCCTCTGGGTTCCACCCCCAATGGCCAGTCGGAGCAAGCCAACTAGGACCCTGGGACTCCTCTACGCTGCCTGGTCTCCACCAACCCCACCAACTGGAGCCAGCAGCTTTGTGGGTGGAAAACACCCTCAACACCCTTGCCTGCTCTGCCACGGGCTTATCGCCATTTGAGTGTTCCCTTGGGTATCAGCCCCCACTCTTCCCTGAGCAGGAAGAAGAGGTCGGCATACCTTCTGCCCAGATGTCAGCGTACCTGGAGGAGAGCCCGGTCGGCCCTCCTCAAGACCACCTCCAGGTATCGATGACAAGCGGATCGCCATCGGACCCCGGAACCCTGGTATCGTTTTGGGCAGAAGGTATGGCTATCCACCCGGGATCTGCCCCTCCGGGTGGAATCCCGCAAACTCTATATGTTTAATGTGCTGTTCTCTGCTGTTCATCTTCTGTTGCCCCGGACCCTTCGTATACACCCCACCTTTCAAGTGTCCTGAGTTAAACCCATGTCTCACAGCCCTTTGTCTCCTGTTTCCAGGATACCTGGTTGACACCAGGGGGCGCCCCTAGTGGGGGGGTACTGCCATGCCCTGATCTGTTTCACCTGTCTTTGTGATTGTCTGTATCCCCCTCCAGGTGTCGTCCATCTTCCCAATTATCCCCTGTGTATTTGTACCTGTGTTCTCTGTTTCTCTGTTTTTCTCTTTGTTTTGTTTCGTCAAGCCTACCAGCATTTTTCCCTCTGTTCCTGTCTCTCGATTGTTCCTGTTTTCTAGTTTTTCCGGTTTTGACCTTTTCTGCCTTTTCTGACCCTGAGCCTTCCTGCCTTCCTGTACCTTTGGCCCACCTATCTGGATTACTAATCTCGGCCTACCCTGAACTTAAGCCTGCCTGCCGTCCTGTGCCTTTACCCCACCTACCTGGATTACTGACCCCTGCCTGCTCTGGATCTGTCTTTTGCCTGCCCCTGTTGGATTAATAAACTGTTATTAATTTGACGTTGTCACTGGGTCTCACCTTGAAACGATCTTTTCAAGCTCTGTCAGTTTGGATGGGAAGTATCGCTGCACAGCTATTTTCAGGTCTTTCCAGAGATGTTCGATCGGGTTCAAGTCCGGACTCTGGCTGGGCCACTCAAGGACATTCAGAGACTTGTCCTGAAGCCACTCCTGTGTTGTCTTGGCTGTGTTCTTAGGGTTGTTGTCCAGTTGGAAAGTGAACCATCGCCCCAGTCTGCGGTCCTGAGCGCTCTACAGCAGTCCCTGCTACTGAAAAACATTGCCACAGCAATGCTGCCACCACCATGCTTCACCATAGGGATGGTGCCAGGTTCCTCCAGGTTTCCTCCGCTTGGCATTCAGGCCAAATAGTTAGATCTTGGTTTCATTACGCCAGATAATCTTGTTTCTCATGGTCTGATAGTTCTTTAGGTGCCTTTTGGCTCCAAGCGGCCTGTCGTGCCTTTAATTGAGTGAGTGTCTTCCGTCTGGCCACTCTACCATAAAGGCCTGATTGGTAGAGTGCTGCAGAGATGGTTGTCCTTCTGGAAAGTTCTCCCATCTCTAGGAAGTGTCTTGGTGGTTCCAAACTTCTTCCATTTAAGAATGATTGAGGCCACTGTATTCTTGGGGACCTACAATTCTGCAGAAATGTGTTGGTACCCTTCCCCAGATCTGTGCCTCGACACAATCCTTTCTTGGAGCTCTACGGACAATTCCTTCAACCTCATGGCTTGGTTTTTCCTCTGACATCCACTGTCAACTTGGAGACCTTATATACAGTGCCTTGCGAAAGTATTCGGCCCACTTGAACTTTGCGACCTTTTGCCACATTTCAGGCTTCAAACATAAAGATATAAAACTGTATTTTTTTGTGAAGAATCAACAACAAGTGGGACACAATCATGAAGTGGAACGACATTTATTGGATATTTCAAACTTTTTTAACAAATCAAAAACTGAAAAATTGGGCGTGCAAAATTATTCAGCCCCTTTACTTTCAGTGCAGCAAACTCTCTCCAGAAGTTCAGTGAGGATCTCTGAATGATCCAATGTTGACCTAAATGACTAATGATGATAAATACAATCCACCTGTGTGTAATCAAGTCTCCGTATAAATGCACCTGCACTGTGATAGTCTCAGAGGTCCGTAAAAAGTGCAGAGAGCATCATGAAGAACAAGGAACACACCAGGCAGGTCCGAGATACTGTTGTGAAGAAGTTTAAAGCCGGATTTGGATACAAAAAGATTTCCCAAGCTTTAAACATCCCAAGGAGCACTGTGCAAGCAATAATATTGAAATGGAAGGAGTATCAGACCACTGCAAATCTACCAAGACCTGGCCGTCCCTCTAAACTTTCAGCTCATACAAGGAGAAGACTGATCAGAGATGCAGCCAAGAGGCCCATGATCACTCTGGATGAACTGCAGAGATCTACAGCTGAGGTGGGAGACTCTGTCCATAGGACAACAATCAGTTGTATATTGCACAAATCTGGCCTTTATGGAAGAGTGGCAAGAAGAAAGCCATTTCTTAAAGATATCCATAAAAAGTGTTGGTAAAAGTTTGCCACAAGCCACCTGGGAGACACACCAAACATGTGGAAGAAGGTGCTCTGGTCAGATGAAACCAAAATTGAACTTTTTGGCAACAATGCAAAACGTTATGTTTGGCGTAAAAGCTACACAGCCCATCACCCTGAACACACCATCCCCACTGTCAAACATGGTGGTGGCAGCATCATGGTTTGGGCCTGCTTTTCTTCAGCAGGGACAGGGAAGATGGTTAAAATTGATGGGAAGATGGATGGAGCCAAATACAGGACCATTCTGGAAGAAAACCTGATGGAGTCTGCAAAAGACCTGAGACTGGGACGGAGATTTGTCTTCCAACAAGACAATGATCCAAAACATAAAGCAAAATCTACAATGGAATGGTTCAAAAATAAACATATCCAGGTGTTAGAATGGCCAAGTCAAAGTCCAGACCTGAATCCAATCGAGAATCTGTGGAAAGAACTGAAAACTGCTGTTCACAAATGCTCTCCATCCAACCTCACTGAGCTCGAGCTGTTTTGCAAGGAGGAATGGGAAAAAATGTCAGTCTCTCGATGTGCAAAACTGATAGAGACATACCCCAAGCGACTTACAGCTGTAATCGCAGCAAAAGGTGGCGCTACAAAGTATTAACTTAAGGGGGCTGAATAATTTTGCACGCCCAATTTTTCAGTTTTTGATTTGTTAAAAAAGTTTGAAATATCCAATAAATGTCGTTCCACTTCATGATTGTGTCCCACTTGTTGTTGATTCTTCACAAAAAAATACAGTTTTATATCTTTATGTTTGAAGCCTGAAATGTGGCAAAAGGTCGCAAAGTTCAAGGGGGCCGAATACTTTCGCAAGGCACTGTAGATAGGTGTGTGCTTTTACAAACATGTCCAATCAATTGAATTTACCACAGGTGGACTCCAATCAAGTTGTAGAAACATCTCAAGGATGATCAATGGAAACAGAATGTACCTGAGCTCAATTTCGAACCTCATAGCAAAGGGTCTGAATACTTATGTAAATAAGGTATTTCTAAAAACATGTTTGGGGTATGATGGGGTATTGTGTGTAGATTGATGAGGACATTTATTTAATCCATTTTAGAATAAGGCTGTAATATAACAAAATGTGGAATAAGGGAAGGGCTCTGAACAGTTTCCGAATGCACTGTATGTATGTTTTTTTGTGTGCTCTAGGGCAACTGTCGAAATGGAATTTGTAATTGTGATCCTGGCAACTGAACCTTTTTTAGAACACCATTATATTAGACTTACTGAGATTTACTGTCAGTGCCCATGTCTGACATAATCTGTGCAGAAAGTTTAGGTGCTGCTGTAGGTCCTCCTTGGTGGGGTACAGAAGCACCAGATCATCAGCAAACAGTAGACATTTGACTTCAGATTCTAGTAGGGTGAGGCCGGGGGCTGCAGACTGTTCTTTTGCCCTTGCCAGTTCGTTGATATATATGTTTAAGGTGGGGCTTAAGCTACATATCTGTCTCTCTCTCTTTCTCTCTCAATGTCTCACTCTCTTTCCAGTGGAGTGTTGTTCGAAGGCCTGGACCCTCCCCCTTCTCTTTCTCTCTCCCACTCTCTATTTCTACCCCCCACTGTCTCTCTCTTCCACTCTCTCTGTCTCTCTCCCTCCCTCCCTCCCTCCTTCCATCTCTCTCCAGTGTTGTTCCAAGGCCCTTCTGTTTCTTCTGGCCCCTGACATTTCCGTGTTAACAGATCCAGGCTATGGCTACAGCTAGGACCAGAACATATCTGGGTTAAAATATATATATTTTTAAGTCTTTCAAATACTTTGCGCCAGATGGTGAGGTTTACAGTTTTGGGATTATTCTATTGGTCCGTTAAACCAGGCAAACTCAATCAAACACAGATATAGTATGACTTTTTTAAATTTTATCATTTTGAATACCATTTTAACTCTGGTGTGGTCCAGAACCATACATACACCATTTTGTGGTGGAAGATACTGTCTGTCTCTGTCTGAGAGAACCTTGACAAAAGACTCTATAGTAGCCAACTGGTTGAATTAGCTTCCCAGAGTCTGCATTAGACTGTGGCTTTGTCCCATATTTGGGATGCAAAAACGCAACCTATGTCATAAACATAGATAGACAAGAGGGTCTCATTGTTTTTCTTTCTTGAAAACAGATTCTTACAGCTGTAGACACAAATACTGAAAACTGCATCTGATTTTAACTTCATGAAGATACGTGACTCACACCAAAATAGAAAGACACCGTACAATATCTCAGTATGCCAAGTCACAGAAGACAATGTGCAACTGTTTAGTGTTCTCTGAAGTAATTCCCACTTGTGTCACAAATGGCACTTTATTCCCTATATAGTGCTCTACATTTGTCCAGAGCTCAATGGCGGCTATGGCCCTGGTGAAAAGTTTTACTTTTTAAGGTAAATAGGGTGCTATTTAGGATGCAACCCTCATCTCAATATACATACGAACCCCTACAGTGGAGTTGTGTTTAGTTGTGTATTGCTCTGAACAGATATGTTTAAGTAGTAGTAGTGAGGGACTTAATTGGTGCGTTGGACTACTGCTGTACAACTATAATAGTAAATCCAGAGTATTTCTAGTGGCAAGAGCACTCATAGGCATTTTGTTTAAACAGCCAGCAGTGGTTTAGTCTACACATAGTTGGCCTCTACATAGGAAAGAAACATAATAGGAGAAACAGAGTTGTGGATAAGAGTTCTATTGTCCCTCTGTTTCCATTCCCTGTGGCCACCTTTAAAATAAATGACTATAATGTAATGTTTTATGTCTATAAAATACAACTCATGACATGGAAATAATGACTTTCTGTACCAAAACGACAATAGCACAGAGATAAGTTATCAAAATTCAACTATTGAGTAAAATATTGCTTCAATCCCCATTTACAAAAATCCAATCCATGTAGTAGGCTAGAACATCTGGTGCATCCGTGGACGTGTCTATGCTTTCTCCTCTCTCACCGTAAAGATAGAGAGGTGTGTGTGTGGTGTGAGGGGGATGTTGTGTTTGAGTGTGGCTCTGTTCCACCTCACCTATTGTCATCTCACATGGATGTTTGTCCTTATTGACTGAATACTTTGTACCCTGGGTTGTCTACTTACCTGCAACGCTGACACTAACCTACCTACAACACTGAGGAGTCCCTCACACTAACACAGCCACACCTAACTTGGGAGAAGGAATTACACCATGTGCGCAGACAGGCAGGCACATTGTAGATACAGTAAATCTCTATCTTTAGGTGCCAAGTCCTCCGGCTGCGTCCCAATTGACGCCCTATTCCTTATATAGTGCACTACTTTTAACCAGAGCCCTATTAGCCTTGGTGAAAAGTAGGGCACTATATAGGGAATAGGATACCATTTGGGCACATGTTCTGTCTGTAGCTGCATATACAGTACATTTTTACCTCCTCAGGTGCCAATTTTTCTCCCACTGCCTGTCTGTGTGTAGGGGCCAGGGGCCAGCGGAGATGCTGTAACATAGTGATGTGTTGAGGTAATTGTTGGTTCTGGTACAAGCAGGAGGGCTTTTTCTGTCCCTCTTCCTCGACGGGTTCAGTACAGTTGGATTTAGTACTTGTACTTTACACTCTTAGAAAAAAAGGTGCGATCTAGATCCTAAAAGGGTTCTCTGGCTGTCCCCATCTGAGAACCCTTTGAAGAACCCTTTTTTTGTTGGAGGTAGAACCCTTTTAGTTCCAGGTAGAACCCTATTGGGTTCTATTTAGAACTCTTTCCCCACAGGGTTCAACATGGAACCAAAAAGTGTTATTCTATGGGGACACTCAAAGACCTCTTTTGGAACACTTTATTCTAAGAGTGTATTATGGCATATCCTGTGTCCCAAATGGCACCCTATTCCCTGACTAGTGCACTGGGCCCTGGTCAAAAGTAGTGCACTATATATTTGGAACACAACCACAGTGTCTTGATACTAGGCCTTGAGAGGTTATTTGATACTTTGTGTCAATATGAGTGAACGGTTTTTAAACAACGGAGGACAAATTAATCATCCTACCTTAGTTCAAACTACTCCTCCACCACCACGTACTGTTGCTGCCGTTGTGACAAGCCAGCAAAATAACAGATAAAAGAACATTATAGATGTATGATAGATAAAAATGGATAGATATATGGGAGTGTGCTTGACATTCTAGGTGTTTTAAGTGTAGTGCAATAATATAATAAATCAGGTTTACTATCCAGATCAAGTGTGGATAGGAGTGTCTTTGTTAAAGTATGTGGACGCCTCCAAGCCACACAGTATACTCAACTACTGGCGGTTGTTGTCTGTACAGGATAAAACCGCCACAAAAAAAAGCTTTTTCTTTCTCCTCTCCACATATGAATGTTATAGCCAGGCTTAAACATGTTTCATTCAGAACACAAGGGATGGAGACATATGACTGAAAAATGTATTATTCACTTTGAAAATGTATTGTGTGTGTGTGTGTGTGTGTGTGTGTGTGTGTGTGTGTGTGTGTGTGTGTGTGTGTGTGTGTGTGTGTGTGTGTGTGTGTGTGTGTGTGTGTGTGTGCGTGTGTGTGTGTGTGTGTGTGTGTGTGTGTGTGTGTGTGTGTGCTCAGCACCTGGAAGTAAATTACCTGTGAGGTCCAGGGCTAATGAGTGTCTGCTTATGTTGACATGTAACTCTTCCGTCCCAATACTGCATATGACAACTAAAACACTGCTTTTAAAGTTAGTAATAATTGCTGGTATGTCTTTCCCTCAACCTTTCTCATGACAACTGTGCTGTAAACAATGAACGGTTAGCTCTCAGTAAGTGTTTATATGTGGATAAATGAGCTTTGACAATGAGGCTGCATCCCAAATGTTGCTCTATCCCTGTAGTGCAGTACTTTGACCAGGGCCCATAGGGTTCTGGTCAAAAGTAGTGCACTGTATAGGTAATAGGGTGCCATATAGGACAGTCCCCTAGATTAGCTGCATCACAGAGCGGTGGGTAATTAGTTTTCCACTACTGCGTTGAAAGGTTGAAAGGGAACGGAGACAGAGATAGACATTGCATATCTGAGCTCCTCAACTCACACTTGACATTTCACAAGAGACAACATTACTCTGTGGTGAATTTGCTGAAAATATTTATTTAGTTATTCAAGGAGATGGATAGGGGTTCAGTCCCTGGTTTTGCGACTGACTTGTGTCCTTTCCAGGGGGTGTTCTTCAATCTGCCTCATGCTACAGAAACAGGAGATTGGTCCGTAGGGTAGGAGCCTTTCTTGCTTGGACAAGGCTTACTTTACTTATTTAGTGAATACGTAGACACACCTTAGCATAAGCAATAGGATAAGAGAGATGTAGGCCCTAAGGTGATTGTAGATAAGTTGCCAATCACTTATTTAAGGGATTAAGATTTCCTCAAAGAATAAAAGATTATATGAACCGTAGGGAGGAATGCAGTTTCCACCTGGTTTAGGTATTGCACATTTTAAACTGGGTGGTTCGAACCCTGAATGCTGATTGGCTGACTGCCGTGGTATATGTTTTATTTATTTTATTTCACTTTTATTCAACCAGGTAGGCTAGTTGAGAACAAGTTCTCATTTACAACTGCGACCTGGCCAAGATAAAACAAAGCAGTGCGACACAAACAACAACACAGAGTTACACATGGAATAAACAAACATACAGTCAATAATACAATAGAAAACGTTTATATTAAATGTGTGCAAATGAGGTAGGATAAGGGAGGTTAGGCAATAAATAGGCCATAGTGGTGAAATAATTACAACATAGCAATTAAACACTGGAGTGATAGAGGTGCAGAAGATGAGTGTGCAAGTAGAGATACTGGGGTGCAAAGGAGCAAAATAAATAACAGTACAGGGATAAGGTAATTGGATGGGCAATTTACAGATGGGCTATGTACAGGTGCAGTGATCTGTGAGCTGCTCCGACAGCTGGTGCTTAAAGTTAGTGAGGGAGATATGAGTCTCCAGCTTCAGTGAATTTTGCAGTTCGTTCCAGTCATTGGCAGCAGAGAACTGGAAGGAAAGGTGGCCAAAGTAGGAATTGGCTTTGGGGGTGACCAGTGAGATATACCTGCTGGAGCTCGTGCTACGGTTGGGTGCTGCTATGGTGACCAGTGAGCTGAGATAAGGCGGGGATTTACCTAGCAAAGACTTATAGATGACCTGGAGCCAGTGGATTTGGCGACGAATATGAAGCGAGGTCCAGCCAACGAGGGCATACAGGTCGCAGTGGTGGGTAGTGTATGGGGCTTTGGTGACAAAACGGATGTCACTGTGATAGACTGCATCCAATTTGCTGAGTAGAGTGTTGGAGGCTATTTTGTAAATTACATCGCCGAAGTCGAGGATCGGTAGGATAGTCAGTTTTACGAGGGTATGTTTGGCAGCATGAGTGAAGGAGGCTTTGTTGCGAAATAGGAAGCCAATTCTAGATTTAATTTTGGATTAAATATGCTTAATGTGAGTCTGGAAGGAGAGTTTACAGTCTAACCAGACACCTAGGTATTCATAGTTGTCCACATATTCTAAGTCAGAACCGTCCAGAGTAGTGATGCTGGACGGGAGGGCAGGTGTTTTCAGAGTTCCCAGTTGTCTTGAAAGCACAATAAATTCAGAGAATTCCAGACTTTGATGACAAAGTATGATGACAAAATTTGCCCAAGAAGGATTGCCACGCCATCTTCCTGTTCAAGGGAGCACAGCACAACAAGGTGAGTCCAAAAATGTATTGTATGATGCTGCATAAATGATGTAATATGCCAGGGAAATATGTATACTGTAGCTAAGAAAGCAATTCTAAGTGTATGTTTTGTAGTAAACTGTTAGTAGCCCATGTGCCTCACCTTAATTATTTGGTCTCTTTTCCACTCATAACTTGGCCTACTGTTCTGACTTGGTGGTGTACATGTAGCCTATAGCCTGTTTTAGAGAAATGACATCATCAAATATTGTAAGAGATTCCATTGTCTGCTTATATGCCCCCTTTATTTATCCTACGGTTCTGACTTGGTGTACAGGGAGAATAATGTAAGAACGGCGCATGTTCTGAATTCTGTACATTTCAAAAGTGCTGAACAAATAGCTATATTGATAACGTCCGTCCTAGCTTGATCATTAATGTCTTAATCAAAATTACGGATTGCCGCTTGTCCGCTCGTCGTCCCCTTATGCCATAGTTTGTACATCTCAATTGTCAGTAGAAATCATAGTCAGCCATATCAGCTATGTTTTTAAAAGGCAATAAATGAGGCTGAATTAACTGTTTCGCTGCCAGACAAGGCTCCGCTGATAGCGTTGCACAGGGATGCTGGATTATGTTGACTCCAATGCTTCCCACAGTTCGGTCAAGTTGGCTGGATGTCCCTTGGGTGCGGACCATTCTTGATACACATGGGAAACTGTTGAGCGTGAAAAACCCAGCAGCGTTGCAGTTCTTGACACAAACCGGTGCACCTGGCACCTATTATCATACCCTGTTCAAAGGCACTTAAATATTTTGTCTTACCCATTCACCCTCTGAATGGCACACATACACAATCCATGTCTGAATTGTCTCAAGGCTTAAAATCCTTCTTTAACCTGTCTCCTCCCCTTCATCTACACAGATTGAAGTGGATTTAACAAGTGACATCAATAAAGGATCATAGCTTTCAGCTGGATTTACCTGATCAGTCAATATCATTGTACATGTAAGGGGATATGCTTCCTGGTTGTGAAATGTTTTAGGAGGGTTAGATTTGTCAGGTCTGGAGAGAGTCTGGGTTAGATTTGTCAGGTCTGAAGAGAGCCTGGGTTAGATTTGTCAGGTCTGAAGAGAGCCCGGGTTAGATTTGTCAGGTCTGAAGAGAGCCTGGGTTAGATCTGTCAGGTCTGAAGAGAGTCTGGGTTAGATTTGTCAGGTCTGAAGAGAGCCTGGGTTAGATTTGTCAGGTCTGAAGAGAGCCTGGGTTAGATCTGTCAGGTCTGAAGAGAGTCTGGGTTAGATTTGTCAGGTCTGAAGAGAGCCTGGGTTAGATTTGTCAGGTCTGAAGAGAGTCTGGGTTAGATTTGTCAGGTCTGAAGAGAGTCTGGGTTAGATTTGTCAGGTCTGAAGAGAAACTGGGTTAGATTTGTCAGGTCTGAAGATAACAGTCCTATCAAATATAACCCAGGCTATGATTTCCAAACCATCTGATTGCCTGATGATGTTAAAAAGAACACACTACATTGGTTGTGTGCTTAGGGTCGTTGTCCCGTTGGAAAGTGAACAGTCTGAGGTCCTGGGCACTCTGGAGCAGATTTTCATCAAGGATCTCTCTGTACTTTGCTCCGTTCATTTTTCCCTCGATCCTGACTAGTCTGTCTCTGCCGCTGAAAAACATCCCCACAACATGATGCTGCCACCACCATGCTTCACCGTAAGGATGAGTCCAGGTTTCCTCCAGACTTGGCATGCAGGCCAAAGAGTTCATTCTTGGTTCATCAGACCAGAGAATCTTGAGAGTCCTTTAGGTGCCTTTTGAAAAAATCTCAAGTAGGTTGTGCCTTTTACTGAGGAGTGGCTTCTGTCTGGCCACTCTACCATAAAGGCCTGATTGGTGGTGCTGCAGAGATGGTTGTCCTTCTGGAAGGTTCTCCCATCTCCACAGAGGAACTCTGGAGCTCTGTCAAAGCGACCATCGGGTTCTTGGTCACCACCCTGACCGATTGCTCAGTTTGTCCAGGCAGCCAGCTCTAGAAAGAGTCTTGCTGGTTACAAACTTCTTCCATTTAAAAATGTGTTCTTGGGGACCTTCAATGCTGCAGAAATGTTTTGGTACCCTTCCCCAGATCTGTGCGTCGACACAATCCTGTCTTTGAGCTCTACAGACAATTCCTTCGACCTCATGGTTTGGTTTTTGCTCTGACATGTGTTGTCAACTGTGGGACCTTATATAGACAGGTTTGTGCCTTTCCAAATCAAAGGGTCTGAATGCTTATGTAAATTAGGTATTTCTGTTTTTTTGCAAAAAAAGAATAAGGCTGTAATGTAACACAATGTGGAAAAAGGAAAGGGGTCTGAATACTTTCCTTATGCACTGTATAACTACCACTAAACTATGAGAATGAGATACCCAACCCTGTGTTCATGTTTCTAGCCTCCAGTCCAACCAATGTACCCTCATATTAGGATACCTTGGGGCCCTTGATAACGACACCTTCATGTTGGTGTACTTTCAAACAGTCTTTGTCTGCATCCTAAATGGCACCCTATTCCATATATAGTGAACTTCTTTGAAACCGGAGCCCTGTGGGTCAAAGGGGGCTGAATGTAGCGGACATGAGTCGGTCATGGTCATGTGATGAGGTTTCCTCGCCTGCAAACTTCAAAACTAGTGTCTGCCCTCAGCCCATCTGCTCTTGGCCCAAAAGGGGATTTTCCTCATGGTCAAAGATGTGTGTTGCTCCTATGGGAGACCCAGGTACATATCCTGCGGGTTACACAACCACATGTGGCCCGTCTTCTCTGTTCTATTCTAGTTCTGTGATGAATTGTCCAGCTACGACCATCACCCCGGACAGGAACTAGAGCCGCACTGTTTGATGAATAAGAACACTCACACAACATTGAAAAGCTCAGAGGTTGTCAATCCAATGTTCTGAATCAACTTCCGTCCTAAATGGCAAACTATTCCCTAAAGAATGCACCACTTTTTACAAGGGCCCATATAGCTCGGGGAAAAAGTAGTGCACTATGTAGGTAATAGGGTGCCATTTGGGGCACTATCTCAGTCACTAGCCTGCTTTATTGGGTGGAAATAGCTACTACACAACATCACAGGAGGGATGTGATTAATAATGTAACAAAACAATCACCACTATTATCACAACACTATTTACATTTCCCAAGAGGAAACAGGGTTTATGATGTGGTTTAAGCCTCTGTGTAGGGTGGAGGAGCAGCAGGAGCAGGAGGAGGAGGAAGAGGAGGAGGAGGGTGGCAGGAGATGGAGGAAGAGGAGGAGGGCCAGATATCTGGCCACTGTGGCTTCCTACCATTTGTTTTGTGCATTTCCCACTCTGTCTGGCAGGAGCCCCATTCACATGTGCTGCTCTCAGGCAGGTTCTCACACACACACACACACACACACACACACACACACACACACACACACACACACATACACACACACACGCAGGCCATATCTACACTGGAGTTGCTTACAAAGAAGACATTGAATGTTCCTGAGTGGCCAAGTTACAGATGGATCTAAATATGATTGAAAATCTATGGCAAGACATGGAAATTGCTGTCTAGCAATTACCCCAACACCTTGGCAGAGCTTGTAAAATTTTGAAAAGAATAATTGGAAAATATTGCACAATCCAGGTATGCAAAGCTCTTAGAGACTCACCCAAGAAGCCTCACAGACGTAATTGCAGCCAAAAGGTGTTTCTAACATGTATTGAATCAGGGGGGATATATTGATGTTTAATTTTTCATAATTTTTAAAGAAATGTTCCATTTATTTTTTTAAATGTCAATTAAATCCCTTTAAATCCCACTCTGAAACATAATAAAATGTGAAGAAATCCAAAGGTGTGGATACTTATGATACCCACTGTAGATTTAGGTTGTAAGTTCTTGAAGGATCACCTAATTTGAGCCTGTAGGATGTGATACAGTGTTGAAAAACTTACTTAAGAGCTCTCTTCTCCATCACTCTCTGGGCAGGCTTCTCCAGCTAGTTCCACCATGGTGTTGACAAATGGCAGTCATCTGTGACTAGTACTGTCACACCCTGATCTGTTTCACCGGTCTTGTGCTTGTCTCCACCCCCCACCAGGTGTCTCCCATTTGTCCCCATTATCTCCTGTGTATTTTTAAATGTTTTATTTAGCTAGGCAAGTCAGTTAAGAACAAATTCTTATTTACAATGATACACTACCCCGGCCAAACCCTAACCCGGACGAAGCTTGGCCAATTGTACGCCACCCTATGGGACTCCCAATAACAGCCAGTTGTGATATAGCCTGGAATGAGATGCAGTGCCTTAGAGCGCTGTGCTACTCGGGAGCCCCATTCGGGAGTATTTAGATCTGCGTTTTCTGTTTGTCTGTTGCCAGTTCGTCTTGTCCCATCAAGTCCTACCAGCGTGTTCCCGTGTTTCCTGTGCTCTAGTTTTGTTTTTTTCTAGTCTTCCCAGTTCTGACCTTTCTGCATGTCCTGACCCCGATCCTGCCTGCCATCCTTTACCTGCCTGACTTTGATTTGGATTAAGACTCTTTGCCTGCCTTGACCTACCGATTGCCTGTGTCGGAGCAACGGTGTCAGATCAACAGTCCACTGTTTGCCTCAGTCTGGAGGAGTTTGTGGTAGAGGTACGAAAAGTGTTCGATCCTCCGGGGGAGAGGCTGCTCGTACACTGCTCCAACTACATCAAGACTCCCATAGTGTGGCAGACTACCCAGTTGATTTTCGCACATTGGCAGCTGAGAGTGCCTGGAACCTTTCGACACGTTTCTTCACGGATTATCGGAGGTGATTAAAGACGAGCTCGCAGCCCGGGAGCTGTCCATGGACCTCGACTCCCTCATAGCCTTGACCATCCGGATCGATGGGCAGCAACGGTAACATAGGAGGGAGAGGGAGTCTGTTCCCTGTATCCCTCGCTCGTTCTTGATTTCCACCCCGCCTCCGAGGAGATCCCCGAAGTCTACATTTCCGAGTGAATCCGTTGTCACCTGAGTTCTCTCGGAAATCACAGAGGGCTGATGACTCGCCTCCTCCGGAGCCGATGCAACTGGGCAGGGCTAGATTGTCTCCTGCTGAGCGCTTATGCAGACTAAACACCAAGAGCTGCCTGTATTGTGGAGCTACGGGACATTTCTTATTAAAAGACCAGGCTCATCAGTAGGTACGAGTACACTGGTGAGCCGTACGGGGAGTTTCCAATCTCTCACTACTCGTAACCCCCTCTATGCTACCCTGTTGTGGGGAGGCCAGTCCAAATCCATCCGGGGGCAGTCATCTTCTCCAAGTTTGACCTTCGGAACACCTACCATCTGGTTTGGATACGGGAAGGAGACGAGTGGAAGACAGCCTTTAACATGGCTAGCGGGCACTACGAGTACCTGGTGATGCCGTTCGGACTGACCAACACTCCCGCAGTGTTCCAGGCCCTGGTCAATGATGTGCTCAGTGACATGTTGAACTGATTTGTGTTTGTGGGCCCTGTTATTAAGATGGGCCCTGTTATTAAGATGGGCCCTGTTATTCACTTGTTTCCATTTCACTATCTCCTACCTCCTGGGGTCCAAGAATGTGAAGCCTGACGCACTCTCACGTCTGTACAGCCCCGCTACTACACCATCGGACCCCAAGACCATCCTCCCTACTTCCTGTCTAGCGGCTGCTATTATCTGGGGAATCAAGAGTCTGGTCTGCAAGGCGCAGTGTTCCTACCTCGGGGGGAGGGGGGCCCAGCTAAGCGGATGTTTGTTCCGGACTCTGCCCATTCTCCGATTCTGGAATGGGCACATTCCTCGAGACTCACCTGTCATACTTGCTCCCATCGGACCTTGGATTTAGTCCGACAATGTTTTTAGTGGCTCACCATGGTTCCTGACTTCTGCGTGTTTGTTGCCGCCTGCACTGTGTTCAACCACTCTCTGTTCCTCACCGCCCTGGTCCCATATATCCTTAGACTTCATCACGGGTCTCCCTCCATCAGATGGCAAAACCATCCTTACGGCGGTGGATATGTTTTCCAAAGCCGCCCATTTTATCCCCCTTCCTAAGTTGCCCTCAGCTAAAGAGACGGCCCAGCTGGTGCAGCACGTCTTCCAGATCCATGGACTTCCAGTCGACATGGTCTCTGATCGTGGTCCTAAGTTCTCATCCCGGTTCTGGAAGGCGTTCTGCACCCTCATTGGATCGTCAACCAGCCTGTCCTCTGGTTTTCATCCCCAGTCTAACGGCCAGTCGGAGCGAGCCAGATGACACTTTGTTGCCTTGTCTCCACCAATCCCACCACCTGGCGCCAGCAACTCATGTGGGTAGAATATTCCCGAACACCCTTCCCTGGTCTGCTACGGGTCTCTCGCCTTTCAAGTGTTCCCTGGGAAATCAGCCCCCACTCTTCCCAGAGCAAGAGGAAGAGGTCAGCATACCTTCCTCTGTCGCTGTCACTGTACCTGGAAGAGAGCCCGGGCCGCTCTTCTCAAGACCACCTCCAGGTATCGACGACAGGCAGACAGCCACCGGACCCTGCTCCCCGCTACAGTCTTGGGCAAAGGGCTTTCAACTTGGGATCTGCCCCTCCAGCTGGAGTCCCGTAAACTTCCCCCCATTTTATCAACCCTTTCCCATCTCTATGGTCCTGAGCCCCTCTTCTGTTCGCCTTCTGTTGCCCTGCACTCTCCGGTATACATCCCACTTTCCATGTATGTAGAGTTAAACCCCTGTCTCACAGCCCTTTGTCTTCTGTTTTTGTTTTTCCTAGTCTTCCTAGTTCTGACCTTTCTGCCTGTCCTGACCCTGATCCTGCCTGCCGTTCTGTACCTGCCTGACTCTGATTTGGATTATGACATTTTGCCTGCCCCTTGTACTGTAATAAACTCTGAGTCTCGTACTATCCGCCTCCTGTGTCTGCATCGGGGTCTTAGCCTGAGTCGTGATAAGGACAGTAGAGGCATGACTAATGTTAAATCCTCAGTGTCCAACTGCTTTTACCACAGACACAATTGTCCTTATGAAGAGAGGTTTAACAAACTCAGAGTTTGTTATGGCGGCGCTGGACCAATAACAGACCATAACCTCTGATTTGACCCCTGATGTTTTTCCTATATAGGGCACTTATTTTGACCAGGACCCTTGGACTCTGGTCATACGTAGTGTAGTTTACAGGGAAGAGGGGGCCATGCCCCTATGTGCTCTTGTCAAAAGTAGTGTACTTTAATAGGGACTAGGGTGCCATTTGGGACGCAGATATTTTCTTCTCACTGATGATGATGTTGTACCTTATGCATTACATTCAAATCCATCAAGTGTTTTTTTCTCCAGACTGTGAAGTTGTCTGACTCTGGCCATGACCTTTCTCCATTTCTCCATAAATGCATGTGTTTGATTTATGGCAAAAGTGTTGCAAATTTAATGACTGGCTTTTTATGGCCCACTTGTGCCCTCTGAAGGAGAAATACGTGTTCTTGAAGACTGGGGAGAAGAAGGGGAAGAATGGAGGACAGTGCCATATTCTTCACTCCAGATGTTCTTAACACAGAAACGTCAGAGAGATGGAGAGAGAAAGAAATGTCAGTTCACACAGAAACATCAGTTCAACATGTTGACATCCACCCCAAATGAAAAGGGTCAGGGCAGTGACAACAAAAAAGGAGGAACTTCATATGCACTGTTAGGTGTAACTGGAATCCAATGATAGGGCTTATGCAGGAAAACTCCCATAAGGACCAACTGATGGTTAACAGGTGTTGGAACACAAAAAAACCCAGCAGATAAATATCTTCTCACGCTCAATGTCTTGCTCATCATGGTATAAATCCTGAGCTTTGTTATAGACATCTCTCTCTCTGTTTTGAGTGTTCCAACAACACAAAAGTAGACTATTTTGAAGTGTGTCCTGGGTACACTCTATCATTGGATTCCAGTCCCTATCGTTGAGCGCCCTGTTCCCCATTAGCTGTTCCCTTGTACATATTTACCACATATTTCTACCCAGCCTCAGTTGTTAATAAGAGAGCAGCAGATCATGGGCTGCGTCCCAAATGGCACCCTATTCCTTTACGTAGTGCAATACTTTCGACAGGGGCCTGGTTTAACCTCCACTCTGCTGCTCTGTTCTGATCCTTTACACTGTGTCAGTTTCCTGGAGGAAGAAGAGAAAACAACAGAACAGACTATTAATCATCTCTCACAGAGAGATAGATTTACAAGACTGCTGCTGCTGCTGCTCAGTTCTCACACACACACACACACACACACACACACACACACACACACACACACACACACACACACACACACACACACACACACACACACACACACACACACACGCACACTCACATTGACATCTGCTAACCATGTGTATGTGACACATAAAATTTGATTTGACATGCACACACACACACATACTGTACTCACACGCATACAGGTAACTGCCAAAATAAAGGAAACACCAACATAGTGTCTTAATAGCGTGTTGGGCCACCACGAGTCAGAACAGCTTCAATTCCTCCTTGGCATAGATCTACTTGTTCTAAGAGTCTGGAACTCTATTGGAGGGATGCAACACCATTATTCCATGAGAAATTCCATTGTTGATGGTGGTGGAAAACACTATAAGGATTCAATTGGGTTGAGATCTGGTGACTGAGACACACACACACAAACTCACACATACATACACACACACACCCTATGCTCCTTTGAGACCCCCTCTTTCCAAATCCCTCAGATCTCTTCTTCTAGCCATGGTAGCCGTTGTTCTGTCAGGAATTCATGGATTCATATGTGTAATGAACATGTGGAAAAGCAGTACGGTATAGATGAACTAGTCTTCAAATGGCTTGGATCATGTCTTCCTCTCGAGACCTAAAGACAGGTAAAGTAGTTAGAAATACAGGACTGAACACATAAATAGCCAAGCCTCTTGTTCCCTGGCTGATAGAATGCATAACATAATTATGACCATACATTTTTTTACCTTTATTCAACTTGGAGTTCTTGGGAACTGGGACAATGTTGGTCATCTTAAGACATGTTGGAATTACATATTGGGACAAGGATAGATTGAAAATTAACGAGGCAAGTCAGTAAAAGACAAATTCTTGTTTACAACGAACCCTCCACTAACCCGGATGACGCTGGACCAATCGTGCGCAGTCCTATGGGACTTGTGATCACGGGATGTTGTGATACAGCCCGTGATCGAACTAAGGATCTGTAGTGACACCTCTAGCACTGCGAGGCAGTGCTTTAGACCGCTACGCCATTCAAGAGCCCTTGATACATACAGTAGTGTTTTGACAGTCTTTGCTTATAGGCCTACTTGCAACTGTCATGCTTGAGCAAGTGGCCTCCGCAGCCTGTTTTGGTTCTATATACAGTGCATTGGGAAAATATTCAGACACATTTACTTTTTCCACATTTTGTTATGTTAGAGCCTTATTCTAAAATAGATTCAATAGTTTTTTCCCCTCATCAATCTACTCAAGCAATACCCCATAATGACAAAGCAAAAACAGGTTTTTAGAAATTGTTGCTAATTTATATATTTTTTAAATCCAGAAATATCACCTTTACATAAGTATTCAGACCCTATACTTAGTACTTTGTTGAAGCACCTTTGGCAGCGACTACAGCCTGGAGACTTATTGGGTATGACGCTACAAGCTTGCCACACCTGTACACTCTGTTGGAAGGTGAACCTTCGCCCCAGTCTGAGGTCCTGAGCACTCTGGAGCAGGTTTTCATCAAGGATCTCTCTATCCTTTGCTCCATTCATCTTTGCCTCGATCCTGACTAGTCTCCCAGTCCCTGCCGCTGAAAAACATCCCCACAGCATGATGCTGCCACCACCATGCTTCACCGTAGCAATGCTGCCAGGTTTCCTCCAGAAGTGACGCTTGGCATTCAGGCCAAAGATTTCAATCTTGGTTTCATCAGACCAGAGAATCTTGTTTCTCATGGTCTGAGTGTCTTTAGGTGCCTTTTGGCAAACTACAAGCAGGCTGTCATGTGCCTTTTAATGAGGAGTGGATTCCGTCTGGCCACTCTACCATAAAGGCCTGATTGGTGGAGTGCTGCAGAGATGGTTGCAATTATGGGGTAATATGTGTAGACTGCTGAGGATTTTAAAAATATATATATTTTAGAATAAGGCTGTAACGTAACACAATTTTGAAAAAGTCAAGGGGTCTGAATACATTCCTAAGGCACTGTAAGTGTTAGAAGTGTGTTATTAGAAACTGATTAACAACACATAACGTCAAGTATCTGCTTAGGTCTACTTTGTGAACTCGCAACATGCTGTAAGTGTTAGAAGTAGATTATTATCTGTTAGTGAGTGCTATGTCATGGTTGAATGTGCCATGTAATGTCAGGACCACCTACTGCCCTTTGTTTAAGAAATCAGGTGATAATTGAGGTGAAAATGAGAATGGAATGCTACTTTAATGCTTTGAAAACATCACGTGAAAAAAGGGTCAAGTAAGGTCAAGTAGAATGACAGAGGTCAGAGGTCTATATACTACTTATACTACTACTACTACTAAGATAAGAGCTGAACCATCTCTGACATCTTTTGAACAGAGCAATTTCTCATAAAGTGTGATTGATGCTCAAGCCCATTACAGCCCAATGATATTGGTTTACAGTATCTAGCAGCCAGCATACTGAAACTGGGCTGCACATAGCTTCAATACTGCCATAACATCTGGGGGATGTTACAGGCAGCCAACCCTGCCACAGTTTAAAAGGTCATCCCCAATAAAGTTTATTTCGATGACTGTCATACTTAGACGTAAGTTGAAAAGCCATACGATCTGGACAATATTTGTATCACTTTGTACTGTAGCCTAAATGTGTGCATTTCAGATATATACTGAATAATATAAATGGAACATGTAAAGTGTTGGTCGCATGTTTCAAGAGCTGAAATAAAATATTCCAGAAATTTTCAATTACGCACAAAAAGCTTATTTCACTAACATTTTGTATACAAATGTGTTTACCCTGTTTTCCCTGTTGGTGAGCATTTCTCCTTTGCCAATATAATCCATCCTCCTGACAGGTGTGGCATATCAAGCAGCTGATTTAACAGCATGATCATTACACAGGTGCACCTTGTGCGTGGGACAATGAAAGGCCACTCTAAAATGAGCAGTTTTGTCATGCAACACAATGCCACAGATGTCTCAAGTTTTGATGGCACGTGCAATTGGCATGCTGACTGCCGGAATGTCCACCAGAGTTGTTGCCAGAGAATTGAATATTAATTTCTCTACCATAACCCTCCTCCAATGTCGTTTTAGAGAATTTGGCAGTACGTCCAACCGGCCTCACAACTGCAGACCACTTGTAACTCAGCCAGCCCAGAACCTCCACATCTGGCTTCTTCACCTATGGGATCGTCTGAGACCAGCCACCCAGACAGCTGATGAAACAGAGGGATTGCACAACCGAAGGATTTCTGCACAAACTGTCAGAAACCGTATCAGCGAAGCTCATCTGTGTGCTCGTCGTCCTCACCAGGTCTTGAGCTGACTGCAGTTTGGTGTCGTAACTGACTTCAGTGGGAAAATGCTCACCTTCGATGGCCACTGGCAAGCTGGAGAGTGTACTTTTCACTGATGAATCCTGGTTTCAACTGTACCGGGCAGATGGCAAATGGCAGACAGCATGTATGACACGTCGCGTGGGTGAGCGGTCTGCTGATGTCAACGTTGTGAACAGAGTGCCCCATGGTGATGGTGGGGTTATGGTATGGGCAGACATATGCTATGGACACAATTGCATTTTATCGATGGCAATTTCAATGCACAGAGATACCGTGACGAGATCCTGAGGCCCATTGTTGTATCATTCATCCGCCGCCATCACCTCATGTTTCAGCATGATAATGCATGGCCCCATTTCACAAGGATTTGTACACAATTCCTAGAAGCTGAAAATGTCCCAGTTCTTCCTCTGCCTGCACACTCACCAGAAATGTCATCCATTGAGCATGTTTGGAGTGCTCACAATCGACGTGTACGACACGGTGTTCCAGTTCCCACCAATATCCAGAAACTTCGCACAACAATTGAAGAAGAGTGGGACAACATCCCATAGGCCACAATCAACAGCTTGATCAACTCTCAACTCTAACACCCTGCATGAGGTAAATGGTGGTCACACCAGATACAGACTGGTTTTCTGCTTTTCCACGCCCCTACAGGTATCTGTGACCAACAGATGTATATCTGTATTCCCACTTATGTGAAATCCATAGATTAGGGCCTAATGACTAATTTCCTTATATGAACTGTAACTCAGTAAAATCTTTGAAACTGTTGCATGTTGCAATTCTATTTTTGTATAGTGTAAGTGTTTGAGTGTGTCTTCTTCAATAAAACAAACCCTTCAGTCATACACTACATGCAAGATCAAGTTGAAAAGGTATAATCTTTTCACCAAGAGGCAACAGCAATTCCACAGAGGTGTGAGCCCTAGGTACCTAAGGACATTGTCAGCTTCTGAAACGTTTGTTTTCTCTACATAGGGAAAAGGCAGGGGAGAACGATTGCCCCCTCTCATTGAAGCCATGGAACAACTGCATCCTCTTATTGAAGCCATGGAACGACTGCCCCATCTCATTGAAGACACCGAGGTTCAAGCCCAACCGCCGAACCGTAGGCATTTTTTGGCAGCTTCTGAAGTGAATGGAAAAATAATCCAAGACAATCATGGTACCAAAAATTGCTTCTAGTACACCAATTGTACAGTACCAGTCGAAAATATGGACACACCTACTCATTCAAAGGTTTGTCTTTATTTTGACAATTTTCTACATTGTAGAATACTAATGAAGACATCAAAACTATGAAATAACACACATTGAATCATGAAATAACCAAAAAAGTGTTAAACAAGTTGATGACAGCTTTGTATTCTCTCAACCAGCTTCATGAGGTAGTCACCTGGAATATTTTTCCAACAGTCTTCAAATCAAAACAAAGTTTATTTGTCACATGCGCTGAATACAACAGGTGTAGTAGACCTTACAGTGAAATGCTTACTTACGGGCTCTAACCAATAGTGCAAAAAAAAGGTATTAGGTGAACAATAGGTAGGTAAATAAATAAAACAACAGTAAAAAGACAGGCTATATACAGTAGTGAGGCTACTGGCCCCGCAGCCTTGTGTATGTTGACCTTTTTAAAGGTCTTACTCACGTCGGCTATGGAGAGCGTGATCCCACAGTCGTCCGGAACAGCTGATGCTCTCATGCATGCCTCAGTGTTGCTTGCCTCGAAGCAAGCATAGAAGTAATTTAGCTCGTCTGGTAGGCTCGTGTCACTGGGCATCTCGCGACTGTGCTTCCCTTTGTAGTCTGTAATAGTTTGCAAGCCCTGCCACATAAGACGAGCGTCGGAGCCGGTGTAGAATGATTCAATCTTAGCCCTGTATTGATGCTTTGCCTGTTTGATGGTTCGTTGCAGAGCATAGCAGGATTTCTTGTAAGCTTCCGGGTTAGAGTTCTGCACCTTGAAAGCGGCAGCTCTACCCTTTAGCTCAGTGCGAATGTTGCTTGTAATCCATGGCTTCTGGTTGGGGTACGTCTGTACAGTCACTGTGGGGACGACGTCCTCGATGTACTTATTGATAAAGCCAGTGACTGATGTGGTGTATCCCTCAATGCCATCGGAAGAATCCTGGAACATGTTCCAGTCTGTGATAACAAAACAGTCCTGTAGTTTAGCATCTGCGAGTCACTGGTGCTTCCTGCTTTAATTTTTGCTTGTAAGCAGGAATCAGGAGGATATAGTTGTGGTCGGATTTACCAAATGGAGAGCGAGGGAGAGCTTTGTACGCATCTCTGTGTGTGGAGTGATCTAGAATTTTTTCCCCCTCTGGTTGCATATTTTACATGTTGATGTAAATTTTGTAGAACTGATTTAAGTTTCCCTGCATTAAAGTCTCCGGCCATTAGGATCGTCAACTCTGGATGAGTGGTTTCCTGTTTGCTTATTTCCTTATACAGCTGACTGAGTGTCTTAGTGCTAGCATCTGTCTGTGGTGGTAAATAAACAGCCGCGAAAAGTATACCTGAAAACTCTCTAAGCAAGTAGTGTGGCCTGCAATTTATCACAATATACTCTATTTCAGGCGAGCAAAATCTAGAGACTTCCTTAGATTTTGTGCACCAGCTGTTGTTTACAAATATGCACAGACCTCCCCCTCGTCTTACCGGAGTGTGCTGTTCTATCTTGCCGGTGCAGCGTGTATCCCGCTAGCTAAATATCCATGTTGATATTACAGTTTTCGATGTCCCGTTGGTAGGGAATTTGTGATCGTACCTCATCTAGTTTATTGTCCACTGATTGCACGTTGGCGAGTAGTATTGACGGTAGCGGCAGCTTTCCCACTCACCTTTTCTGGGTTCTGACCAGGCATCCATCTTTTTGTCCTCTGTACCTGCTTCGCTTCCTCTTGCAAATAACGGGGATGTCGGCCCTGCCGGGTGTTTGGAGAATGTCTTGTAAGTCTTGTTTGTTGAAGAAAATATCTTTGTCTAATCCGAGGTGAGTGATCGCTGTCCTGATATCCAGAAGGTCTTTTTTGCCGTAAGATATGGTTGCAGAAATGGTATGGTTGCATTGTGTACAAAATAAGGTACAAATAACGCGAAAAACCCCCACATAATAGCACAATTGGTTGGGCGCCCATAAAACTGCTGCCATTTCTTCCGAAGCCATTTTGGAGGAGTTGTGCTGAGACTTGTTGGCTGCTTTTCCTTCACTCTGCGGTCCAACTCATCCCAAACCATCTCAATTGGGTTGAGGTCGGATGATACTGGAGGCCAGCTCATCTGATGCAGCACTCCATCACTCTCCTTCTTGTTCAAATAGCCCTTACACAGCGTGAAGGTGTGTTGGGTCATTGTCCTGTTGAAAAACAAATGATAGTCCCACTAAGCGCAAACCAGATGGGATGACATATCACTGCAGAATGCTGTGGTAGCCACAGTCTGTTGGAAAGGGATACACACAGAGCACTTTTAACATACAGCGTTGTCAATTTACATATTTAACACACTATGACATAGATTGTGCATGTTCACAATTATTATTATTCCTTACCTGGAATTTGAACTCAAAATCTCTTGATTCACGGTACATCAATCTTCATCCAACACCACCATGTCTGTGTCAAGTACTGGTTATTTGACTATTCTCATCATTGATTTGATTGACTTATTTCTGCAATTTAGGCTTTCAGTATAGTTGTCTAATGTTGGTGGGGCATGTTAACCTGTTTTAAATGATACTCCTGAATGACTATGATCACCCTATTTCTTACAGTCGTACACCTATAAAGTTGTTTCAGATCTACACAAGTGTCTAGGGAGGAGGGTGGGGGGGGGGTTATGGAAGGGACAGGCCTAACTATACTGTCCTAGAGATATCCCTTACTGGGGCAGTGTTTAGGGTGTTTGTTATTGGTGCTGATGACCTGGATTCAAGACCCGCTGGGGGAATCACCCTAGTCTCAATGCCATTATTTGGCAACAGTTACAACACACCTATCAGATCTAATTAAAACACGTTTTTAATTTAACCTGAACTACGAACACATTTCCACTACCTCATAAATGATCAGTATTCATTAATTCTACATACACTGTAGCTGAGCATCTCAAAGAGAACTCTATCATATTTTTTAATATACACCATATATACCATTTTAATAATTTTAATAAGATCAGATAGGTGTGTTGTAATTGTTGCCAAATAATGACATTAGCATACACTCACTGGTCAGTTTTATTAGGTACACCACCCCGTTCACGAAAATGGATTGCTCCTACAGACAGTGAGTCACTTCTATCAGCTAAAAACAAGAAAAAAGCGTCTCCAGTCGGCAAGTGATCACTAACACTGAGGAGTGGAAAAACTTTGCCTGGTCCGACGAATCCCAGTTTCTGTTGCATCATGCTGAATGCAGTCAGAATTTGGCGAAAGCAGCATGTGTCCATGGCCACAGCTTGTCTGGTGTCGGTGGTGTACTGACGTCCAATCTGCAGAAACTGTGTGATGCCATCGCATCAACATGGACCAATATCCCTGTGGAATGTTTCCGACATGTAGAATCCATGCCCCTGAGAATTCAGGCTGTTCTGGAGGCAAGAGGGGGGTTCGACCAGGTACTAGATGTGTGTACCTAATAAACTGGCAGGTGAGTGTATATTGCTAAGAATATGAGAGTAGGGTGACTCCCCTAGCTGGCCACCAGCGACAAACGCCCTAACCACTGTCCCAATAAGGGATATCTCTAGGGTGTCTGCTTATTGGACCTGTATACTGTAGAAAGGCCCTGTCCAGAAGAAACCCTAAACCCTCCTACCTAGGCACTTATGTAGATGAAAACACTTGATAGGTGTAAGCAATAGGGTGAATAAACTTTGAAGTAAATATGAAAACACTGTATATTAAAAGTGTGTGAGTATCCCTAACCTTTCCAACAGACAAAGAGCTATGAATGGATCAATGTTGACCCACAGAAAACCAGCACACGGTTCTTGCAATGTTCCCATGAAATATGTCTACAACATTAATATCTTTATGTTCTGAGAACATGACAACCATGTTCTGTTTATGTTTGGGGGGACGTTGATGGAATATTATCCTAACCCTCAGAAAACTGGACACAAATGTTCTTGCACATTCCCATGAAATGTGTCTAGAGCATATCTAAAATTCTGAGAACATGGTAACCACATTCTGAGTAAGTACTATTGGACATTAAGGAAATGGTCTCCATTCCTCCATTCTCCACATTCCTATGAAAACGTTAGGTAATTTACTAAGGGAATGTTCTCTAAAGTTGTGGAAACATTTGATGCTAGCTGGGTAGCCATAACCCCCAACACCTTGAATATTGTTTTTAAGTACACTACATGACCAAACGTATGTAGCACCTGCTTGTCGAAAATCTCTTTCCAAAATCATGGGCATTAATACGGAGTTGCTCTCCCCTCTGCTGCAATAACAGCCTGTACTTTTCTGGGAAGACTCTCCACTAGATGTTGGAATATTGCTACGGGGACTTGCTTCCATTCAGCCACAAGAGCATTAGTGAGGTTGGGCACTGATGTTGGGTGATTAGGCCTGGCTCGCAGTCGGTGTTCTAATTCATCCCAGGTGTACGATGGGGTTGAGATCAGGGCTCTGTGCAGGCCAGTCAAGTTCTTCTACACCTATCTCAACAAACCATTTCTGTATGGACCTCGCTTTGTGCACTGGGGCATTCTCATGCTGAAACAGGAAAGGGCCTGCCCCAAACTGTTGCCACAAAGATGGAAGCACAGAATTGTCTAGAATGTTATTGTATGCTGTAGTGTTAAGATTTCACTTCTCTGGAACTAAGGGGCCTAGCCCGCACCATGAAGAACAGCCTCAGACCATTATTTATCATCCACCAAACTTTACAGTTGGCACAATGCATTAGGGCAGGAAGCGTTCTCCTGACATCCGCCAAACTTTACAGTTGGCACAATGCATTAGGGCAGGAAGCGTTCCCCTGACATCCGCCAAACTTTACAGTTGGCACAATGCATTAGGGCAGGAAGTGTTCTCCTGACATCCTCCAAACTTTACAGTTGGCACAATGCATTAGGGCAGGAAGCGTTCTCCTGACATCCGCCAAACTTTACAGTTGGCACAATGCATTAGGGCAGGAAGTGTTCTCCTGACATCCGCCAAACCCAGAATCCACCGTCGGACTGCCAGATAGTGAAGCGTGATTCATCACTCCAGAAAACGTGTTTCCACTGTTCCAGAGTCCAATGGCGGTGAGCTTTACACTACTCCAGCCGATGCTTAGCATTGCGCTTGGTGATCGTACGCTGCTTGGCCATGGAAACCCATTTCATGAAGCTTCCGACGAACAGCTCATGCACTGACATTGCTTCTAGAGGCAGTTTGGACCTTGGTAGTGAGCGTTGCAATGGAGGACAGATCATTTTTACGCACTACGCACTTCATCACTCGGCGGTTCCGTTCTGTGAGCTTGTGTGCCCTACCACTTTGCGGCTGAGCCATTATTGCTCCTAGACGTTTCCATTTCACAATAACAGCACTTCCAGATGACCGGGGCAGCTCTAGCAGGACAGAAATGTTAGGAACTGACTTGTTGGAAAGGTGGCATCCTATGACAGTGCCACGTCGAAAGACACTAAGCTCTTCAGTAAGGCCATTCTACTGCCAGTGTTTGTCTATGGAGATTGTATGGCTGTGTGCTCGATTTTATACACCTGCCAGTAACCAGTGTGGCTGAAATAGCCAAATCCACTAATAGGATGGGGTGTCCACATACTTTTGTGTATATAGAGTGTATATAAATATTGTACAATCCAGGTGTGCAAAGCTCTTAGACTATCGCTGCCAAAGGTGTTTCTAACATGTATTGACTCGGGGGTGCATACTTATCTAATCAAGGCATATTAGTGTTTCATTTTTCTTTAGGAGATGTTAAGTTTTTTCCCCCACTTTGACATTACAGAGTAATTGTAATCCCACTTTGTAACAAAATAAAATGTGAATTAAAATCCAAAGGGGGTGAATACGTACAGGGGGGCAAAAAAGTGTGCAAGTTCTCCCACTTAAAAAGATGAGAGAGGCCTGTACTTTTCATCATAGGTACACTTCAACTATGACAGACAAAATGAGAAGAAAAAAATCCAGAAAATCACATTGTAGGATTTTTTATGAATTTATTTGCAAATTATGGTGGAAAATAAGTATTTGGTCACCTACAAACAAGCAAGATTTCTGGCTCTCACAGACCTGTAACTTATTCTTTAAGAGGCTCCTCTGTCCTCCACTCGTTACCTGTATTAATGGCACCTGTTTGAACTTGTTATCAGTATAAAAGACACCTGTCCACAACCTCAAACAGTCACACTCCAAACTTCACTATGGCCAAGACCAAAGAGCTGTCAAAGGACACCAGAAACAAAATTGTAGACCTGCACCAGGCTGGGAAGACTGAATCTGCAATAGGTAAGCAACTTGGTTTGAAGAAATCAACTGTGGGAGCAATTATTAGGAAATGGAAGACATACAAGACCACTGATAATCTCCCTCGATCTGGGGCTCCATGCAAGATCTCACCCCGTGTGGTCAAAATGATCACAAGAACGGTGAGCAAAAATCCCAGAACTACACGGGGGGACCTAGTGAATGACCTGCAGAGAGCTGGGACCAAAGTAACAAAGCCTACCATCAGTAACACACTACGCCGCCAGGGACTCAAATCCTGCAGTGCCAGACGTGTCCCCCTGCTTAAGCCAGTACATGTCCAGGCCCGTCTGAAGTTTGCTAGAGAGAATTTGTATGATCCAGAAGAAGATTGGGAGAATGTCATTTTTTGTTTTTTTATTTTTTATTTCACCTTTATTTAACCAGGTAGGCAAGTTGAGAACAAGTTCTCATTTACAATTGCGACCTGGCCAAGATAAAGCAAAGCAGTTCGACAGATACAACGACACAGAGTTACACATGGAGTAAAACAAACATACAGTCAATAATACAGTATAAACAAGTCTATATACGATGTGAGCAAATGAGGTGGGAAGGGAGGTAAAGGCAAAAAAAGGCCATGGTGGCAAAGTAAATACAATATAGCAAGTAAAACACTGGAATGGTAGATTTGCAAAGGAAGAATGTGCAACGTAGAAATAAAAATAATGGGGTGCAAAGGAGCAAAATAAATAAATTAATTAAATACAGTAGGGAAAGAGGTAGTTGTTTGGGCTAAATTATAGGTGGGCTATGTACAGGTGCAGTAATCTGTGAGCTGCTCTGACAGTTGGTGCTTAAAGCTAGTGAGGGAGATAAGTGTTTCCAGTTTCAGAGATTTTTGTAGTTCGTTCCAGTCATTGGCAGCAGAGAACTGGAAGGAGAGGCGGCCAAAGAAAGAATTGGTTTTGGGGGTGACTAGAGAGCTATACCTGCTGGAGCGTGTGCTACAGGTGGGAGATGCTATGGTGACCAGCAAGCTGAGATAAGGGGGGACTTTACCTAGCAGGGTCTTGTAGATGACATGGAGCCAGTGGGTTTGGCGACGAGTATGAAGCGAGGGCCAGCCAACGAGAGCGTACAGGTCGCAATGGTGGGTAGTATATGGGGCTTTGGTGACAAAACGGATTGCACTGTGATAGACTGCATCCAATTTGTTGAGTAGGGTATTGGAGGCTATTTTGTAAATGACATCGCCAAAGTCGAGGATTGGTAGGATGGTCAGTTTTACAAGGGTATGTTTGGCAGCATGAGTGAAGGATGCTTTGTTGCGAAATAGGAAGCCAATTCTAGATTTAACTTTGGATTGGAGATGTTTGATATGGGTCTGGAAGGAGAGTTTACAGTCTAACCAGACACCTAAGTATTTGTAGTTGTCCACGTATTCTAAGTCAGAGCCGTCCAGAGTAGTGATGTTAGACAGGCGGGTAGGTGCAGGTAGAGATCGGTTGAAGAGCATGCATTTAGTTTTACTTGTATTTAAGAGCAATTGGAGGCCACGGAAGGAGAGTTGTATGGCATTGAAGCTTGCCTGGAGGGTTGTTAGCACAATGTCCAAAGAAGGGCCAGAAGTATACAGAATGGTGTCGTCTGCGTAGAGGTGGATCAGAGACTCACCAGCAGCAAGAGCGACCTCATTGATGTATACAGAGAAGAGAGTCGGTCCATGAATTGAACCCTGTGGCACCCACATAGAGACTGCCAGAGGTCCGGACAGCAGACCCTCCGATTTGACACACTGAACTCTATCAGAGAAGTAGTTGGTGAACCAGGCGAGGCAATCATTTGAGAAACCAAGGCTGTCGAGTCTGCCGATGAGGATGTGGTGAATGTGGTCAATGAATACGGCTGCACAGTAATGTTTCTTATCGATGGCGGTTAAGATATCGTTTAGGACCTTGAGCGTGGCTGAGGTGCACCCATGACCAGCTCTGAAACTAGATTGCATAGCAGAGAAGGTATGGTGAGATTCAAAATGGTCGGTAATCTGTTTGTTGACTTGGCTTTCGAAGACCTTAGAAAGGCATGGTAGGATAGATATAGGTCTGTAGCAGTTAAGGTCAAGAGTGTCCCCCCCTTTGAAGAGGGGGATGACCGCAGCTGCTTTCCAATCTTTGGGAATCTCAGACGACACGAAAGAGAGGTTGAACAGGCTAGTAATAGGGGTGGCAACAATTTTGGCAGATCATTTTAGAAAGAAAGGGTCCAAATTGTCTAGCCTGGCTGATTTGTAGGGGTCCAGATTTTGCAGCTCTTTCAGAACATCAGCTGAACGGATTTGGGAGAAGGAGAAATGGGGAAGGCTTGGGTGAATTGCTGTGGGGGGTGCAGTGCTGTTGACCGGGGTAGGAGTAGCCAGGTGGAAAGCATGGCCAGCCGTAGAAAAATGCTTATTGAAATTCTCAATTATGGTGGATTTATCAGTGGTGACAGTGTTTCCTATCTTCAGTGCAGTGGGCAGCTGGGAGGAGGTGTTCTTATTATCCATGGACTTTACAGTGTCCCAGAACTTTTTTGAGTTAGTGTTGCAGGAAGCAAATTTCTGCTTGAAAAAGCTAGCCTTGGCTTTTCTAACTGCCTGTGTATAATGGTTTCTAGCTTCCCTGAACAGCTGCATATCACGGGGGCTGTTCGATGCTAATGCAGAACGCCATAGGATGTTTTTGTGTTGGTTAAGGGCAGTCAGGTCTGGGGAGAACCAAGGGCTATATCTGTTCCTGGTTCTACATTTCTTGAATGGGGCATGTTTATTTAAGATGGTTAGGAAGGCATTTAAAAAAAATATCCAGGCATCCTCTACTGACGGGATGAGATCAATATCCTTCCAGGATACCCCGGCCAGGTCGATTAGAAAGGCCTGCTCGCTGAAGTGTTTCAGGGAGCGTTTTACAGTGATGAGTGGAGGTCGTTTGACCGCTGACCCATTACGGATGCAGGCAATGAGGCAGTGATCGCTGAGATCTTGGTTGAAGACAGCAGAGGTGTATTTAGAGGGCAAGTTGGTTAGGATGATATCTATGAGGGTGCCCGTGTTTAAGGCTTTGGGGAGGTACCTGGTAGGTTCATTGATAATTTGTGTGAGATTGAGGGCATCAAGTTTAGATTGTAGGATGGCTGGGGTGTTAAGCATGTTCCAGTTTAGGTCGCCTAGCAGCACGAGCTCTGAAGATAGATGGGGGGCAATCAGTTCACATATGGTGTCCAGAGCACAGCTGGGGGCAGAGGGTGGTCTATAGCAGGCGGCAACGGTGAGAGACTTGTTTTTAGAGAGGTGGATTTTTAAAAGTAGAAGTTCAAATTGTTTGGGTACAGACCTGGATAGTAGGACAGAACTCTGCAGGCTATCTTTGCAGTAGATTGCAACACCGCCCCCTTTGGCAGTTCTATCTTGTCTGAAAATGTTGTAGTTTGGAATTAAAATTTCAGAATTTTTGGTGGTCTTCCTAAGCCAGGATTCAGACACAGCTAGAACATCCGGGTTGGCAGAGTGTGCCAAAGCAGTGAATAGAACAAACTTAGGGAGGAGGCTTCTAATGTTAACATGCATGAAACCAAGGCTATTACGGTTACAGAAGTCGTCAAAAGAGAGCGCCTGGGGAATAGGAGTGGAGCTAGGCACTGCAGGGCCTGGATTCACCTCTACATCGCCAGAGGAACATAGGAGGAGTAGAATAAGGGTGCGGCTAACAGCAATAAGAATTGGTCGTCTAGAACGTCTGGAACAGAGAGTAAAAGGAGGTTTCTGGGGGCGATAAAATAGCATCAAGGTATAATGTACAGACAAAGGTATGGTAAGATGTGAATACAGTGGAGGTAAACCTAGGTATTGAGTGATGAAGAGAGAGATATTGTCTCTAGAAACATCATTGAAACCAGGAGATGTCATTGCATGTGTGGGTGGTGGAACTAATAGGTTGGATAAGGTATAGTGAGCAGGACTATAGGCTCTACAGTGAAATAAGCCAATAAACACTAACCAGAACAGCAATGGACAAGGCATATTGACATTAAGGAGAGGCATGCTTAGTCGAGTGATCAAAAGGTTCCGGTGAGTGGAGAGGTTGGTTGGGGGTCACGGCGATTTAGACAGCTAGCCAGGCCATCGGTAGCAAGCTAGCATAGGATGGTCATATGGTCAGCTGAAACCAAAATATAACTTTTTGGTAAAAACTCAACTCGTCGTGTTTGGAGGACAAAGAATGCTGAGTTGCATCCAAAGAACACCATACCTACTGTGAAGCATGGGGGTGGAAACATCATGCTTTGGGGCTGTTTTTCTGCAAAGGGACCAGGACGACTGATCCGTGTAAAGGACAGAATGAGTGGGGCCATGTATCGTGAGATTTTGAGTGAAAACCTCCTTCCATCAGCAAGGGCATTGAAGATGAAACGTGGTCTTTCAGAAAACGTTTGACCTCTCTCATTGCCAACAAAGGGTATATAACAAAGTATTGAGATAAACTTTTGTTATTGACCAAATACTTATTTTCCACCATCATTTGCAAATAAATTCATTAAAAATCCTACAAATGTGATTTTCTGGATTTTTTTTTCTCATTTTGTCTGTCATAGTTAAAGTGTACCTATTAAAGTGTACCTATGATGATTACAGGCCTCTCTCATCTTTTTAAGTGTGAGAACTTGCACAATTGGTGGCTGACTAAATACTTTTTTGCCCCACTGTATGATACCCACTGTATAACCAAAGATGTGTGCTATACTGGGTCTATAGCCAATGGTGTGTCTGATTACTGATTCTATAACCAATGGTGTGTAAGATGACTGGTTTTCTCATTGGTCTGTGCCATGATGATGTGTCTGTGAATGATGTTTGCAGACAGTTGGTCTGATGGTGGTGAAACTAATGTCAAACATATGTCCCTCCTGGGTTCACACGATAGATTTAAAATGATACAGACACTAAAGATGAGAACTCTCTCTCGCTTTTCTTCCTCTCTCAAGACAGTATGTGAAAGGGGAAAAAGATGCTATGTTGATTTTGTACATTTAAAATCATGTTGACTGACTGTCCTTTGCTGTGGAAAGCTCCCTACGTACTTTCATTCACATCTCCCTATGCTAGACTCAGTAGTAACAGAACACAACTTTTAAACATAACCTTTTCTTGTCCGTTTAGAAAGTTCAGAGGAACCGATAGGCCTGTAGACATATAACGTAATGCCACATAACAGACCCTTTTACCCAAGACAATTTACATTACAATGAGAGCATACATTTTTAGTATGTGTGTGATCCCTTTGTGTGTTTTCCCTGTGTTGCTGCTAAGCCCTCTGTGTCGATGCATTATAAACAACAGCTTTCCCCTCCTCTCCTCCGTGGAGACATCAGCTGAACCTCCAGGTTTGTGTTCAAAATGGCACCCTATTCCCTCCCTATATAATGTACTACTTTCAACCAGGTACCTGGTCAAAGGAAATGCACTAAATAGGAAAAAGGGTGTCATTTGAGACAAATTCAGTATGACCTGCAGAACAGAGGGACACAGCGCCTTCTACTGGACATGACTGGAGGAAGTGTTCTGACAATTTTATCCCCAACCTTAAACTTCAAAGTAATTTCCAGCCTGTTCCTGTTGCTAATATCATCATCAGCTGCTGCTGCTAATATAATCGTCAGCTAAATAGAGCTCATGAGATTTGATTTTGTTCTGTGAACATATGGAAGGAGAGATCTGTTACGGAAATTCTGTCTGTGTGTCTGTCTGTCCTTCAACATTCTTCAGAACTGGGCTGGGTTTCCCAAAAGCATCGTAACACTAAGAAGATCTTTCGTCCATTTTGTTTCAATGGAAATAAGATGATCTTAGTGCTACGATTCTTTTGGGAAACACAGCCCTGGACTATTGGTTGCAGTCTGCAGTGCAAATATATTAATCTACATTTGGCTGAGGTACAGTTGAAGTCGGAAGTTTACATACACTTAGGTTGGAGTCATTAAAACTAATTTTTTAACCACTCCACAAATTTCTTGTTAACAAACTATAGTTTTGGCAAGTCGGTTAGGACATCTACTTTGTGCATGAAACAAATCATTTTACCAACAATTGTTCACAGACAGATTATTTAAATTATAATTCACTGTATCACAATTCCAGTGGGTCAGAAGTTTACATACACTAAGTTGACAGTACCTTTAAACAGCTTTAAGCAGCTTTAAGCAGCTCAGCAAGGAAGAAGCCACTACTTCAAAACCGCCATTAAAAAGACTACGGTTTGCAACTGCACATGGGGACAAAGATTGTACTTTTTGGAGAAACGTCCTCTGGTCTGATGAAACAAAAATATAACTGTTTGGCCATAATGACCATTGTTATGTTTAGAGGAAAAAGGGGGAGGCTTGCAAGCCGAAGAACACCATCCCAACCATGAAGCACGGGGGTGGCAGCATTATGTTGTGGGGGTGCTTTGCTGCAGGAGGGACTGGTGCACTTCAGAAAATAGATGGCTTCATGAGGGAGGAAAATTATGTGGATATATTGAAGCAACATCTCATACACATCAGTTAAAGCTTGGTCGCAAATGGGTCTTCCAAATGGACAATGACCCCAAGCATACTTCCAAAGTTGTGACAAAATGGCTTCAGGACAACAAAGTCAAGGTAATGGAGTGGCCATCACAAAGCCCTGACCTCAATCCCACAGAAAATGTGTGGGCAGAACTGAAAAAGCGTGTTTTTTTTATTTTAAACTTTATTTAAAGACAGTTAAGAAAAAAATTATTATTTTCAATGACGGCCTAGGAACAGTGGGTTGACTGCCTGTTCAGGGGCAGATAGACAGATTTGTACCTTGTCAGCTCAGGGGTTTGAACTTGCAACCTTCCGGTTACTAGTCCAACGCTCTAACCACTAGGATACCCTGCTGCCCCGTGTATGAGCAAGGAGGCCTACAAACCTGATTTAGTTACACCAGCTCTGTCAGGAAGAATGGGACAATATTCACCCAACTTATTGTGGGAAGCTTGTGGAAGGCTACCTGAAACATTTGACCCAAGTAAAAAAAAAAATGTAAAGACAATGCTACCAAAAACTAATTGAGTGTATGTAAACTTCTGACCCACTGGGAAGGTGATGAAAGAAATAAAAGCTTAAATAAATCATTCTCTCTACTATTATTCTGACATTTTACATTCATAAAATAAAGTGGTGATCCTAATGTCATAATGTGATTTAAGGTTTGAGATGAGATGTGAGGTTTGAGGAAAGAGCTTGGCTTAAAAGTCTGATTGTAATATGATGGTCAGGTTTACAGGGTATGTCTGCTCTCTGAGTAGGATTATAATAGAAATAAATGGCCATAGGTCAGTCTGATCTGATAAACGTACAGTCTGCTGGTTTACTGCAAACAGATGTGTCATACACATATAGCACGTAGCCTCCTGCTGCCAGATAACAATGTAGGCTAATCAGGTTAGCTGTGCCCATAGAGTAGACTGTGGTTGAGATGGTTCTATAATGTATGTGTTCCAAATGGGTCCCTATGTACTGTAGTGCATTACTTTTGATATGGGCCCATAGGGCTCTAGTCAAAAGTAGTGCGGGGAGGTAGAGGATGCTTGTGGTTGACATAGTCTATAACATTGTAACAGGCAGTTGGCTGTGGTTGATGAATTGATCAGGCTGGAAGAGGCTGACGACAGTCTGGTCAGAAATGGACGCCCTTCAACAAGACTTGGAAAGATTACGCAGTCAGACTAGAGTAGAAAAAGGCCTCTGACAACAGCATTGATTTATGGACAACAGCCATGTGAATCCCATCCCAAACACAGTGCTAACCAGGTCAGATCTCTGGGGATGATGTTGGGAAGTTGTAGTGGAGATTTGTTTTCCATCTAGCCTGATCTAATAGTCTACACATCAGTAAAATGGTTCCACCTGCTGGACTTTTAGGCGTCACTACAACCCCAACTAGCCACTGCCAAGTTAAGGACCACTGCTCCTCTCCATTAGCCTGGTCAATCAGACTGATCGCTGCACTCACATTTAGTTTTGAGGGAAACTGAATTTGAGCTATTGCAAAATCAAGTTGTTTTCCTTAAGGCTACCTTCCTGGCTCAGTTTAAGGAAAGAAGGAAAGCAGGGCCTGCGAACTGAGCATATGTGAATAGGGTAGACTAGGCCTACATAGAAAGCTGATCTCAATTTGCTCCCTAACCTTCCCCTTGGCCCCCCTAACCCTTTGATGTTTGTAGATTTGAAGGATCTGAAATCTGGATAGCTATAAGCAGAGGGTTAGTGTTTAGTTGCCCATGTATGTTCTAGCCTACATGTTGACATCAGTATCACCATATATACTGAACAAAAATATAAATGCAGCAATTTCAAAGATTTTGCTGATTTTGCTGAGTTGCTTTAGTAACAAAACGGATGGCACTGTGATAAACTGCATCCAGTTGCTTAGAAGAGTATTGGAAGCTATTTTGTAGATGACATCGCCAAAGTCGAAGATCGGTAGGATAGTCAGTTTTACTAGGGTAAGTTTGGCGGCGTGAGTGAAGGAGGCTTTGTTGCGAAATAGAAAGCCGACTCTAAGTATTGAGATAAACTTTTGTTATTGACCAAATACTTATTTTCCACCATCATTTGCACATAAATTCATTAAAAATCCTACAATGTGGCCTCGCTCATCTTTTTAAGTGGGAGAACTTGCACAATTGGTGGCTGACTAAATACTTTTTTGCCCCACTGTATATAAAAAAGTGCAAATTATTTGTTTTAGAAGCTGCTACTATTAGGCTGCTCTAAACTATTTGAAATACTGTATGAAGGCTTATTTTAGGCTTTTTACATTTAATTTAATTTATTTAGGAACAGTGGGTTATCTGCCTTGTTCAAGGCAGAATGACAGATTTGTATCTTGTCAGCTCGGGATTCAATCTAGCAACCTTTCAGTTACTGGCCCAACACTCTAATCACTAGGCTACCTGCCACCCCAAGTAAAACCAAGCCTTCCAGTCTCCTCAAAATGATTTTCAATGCCTGTTATAAATGTTTATACTGTAGATGTTTTCTTTCTAGCCTATGATATATTCATTGATTTGAGTCAGAATCTCTTTGTTTTGAAATGTTTTATTAAATGTTTTCAATGTAGAAGTGTCTGGTAGCAAACATTGTAGCTTACAGTGCCTTCAGAAAGTATTCACACCCTTTGACCTTTTCCACATTTTGTTGTGTTACAGCCGGAATTTAAAATGTATTACATTTTGATTAAATATCCCATCATCTCAAAATGGAATTGTTTTTCGTAATGTTTACAAATTAATTCAAAATGAAAAGCTGAAATATCTTGAGTCAATAAATATTCAACCCCTTTGTTATGCCTTGCCTAAATAAGTAACAATTTGCTTAACAAGTCACATACTTTGTTGCATGGACTAATAGTGTTTAACATGACCTTGTAATGACTACCTCATCTCTGTACCCCACACATGCAATTATGTGTAAGGTCCCTCAAATCGAGGAGTGAATTTCACACACAGATTCAACCACAAAGACCAGGGAGGTTATCCAATGCCTCGCAAAGAAGGGCACCCATTGGTAGGTGGGTAAAAAAAATTAAAAGCAGACATTGAATATCACTTTGAGCATGGTGAAGTTATGAATTACACTTTGGATGGTATAAATACACCCAGTCACTACAAAGATACAGGCGTCCTTCCTAACTCAGTTGCCGGAGAGGAAGGAAACCACTCAGGGATTTCACCATGAGGCCAATGGTGACTTTAAAACAGTTACAGAGTTTAATGGCTGTGAAATTGACAGAATGAAATGAAGGAAGCCTGTACAGAATAAAAAATATTCCAAAACATGCATCCTGTTTGCAACAAGGCACTAAAGTAATACTGCAAAAATGTTGCAAAGTAATTCACTTTTTTTGTCCTGAAGATGGAAAAAAGGCTGCCTAAGTATGATCCCCAATCAGAGACAACGCGAGACAGCTGCCTCTGATTGGGAACCATACACGGCCAACAAAGAAATAGAAAAACTAGAATGCCCACCCAAATCACACCCCGACCTAATGATTAACAATCAATTTGACAGAGCTTGAATAATTTTGAAAAGAATAATAGGCAAATGTTTCACAATCTAGTTGTGGAAAGCTCTTAGAGATGTAATCGCTGCCAAAGGTTCTTCAACAAAGTATTGACTCAGGGTTGTGAATACTTATGTAAATTAGATATTTCTGTATTTCATTTTCAATACATTTGCAAGAATATCTAAAACCATGTTTTCATTCTGTCATTACTGTGTATTGTGTGTAGATGGTCCAGATTTTGTATTTATTTAATCCATTTTTTATTCAGGCTAATGTAACAGTATAGCTTCTGTCCCTCTCCTCACCCCTACCTGGGCTGCACACATAGACAACAGCCACCTTCGAAGCATCGTTACCCATCGCTCCAGAAAAGCTGCAGCCCTTGCAGAGGGGAACAACGTTTCAATTTTTTCAATTTTTATTATTCAAAATACAAATCAACAATTTACATTGTTACATCATACAAAACAGAACACAGGTATTAACGAGAAAATACTAAAATGTACAAAAAATATCAAGTTAATAAAAAAATAAACAATTCTAGTGCAATTGTAATAACTCTTAATATATTGACTCGGGAAAATGTTATTCTTGTTGTTATTCACTAGGGTTAATGTTTTAATGAAATAGTTTTAAAAAAATTAATATAAGTAATTTTTGTATAGAATTTTGGAATTTGTGTTTGTGTATAAAGTATTTGGCCACAATAATAAAATAATTCACAATCATTTCAATAGTCTTATTATTATTGCAATAGTAACATATTATATCCTTCATTTCAAAAATATGGGCAGTGTTCATAATGGTAAATAAGTATTTTGCAAGGTTTTCTCAAAATACTGACACAAATTTACATTCAAAGAACAAGTGAGACATATTCTCACATTCTCGCAGATTCTCACTCTAATTTGTGGAACGTTCCAACAGGAATCTGTTCGAAAAACTGCGTAAAGTACAAGGTTGCCAACAAACAACGCATACAAAGTAGCATGATCAATTCAACCAGTTGACGAATAGGCGGCATCAACTCACCGCGTAGCTTATTCTTAATGTTAGTCCATTGGCCACCAGAGTGAGGACAGACATTTTCCGGAATAAACGTGGTGAGTAAAAACGAAATTAAATATCCCACTCCCTACCTGGTATCTTAATCTGCCGCTATACAACTTTGTATGCGTTGTTTGTTGACATCCATTCCTGTTGGATCGTTCCACAAATTATACCCACCCGTATTGACTTGATGAAAGCACTGTATGTAGAGTTGCCTACCCTCCCTCTAGCGTCTGTACACGCCCCCCTCCGTCAAATATTCTATCCAATCACACGCCGCATTAACACCGGTGGGGTGCGCAAGATCCGCATCCAACCAGTGCTGGTCCTCCTGTCTTTTTGCACAAATCACATTTGTATTTTACATAAACGGGTGACGTTACAGTGTGGACATTGCTGTGAATATTGTATCCACTGGCGTAATTCGCCAACTACCGTAGCTATGTGAAATAAAAAGACTAGCTATATTATGCACGATGGCCGCAACGTTATGACATATAGACTGTAGAGCACCTAAAATATGCCTGCTAGCTATATGACAAATTGTCCTACTAGGTCATGAAATGTTTAGTAATCATATGGGCCTAGATAATAAACCACAACAAGAACATTCTTGATGTTTGAAACTTGCGTCCCTGGGGGGGTAGTGGTGGGGGGGACTACCTGGTCACAGAGCCACCCACGATGCGATGTTGGCGCGCTGAATTCTGGGCTCTTTTCTGTCCTCCCTACTCCGTTCATTCTCATCCTACTCCCCGGCTGAAAAATGGCTGCTTTAGCGGCAGCGCAGGGCTCAAACCCCGGTCTCTGCCCCAGTTTCGCAGTGGTCTGCTCGTTCCTGGAGCGCTACGGACAAGCCCTGGACCTCCCCGAACTCACGTTTCCGCAGATGGAGAGGTATCTCCGGGACACATCGACAGGTGGGAAGGGAGAGGAAGAGGGTCTCAGCATCCTCATCACTGACTTGCTAGCTAGCTGGGTGGTCAGGGGGGAGCCAGTACAGCTAGCTGTCTGGGGGGTTCCACACACACACTGTGACATGTGCCTGTGTATAACTGGCTAACGTTACTGATTGATGTAGCTAGCTAGATGTACCGTTACTTAGCTATTTGATAAGTAGCTAACTTGCCATTCCTGCTTGAATTACCAAACCAGCTAGTTAGCTAGCATAATTTTGTTAGCTAGCTAGCGATCAGGTGTACTTTTCCATGCTTGCCTGCCCATACTAGTGCAATAAAAGTATCAAACTCAGCCCCAGTGTGTATGAGTAAATAATGTTTGAATAGAATCGATCTCGTATTGTGGAAAATCGTGTCGTAAACAGTTGTCAAAATAGTCCGATAAAAACACGAACGTTACTTGGTACAGGGTGGCTGACTGTCAATTTCGCGCAGGCGCAATGCGTGATGTAGCCGAGCTAGCCAACTTCATGCTAAACCAAGCTAACATTAGTTTTGCTGGTGGCTATCAATTCATTCAAATAAAATACCGCTGATTTCAAATTCCTCAGACTGTACATTTGCCACAGTTTCTAACTATTTAAATCCTCTTTAGAGGCAATGGTAGCTACTGAGGCTTTCTTGTCACGATTTAGCCAGCTAGCTATCTGGCTAGCAGTGTGTGGCGTACCTAGCTAGCTATTAACGTTACAGTATCTGTAGGAAATGTGTTGTTACTAGCTAGCTAGTTAGTTAACTGTATGTAGACTTCTGTGATAACGTTGTTAGCTATTTCCACATTTCCTCCCTTGTTCACCAAACACATCGTCGTGTTTTTTATATTCATGCAAAAAATGACAATGAATCACAGTTGTTGTTGATCTTACCTCCACCCGTGCCACTGTTAGCTAGATCTTTGAGAATAATTCTAAGAAAATGTGAATCAATGTGAATTACACAGGTCCGAATAAATGAAGGAGAATGTGGATTTTTTTTGTATTCCCACAGCACATTGGGTGTTGTAATAGGTGTTTAGTGTTATACAAGCTGGTGTTATGACAGTGTGTTTAGTTTTATAACGAAATAATGTATTAACTAATGTATTATCTCTCTGTGTGTATCTCTCTCAGTTCCCAAGCCACTGGTGGAGCTGCATGTCAAGCTCCTGAGGAAGCTTGGCAAGTCTGTGTCTGCAGACAAGTGGGAGAGGTACCTGGCTAAGGTGAGCTGTGCTTGGTGTGTGTGTGTGTGTGTGTGTGTGTGTGTGTGTGTGTGTGTGTGTGTGTGTGTGTGTGTGTGTACACTTGTAATGACTGTATATTTATCACACAGGTATGCCAGGACATCAACAGTAGCTGGGCTTGGGAGCTGGAACACAAGGGCTACCAGGATTTGAGCATGGAGTGCAAAACCAGCATCCTCAAAGTAAGACACACACACCTTGTGCAGACTATCACACTAGTCTACCTCTTTATGTCTGCTGTGACATGTACTCTCTGTATGAACAGTATATTGATAATATACAGTGCCTTCAGAAAGTATTCACACCCCTTAACTTTTTCCAAAATGTGTTGTGTTACCGCCTGAATTCAAAATGTATTAAATGTAGACTTTGAGTCACTGATCTACACACAATACCCCATAATGTCAAAGTGGAATAATGTTTTTAGAAATATTTGCATATTTAATACAAAATTAAAAGCTGAGTCAATAAGTATTTAACCCCTTTGTATGGCAAGCCTAAATAACTTCAGTAGTACAAATGTGCTTAACAAGTCAGATAATAAGTTGCATGGACTCACTCTGTGTTGAATAATAGTGTTTAACATGATTTTTGAATGACTCATCTCCATACCCCACACATACAATAACCCTAAATGACACTGCCCTTTTTCAGGACCTCGTCTTTCAAAGATAATTTGTAAAAATCCAAATAACTTCACAGATCTTCATTGTAAATGGTTACAATTAATGAACATGCACCTGTGGAATGGCCTTTAAGACACTAACTAACAGCTTATAGACAGACGGTAGGCAATTAAGGTCACAGTTATGAAAATTTAGTGCGTGAATGTGTCTGCGTGAATGTGTCTTAGGCATGCTGCAAGGAGGCATGAGGACTGCAGATGCGGCCAGGGCAATAAATTGCAATGTCTGTATTGTGAGACGCCTAAGACAGCGCTACAGGGAGACAGGACGGACAGCTGATGGTCCTCGCAGTGGCAGACCACGTGTAATAACACCTGCACAGGATCAGTACATCTGAAAATCACACCTGCGGGACAGGTACAGGATGGCAACATCAACTGTCCTCAATAAGCTGAGAGAGGCTGGACTGAGGGCTTGTAGGCCTGTTGTAAGGCAGGTCCTCACCAGACATCACCGGCAACAACGTCGCCTATGGGCACAAACCCACGTCGCTGGACCAGACAGGACTGTTAAAAAGTGCTCTTCACTGACGAGTCGCGGTTTTGTCTCACCAGGGGTGATGGTCGGATTTGCGTTTATCGTCGAAGGAATGAGCGATACACTGAGGCCTGTACTCTGGAGCGGGATCAATTTGGAGGTGGAGGGTCCGTCATGGTCTGGGGCGGTGTGTCACAGAATCATCAGACTGAGCTTGTTGTTATTGCAGGCAATCTCAACGCTGTGCGTTACAGGGAAGACAGACATCCTCTTCCCTCATGTGGTACCCTGCTCATCCTGACATGACCCTCCAGCATGACAATGCCACCAGCCATACTGCTCGCTCTGTGCGTGATTTCCTGCAAGACAGGAATGTCAATGTTCTGCCATGGCCAGCGAAGAGCTCGGATCTCAATCCCATTGAGCACGTCAGGGCCCTGTTGGATCGGAGGGTGAGGGCTAGGGCCATTCCCCCCAGAAATGTCCAGGAACTTGCAGGTGCCTTGGTGGAAGAGTGGGGTAAGATCTCACAGCAAGAACTGGCAAATCTGGTGCAGTCCATGAAGAGGAGATGCACTGCAGTACTTAATACAGGTCGACCGATTATGATTTCTCAACACCAATATCCATTGTTGGAGGACCAAAAAAAGCAGATATCGATTAATCTGACGATTTATATATATTTATATAAAAATGGTCATTATTACATATATATATATATTTGTAATAATGACAATTACAACAATACTGAATGAACACCTATTTTAACTTAATATAATACATCAATAAAATCAATTTAGTCTCAAATAAATAATGAAACATGTTCAATTTGGTTTAAATAATGCAAAAACAAAGTGTTGGAGAAGAAAGTAAAAGTGCAATATGTGCCATGTAAAAAAGCTAACGTCTAAGTTCCTTGCTCAGAACATATGAAAGCTGGTGGTTCCTTTTAACATGAGTCTTCAATATTCCCAGGTAAGAAGTTTTAGGTTGTAGTTGTTATAGGACTATTTCTCTCTATACCATTTGTATTTCATATACCTTTGACTATTGGATGTTCTAATAGGTACTTTAGTATTGCCAGCCTAATCTCGGGAGTTGATAGGCTTGAAGTCATAAACAGCACAATGCTTGAAGCAGAGCGAAGAGCTGCTGGCAAATGCAGGAAAGTGCTGTTTGAATGAATGCTTACGAGCCTGCTGCTGCCGACCACCGCTCAGTCAGACTGCTCTACCAAATCCTAAACTTAATTGTAGTATAATCACACACAGAAATACGAGCCTTAGGTCATTAATATGGTCAAATCTGGAAACTATCATTTTGAAAACAAAACGTTTATTCTTTCAATGAAATATGGAACCGTTCCGTATTTTATCTAACGGATGGCATCCCTAAGTCTAAATATTGCTTTTACATTGCACAACCATCAATGTTATGTCATAATTATGTACAATTCTGGAAAATTAATTACGGTTTTTGTTAGGAAGAAATGGCCTTCACACAGTTCGCAACGAGCCAGGCGGCCCAAACTGCTGCATATACCCTGACTCTGCTTGCACAGAACACAAGAGAAGTGACACAATTTCTCTAGTTAAAATAAATTCATGTTAGCAGGCAATATTAACTAAATATGCAGGTTTAAAAATACAGTGCCTTGCGAAAGTATTCGGCCCCCTTGAACTTTGCGATCTTTTGCCACATTTCAGGCTTCAAACATAAAGATATAAAACTGTATTTTTTTGTGAAGAATCAACAACAAGTGGGACACAATCATGAAGTGTAACGACATTTATTGGATATTTCAAACTTTTTAACAAATCAAAAACTGAAAAATTGGGCGTGCAAAATTATTCAGCCCCTTTACTTTCAGTGCAGCAAACTCTCTCCAGAAGTTCAGTGAGGATCTCTGAATTATCCAATGTTGACCTAAATGACTAATGATGATAAATACAATCCACCTGTGTGTAATCAAGTCTCCGTATAAATGCACCTGCACTGTGATAGTCTCAGAGGTCCGTTAAAAGCGCAGAGAGCATCATGAAGAACAAGGAACACACCAGGCAGGTCCGAGATACTGTTGTGAAGAAGTTTAAAGCCGGATTTGGATACAAAAAGATTTCCCAAGCTTTAAACATCCCAAGGAGCACTGTGCAAGCGATAATATTGAAATGGAAGGAGTATCAGACCACTGCAAATCTACCAAGACCTGGCCATCCCTCTAAACTTTCAGCTCATACAAGGAGAAGACTGATCAGAGGAGATGCAGCCAAGAGGCCCATGATCACTCTGGATGAACTGCAGAGATCTACAGCTGAGGTGGGAGACTCTGTCCATAGGACAACAATCAGTCGTATATTGCACAAATCTGGCCTTTATGGAAGAGTGGCAAGAAGAAAGCCATTTCTTAAAGATATCCATAAAAAGTGTCGTTTAAAGTTTGCCACAAGCCACCTGGGAGACACACCAAACATGTGGAAGAAGGTGCTCTGGTCAGATGAAACCAAAATTGAACTTTTTGGCAACAATGCAAAACGTTATGTTTGGCGTAAAAGCACCACAGCTCATCACCCTGAAAACACCATCCCCACTGTCAAACATGGTGGTGGCAGCATCATGGTTTGGGCCTGCTTTTCTTCAGCAGGGACAGGGAAGATTGTTAAAATTGATGGGAAGATGGATGGAGCCAAATACAGGACCATTCTGGAAGAAAACCTGATGGAGTCTGCAAAAGACCTGAGACTGGGACGGAGATTTGTCTTCCAACAAGACAATGATCCAAAACATAAAGCAAAATCTACAATGGAATGGTTCAAAAATAAACATATCCAGGTGTTAGAATGGCCAAGTCAAAGTCCAGACCTGAATCCAATCGAGAATCTGTGGAAAGAACTGAAAACTGCTATTCACAAATACTCTCCATCCAACCTCACTGAGCTCGAGCTGTTTTGCAAGGAGGAATGGGAAAAAAATTCAGTCTCTCGATGTGCAAAACTGATAGAGACATACCCCAAGCGACTTACAGCTGTAATCGCAGCAAAAGGTGGCGCTACAAAGTATTAACTTAAGGGGGCTGAATAATTTTGCACGCCCAATTTTTCAGTTTTTGATTTGTTAAAAAAGTTTGAAATAGCCAATAAATGTCGTTCCACTTCATGATTGTGTCCCACTTGTTGTTGATTCTTCACAATAAAAATACAGTTTTATATCTTTATGTTTGAAGCCTGAAATGTGGCAAAAGGTCACAAAGTTCAAGGGGGCCAAATACTTTCGCAAGGCACTGTATATACTTGTGTATTGATTTTCAGAAAGGCATTGATGTTTATGGTTAGGAACACAACAACAGTGCTTTTTTCGCAAATGCCCCTTTGGCGAAGTAGGCTGTGATTCAATGGTAAATTAACAGGCACCGCATTGATTATATGCAACGCAGGACAAGCTAGATAAACTAGTATATCATCAACCATGTGTAGTTAACTAGTGATTATGTTAAGATTGATTGTTTTTTACAAGATAGGTTTAATGCTAGCTAGCACGTTACCGTGGCTCCTTGCTGCACTCGCATAACAGGTAGTCAGCCTGCCACGCAGTCTCCTCGTGGAGTGCAATGTAATCGGCCAAAATCGGTGTACAAAAATGCTGATTACCGATTGTTATGAAAACTTGAAATCGGCCCCGATTAATCGGTCGACCTCTAGTACTTAATGCAGCTGGTGGCCACACCAGGAACTGGCTGTTACTTTGGATTTGACCCCCCCCCCCTTTGTTCAGGGACACATTATTCAATTTCTGTTAGTCACATGTCTGTGGAACTTGTTCAGTTTATGTCTCAGTTGTTGAATCTTGTTAGGTTCATACAAATATTTACACGTGGTAAGTTTGCTGAAAATAAACGCAGATGACAGAGAGAGGACGTTTCTTTTTTTGCTGAGTTTAGTTACTCCACAATACTAACCTAAATTACAAATTGAAAAAAAGGAAGCCTGTACAGAATAAAAAAATATTACAAAACATGCATCCTGTTTGCAATAAGGCACTAAAGTAATTCTGAAAAAATATAATTTTTCTCCAGAATACAAAGCATTATGTTTGGGGCAAATCTAACACATCACTGTGTACACCTCTTCATATTTTCAAGCATGGTGGTGGCTGCATCATGTTATGGGTATTCTTGTCATCGGCAAGAACGAGGGAGTTTTCTTTTTAAATAAAAAGAAACGGAATAGGGATAAGCACAGGCAAAATCCTAGAGGGAAATCTGGTTCAGCCTGCTTTCCAACAGACACTGGGAGAGAAATCCACCTTTCAGCAGAACAATAACCTAAAACACAAGGCCAATTATACACTGGAGTTACTTACCAAGATGACATTGAATATTCCTGAGTGGCCTAGTAACAGTTGTTACTTAAATCCAGCTTAAAATATATGGCAAGACTTGAAAATGGCTGTCTAGCAATGATCAACAACCAATTTGACAGAGCTTGGAGAATTAAAAATAAATAAATAAATGGGCAAATATTATACAATCCAGGTTTACAAAGCTATTAGAGACTAACCCAGAAAGACCCACAACTGTAATTGCTGCTGAAGGTGATTCTTAACATATATTTGTTTTCCATGAATCATTTTTTTTCCACTTTGAAATTAGAGTATTTTGTGTAGATCGTTGACAAGAAATGACAATGAAATGTGGAAAAAGTAAAGGGGTATGAATACTTTCTGAAGGCACTGTACTGTTTTCTTCTCTCTGTCTGACCCTAACCCCCTCGTCTCTCTGACCCCAGTACCTGTGTGAGATCCAGTTTGATGACAACCTGAAGTTCAAGACGTTGGTGAACGAGGAGGAGGCGGAGGCAATGAGGTTGCAGCCCTTGGGCAGAGACAGACAGGGCCTGATGTACTGGCTGCAGACTGACGCCCAACACAACATTCGCCTGTATACAGAGGAACAGGACGACTGGGACGGATCCACCTGGAGATGTATCGTCAGGTAATGATGGATGGATGCATATATTTTTTGGAACCCTAGTTGGAGCATCTGAGAAGAGAGAAAGGGTATACTGTATATACAGTGCTGTGAATTAGTATTTTCTCCCTTGCTAATTTTCTCTACTTTTGCATATTTTTGATTCTGATTGTTTTCAGATCTTCAACCTAAACCTAATATTAGATAAAGGGAGACCGAGTGAACAAATAACACAACAATTACATATTTCATAAAAAAAGTTATGCAGCACCCAGTGCCCCTTTGTGAAAAAGTAATTGCGACCTTAATAACTGGTTGTTGCACCTTTAACTACAATGATTCCAACCAAACGCTTCCTGAAGTTGTTGATCAGTCTCTCACGTCACTGTGGAGGAATTTTGAACCATTCTTCCATGCTTTAACTCTGCGACATTTGTGGGTTTTCAAGCATGAACTGCTCGTTTCAAGCCCTTCCACGACATCTCAATTGGGATTAAGTCTGGACTTTGACTAGGCCATTCCAAAACGTCTGTGAAGTAAAGAGCAGCTGTGTCATGCAGCAAGACAATGGTCCAAAACACACAATCAGTCTACATGAAAAAGGTTGAAAAGCAACCTATTTTAAGTTTTGGAATGGCCTAGTCAAAGTCCAGACCTAATCCCAATTGAGATGTCGTGGAAGGACTTGAAACGAGCAGTTCATGCTTGAAAACCCACAAATGTCGCCGAGCTAAAGCAGTTCTCCATCCAAGAGTGGACCAGAATTCCTCCACAATGATGTGAGAGACTGATCAACAACTACAGGAAAAGTCATTACAGCTAAACGTGGCACAACCAGTTATTGAGTGTAAGGGGGCAATTACTTTTTCAGACAGTGGAATTGGGTGTTGCATAACTTTGTCACTTACATAAATCAAATAAGTATACATTTTTTGGGTGGTTATTTGTAAACTCAGGTTCCATTTATTTAATATTAGTTTTTGAATAAAGATCTGATAACGCTCATTATCAAAGAATATGCAAAAATAGAGAAAATCAGAAAGGGGGCAAATACTTTTTTACCGCACTGTATGTTCAGAATGTTCTGTTTGTCCTCAGAACCCGGAACGACTTGGCCGATGCTCTGGACCTCCTGAAGACCCAGCTGGACCCAGAACACAAGGAGAAAGAGGAGGGAGAGACGGAGAGAAAGAAAGAGATGGACAGAGAGAAGGAGGGAGGATCCAACTTTGTCAAACCGGTGGAGAGGGGGAGAAGACACACAGAGGAGGGTATGGGTTCTGTTGTTACTAGAAATATGATGGTGTAGTTACTATTACTATGATTGTGTTGTTACTACTGACATATTATAATTGTGTTATTATAAATGAATGTTGGAACCAGAGCTGCAATATAACATGTCAACATCTGTGATGATTTTTCAAGGTGAGGCTGGAGGAGAGGTAAAGGAGGAGGAAGAGGAGAAGGCAAGACAGAAGAGGAAGGCTGAGGAAGACAAGAACGAGAGTAAAGATAGAGAGAAGGAGGAAGAGGAGGATAAGCGAGAAAAGAGTAGATCATCTACCTACCCAGAATCCACGAGTACGGATGACAACATGGCATCGTTAGCAGAGAAGGAAAACGCAACCAAGTCTGAACTGTTATTCTCAGTGAAAGAGGAAAACATTGCAGTTGAGATGAAGGAAGAAAAGGAAACGAAAAAATGTGATGAGAAAGAAGAGAGAGAGACACAGAGTGTGAGGAAGGAGGAGAGGTCAGAAGTGATTGACAACAGAGTGAGCACCATCACTGCGCTCGTCAAAGAGGAGACCCAAATGCTTAACAACTCCCCTAGCAACGCTGTCTCCGTCGTCATGGCGCCCGTCTCGGCAACGACAAAACAGGAAGTTCCTCCTGTGAAGGAGGAAGCGGAGCGGGCCCTGAGGACCGACCAGCAGGCCAAGATACCACTGAAGAAGAGAGAGCTCTTTGGCGCTAACCGTCACCATAGCAACACACATCACAACAATGACATGCACAGCAACCAACACAACAACAACAGCCATAGCAGCAGTACTAGCAGTAGCATCATTGTCCGTAACCCTTCAGTAACACATACCAAGGAGGAGCAGCTGGGGAGGCAGTCAGCGCCACCTGGGGGCCTAGCTGTCCCACTGCCAGAGGAGCTGACCAATGGGGGGGCTCCCCTAAACGGGCTTGGAGGGCTCACAGGGGGTATAGGTCATGTGGGGGTCATCTGCAGGTCAGCCTCGCAGCAACAAGATGGTGGATTGTTCTGTACGGACAGAACCAGACCGAGGTCAGAGGAAGGGGCTGAGAGGGCCAGCGCTCCAGACAAGGAGAGGAGCAGGCAGTCAGTCCTGGTGAGGAAGAGTCCTGGCTGGGGAGAGACTGGAGCCCCAACACCCCTAGAGCCTAGAGGACAGGAGAGACAGGCAGGAGGAGAGGAGAGGCAAAGGAAGGAGAAAGGAGAGAGATCCAGGGAGAGATTAGGAGAGGATGGAATTGAGAAAGCGAGGGAGAGGTTCGATGGAGACCTGTCTGGAGAGAGGGATGACAACACAAAAGAGAAAGAAGAGAAAGAGACAAAGACCACCCTCCATATGGAGAAAAGCGAGGGATGCCATGGAACAGAGGAAGAGGAGAAGAAGAGTACTTCAGGAGAGAAGGAGCAGGAGTCAGAGAGCAGTCAGACTGTAGAAGGACAGAGGGACCAGGGAGAGGCCCTCAGTACAGACACACCAGCCCATGCCAGGGTGAGGGGAGCTGGGCATGGAGCAGCAGACCGGCCGGGTCCCCTTGAGGCCTCCTCTGAGCTGCAGAAAGAAGGGATCAGGCTGAAGATAAAGATCCCTCCCAACCAGAGGATAGAGAATGTGAGAGAAGAGGAGGAGAAGGCGGAGGAGCAGGGAGATGGGAGGTCTCTGCGGAGATCGGCTCGGATCTGCAGGTAAGGTCCATGATTAAATATCTTCCCATCACAATGTCTCAATGATTATTACCATAACATAACTTCTTTCATCACAACAACTGAGGTGACCATTTATCATGTAGAGCTGAACAATAGATACAATATTCTGCTGTAATATCACGCACTCACTCATCGCCGTCGTGCCTGATAGCTTATAGGGCAGCAACAAAGGCTCTCCACTTCTGACTGTCTTTGGCCATCTTCTCCAACTGTGCCCCAGCTCTGCTGGTGGTGTTTGGAGTGGTCTCTATTGTTCTGTAATTTGATATTTAGATATTTTACTGATCAACCCTACCTACAGACCCAGCCCAAACAAGGCGAAGAGCCAAGATGCACCCCCAGGAGTGAGGAGGGAAGAAGAGGAAGAGAAGACTGCTCAATGGCAAAAGAAGAGAGCAAACCCTGAGGGACAGGGAGACAGCAGGACTGTAAAGGTAACTACTTTGTTTTAATTTATAATTTATAAGTCAAATCAAATGTATTTATAAAGCCCTTCTTACATCAGCTATCTCAAAGTGCTGTACAGAAACCCAGCCTAAAACCCCAAACAGCAAGCAATGCAGGTGTAGAAGCACGGTGGCTAGGAAAACTCCCTAGAAAGGCCAGAACCTAGGAAGAAACCTAGAGAGGAACTAGGCTATGAGGGGTGGCCAGTCCTCTTCTGGGTGGAGATTATAACAGAACATGGCCAAGATGTTCAAATGTTCATAATAATAATCACAGTGGTTGTTGAGGGTGCAACAGGTCAGCGCCTCAGGAGTAAATGTCAGTTGGCTTTTCATAGACGATCATTCAGAGTATCTCTACCGCTCCTGCTGTCTCTAGAGAGTTGAAAACAGCTGGTTTGGGACAGGTAGCACGTCCGGTGAACAGGTCAGTGTTCCGTAGCCGCAGGCAGAACAGTTGAAACTAGAGCAGCAGCACGGCCAGGTGGACTGGGGACAGCAAGGAGTCATCAGGCCAGGTAGTCCTGAGGTATGGTCCTTGGGTGGGGGTGGGGAGAGCTTACATTCACACAGGACACGGGATAAGACAGGAGAAATACTCCAGATATTACAGACCCTAGCCCCACAACACATAAATACTAGGGGCTGAGACAGGAGGGGTCGGGAGACACTATGGGTCCATCCGACGATACCCACGGACAGGGCCAAACAGGCAGGATGTAACCCCACCCACTTTGCCAAAGCACAGCCTCCACACCACTAGAGGGATATCTTCAACCACCAACTTACCATTTCTTGAGACAAGGCTGAGTATAGCCCACAAAGATCTCCGCCACGGCACAACCCAAGGTGGGGGCGCCAACCAAGACAGGAAGAACACATCAGTGACTAAAACCCACTCAAGTGACACACCCCTCCTAGGGACGGCATGGAAGAGCACCAGTAAGCCCGTGACTCAGCCCCTGTAATAGGGTTAGAGGCAGAGGATCCCTGTGGAGATAGGGGAACCGGCCAGGCAGAGACAGCAAAGGCGGTTCATTGCTCCAGTGCCTTTCCGTTCACCTTCACACTCTTGGGCCAGAGAGTCTGCGTCTCTCACATGGGTAGGTAGACCATTCCATAAAGATTGAGCTCTATAGGAGAACGCCCTGCCTCCAGCTCTTTGCTTAGAAATTCTAGGGACAGTTAGGAGGCCTGCGTCTTGTGACCGTAGCGTACGTGTAGGTATGTACGGCAGGACCAAATCGGAAAGATAGGTAGGAGCAAGCCCATGTAATGCTTTGTAGGTTAGCAGTAAAACCTTGAAATCAGCCCTTGCCTTAAGAGGAAGCCCGTGTAGAGAGGCTAGACCTGGAGTAATATGATCACATGTTTTGGTTCTAGTCAAGATTCTAGCAGCTGTGTTTCGCACTAACTGATGTTTTTTTTAGTGCTTTATCCTGGTAGCTGGAAAGTAGAGCATTGCAGTAGTCTAACCTAGAAGTGAAAAAAGCATGGATTAATTTTTGGACAGAAAGTTTCTGATTTTTGCAATGTTACGTAAATGGAAAAAAGCTGTCCTTGAAACAGTCTTGATAGGTCCTTCACATTTTATTTGGGACGACTGCACAACCATCAATATTAATTGTCAGATTCAACAGAAGATCTCTTTTTTTCTTGGGACCTAGAACAAGCATCTCTGTTTTGTCCGAGTTTAAAAGTAGAACATTTGCAGCCATCCATCCTTATGTCCGAAACACAGGCTTCCAGCGAGGGCAATTTTGGGGCTTCACCATGTTTCATCGAAATGTACAGCTGTGTGTCATCCGTATAGCAGTGAAGGTTAACATTTGGTGTCATTCATAAACATAGAGGTAAAATATAAAAAATAAAAGTAAAATATATAGTGAAAACAATAGTGGTCCTAAAACGGAACCTTGAGGAACACCGAAATTTACAATTGATTTGTCAGAGGACAAACCATCCAGAGACAAATGGATATCTTTCTGACACATAAGATCTAAGTGATGTGTAAGGTTTTGTATGAATATCAAAATGATCATAGTCAAGAAAATGTTGTTTATCAATGTGATTGATTGTAACCGTTTGTGTGTGTGTCTACAGAGCAGACGAAGACAACGAGGCCCCCGCTGGTCAAACACTCGAGCGAAGAGATGCAAACCGAATGAGGGAGGAGAGGAGGGGGAGGAGAGAGGGAGAAAGGAGGAGAGAGGGAGGGAGGGAAGTATTTGTGACTCAGATGACTCTAGCCAATCAGAGGAGATGCCTAATGAAGATCCCTGCAGCCACTGTGGACTCCCCAACCACCCCGAACTGGTGAGATGTGTGTGTGGAGGAGATTGTTGTTTTCTTTGTTTCTTTACGTCTCTGCATCTGAATGACTTATGGTATATTGTGTGTGCTTTACTGTGAAGCCAACTGTTTCTCTTCTGCAGATCACTATCTATTCTTAATTTCATGAGTTTATTTACACCCAGCACCTGAACGTGCGTACACTCCGTTTGAAACCAACCAACCCGTGTGTTTCTCTGCTGCAGATCCTGCTGTGTGATTCATGTGATAGTGGTTACCACACCGCCTGCCTCAGACCCCCTCTCATGGTCATACCTGAGGGAGAATGGTTCTGCCCACCCTGCCAACACGTACGTTAGAGAGAGAGTGTGTGTGTGTTTGTCCGTGCGTGCGTGTTTTAACACTGTCCCTGGTCTATGTAGAAACTGCTGTGTGACAGACTAGAGGAGCAGCTGCAAAATCTGGATTGCGCTCTGAAGAAAAGAGACCGAGCTGAGAGGAGGTAACACACAGTCCACACACAGTCTCACACGTCACACGCAGTCTCACTCACACACTGTCACACACACACACACACACACCTAACACACTGAAATGGTTGTGGAATTCCTGTGTGTTTTGTCTCTGTAGGAGGGAGCGTCTGGTGTATGTGGGAATCAGTGTGGAGAACATCATTCCTGTAAGCCTAATGTTGTGTGTGTACTATCAGGCAAAATTAGTCTAGAAGGCCAAATAAATTATCATAATCTGAAATTGTGTATGTGTGTTGTGTGTTTCTAGCAGGAAGGGGAGGAAGAAGAGGAGAAACTGGTGAAGAAGAAAGATGCAAAAAATACCAAAAACCTGGGAAGGAGGTCTACCAGAACCAGGAAGTGTATCAGCTACAGGTGTGTGTGTGTGAGAAAGAGAAGTGACAGCACAGCTCAAATAAGTCACATGTTGTCATGGTGACACTCCCGTCTCATAGTGTGCTTGTCTGCAAGGGTTTCCGTAATTGCCGGCTTTTGGCAGATGAGAAATAAATGAAATAAAGCCGCCAAATAAAATTGTTACCTGCCAATTGAACGGGAGAAAAACAATCCCATTGAAATTTAGTTGAATTCATTGATGTAAATTTCAGTCGCTGTAAATGCATTTGACCGTCAGTCTATAGGTTAATTTGCTAAATTTAGTAAAATTAAATTGGGGAGTGTGTATTTTCGTTAGTCGTCATGTGTTTATTTATCACACAGCATACAGAGCCTATTATGAGCGGCATGTCACTTGTCAAACGTGTTGCTGCTAGAGTGAAACATGTCATTGCGGAGCAATTCTAAATGCAGTTGTGTGTTAAAAACAGCTTTGTTGGCCACGATTTATAAAGAGCTACTATTTTTTTCTTCTCAACTGGTAATTGAAGCCATTCAAGTGCATGGGCTATGGTAGGCAGGCTAAGAGCATGTCACCCACTACTTTGCATTGTGAGCTGGATGCAGTATGCATTTTGAAAACATATACTTAATTGTTTGAAACCTGAATATTTTACTCTATATTATGAGGCATGTCTTACCTTGCTTCAAAATAGCCTCGGCAAAATCACACTAACCAAACGTTTATTTTATAAAGACTTCCTCATATGCCATTGAAACCAGCATTTCACTGCTGTTCTATTGGTTTTCATATCAACTTTCTTTCGTTGTGCAGATGCCAAAGGCACAATCCTAGTCATTTTAGTGTCCCATCCTAGTTGCGTCTTCAGATTCCCCTTCATTCAAAGTTTCTAACAGAGATGTTCATCTCTGTCACATATGAAACTGCTCGCACCAGGTGCTCTGTATAGAATGGCGTTTTCCTACCAATGGCATTTTGGCAAATGTTTGAAAATGATGTTTTATTAGCTCCTTAATTGAGCACTGTTGGTGGACGCCCTAATGGGTTACGCACCCAGAACATATGGGTCTGGTAAATTTCTCAAATGGCCGGTAAATTTAAATCTTCTCGGTCACGTTGTCCCAATGACTGTATATATGAATGGACAAAGCCATCAATCACATGACACTGTTCATTGCTATGTGAAGACTCCATAGCGCATTGAAACCAAGTGAGTCAGTTAAGATGGCGTCTCATGGAGACATAACATACTCAGTTTGAGCTAGAGATCTTCACGGATTCACCTGTACCTGAGACCCGATCTGGGACCTGAGCAAGTCCAGATCCAGAATTATAAATAATATCCTGGGTCTGGGTCGGATCTGATATGATTGTCATGGGTCTCGGGTATGTGTAAGTTTAACTGACTTGTCCGGAAGGGCACGTTCATATCCGACTGCTGCAGTAGAGAGAGAAATTGAATAATTGATGCTGCTGCTCTTGCTTTTCACGAGAGTGGAGCATGGCGTGTGTAGCTTGTTGATGGCCCATCATAAGTCATCAGAGCGGCAATATACTACAGGCTACAGTCATAGCGCCTCCCTCCGTGTGTGGCAAAAGTTAGGAGATGTCTAAAATGAATTAAAAGTTCAAGGAGAAGGATAGGCTACCCTGACCAAGAGCCAACAGGCATGCTGCTACCTAATATTCTTAACCGCTAGGCTACCTGCCACCCGGGTAAAGGCTATGGCTCTGAGGAAACTCAGGGCTGGGGAGGGGGATGACTATAAATACACAATGTACTGTGTATGCTGGATAATATTAACAGTATTAACTGTCTGTTTGTAAATCAACTGCCCCCTCTCTCTTCAATTAGAGGGGGCAGTCGTTCTCCACTGTGTGTCCGGCTCCATGTTTTCCTAGGACTGACTAGGAAAACGTAAACCCTAGTGTGTGTGTGTGTGGTGTCTGCGTGTGTTCCAGGTTTGATGACTTTGATGACGCCATTGATGAAGCGATAGAGGAAGACGTCAGAGATGAGGATGGAGGAGGTGAGAAATAGAGAGGGAGTGAGTGTGTAGACTATGGATTGAATGGCTGTCTCAAATGGCACCGTATCCTCTATGTCAGGGATCATCATCTAGATTCAGCTGTGGGATGATTTCTTTCTTAAGCGGATGGTCGGGGGGCCGGAACATAATTACTAATAAGTTGTAGATTGCAAATTAACCCCAAGAAGCCCAAACAGATGTAATATTTGACTAAAACTTAATCATTTCAAACCTTGCTTACATTTGTATACCATCACTTGTCTCTCTATTATGCGTGAGAATAATTGAGATTTTTTTGGGTGGGGCAAATCAAATTTGACCCGCAGGATGCCAGTTTGAGAACCGAGCCCTAAGGGTCCTGGTCAAATGTAGTGCACTATATTAAGTGAATATGGTGTCATTTTGGATGAGGAACAAGAGGGTTTAGATGACAGAAAAGTGGCCTGCCTGTGTAACCCTGTGGTCCTGTGCGTAGAGGTGGGGCAGGGTAAGGACATTGCCACCATCCTATCAGAGGAGGGGAAGGAGAAACGAGGACCAACCACAGCTCAGGCCCCTCCCACCAGGAGCAGGAAGAGAAGGAGACTCAACGACCTGGAGAGCGACAGCACGGCTGCAGAGAGCGAGGAGGAGTTTCAGCTCAGCGCCAGGTGTGTTTGTGCCTGACTGGCCTTAAGTCAGTCCTAGTAATTCTGTGGATATGTGTATGGGTGGGTGCTACTCTTTGGAGCTACACCCCATATTGTAAAGTAATATTTTGTTTGAGCACTATAAATGCAAACTTTTAACGTGTGTGTGTGTGTGTGTGTGTAGTACGGAGGAGGAGGAGTTTGTAGCGTCAGGTGATGAGGAAGCAGCCAGTGATGTGGACAGCTTTGCCAGCGACCCGGGCTTCGTAAGCCAGTCCACACGGGCACAGAGACGGGCACCTAAACAGAGAACCTCCAGGACCGCAGCAAAGTGCAAGAAACGCCCACGCAGACAGAGGAGAGGATGGGGGGAGGAGGAGGAGGAGAGTGAAGAGGAGGAGGAAGAGGAGATGGGTGAGTAAGGCTTGGAATATGAGTTGGGAAAAGAAGACACACAGAAATCCAGAGGTTTGGTACTGGATGTTAAAGAACATGTTCAGTTGAAAGTAAAACAACTCTCTCCCTCCCCTCCCTCTCTCTCTCTATCTGCTTCTCTCTCTCTCTCTCTTTGTAGAGACCAGTGATTTGAGTGACAGCGATGGGGACAGGAAGAGGTGTGGTTTAAGGAGGGGCCGGAAGCGGGAGGTGAACTACCGCGAGACCTCAGAATCCGAGTGTTCCCAGGCAACCACCAATAAGGATAAGGCTAAACCCCGCCGCCGTCGTCTCTCCAGCTCAAACAGCGATGGTCAGTTACTATGGTTACCATCCCTACCCCCAATTAGGGAGGTCCATGTGGAACTTGACAGACTGTCATTTAGTCAATGTAAACAACTCATTACCAACCCGCATTCAGACACTAGCGGAAAAAAACGCTTCTTCAAGTGAAAGCGTGCCGATAACGTTCCACCCCTCCCCCTCCTAAATTTAAACCAATCTAAACCGACCACTGTCCCTAAACCAACATTTTCTGGTTGGCTGGATGAAGCGGAAAACACGTCACCAGACACAGAGAAAATAGAGCCATCGATTCCATTGCACCGGGCAAAGGAACGTTTTTGCCGCTAGTGTCTGAATGCGGGGTTAACTCCTGCTGCTGTATGAATCCGCCGCTCGCTCCCTCTATTTCAGAATCCTCCCATTCGAGACAGTCTGAGGAGGAAGAGAAGAGAATGAGGGGAAAGAGGCGGAGAGAAGAGGTGGAGGAGAGTAGAACAAGGGGAAAGAAGAGGAGAGGAGAGACGATGGGCAGAGGGAAGCGGAGGAAGGTGTTGATAGAACAGCGGAGGAAACGTCTAGCTCTGCTGAAGAAAAGCAGACCCTCCACTAAAGATGATGAGGATGATAACGATGAAGGAGAATCGGAGTCGTCATCCGAGGAAGATCGTCCTATCCGCAAACGACTTAACCGCATCGACTCTGATGAAGAGGAGGAGAAAGAGGGAAAAAATGAGGAGGACGAGGAAGAAGAGGATGAAGAGGAGAAGAAGCTGAGAAAGCCGTCATCAAAAGACAAGGAATCAAACAGCCCTAATGGACAGCAGGCCTCTAGAGGCTCAACACAGCCTGGGTCTGAGAGTGCAGCCTTACCCAGGGACAGAGCAGCCAGAGCTGGGCAGAACAGGTCTAACAGCCCCCCACCTCCTGACCAGTCAGACGCATGATGACATAGACTTTTAGTTATATTTTGTTTTACTTTCTTGCCTTTCACCAACAACCTTTCAACTGGATCTCTCATTACCTCATCATCCCTCCTTCCCTTTCTCCTTTCCCTCCTCCTCCCTTCCTCTAAACAGGATGAATAACTACTGGACCAAACGCACTAGCGCCATCCAACACACAGACACACAACACAATACACAGCCAAAGGGTGAAGGACTGTCCTGAGCACCAGACAGACACCCTCCTTAGCTGTTCTCCAGCTGTTCTGCTCGGCTGCTGATCCTGTAAAATACTAGATGTTCTCTTCTCTGTCTCCCTCTAAAATTGTGTTCTATATACCATGAAGGAGAGAGCGAATGGACTGGAGTGTTTAATAATCCCAGAAAATAGTGAGTTGGATGTTTTAAACCAATGGAAGAGCTGCTCTTGTTGCTCTGCTGTGAACCAGGAAGATAACTACCAGAAAGAGATTCATACAGGCTGATTCATCTCAAATGACACTTTGCAGATTTGACCACAGTTACAACTACAGTGGGGGCTGGCAGATGGACACTGGCAAATTATCTAACTAGCTATGTTCAGTAAATCAATTCACTGTTGACTTTTATGTGTTAGTTGAAGTGTTCCTTCTCTCACTCAGTGAGGACTGAATAATTTATCCACAGAAGTCTACTACTCTCCATTCCAGTCTATACATTCTACAACCTACTACTATTTGAGAAGATGGGGTCATATTCATAAGTCTGAAAAAGGACTGAAACAGGGAGGGACTACCTGAACTTGCAAAATGTTTTGCTGCTGTGTGCCCTAATGAATATGGCCCCAGGTGTGAATGCTGTATCTGGTCCTCAGTCCACTGTCTGTTCTGTTTTCATCCTCAGAGTTCCATCTGAACCTCTTTATAGATTCTATCATTCCAGCTCATTGTTCTTATGTTTTCTCCCCCCCCCAAAATATCAAATATTTTGAAATGTTCAGTCTGAAAAAAAGAAATCACCCTGTTATTCATCCACAGTGTATGTACAGTATGTTTATAGTTGATGCTGTAACATAGGTGTTTTATAAGTTATTAAAAACCAATATTCAAGCATCTCACAAATGCACCTTGTCATCTGCTTTTGAAATCTTTTACTATACAAATAGTGGTTTTATTTGGCCCCCCAATCAGTTCGAAGTTACTTTAATTTTGGAAATCTGTTCCCAGGTATCGTATACAAATGTAAGCAAGGTTTGAAATAGTTTTAGTCATTGTTTGAGTCAAATATTATATCTATTTGGGCTTCTTGCGGTCTACAAATTATTTGTGATTATGTTCTACTTGATTTTCACATTTGAAGTCATTTAGCAACTTAACAGGAGCAAGTGGGGTTAAGTGTCTTGCTCAAGGGAACATCAACAAATATTTCACCTAGTCGGCTTGGGGATTCTAATCAGCGACCTTTCGGTTGCTGGCCCAACGCCCTTAACCACTAGGCTACCTGCCCTATGGTAATGTTTTTTTTTTTTTTTTACTGATAATGCCGTATCAGATAAAGACTACAGTGTAAACAGTGCATTCGGAAAGTATTCAGACCCCTTGACCTTTTCCACATTTTATTACGCTACAGCCTTATTCTAAAATGTATTGTTTTTCTTCCTAATCATTCTACGTGCAATAATACTCAATGACAAAGCAAAAACAGGTTTAGAATATTTAGCAAATTTATAAAAAAAAGTCTACTGAAATATCACATTTACATAAGTATTCAGACCCTTGACTCAGTACTTTGTTGAAGCACCTTTGGCAGCGATTACAGCCTCGAGTTGTCTTGGGTATGACATTACAAGCTTAGCACACCTGTATTTGGGGAGTTTCTCCCATTTTTTGCAGATCCTCTCAAGCTCTCTCGGGTTGGATGGAGAGTGTTGCTGCACAGCTATTTTCAGGTTTCTCCAGAGATGTTAGATCGGGTTCAAGTCCGGGCTCTGGCTGGGCCACTCAAGGACATTCAGAGACTTGTCCCAAAGCCACTCCTGTGTTGTCTTGGCTATGTGCTTAGTGTCGTTATCCTGTTGGAAGGTGAACCTTCACCCCCAGTCTTAGGTCCTGAACGGTCTGGAGCAGGTTTTCATCAAGGATGTCTCTGTACTTTGCTCCCTTCATCTTTCACTCGATCCTGACTAGTCTCCCAGTCCCTGCTGCTGAAAAACATCTCCACAGCCTGATGCTGCCACCACCATGCTTCACTGTAGGGATGGTGCCAGGTTTCCTCCAGATGTGACTCTTGGCATTCAGGCCAAAGAGTTCAAGCTTGGTTTCATCAGACCAGAGAATCTTGTTTCTCATGGTCTGAGAGTCCTTTAGTTGCCTTTTGGCAAACTCCAAGTGGGCTGTCATGTGCCTTTTTACTGAGGAGTGGCTTCCGTCTGGCCGCTCTACTATAAAGGCCTGATTGGTGGAGTGCTGCAGAGATAGTTGTCATTCTGGAAGGTTCACCCATCTCCACAGAGGAACTCTGGTGCATATTTAAGTTGATATGCACCAGAGCAAAGTATAGAACCCAGTAAACTCAGACAGTACCACTACCTATGGCATGGTAACCGCAACACAGTCCTGCCAGACCACTGAGACAACCACTCCTCCGCAGGAAAACAACTGTAGATCTGGACACAAAAGAAAGCTGAAGAGATCTTAAACAAGGAAGATGAAGGCACTTCTATTCACTACATAGTGCACTACTTTTGACCAGAACCCTACTATAGGGAATAGGGTGCCATTGTGGGGCGCATACGAATACTTAGGTTGAGCCGAGGAGATGGCAGCTGGCCTGCTGGACTCCTGATAGCCCATATAAAGTGCATTCGGAAAGTATTGACTTTCCACATTGTTACGTTACAGCCTTATTCTAAAATGGATTACATAATTTGTTTTCCTCAATCTACACACAATACCCGATAACGACAAAGCAAAACCAGGTTTTTAAAAATTTTGCATAAGTATTCAGACCCTTTGCTATGAGACTCGAAATTGAGCTCCAGTCCTGTTTCCATTGATCATCCTTGAGATGTTTCTACAACTTGATTGGAGTGCACCTGTGGTAAATTCAATTGATTGGACATGATTTGGAAAGGCCCACACCTGTCTATATAAGGTCCCACATTTGACAGTGCACGTCAGAGGATGGAATTGTGGAGAGGAAGATGGCTGAAGTGGATGCTGAGTTGGAATTAAGCAGCGCGTCGAGTACATTTGGTGAAGACGAATGTTCAGAATGGACAACAGTAATATCAAACACTGGAACAAAAAGGAAATTGCCTAAAATTGGAGTGGAGGATACGTGTGTAAATTATAATGAACGTTGGGAAGCGTTTGAGTAAGGATGCGTATGTGGGGAAACCCGTTTGAGGTGTCAAATCTTGAAGTATGCACTTGAAAAAGTGGAGCATGTCAGAGTAACCAGGAGTGGTCTTATTTTGATTCATTGTATTTCTGAAGAGCAGAGGAAGATTGCAGTGGGCCTCAAAATAATCCAGACCACATAAGTTTTGTGTTTTGAACTTCGGAGTAGAGCACCCGTCAAAGGAGTTGACGACGGATGTTCAGCTTGAATACCTGAAGAGAATTCCTGGTGTGGTTAGTGCCCGGCGTCTGACCCGCTGAGTGAATAGAGAAAAATAAAGTCTGTCGGTCCTGTTGTTTTTTGATAAAGAGCAATGGTTATGTAAGATATGCTTTAAGAGCTTTTGTCCCCAAACCACTGCAGTGTAAGAATTGTAAAGGATCTGGCCATGTTTCAAGTGTGTGCAGATAAACAAAGTATACGGAAGAAAGGTGTGTAGAAGGACGACGGTGTTTCCATTGTGGTGGGGATCATGATCCTGAGTTCCTGGAGAGCCCAGTAAGGGTGAAGGAAATTGAGGTGGTAAAAGTTAGAGCGGTCAATCGAATTTCCATGTGGAGGAGATTCAAAGAATTAAGAAAACAAGTGATGCTAGTGAAGAGATGGTAGTGGATACACTGCAGCCTGTTGTAAATGTTTGCTTCCAGACAAAAGATGCCCTGTTAAGGTGGATTTCATTGCATTCATTGCCAGTTATAAACTGTACAGCTCAAGTCTCAAAGAAGTCGAAGAAACTAGACATTATTGTGGCTGTGGCTGAAAAGTTTTTGGGACTCAAGAATTTTACATCGAAAGACTTGCAAGGGGTACTGGCTCTGGAAGACCCGCCCTCCCAGGTTCCTGTGATCACATCTGTTTTATTTATTTTTAAAAGAAGTTAAATTTATTTTAATTTCTGAATTACTTTTTTGGTAGTTTGGTTTTGGGGGGGAATCCTGTTTCCATCCTGCATAATAGGTGGCGGTATGCACATTCAATTGTGTGATCGCAAATATACCATAGAAGAAGAAGACGTGCATGTCAGAGCAAAAACCAAGACCTGAGGTCAAAGGAATTGTCCATAGAGCTCAGAGTCAGGACTGTGTCAAGGCATAGAAAAAAATGTCTGCAGCATTGAAGGTCCCCAACAACACAGTGGCCTCCATTATTCTTAAATGGAAGAAGTTTGGAACCACCAAGACTCTTCCTAGAGCTGGCTGGCCAGCCAAACTGAGCCATCGGAGGAGAAGGGCCTTGGTCAGAGAGGTGACCAAGAACCATATAGTAGAGTAGTCAGCGGGAAGCCACTCCTCAGTAAAAGGCACATGACAGCCCACTTGGGGTATACCAAGAGGCACCTAAAGGACTCTGACCATGAGAAAATCCTTGACGAAAACCTGCTCAGGACCTCAGACTGGGGCGAAGGTTTACCTTCCAACAGGACAACGACCCTAAGCACACAGCCAAGACAACGTTGTAGTGGCTTCGGGACAAGTCTCTGAATGTCCTTGAGTGGCCCAGCCAGAGACTGGACTTGAAGCCGATCGAACATCTCTGGAGAGACCTCAAAATAGCTGTGCAGCGACGCTCCCCATCCAACCTGACAGAGCTTGAGAGGATCTGCAGAGAGGAATAGAAGAAACTCCCCAAATACAGGTGTGCCAAGCTTGTAGCGTCATACCCAATACGGTTTAAGGCTGTAATCGCTGCCAAAGGTGCTTCAACAAAGTACTGAGTAAAGGGTCTGAGTACTTATGTAAATGTTATATTTCAGTTTTTTTTGTAATATATTTGCAAAAATGTCTAACCTGTTTTTGCTTTGTCATCATGGGTAGTGTGTATATTGAGAGGGGGAAAAACAATTTAATCCATTTTAGAATAAGGTATTAACGTAACAGCGTAGATAAAGTCTAGGGGTCTAAATACTTTCCAAATGCACTGTATGTGGACACCGCTTCAAATTAGTGGATTCAGTTATTTCAGCCACACTCGTTGCTGACAGGAGTATAAAATCAAGCAAACAGCAATGCAATTTCAATAGACAAACATTATCAGTAGAATGGCCTTACTGAAGAACTCAGATACTTTCAACGTGGCATAATCATAGGATGTCACCTTTCCAAAAAGTCAGTTCGCCAGTGCTGAAGATCATAAAAATGGTCTGTCCTCGGTTTCAACACTCACTACTGAGTTACAAACTGCCTGTGGAAGCAACAACGGCCCAAGAACTGTTCGTCAAGAGCTTCATGTAATGGGTTTCCATGGACGAGCAGCCACACTGAAGCTTAAGATCACCATGCCCAATGCCAAGCGTCGGTTGGAATGGTGTAAAGCTTGCAGCCATTGTACTCTTGAGCTGTGGAAACATGTTCACTGGAGTGATGAATCACGCTTCACCATCTGCCAGTCCGACAGATGAATTGGGGTTTGGTGGATGCCAGAAGAACGCTACCTTCCCTATTACATAGTGCCAAATGTCAAGTTTGGTGGAGGAGGAATAATGATCTGGGGCTGTTTTTCATGATTCGGGCTAGGCCCCTTAGTTCCAGTGAAGTGAAATCTTAACGCTACAGTATACAATGACATTCTAGACAGTGGTGTAAAGTACTTAAGTAGATACTTTAAAGTATTTTTTACTTAAGTTGTTTTTTGGGGTATCTGTACTTTACTATTTATATTTTTGACAACTTTTACTTTACTACATTTCTTAACAAAATAATGTACTTTTTACTCCACACATTTTCCCTGGCACCTAAAGTACTTGTAATTATTTTGAATGCTTGGCAATACAGGAAAATGGTCCAAATCACACAATTATCAAGATAACATCCCTGATCATCTCTATTGCCTCTGATCCTCTGGACTCATTAAACAGATGCTTAATTTGTAAATGATGTATGTATGTTGGAGTGTGCCCCTGGCTTTCTGTAAATTAAAACATGTTAAATGGTTTGCTTAGTATAAGGAATATGAGATTACTTATACTTTTATTTTTGATGCTTAAGTATATTTTAGCAAATACCAAATACTGACTTTTACTCAAGTAGTATTTTACTGGGTCTTTCACTTTTACCTGTCATGTTTTATTATGGAATCTTTACTTTTACTCAAGTATGACAATTGGATACCTTTTCCACCACTGATTCTCAACGATTCTGTGCTTCCAGCTTTGTTACAACAGTTTGGGGAAGGACCTTTCCTGTTTCAGCATGACAAAGCGAGGTCAATACAGAAATGGTTTATGGAGATCAGTGTGGAAGAACTTGACTGGCCTGCACAGAGCCCTGACCTCAACCCCATTGAACATCTTTGGGCTCAATTGGAACTGAGACGGCAAGCCAGACCTAATTGCCCATCATCAGCGTCCAACCTCACTAATGTTCTTGTGGCTGAAAGGAAACAAGTCCCTGCAGCAATGTTCCAACATCTAGTAGAAAGCCTCCCCAGAACAGTGGAGGCTGTTATATAAGCAAATGGGAACCAACTCCATAGTAATGCCCATGATTTTGGAATTATATTTTCGACTAGCAGGTGTCCACATACCTTTGGTGTCCACAACATAAGTAGTTGTTGTTTTTAACTTTTCGCGCGGCTAGTAGGAAGAGGAAAATCATCACTTCCTCGTACACCCCCCGACCTGTAGTTGGCGGTAATGTTGTCTTGCCGTCGCTGTTCCTTCTTTTCTCCGTCACTAGTTTCCACAGCGTCATAACCCTCGCCTATTTCTACAATGTATATATTTGAAACCCTTACTCTGAGCTATAATAAAGAACCCGAACCTAAAAAATAAGACCAATAAGCGCTTACATTTTTTATTACAAGCCATATTTACTTTGTCGCAACTTATTTTCTTGGCGGGGATGCGTAGTTGTTACCTCTGAGGTATAATAAGAACGGTGACGTTGGCTACCTGCTAGCTAGCAGTGGGAGCTGGGTCGAGTAAATGCTACCGAGCAAGCTAATGGCACTAACGTTTCAGGGGAATGTCTACTAAATAAATATTCGGACTCGTTAACTCTTCAGGCTATCGATAGCTATATCGTCTTTTGTCTTGGCTGCACAGACATCTAGCTATCCGTTTCTGTTCAGACAGAGTTAAATAGGCAGTTTTGGGAAACGAAGTTAGCCAGCCAGGTCACAGAAGTGCAGTGTTGTGGACCGACCCAAAAGAGAGTTTTCTCTGCCGTCCTCCATCGGTTTCCGAGGATGGTTCTGCTAAGGAGTGTCCCCCCACCCACCGAGGGAGTCCGGCATGAACAAGGCGAGACGACGGCGGTGTTGGACGGGAAGGGTCTCGGCACAGGGACTCTCTACGTTGCTGAAACGTATGTGACGCTCGGTGTGGTGGCTAGTTAGCCAGTTGACATTTGTTAGTTAGCATGCTAGCTAATTTCTAAAGTCCTAAAATCAGGAAGTTTCAAGACTTACATGTTTCCTTAGTGTTTTTGCTTTGAAAATATACACTTAACATTTATTTTATTATAAACTTCAACTTGAGCACCTTGAACTTGAATTTTGCATCATGTTAGCTAACTAGTCAATGACTTGACGTGGATCTCAGTTATATTTAATTGATTAATCACTTCTCCTTGCCTCACATCCTTCCTCCTTGTCTCCTTCTCAAAGCACATTGGCCGGGAAGATCTGAGGTTCCTCCGTTTTGAGGAGGCAAGGAGGGAGGACAAGATGAATTTAACAGTCTGATGGCCTTGAGATAGATGCTGTTTTTCAGTCTCTCGGTCCCAGCTTTGATGCACCTGTACTGACCTCACCTTCTGGAAGGTAGTGGGGTGAACAGGCAGTGGCTCGGGTGGTTGTTGTCCTTGATAATCTTTTTTTTGGCCTTCCTGTGACATTGGGTGCCGTAGGTATCTTAGAGGGCAGGTAGTTTGCAACTGGTGATGCGTTGGGCAGACCGCACCACCTTCTGGGCAGGTAATTTGAGGGTTTTAGGTGCCAAGCCAAATTTCTTCAGCCTCCTGAGGTTGAAGAGGTGCTGTTGTGCTTTCTTCACCACACTATCTGTGTGGGTGGACCATTTCAGTTTGTCAGTGATGTGTATGCCGAGGAACTTGAAGCTTTCCACCTCCCCTGCGGTCCTGTAAATGTGGATAGGGGGGGGGGGGGGGTGCTGTTTCCTGAAGTCCACGATCATCTCCTTTTTGTTGACGCTGAGTGAGAATGTTGCTTTCCTTTGTTTTCCAGGCGGTTGTCGTGGTTTGACGGGTCAGGGATGGGCTTCTCTCTGGAGTACCCCACTATCAGCCTTCACGCCATCTCACGAGACCTCAGCGCCTACCCACAGGAACATCTATACGTCATGGTCAATGCAAAACTCAACGGTGAGAAACACACCTGTCCATCAGTGTCAATATCAAACTCGCAGTAAGAAGATCCTAAAGTGTGTGTCTGTGTTTTCCCCAGATGAGATGCAGGAGAATGCCCATGATGAGGAGGATGAGGAAGACGAGTGTGAGGGGATCACAGAGATCCGCTTCGTCCCTAGCGACAAGGCAGCATGTAAGTGTGAGGGGAGAGGGATGTCTAGTTGTGCAGGGCTAAATTTAAGTCAATGCATCTTTATTAAGCAGGTCACAGATAATAACATCTTCTACATATAATGTAACCAGTGCTGTACAATAGCCAATAACAAGTTCAAACATCTCTATACACACATGCATTAGGGATGTCTTAAGCTTTTGTCTCTCCAGTTTTTTGACATGCAGCTCTAGTTTGGAATCGCTATGCCAGCTAGGATTTCCCTAATATGTGTGTGTGTGTGTGTGTGTGTGTCCAGTGGAGTCTATGTTTTCAGCGATGTGTGAGTGTCAGGCCCTGCACCCAGACCCAGATGACGAAGACTCCAACGGGGATTTTGATGGAGATGAGTACGATGTGGAGGAGGCAGGTGTGTAACTCACTAATTTATACAAGCATACAGACACACTTTAACATACAGTTCATGAACTCACATAGATGGAGTAATCAAGAAGATAATATTAACATTGTATCTCCACCTTCTTTCTCCCTTCAACGGAAAAGAGGCAGGTAAGAAGCCTAACAACTATGCACTCACCCTACCAGCTGCTACTACTACTACACACACACACAGGTACACACACACTCACTGGTGGTATTCTCTCTCTGTCCCCCAGAGCATGGTCAGGGTGATATCCCGTCATTCTGTACATATGAGGAGGGTGTGTCGGGGCTGAGGGCTGAAGGCCAGGCCACTCTACAGAGACTGGAGGGCATGTTAGCTCAGTCTGTCGCAAACACCTTTCACATGGCTGGGGTCCGCACTGATGAGACCAATGGAGAGTTTGACGGTGGGTCACATACGCGTACAAGAATAGCTCACACACATAGTCAAACACAGGATACAAGGGTAGGTCACACACACACTGAAATAGTATAACCCCACAGGCAAAGTTTCATGAACGGGATGTAAATAATACACAGCGGAGGTTCTTGAAACTGACTTTCTCAGCTCTGCTTGTTAGATGTGGTGTGTATTGTAATAACCACGAGATTTATTTAACTGGGCAAGTCCGTTAAGAACAAATTCTTATTTACAATGACGGCCTACACCGGCCAAACCCGGATGACGCTGGGCCAATTGAGCGCCACCCTATGGAACTCCCAATCACAGCCAGTTGTGATACAGCCTGGATGGCACTTGAGGACAGAGTGACAATGATCCTGCTCTACATAGTCACTACATAACAGCAAGTACATAACAAAGAGAACATAACATAATACAATAAAAGATGCATGCAAAAACATTACAAAAATATTACCAGGCTAGCTACTTGGTCTTAGAATATCCTGACTGGCTTGAATGGAACAAGCATCTCTGTCAGATGAGGGAGCTTAGCCATGGAGCCTTCCAGAAGTTAAAATAAGAGCATTGAAGTCAGCCTGATACTGGCAACTAATAAGCCAGTACAGTTAGTCCTTCTCTGGAGCACCGGATGGTTCTCCAACTCGAGCCTGTCGCTGACTTATCACTACAAAAGAGTGAAAACACTCAATTTCTGTAGCTGTGTTTCTCTGAGAAGGATACATCTGCTAGAATCTCTTCCCTCTGTCACACACTCTTCTTACACTTCTATCTTTTCTCTCTTGTACCATCTCTCTCCCTCCATCTCTTCCCTATTTGGTACCTACTTTTAGATTTTCTGTGGTAGCTCTTTCTCCTTGTTGTTGACATGGTACCTGTTCCCACGTTTCTCTAAGAGCCATCTGAGCTCACTGCTCAAAAAAATAAAGGGAACACTAAAATAACACATCCTAGATCTGAATTAATGAAATATTCTTATTAAAAACTTTTTTCTTTACATAGTTGAATGTGCTGACAACAAAACCACACAAAAATTACCAATGGAAATCAAATGTATCAACCCATGGAGGTCTGGATTTGGAGTCACACTCAAAATTAAAGTGGAAAACCACACTACAGGCTGATCCAACTTTGATGTAATGTCCTTAAAACAAGTCAAAATGAGGCTCAGTAGTGTATGTGGCCTCCACGTGCCTTTATGACCTCCCTACAACACCTGGGCATGCTCCTGATGAGGTGGCGGATGGTCTCCTGAAGGATCTCCTCCCAGACCTGGTTTAAAGCATCCGCCAACTCCTGGACAGTCTGTGGTGCAACGTGGCGTTGGTGGATGGAGGGAGACATGATGTCCCAGATGTGCTCAATTGGATTCAGGTCTGGGGAACGGCGGGCCAGTCCATAGCATCAATGCCTTCCTCTTGCAGGAACTGCTGACACACTCCAGCCACATGAGGTCTAGTATTGTCTTGCATTAGGAGGAACCCAGGGCCAACCGCAGCAGCATATGGTCTCACAAGGGGTCTGAGGATCTCATCTCGGTACCTAATGGCAGTCAGGCTACCTCTGGCGAGCACATGGAGGGCTGTGCGGCCCCCCAAAGAAATGCCACCCCACACCATGACTGACCCACCGCCAAACCGGTCATGCTGGAGGATGTTGCAGGCAGCAGAACGTTCTCCACGGCGTCTCCAGACTGTCACGTGCTCGGTGTGAACCTGCTTTCATCTGTGAAGAGCACAGGGCGCCAGTGGCGAATTTGCCAATCTTGGTGTTCTCTGGCAAATGCCAAATGTCCTGCACGGTGTTGGGCTGTAAGCACAACCCCCACCTGTGGACGTCGGGACGGATGGTAGAGGCGGGTTACCCACTCGCCGACGAATTATCACAAGAGACATGGACCTGTGTACCCTGTACTGGCGTCTTCTCTTCTTTGAGCCTGGTCGGGTATCTGGAGTAAATTCTTCGCGTCCGACTCATTAAAGAAAAAATCTTTGTCCAGTTCAAGGTGCGTAATCGCTGTTCTGATATCCAGAAGCTATTTTCAGTCATAAGAGGTGGCATAAACATATGTACAAAATAAGTTACAAACAATGCAAAAAACATTCAAAATAGCACAATTGGTTAGGAGCCCGTAAAACGGCAACCATATCCTCTGGCGCTAAAGCTGTAACGTAACAAAATGTAGAAAAAGTCAAGGGGTCTGAATACTTTATGAATGCGCTGTAACTTAACGTAGTAAGTAAATATAACTCAGTATAGTAAATCAATCTGGCCAGGTTTGTTTGACACACACTGCTGGAATTTCCAGTATTAATGTTTTTTTCCTGTGTGACTTTGTCACATGTACTTTGTCTTCCAAGGCATTCAGAGCCCCTATCTCTATCTTGAAAGGAAAAAAAAACACTTTCACTTTCTTTTTCTCACTCTGACTAGCGGGTATATAGTTCAGAGCATAGCCCACACCCGTTATGAACACATGAGCATGAAGAAAGCTGCATGTGTTTCATGATAATCAGTATATTGGCTGTTCTAGTCATTGTATTTCTATGTCTGTCTTTGCAGATGGGGTGGAGGTGGATGCAGGGTCAACGGTGGCTGGACAGTTTGAAGATGCAGACATAGACCACTAGTAAAAACATATCATAATACTACGTTATAATTATCAGTATGTTAGTGTGATGTTTTATGTGATCACCTTTAAATCCACATCCTGCTGTCAACTTTATGGACCTGCTTTACCATACTGTAGCTAAGTCTCTCACTGTCTTTTTTGCTCCCTCTTCTTCTCTCAGATGGATCTCAGCCAGTCAAAGCACTTGTGGTACATTGTGGGATAGGAGAATACAACCTCTCCACTTCCTGTCCCCAAGGCATCATTTTCCACAGAAATATATATTCCTCTCGTGTTTTGTACCTGAAGACCAGTTGTACTGAGTTTTCCCCAACAGGGAGCAGTGTTGTCTTTGTATGAAATCTCTTCAATAAATAAATCGTTTTTGTATGAATAAGTGTGTTTGTGTTATGTGCACATTCCAGAGGAGTAACATAGGAGCTACGCTGAGGTGTCAGCAAATGTTTTAATATTGAAGTCTGTTTTATTATGCTGAACAAAAATATAAACGCAACATGCAAAGTGTTGGTCCATGTTTCAGGAGCTGAAATAAAAGATCCCAGAAATGTTCCATATGCACACATTTGTTAACATCCCTTTGTCAAGATAACCCATCTACCTGACAGGTGTGGCATATCAAGAAGCTGATTAAACAGCATGATCATTACACAGATGCACGTTGTGATGGGGACAAAGGCCACTCTAAAATGTGATGTTTTGTCACACAACTCCATGCTGCAGATGTCTAAAGCTGAGGGAGTATGCGATTTGAGTGCTGACTGCAGGAACGTCCACCAGTGATTTTGTGTTCATTTCTCTATCAATTTGGCAGTATGTCCAACCAGCCTCACAACCGCAGACCACATGTAACCACACCAGCCCAAGACCTTCACCTGTGGGATTGTCTGGGGGGGGGGGGGGGCTATGCTCTCCCAATTCCACCTATGGCTGCGCCCTTGCCCAGTTGTGAAATTCATAGATTAGGGCCTAATAAATGCATTTGAATTGACTGATTTCCTTATATGAACTGTAACTCAGCAAATTATTTTAAATTGTTGCATGTTGTGTTTGTTTTTGTTCATTATAGATAGGAGAGTGTGCTGAAATTGCTTTGGGACGGAATCGAAAGCTGTAAATGAGCTGTGAACTGTGGGGCGAGGGTCTCAGTCTGGCTTTAAACTTGAAATGTATAATAGAATGCACAAGGAGCAATTTCAAAAATGGGTAGTGTATCAGTTCAGGGGCTGCATATGTGTGGGAAACGTTAGGACGATTCTATGGGCCTGTGAATGACAGGGGCCCTAAACAAGTATTATAACATTAGGTACATTTTTTTTCAACATTAAATTATTAACCTATCATCATTCATATATTTTTTATTTACAATGTACTAATAAAACTAACGGTTTCTTTTCTTGTTTTTGGCAAAAAAGTACAAATCCATAGAGCCTCTACCCCCAAACCAGGCGCGAACGGTACTTGCTAGCAGTGAATTGCGAGTGAGGAGTGCCAGTGGAGCATCATGTCTCAGCTTCCTAAAGAAAAATCTGGTTTCCATAAACGAAAAAGACTGGAGAGAGAAAAGGAAGGGTGACAGTATGTCACCCAATTGTTCACAAAGGAAGGTGGGTGTAGTCTGTGAGTGGTGGAAATTAACCTGGTAGCGTAGTCCGTAGTGAAATAGGCTACTTTTGATCCCCTAACATTAGTGAGTTAATATCCTCACATAAAATTCTGTTGTTTACATTTCGAGACTCTTTCAGTCGAGATTTAATCAATGCAGGCAAACTTTTAGCAAGCTATTCATACTAAATCAGTTCTCCCTGCCCCTGCCTGGTGCCAGGCCCAACAGATGCAGCTTCAGGCTCAGTAGCCCTGTCACCCCATCCCCATACCCCTGAACCAGCCCTGTCTCCTCATCCCCATACCCCTGAACCAGCCCTACTCCCAACTGAAGGAGGTGAGCAGCATTGTGTTCAATGACATGTCAGTTAGCATAATTGCAGGTACTGCAATTCATTGAGGACAGGAATGTGATTCTCCAGTCAGGAAACATCTCACTTGACACAGAGGCAGCCAATATCAGAGCCTTAAAGGAAGAGATGCGGGCTCTTAGAGATGAATGGGAGTCTCTCCTGTCTGAGGCAACACTGATTGCTACGCAAATGGATGTTGCACCTCAATTGAGCAAGGAACACAGCCGCCAGAGGAGATTCCATGATGAGACCTCTCAAGAGGAGACGGCTCAGGACAGTGCAGCAGTTTTGGAACACTGTTTTTTACTGCTATGGACAACATAAGTGACTTGGACACTTGGTTCCACACCACTGCAAAAATTGTAGAATCATTTTCTGCTGTTCTGAAAGTTGGACAGATTCGTGAGGATAAAGTCCCTTCTGTGTGCCAACCACTGATCATGAAGTATTCCAGAGATCTTACACCTGAGTTTCAACATGAAGTAAGACACCTGAACACTGTATATGCTGCCACTTTCCCCTCTAACTTGTCTCCTCTTGGTCTCCCGAATGCAATTTGTAAGATGCAGCTGCAAAGCATTTTTGGAGAAGTGTGCATTGCTTTACACATATTTTGCACACTGCCTATTACTATTGCTGGTGGCGAGAGAGCTTTCAGTAAGCTAAAAACTATTTGAGGTCCACTATGTCCCAGGACAGGCTTTGCAGTCTTGCCACTCTGTCCATTGAAAGTCAATTAGCTAGAAAGCTGGATATCAGAGACTTGATCAGTGACTTTGCCAGCAAAAAGGCTCGGCGCTGGGCTCTTGGTGAGTAACGCTGAGCAAGGCCCAGTGATAACTCTTAAATGGCATGGCTATGGATATTGGATCACTACACACATGATGCCCACAGGCTGAGAACAGACTGAAAACAGTTCAAAAATATGCTTCTGATTTTATTATTTTGTTTGTTATATCATTCTATAGATGATCATGTTAATTCATTTTAATTGAAGAGATTAATGTATATTTAAGTTATATTTATTTTAAGTTATTCATTAATGTTAAGAGAATTCTCCATTCAAGAATTGTACCATTAAAATTACATTTTGACTGTAAAAGATGATGGCCTTCAGCACTTCTTATAGAGGGTATCAGTCTTGCATCAAATAGTGAATTCCACTGTATGCAGAATGTTGCATGCATATCTGCACAGTCTTATATTTTCACAGCTCACTGTCAGTAAATATTGGACTACAAGAGAGTTGTAAGCCTGCAAAGCTAGAGTTATTTAAAGCTTTGAATGGGTCGATTGGGTTCTGGAGGTGTGTGGTTACAGCAATTGCGCAGGGTTGGTGTGGCCTGTGGTGGTGTGGCCCAATGTGATATCTTTTCATGGGGCCCAAAATCCCTGGCGGCACCTCTGCATCAGTTCCTTTTTTTTAATGTAGATTTTTTTAGCCCATAGATATTGTTGTAATTGTTGTGAAAAGTTTGGGACCACTGCACTAGACCACCCGTGGCCACAGAAACCAAGGTTTCTTATTTGCTATGCTCAAGCTATTAGGCAGCGCGAGCAGAGCGAGAACCAATTAAAACTATTGGCCTTGGGAGCAAGCTGTGTCAATCATAAAAATTGAGCCAGAGCGTAATTTTACGCTGAGCAGCGCAAGCCTCTCACAGAGCGTTTACGTCCATGTTTAATTTAAATAAATAGGAGCAACTCTTGATCTGCAAAAGTTCTGTGTCTGGTGTAGCAGGCCACCGGAGCTACACTCACTCACAGCTTAAGGATTGGAAAAGCAACTCATCTCTGACCATTTTAACTGTTCATTTCACCAACTTAAATCATCAAAACTATTGTCGGAGCACCTTTTTTTATCATTCACCTAGGTCTGACCCAGTTTGCGTATATTTAAATTACATTTTTGTCATTTAGCAGACACTTATCCAGAGTGACTTATAGTGCATTCATTTTAAGATGGCTAGGTGAGACAACCACATATCACAGTAATAGCAAGGATGTTTTTCCTCAAAGTAGCTTTCAGCCAAGTCACAGCTACTAAGGGGAGAAAAGTAAAGTGCGAGTGTTAGTTCACAAAAGGCTTTTGTGTGTGTGTGTGTGTGTGTGTGTGTGTGTGTGTGTGTGTGTGTGTGTGTGTGTGTGTGTGTGTGTGTGTGTGTGTGTGTGTGTGTGTGTGTGTGTGTGTGTGTGTGTGTGTGTGTGGTGGGGGGGGCGAAGAGATGGATACTGTGGACTTTTTTAAGATACTCTTTGAAGAGGTAGGTTTTCAGATGTTTTTGGAGATGGGCAGGGACTCTGCTGTTCTAGCTGGTTCCACCATTGGGGTGCCAGGACAGAGGAGAGCTTGGACTGGGCTGAGGGGAGCTTCCCTCCCATAGGGGTGGAGGAAGGTCAAGAGACCAGAGGTGGCAGAACAGAGTGCTCGGGTTGGGGTGTAGGGTTTGTGCATAGCCTGAAGGTAGATTGGAGGGGCAGTTCCTCCTGCTATTCCGTAGGCAAGTACCATGGTCTTGTAATAGATGTGAGCTTTGACTGGAAGCCAGTGGAGTGTGTGGACTGCGGAGGAGCGGGGTGACTTGGAAAGGTTGACAATACTCCTCAAGTTGGCCATAGGCATATCTATTGAAGAACTGTACATAAAATACTATCTCAAATAGTTTTAAATATGCTACTAACACTACTAACTACAGAAATCTATTATTATTTTTTACATCAATCCAGAGGAAGACAGCTCATAAAAATGTATGGATTAGAGTAAATGAAATGGTACCATTACGTTCCAGACCAATTTTTAAATGCCACCAGCCACCACTGCACAAATCATACTAGATTATAAAACATCTCAATATATAGTCTTTTTTTTTGTTTGAATGTGCTTAGTTTTAAAGAGGTCACTATGCATCAGGGTTCTTCGGTTCGTAGGGATTGATGGTGGGTCCAGGGCCGTAGACACCAAACAGAAGAAAACTAACCGAAAAGGGGAGGAACTACCTGAACTTGACTAATACAAAACTTGTTTTTGTAGTTAAATGTATTCTGTTACAAAACGGTTTTGCTACATGTGCACTAATGAAAATGACCCAGGGTCATTTCCTCTTGTTAGCCAGAAGGGGGCGGTAGGGAGCAGCTCTACCAGACAACATCTGATCAAACAACAGGACCGAACACATCATACCTGCAGGGTGGGGGTGGGGTGGGGGGGGGGGAGGGGGGGGGGGAGTTAGAAAAGAGGAGGGAAGAAGAGAGTGGGAGTAAAGTCAGAAAAACAGAAAAGGAAGTGGACCCCATAGTTCACCTGTGTGTGTGTGTGTGTGTGTGCGTACCTAATAGAGGAGCCAGCCAGTAAACCAGGCAGTAATCCAGAAAGGAGTGCCCACTGCAGGAGAACTGGGTGGAGAGGGCCAACGCAGGGTTAAACACAGCCCCCGTCATCTTGCCACCTGCAACACAAACACACAAAGGCTTAAACACTGCTCCTATCACTGACACCTGCAACAATAACACACACACAGGGTTAAACACCGTAACCCACCTGCATAGGTCAAGGTAGCGGTGAGTGCTGCTATGGCATGTACCCGGTACCTCTGGTCCATAGTGTGTGTGTGTGTGAAGGCGGTTTGCATGGCAAAGGCCCCTGCCAGCTCCACAGCTGCAGCGGTGACCAGAGGGCCGGGGAGCACCAGGCTGGTGTGTGTGTCTGTGTGGATGGGGCTAATGCATTGGAAGCCCTGGAGTGTGTGTCTCAGGTGCAGGTCAGAGAGACCGAGGGCCCACAGCCCCTGTAGCATGGTGCGAGCCACGCTTGCTGCCATGAACTGGCACACCATCCTCAGCACACCGCTCCTGAATACAATAGAGTAGAATAGAATATGTATCCATATAATACATATCCATTATAGAAAGACGGCAATAGAATGTAATTATGCATAGAATAGAATATGTACCCATAGAATTTAACAAAATATACACTACCGTTCAGCTAACACAACGTGCCATTGGAACACAGGAGTGATGGTTGCTGATAATGGGCCTCTGTTTCCTATTTAGATATTCCATTAAAAATCTGCTGTTTCCAGCTACAATAGTCATCTACAACATTAACAATGTTTACACTGTATTTCTGATCAAATTAGATGTTATTTTAATGGACAATTTATTTTATTTTCTTTCAAAAACAAGGACATTTTTAAGTAACACCAAACTTGTGAACGGTAGTGTACATTTTACTTTTACATTTCTATTATATTCTATCTATTATAAAGAATATACTAAAATAGGTATCCATTACATATAATCAACAATATAATATATAATGTATCCATTACATATAATCAACAATAGTATCCATTAGAAGGCCAGCATCCCGGAGTCGCCTCTTCACTGTTGACGTTGAGACTGGTGTTTTGCTGGTACTATTTAATGAAGCTGCCAGTTGAGGACTTGTGAGGCGTCTGTTTCTCAAACTAGACACTCTAATGTACTTGTCTCCTTGCTCAGTTGTGCACCGGGGCCTCCAACTCCTCTTTCTATTCTGGTTTGAGACAGTTTGCGCTGTTCTGTGAAGGGAGTAGTACACAGCGTTGTACGAGATCTTCAGTTTCTTGGCAATTTCTCGCCTGGAATAGCCTTCATTTCTCAGAACAAGAATAGACTGACGAGTTTCAGAAGAAAGTCCTTTGTTTCTGGCCATTTTGAGCCTGTAATCGAACCCACAAATGCTGATTCTCCAGATACTCAACTAGTCTAAAGAAGGCCAGTTATATTGCTTCTTTAATCAGGACAACAGTTTTCAGCTGTGCTAACGTAATTGCAAAAGGGTTTTCTAATGATCAATTAGCCTTTTAAAATGCTAAACTTGGAATAGCTAACACAATGTGCCATTGGAACACAGGAGTGATGGTTGCTGATAATGGGCCTAGACAATGTCTACACTGTATTTCTGATCAATTTGATGTTATTTTAATGGACAAAAATATTGCTTTTCTTTCAAAAACAAGGATATTTCTAAGTGACACCAAACTTTTGAACAGTAGTGTACATTTTACATAGAATATAATAGATTTTTCATACAAAAATCTCTATTATAAGGAATAGACTAAAATAGGTATCCATTATATATAATTAACAATAGAATAGATCATGTATCCATTACATAGAGACAACAATATAATAGATAATGTGTCCATTACATAGAATCAACACTAGAGTAGATCATGTATCCATTACATGGAGACAATTATAGAATAGATAATGTATCCATTAGATAGAGACAACAATAGAATACAGTAGAATAGAATAGAACCTGGCAGTGAGGCGTCCCCGGTAGGTGTATTCCAGCGTGCTACAGGGGTTCCCCAGGGCTCCATGGAAGGTGAGGCCATGGACCACAGATGCCAGATATGTGAGGCTGAGACAGAACTGAGGCTGCAGACGGCCCTCCTCCCCCAATAGACGCAGCTCTAGGTTGCAGATACACAGCTGCAGCGTAGAGACCAGCTCCACTGCGTAAACAGCAGACAGACACAGCCCTCTGGGAGCTAGTAGCTTGGTTAAGATTCTCCTGCTCAGCTCACACAGCAGCACAAAGACCGCTAGCAGACACAGAGACACCACAACGCCTGACATCTCTATCTGCAGATATCTGCCTCTCTCCTCAGTCTCGGTCTCTCCGCCTCTCTCTCTTTATGTGTCTTCTCGCGTGCTCCTCTGGATCTGTTTTCTTACGGCTGCAGCAGGCTACCGTGTGCGCGCGCGTGTGTGTGATCAGAGATGCGCTCTGCTGTAGATGATGCTGAGCTTGAGCTCATTTGGTGCGCAAGTGACTACCTCCCTCCCTCCTCTTTCGTCTCTCTGGCTCCCTGCTCTCCTCTATGTCTCTCCCTACACTGCGCTTCTACCTCCATGCCCATTGCTGCTATAACGTGGCCAGGCTATGTGGTGTGATCCCCCCACCCACCACCAGAGAGAACAGTAGTTATACAGATTCAATGATGTCATACCATATACATGTATCGTATGGCCCAAATGGCCCCCTATTCCCTAGATCCCTATATAGTGCACTTATTTTGACCAGAGCCCTATGGGCCCTGGTTAAAAGTAGTGCACTACAAAGAGAATAGAATGCTTTTTGAGACAGGCCTATGTCTATGCCCATCACCCTCACTCAATTACACACACGTTTTCTCTCATCCTTTCCTTATATCCTCTCCTTCAGAAGATTCAGTGATTAGTCTGATGATAAATGATGCTGATAAATCTAAATAAGGCTAATGTAAAATCCAGCCAGTGATTGACCTTTGCACCTGTCAAGTCTGTAGCCTACAGATGAATAAAGTGGGCACAAGGAGAGAAGGACACAAGGAGAGAACACAAGGATAGGAAGCGATACACATATACTGTTGAGATGCAGCCCCGAAAAGTAATCGGGAAACTCATGGTGAGACCCACCTCACCTCCCAGTGAAACAAACAGCCAGACAGACCAATAAGCACACGACTGAGCTTCAGCCTGACCGCTGGCATTCTATAAACGAGTATAGTGGGCGGGCGTTGCTATGTAGCAGGGTGGTGTGTATCTAACAATAGCCAGGGATTGGCAGAGCCTGGGCAGAGCGATAGAAGAAGGGTTTGGCAAATTGGGCAGAAAGAAAAAACTGAAGCGACTTGAGCGAATGCATGTGTGTGAGTGCTGGCAAAGAGATCGGATCGCCATCAGGAATTTAAAAAAAAGACACGACGAGAGGTGAGTTTCTCCTATTCCTTTATCCACAGACAGAACCGGGCATGACAGTCTTTTTAGTTTTACCTTCCTTTACCGGTACATTACAGGACTGTTACCACCAGGCAGACAGAAGGAGCGTGCTCACTGCGCTACAGTCTAACGGAAAGGGAACGTACATACAGTAGCTTTATCAGTGGATGGACTTGGGGCCGCGACACAGATTTATCGTTACACTGATGTTGCCCTTGGGGGAAAGGAACGGGGTGCTTTATGTGTGTGGCGGTGGAGCTCCTGTGTATATGTGCGTGTATATGTGTGTGTGTGTGTGTGCGCGCGCGGACCACTTGTCTGTCGCTTCAGGGCCGAACGGTATGAATGAAACATTTGGGAATATACAGTTATCATTTGAATGTTGATCGCCTGGATGAAAATTGGCAAAACATGTCATGGTTAAACTGTTCTGATCTCATGTATAGTCTAGGCTAGATATTACAGAGTGTATCCATTTTAATGCAGACATTTTCATTTATTTAATGTCTTTAGGAGAAAGATGTGAAACGAATCATTATGCGTCATGGGGAAACCTTCCGATCCTTCCGGTGTCCCTACCCCATTGAAGTTGACATTTCAAATGGTTAGGTTTGGGTATGGTAAAGCTAGGGGTTAACATTAGGGTTTGGGTTAGGGACGTCCCAAGGATCCCGTATAGCACTTACGGGGGAGAGAGACAGACAGACACACACATACACACAGACAGAGAATAGAGAGACAGAGAGGGGAGAAAAGAGCGAAAGAGGGAGGGAGAGACCGACAAGCTGAAAGAGAAAAATACTAGAAGAAACAGAAAGAGAGGGTAGACTAGATAAGTGTAGCTGTAGCTGCCTGATTAGTGACAGTGCTCCACAGCCTTCACTCAGTTTGACTTGACACTTTGAATAAATGACACATCAGGAATAACAGGCTAACCAAGAAGACTAGGCTAATCTGGGTTGGGGAAACAACACAGTTTGCATCCCAAATGGCACCCTTTTTCCTATATGGTGGTCAAAAGTAGTGCATAATATAGGGAATAGTGTTTTTATTTGGTATGTAGCCCCATCTTAGTGCCGTCTCTCTCACCATTGGTCTTGTCTTAATTCTGTTAATGTGCCTGAGTCAACATTGACCTTCGTGCCCCATAAAGGTTTAATGGCATCAATATGTAGAGGAATAAGTGAGATGTGATTGGCTGGCTGGAGGAAAGTGGGATGGGTGTATGTTATGTACAAGTGTAAAACAGTGTAATAATATTATTATTAGCCTCATCAATGTGATATGAAGAGATGTTGGAGGATGTGGGGGTGTAAAGGGGGTAAGAACATGGGTGTGGTCTTCTGGCTGCATTGTCTCTCACCTGTCAGGTATTTATACCCGACAGACTGTTTAGGGTTGGACACTTTAGCCAGGCCAAGGTTTAATTGTGTGTGTGTTTGTGTGTGTGTTCTCTCTCTGACACACACAGAGGGAGGGAGTATTTCCATCATTTGTGTCTACCCTGAGCTCTCTCCTTCTAGTGTAGTACTGTAGAGAACAGAATACTGGCATCAGAGCTAACCTGTCCACTGAAGCAAAAATAATACTATCAACTATAAATATCTCTCTCTCTCTCTCTCTCCTCTCCCCCTCTTGTGTTGTAAGTGTTATCCTTTTCTCTCACTTTACTCATCCTACACCTTCTCCCTTCTCTCTCTTTCCCTCTCCACACACACACACACACACACACACACACACACACACACACACAGTGACAGGTAGTGCTGCATTAGCATTTAAATTCCCATCCTGCTGCTGACCTTATGGACCTGTAGTTAAGTCCTCTTTCTCTCTTTTTGTCTTGCTTAGAGTGTGAATGCGTGAACAGCTGCAGTAGGAATCTCACCTCCTCTCTATATTAATTTAGCTGTTTTCTCTACCTCAGATGACCTCCATTGATAACCATTATCCTCTCAAATACACACACACACACACACACACACACCCTGCTGTTTTGCCATCTGGTCGGCTGGCGGTGTGGTGAAATGTCTGAGGAGTCTGATAGTTTGGTGTTAAAGGGAAAGTTTGGGTGTTAAATAGATAGGTTGTGTTCCCCTGCTCAGACATTGCTGATGCATGCTAGATCTTACAAAACCTGGATAGGTATTTTACGTATCAGCTAACCATGTATGTTATAGTCTATGACATGGCATGCAACCATTGGTTGATGCATGCAATGTCTGAGCAGCGGAACACAAACTGTCTGGGGTAGGATATTTTGGGTTTGAGTTTAGTGTTAAAGAAATAGTGTTTTGTTAAACCAAATCAAATTTTATTTGTCACATGCACCGAATACAACAGGTTTCCCCTTACAGTGAAATGCTTACTTACAAGCCCTTAACCCACAATGCAATTTTTAGAAAACTAGATAAGTAAAAAATAAAATGAACAAATAATTAAAGAGCAGCAGTAAAATAACAGTAGCGAGGCTATATACAGGGGGTACTGGTACAGAGCTAATGTGCGGGGGCACTGGGTAGGATAGAGTTAAAGTGACTATGTCCCCTAACCAATGGGATAGTTTGGGTGTTAGTTTAGTGTTAAAGGGATAGTGTTTTGTTCAATGGATAGTTTGGTGGCAAAAAGGTAGTTTGCTATAGTCAGAATATGGAAGAAGTCCTTATTTGATCTCTCTTTGGCTATCATGCTAGCTGGCTAACTGGTTAGCTGGCTACACCTATGTATTGAAAGACTAGCCAGCAGGTTAGTAGCAGGGTAAAGTGTCTCTGAGAGTTGCTGGCTATTTTACACCCCTCTCTCTCTCTCTCTCTCTCTCTCTCTCTCTCTCTCTCTCAGGAGATCTGCTAACAATCACAGACAGCTCTGCAGCTAGCAATACTCAATGTGCATACAATGCATTTATAAAACCATAACAGTGGTTGGAGTTTAAATATTTACCATTTGAATAGTTAAGGGCCTCCTGCTACCATGCTGAACTTTTGTTCTCTAGTTAGGCTAGATACGTTTTTACACACACACACACACACACACACACACACACACACACACACACACACACACACACACACACACACACACACACACACACACACACTTGTCTAGTTATATCATTCCTTTTCTTGGGGGTGGAGCAGCTCTGGGCTCCCAGCAGGCTTTGCAACATGCATTATTTATGGTGATTGGGTTGGTGGGCAGGGCCAGACAGCTGGTGAGCAGAGACCCTCATACCTGTATGGTTGTGTGTGTGTGTGTGTGTGTGTGTGTGTGTGTGTGTGTGTGTGTGTGTGTGTGTGTGTGTGTGTGTGTGTGTGTGTGTGTGTGTGTGTGTGTGTGTGTGTGTGTGTGTGTGTGTGTGTGTGTGTGTGTGTGTGTGTGTGTCTGTTCCAGTTCTGTGTTTAATAGTTATCATATGAGGAGTGAGTCGTTCAGTGGTGAGGTCACTGACCAGCCCTCTCCCTGTAGTTTACTATGGACAGGCACAGAGAGGGGGAGAAGGAGAGAGAGATTATGTGTTGGGTACTTAGACTAGTCAGTGGCTCACAGCTCTCATTCAATTCTCTCTCTCTCACACACCCTTCCCTTTTTTCTCAGAGAAACAGGGTGAGAGAGGGCAAGGGGTAGAGGGGGTAAAATAGAGGGATCAGCTTCAAACACTTTTTAGTGAATAATGGAGCTCCTAGTATTCCTCAGGACTGGCATTGTTCTCTTTCTCTCTGCTTCGCTCCCTTGCTTTCTACTCCTCTATCCATCTCACCCCCTTCCCTCTTCAATGCGTGCACGCGCGCACACACACACACACACACACACACATCTTCAGAGGAAAAGGAGAACGCAGTCAGTGTGAGCGTCTCTCTAGGCACGGTTAAACGAACAGACAGCAGATGTAAAGAGAGCAATGCAAAGGGAGACAGAAAGAAAGAAGATGGATCTTTTTCTTCTTTGTGATTCAAAACAATCGCCTGGTGGAACTCATGATGATGTCATGGTGATGGAGTGTCAAGGAGGAGAGGAAAAGGGGGAGAATGTTGGGATGCACCCCACCCTAAGAATCTGCTGGCGACTAGATTCCTGTGATATCTCTAGGCACCCATGGAGAGCCGCGACACACACATACACACACAGTGCATTGATGAAAGGTGAGGAAGGCTAGTCATACATTTGAACACACACACACACACTAGGATACGCCCTATGAGCACACTGGGAATCTTGACTGTTGTCATCATCAATTCCGAAACACACACACACAGCCAGAGTAGAGTGTATGTTAAAGTGTATTTGAAAGCCTTCTCAGGTCGACATTTTTAAGACGCCAACATACACTGATTTATCAACACTGGCTGCTGTGTGTGTGTTTTTCTCTTAAGCTGACATTAAGCTCACTTAGAGTTATTAGGAGGACAGACCTCTCACAGTGCCGGGCTGCAAAGCATCTTTGGATGGTAAGCACTTAATGTCCTCCAGTGAAAGAAAGAATGAAGGAAATATACACTACCGTTCAAAAGTTTGGGGTTACTTAGAAAAGTCCTTGTTTTTGAACCCACACTGGACAGACAAACTCTGCCTAGAAGGCCAGCATCCTGGAGTCGCCTCTTCACTGTTGACGTTGAGACTGGTGTTTTGCAGGTAATGTTTAATGAAGCTGCCGGTTGAGGACTTGTGAGGCATCTGTTTCTCAAACTAGACACTCTAATGCACTTGTCCTCTTGCTCAGTTGTGCACCGGGGCCTCCCACTCCTCTTTCTATTCTGGTTAGAGCCAGTTTGTGCTGTTATGTGAAGGGAGTTGTACACAGCGTTGTACGAGATCTTCAGTTTCTTGGCAATTTCTCGCATGGAATATCCTTCATTTCTCAGAATAAGAATAGACTGACGAGTTTCAGAAGAAAGTTATTTTTTTCTGGACAGATGCATATCTTCATTCCCGGTTATGTGAAGTCCCTAATTAACTTTAATTTACTGATTTCCTCATATGAACTGTAACTCTGTAAAATCTTTTAAATTGTTGCATTTTTATTTTTGTTCAGTATAGTTTGTTGGTCATGGTGATGTAGTAGGTCGTCATGGTGATATTGGTGATGTCATCAGTCGGTCATGGATGAGAGAGTGTTGTTGATTTTCTCTCTTTGGCTTCATTTCCTGCTCTTAGGCGTGAGAGAACACTGCAGTATCATAGACCAGCTGGTACACACACACACACAGAGGGTATGTCTCTTGGAATCAATTATCATCCGTTCTGCATGGTGGAGTGCCTGTAGTGAGACGAGGTGATGTGTGTGTGTGTGTGTGAGAGAGGGGGATGGAAATAGAAGGAGCGAGAGCAGGAGCTCTCAGGTTTTGGTCTGTGTGAGTTTGGTCATTTGAATTGTGTGTGAATAGAGTGAGAGTCTTCCTGTCACTGTCCATCCATCAACACCGTAACCCCAGGCAACGAGAGGGGGAAGGACAGGGAGCCAGGGCAGTACCACAACCTCTTTTTTTCTCTTTACCTTCTCTCTCACTGTCTCTCTCTCAATATCTCGCTGTCTCTCACTGCATGTCCAGTTCAGGCTTGGCTTGTTCCTCACTCATGCAAAAATGTACCCCCCCCCCCTCTCCCCCTCCACAGCCAGCCAGCAGGCGCTATGCTATGCTGCTCTCTCTCTCTCTAATTGTGTGTTTGGCCATGTCCTCTCTGCCATCTGCTCGGGCCTGTTGTGGGACTCCTGGGAGTGGGACACACACACACCTTCAAGTTCTCTTTATGAACCCATCTATTTTCAAATAATAAGCATTCTGTCCTCATACATAATATTCATACAGTCATTATTATAATAATCACGTATTTGTATAGTGCTTTTCAATACAAGTAACAAAGTGCTTTACATCATAAAATGATCAAATGAAAGTACTAACAAATAAACAAAGACAAGAGGAAGGACAATAGAAGAAATGGCACATTTAAGCATATATTAAAGTCCTACATTAAGATCATCTTTATAAAAGTGTGTCTTCAGCAGGGATTAAAAAACAGGCAGTGAATCTGCAAGCCTGAAATCCTCTGGCAGACCATTCCAAAGTCTAGGGGCCCTAATGGCAAATGCTCAGTCTCCTTTAGTTTTCAACCTAGACTTTCGAATGGTCAAGAGTGTCCTGCCAGAGGATCTCAGGCTGATATATAGGATGGGGGCTAAACCGAGTCTAGCCTTAAACATGATTAATAGTGTTAAAATCTATTCTAAAAGTGACTGGTAGCCAGAGAAGCTGACATGGTTACATTTTTTGGTGCCAGTTAAAAGCCGAGCGAGCATTTTGAAATAACTGTAGACAATGGAGTGATTGATTGACAAAGAGTGTATACAAAGAGTTACAATAAAAGCATGTATAACTTTCTCCAGATCAGTGACCTAGCTATATTTCCTAGATGATAAAAGCATGATTATGTTGTGATTACGTTGATATCTTTTCATGACAATGATGATAATTCTGATCTTTGTTTGGGAATTTAAATAAACCAAGAAGCTAATGTATCAGAGAGAACAGTCTGCTCTCATCTACTTGAAAGACTGAAACCTGGTGTGTGTGTGTTTAAAATATGGTAAAATATGCATTGGAAGTCTCTCTCTCTCTCTCTGCCCTAGGGGCTGGCTCATTAACATGGTGGGACAGGAATACTATTTGATCTTTTTCTCGCTTTCTTGCTTCCTTTCTTAATTTTTTTCTCTTGATATTGTTCTTTCTTTTGTTGAAAAAAATGTCATCTCACACAAACACACACAAAACGATGAGCGTAGGCTCGATCTGTCTAGTCATTAGCTCCACCATGGGGGGGGGGGGGTCTCTGTCTCCTCAACTCCCCAGGGATAGTGAGGTCTTCTGGGCTTGGTGTATTGAGGCCTCCCCTCTCTTCCCCTGCTGGCTGTGGAGGTTTAGCTAATTCAGCTGATCAGCAGGGAGGAACACCAACAGGCTAACCCACTGTCTCTGTCAGACAACAAAACAATATGTGTGTGTTTTGTACTTTTTAAAATTGGTCACAAAAAAAAAAAAATCAGACAGGGGTGAGACAGGGTTGTAATCTGAGTCCAACCCTGTTTGATATCTATAGCGTCAGCTCAGTCAGTGGAAAGCACCAGAGATGCATCTCAAATGGCACCCTATTCCCTACATAGCATACTACTTTTGACTAGAGCTCTATGGGTCCTGGTCAAAAGTTGTGCACTGTAAAGGGAATAGGGTGCCATTTGGGACGTAGCTCAAGATGTACCTTCTTATTAGTCTTCTGCTCAGTGTGTGTGGGTGTGTGTGTGTGTGTGTTAGTAGGGTGATGTGTGATGACAGGGTTGTGTGTATAAACTAAAATGTGAGACCTCCCTTGTGTCTGCTCGCCAGAGGAGGATTTGAATGGGGAGAAGGGGGAAGGTGAGATGGGGGAGGATGTGTTTGATGTCTGAAGGAGGGAGGGAAGATGGAAAGAAGGGAGGAGGTGACAAAGGTGCTCTAGAATTACAGAACCATATCAAGTACAGTATGTGTGTGTGATCCACCTTGTGGCCAGCTGCTCTCTTAGTCACCAGAGCTGTGAATGTGAAGAGGTGTGTGATTGTAGACTGTGTGCATTTGTTTATACATCTGTTTAGTGTTTGTGTGACAAATATACTGTTGTTCCACACTTTCATGACGTGTGTGTGTGTGTGAGCCACAAACCCCACCTCCTACCCCATGACTCGTTCTGACATCACAGACTGTGACCTCATTATGACTGGAAGGCAGCAGAACAGAACTCAAGTCCAAACACACACACTCTCACCTTCTTTCACACATACAACCCCCCCCCCCCCCCCCCCCCTGCAGTTAAAGGAGGACTGAAGAGACAGAAGCTGGAGCCAAGATCAGAGTTCCAGCCTGATAGACAGACAGACCTGGGTAAGGCCAGACAGAACCTAGCCACTGCTAATGTAACACAGGCGTCACTGTGCCTGTATAGAAGTGTACTGTAGCTTCCTTCACTGTCCCAGTCCTCTTACTGCGCTCTAACAAGTGGTTCGCAAACGAGAGACCGCCCGCTTGACAACTGCTTAGCCAGCTACACCACGAAGAGCTAGCAATTCAGCGACAGGAAGGGAGCCATTTCAAGCTGTGGCATTGCGGTATACGATATTAACTCTGTTACACTAACCCTGAGGTATGATGAGGTCAGTGTACCAGATGATTACAAATCAGATGTAAATGTCACATTATTTACCATGTGGAAGTTGGTTCATTCCTGCATTGAGACGACATGAACTCTGTTATTCTCCTGTACAGTGGATTAAGGTGAGCTAAAATAAATCAATCTGCTTTTTTCGTTTAGTGCTCCAACTTTCTACCTCAAATTAGTCCTTTTGGACGTTTTTCTTGGTAAGCTCTTCTCTTGACATGAACTCTGTAAAACTGTCCTGTGTGTGTGTATCTGACCCAGATAGTTGTTCTCTTTGGTAGACTGTGTCCACCAGAGCATTCACTATAGCAGGTTAGCTTACATCCCCTATGTGAATGACTTTGTGTGAGTGAGAATCTGTGTCTGTGTGCCATTTTTAGATGTTTGTGGTACAACCAGTCATTAGCTTCTCTCCTCAGTTCAATGGCTCTTAGAATTAGTTTGTGAGCAGAGGCAGCAGGGTTGTGTGTGTGTCTTTCTCTTCCTGGATTGTGACTCAGTGGTCAGTGTTTGCAGCGTGCACGCACACACTCTGTTTCCGGGAAACTGGCCTGTAAATGATATGTGTGTTTCCGGATCAAACAGAATACCAGCTTGTCAACTATGGACTAGTAGCTCTACTACCTGTGTCATGTTAGCTGATAGGCTAGTTGACTAATGCTCTCTCAGCTGATGGGCTAGTGGAATAATGTTCTGTCAGCTAATTGGCTAGAGTACTAATGTTCTGTCAGCTGACAGGCTAGTGGACTGGTGTTGTCAGCTGATTGGCTAAATATTTTGTCAGTTGATTGGCTAGTGGACTAATGTCATGTTAGTTGATAGGCTGGTAGACTGGTAATGTTCTGTGACCTAATGTTGATTGGTTGTTCCAGGAGCAGCCGGCGTGTAATTGGTGAAGATGTCTGATAATGGGGACATTGAGGACAAGCCCCCAGCCCCGCCCATGAGGAACACCAGCACTCTGATTGGCTCCTGCAGCAAAGATCCCGCCCCCCATGGCTCCAAGCCCCTCCCCCCCAACCCAGAGGACAGGAAGAAGAAAGATCGCTCCATCAGATCCATCCTGACAGGAGGAGGAGACAAGAGTGAGTCCTGTGTGTGCACTCGCACAACGAAGGGAGGTAACCAGGGGGAAGACAGACATCCAAATCCCCCAGGATCCCTTGCGGTAGCTTGCATGGTTAGCCTTCCCATGAGCCTCTCCTCTCTCCCTTTCTCTCCTAATTTTATCTCTCTCTTTATCTCTCTCATAGCCAACAAGAAGAAGGAGCGTCCAGAGATCTCTCTGCCTTCTGATTTTGAACACACCATCCATGTGGGCTTCGATGCGGTCACTGGAGAGTTCACAGTGAGTCCATGTGCTCTACATCTATGCTCTACTAGGGTCTGTCTACGTGCTCGAGATCTAGGGTCTGTATCTAGTAGGGTGTTTAACAATGATTCAGCTGATCAACTATGGCCTGTGTAGAATAGTGGAGGATCCTCAGAGGAGGATGGTGAGGACCATCCTCCTCCGTGAATGTCATACATTTTTTTTAATAAAAAACAAATTTAAAACACCTACTCCCCATTCACACCTGAGACCTTGTAACACTAACGAGTCACATGACACCGGGGAGGGAAAATGGCTAATTGGGCTCAATTTGGACGTTTTCACTTAGGGGTGTACTCACTTTTGTTGACAGCGGTTTAGACATTAATGGCTGTGTTGAGTTATTTTGAGGGGACAGCAAATTTACACTGTTATACAAGCTGTACACTCACTACTTTACATTGTAGCAAAGTGTCATTTCTTCAGTGTTGTCACATGAAAAGATATACTCAAATATTTACAAAAATGTGAGGGGTGTACTCACTTTTGTGATATACTATATACACTGCTCAAAAAAATAAAGGGAACACTAAAATAACACATCCTAGATCTGAATGAATTAAATATTCTTAATAAATACTTTTTTCTTTACATAGTTGAATGTGCTGACAACAAAATCACACAAAAATTATCAATGGAAATCAAATGTATCAACCCATGGAGGTCTGGATTTGGAGTCACACTCAAAATTAAAGTGGAAAACCACACTACAGGCTGATCCAACTTTGATGTAATGTCCTTAAAACAAGTCAAAATGAGCCTCAGTAGTGTGTGTGGCCTCCACGTGCCTGTATGACCTCCCTACAACGCCTGGGCATGCTCCTGATGAGGTGGCGGATGGTCTCCTGAGGGATCTCCTCCCAGACCTGGACTAAAGCATCCGCCAACTCCTGGACAGTCTGTGGTGCAACGTGGCGTTGGTGGATGGAGTGAGACATGATGTCCCAGATGTGCTCAATTGGATTCAGGTCTGGGGAACGGGCGGGCCAGTCCATAGCATCAATGCCTTCCTCTTGCAGGAACTGCTGACACACTCCAGTCACACTACTGAGCCTCATTTTGACTTGTTTTAAGGACATTACATCAAAGTTGGATCAGCCTGTAGTGTGGTTTTCCACTTTAATTTTGAGTGTGACTCCAAATCCAGACCTCCATGGGTTGATAAATTTGATTTCCATTGATACATTTTTGTGTGATTTTGTTGTCAGCACATTCAACTATGTAAAGAAAAAAGTATTTAATAAGAATATTTCATTCATTCAGATCTAGGATGTGTTATTTTAGTGTTCCCTTTATTTTTTTGAGCAGTGTACACAGTGAGGAAAAAAAGTATTTGATCCCCTGCTGATTTTGTACGTTTGCCCACTGACAAAGAAATGATCAGTCTAATTTTGCAGAGGGGTCAAATACTTATTTCCCTCATTAAAATGCAAATCAATTTATAACATTTTTGACATGTGTTTTTCTGGATTTTTGTTGTTGTTATTCTCTCTCACTGTTCAAATAAACATACCATTAAAATTATAGACTGATCATTTCTTTGTCAGTGGGCAAACGTACAAAATCAGCAGGGGATCAAATACTTTTTTCCCTCACTGTGTACATATTAATATATTAATGCACTACTTTTGACTAGAGTCCTATGGGCCCTTGTCAAAATGTGTGCACTTTATAGGGAATATGGAACCATTTCAGACGCATCCTCTCTATTTCATTATTACCCTCAATGCCTCTTGCTCCCTCTCTGTCTGTCATAGGGGGAGATCTTAGGAGGAATGGAGCGAGTGAGTAGAGGGAAGCAGAGTGGGGGATGATACTGTAGGATGGAGATATGACCCAGTTCTCTGACCACTGCAGACACGACATCTCTCTCTTGTTACTAACATTGTGTGTGTAGGGCATGCCGGAGCAATGGGCTCGGTTGCTCCAGACCTCTAACATCACCAAGCTGGAACAGAAGAAGAATCCTCAGGCTGTCCTTGATGTTCTCAAATTCTATGACTCCAAGGAGACCAACAACAGCCAGAAATACATGAGCTTTACAGGTACACACACACTAGCATGTATACACACACACACATTCAGATGTTAACACACACTATTTGTCAGAACACACACACCATTTGTCTTGTTTTCTCCTCCTTTATCCTGTTTTCCTTCTCCTCTACAGACAAGAGTTCAGACAACTACAGCTGTTCCAACACTGCCGTAAGTCTCCTGACACACCCTATTTAATTATACATTTTTTATTTAACCTTTATTTAACTAGGCAAGTCAGTTAAGAACAAATTATTATTTACAATGACGGCCTACCCCAGCCAAACCCGGACGACGCTGGGCCAATTCTGTGCTGCCCTATGGGACTCCCAATCATGGCCGAATGTGATACAGCCTGGATTCGAACCAGGGACTGTTGTGACAGCACTGAGATACAGTGCCTTAGACTGCTGCGCCACCTGGGAGCCCCTAATCATATATAGTGCACAACTTTTGATCAGGGCCCATCACCACAATTCTGTCTAGAGCCCTATGAGCCATGGTAGGGCACTATATAAGGAATAGGGTGCATTTTGATAGGAACATATCTCAACTATCAATGTGTGTTTAGAGCATCTGCCATAGATGAAGAATGGCAAAAAGGAGGGATAGAGAAAAATGGGATAAACAGAGAGAATGAGAGGTGGAGATAAGAGATGGTGGAAGAGAGAGCAGAGGACAAAATGGAGAGGTATGCCAATCAACAGTCCTTGAGATGCATTCCCTGGCTCTACTTCTCCCTCTCTCTTTACCTCTCCATCCCTCATTCCCTCCCTTTGTCTGCACTGTCTGGGAATCAATATATTTTCCTCCATTCACCTTCTCTATCTGCCTGGCTGTCAGTCAGTCAGAAGGAGAAGAAAGGGGGAGATGGAGAAGGAGTGAGTATTAACAACAGGAAAAGAAAGTGAGCTAACTGAAAGTGATGTCACATCCTCTTCAGAGCTCCAAGGCTGTGTCAGAGACGCCTGCCATAGCAACCGTATCTGAGGACGAGGAAGATGAGGCCACGCCCCCTCCTGTTGTCGCTCCCCGACCAGAACACACCAAATCAGTAAGACACACGCCACACACATACACTCAGCCCCCTGGCTCCAGACAAGGTAAATAAAGTCACACTATCCTTGTGCTGCTCCTCACTAACAGACTCAGCATTGTGTGTGTGTGTGTGTGTGTGTGTGTGTGTGTGTGTGTGTGTGTGTGTGTGTGTGTGTGTGTGTGTGTGTGTGTGTGTGTGTGTGACGATCATGGGCGGCAGCAGGGGGCTGAATTTAGATACTAAACTCACACTGCCTCTCTGTTCACTCTGTTGTCACAGAAAACACACACACACACACACACACACCAGAGAAATCCCCTAGAGAAGTCTGTTCTCTGATTGGCTGAGAGGGGTCTTTTCTTTCGGTCCGAACTGAAGTGGCGTCTCAGACAGGGCTACTGCCATGGCGCCACTGTTGCCACGGTGATTTAGCAGCTTAGCGCACCTGACTGGGACACACAGACACAGTAAAATAAGGAACAGTAACTGTAACTGAGTTGGTTTGGTGGACCACCAATTGCATAAGCTATAGCTCAGAAGGCTAACATTGTCCTTCTCTCCCTTCTTTCACCCTCCCTCCCTCCCTCCCTCCCTCCCTCCCTCCCTCCCTCCCTCCCTCCCTCCCTCCCTCCCTCCCTCCCTCTCTCCTTCCCTCCTCCTCTCTTTCTCAGATATACACTCGTTCTGTGATAGATCCCCTCCCAGCTCCTCCCACCAGAGACGTTGCCACGTCGCCTATCTCCCCCCCACCTCCGGAGGGCGCCACCTCCGCCATCACACCCCCCACTAGCCCCACCCCTAGTCCTGCTCCTGGCCCCTCCCTGCCACGCCCCGCAGACAAAACACGCAAGAAGAAGATGTCTGATGAAGAGATACTGGAGAAACTGCGTAAGTAACGCATGCACAGACACACACAGCTAGTCTGAAAGTTGCAATAGAAGTAAACTGCACTGGCTGCTGGTTTCAGATCCCTTGTACTATCTCCTGTCATTGTTCCGTAAGATATTCTGTAGTGATGAATGGTGTGTGTACTCTGTAATCCATTGGGTGAGGTGTGTGTGTGTGTGTGTGTATAACTAGTTCAACTATATCATCCTATGATGCTCCATGCCTCAGATGTACTCAGGTCTCCCTCTACTGGTAAGAAACAATACTGTCACTCAGACATCCTCCTACCCTCCTACCCTCCCGTCCAACCCTGGCATCTGATTGGTCCTCTTCTCTCTCTACTGTCCAATCTCCTGGAGTTACTGAGTGATGCTGTTAAATTGAGCATCTGACAGTCTCACCTCCAACTGTGGACCTAACAAGATGTTCTGTCTGTTACTGTCTCTTTTTCTCTCTCTCCTCCTCTCCCTCTCTCACCATCTGTCTGAGTCCGACCAGCATGTCTTTGACCTGACCCTGACAGCCGTGGTCCTACAGTGGTTTTAAAGTGAAATCTCTGAGAGTCTCTGTACTGTAATGGTCCCACTTCTGCCTCTATGCCTCTTCTCTGTTTCCCTGTCTGTCTGTCTCTCTCTGACTCTTCACTCTGTCTTTCTGTTTCATTTATCAAATCAAATTTATTTATATAGCCCTTCGTACATCAGCTGATATCTCAAAGTGCTGTACAGAAACCCAGCCTAAAACCCCAAACAGCAAGCAATGCAGGTGTAGAAGCACGGTGGCTAGGAAAAACTCTCTAGAAAGGCCAAAACATAGGAAGAAACCTGGAGAGGAACCAGGCTATTTATTAACCTCACTTCTTTCCCTTCCTCCCTCCTCTCAGGGAGTATAGTCAGTGTGGGAGACCCCAAGAAGAAATACACGCGCTTCGAGAAGATCGGACAGGGGTGAGTCTACACAACACACACACACACACACACACACACACACACACACACACACACTTCACTTCTTCACTTCACTTCTTCACTTTGAAATGAAAGAAGTCTCTCTCCCCTCCTCTATTTCCTTCTCCCTCCAGTGCGTCAGGTACGGTATATACAGCCATAGACATCGCTACAGGCCAGGAGGTGGCCATTAAACAGATGAACCTGCAGCAGCAGCCGAAGAAGGAGCTCATCATCAACGAGATCCTGGTCATGAGGGAAAACAAGAACCCCAACATTGTTAACTACCTGGACAGGTGAGACACACACACACATCGTTTACTAGACAGGTGAGACACGCTTACAAACACACACACTCCTAAACGCACACATTGACATGTAAACACACATATTAGTTGTGAGGACTAGATATCTTCATCTTGTCTTTCGGCTTCTTCTTTTTCACACACAGACAGACCCTAACCGTCCCTCACATCCTCTATCTTCCCCTTACCATTGACGAACTGGTACAGTGGTGATATTTGATGTTACCATGGTAACATGGGTGTGGTTGTTGTGTTTCTGTAGTTACCTGGTGGGGGAGGAACTATGGGTAGTGATGGAGTATCTGGCTGGAGGTTCTCTGACTGACGTTGTCACGGAAACATGTATGGACGAGGCTCAGATCGCTGCTGTGTGTCGGGAGGTCAGTGCTGCTGTGTGTGTGTGTACATGGCTTGTCGGCCTGCTTTCTAATTCAGAAAGTGATGCTTTAAGCACTTTTGTACATCTCTCTCTCTCTCTCTCTCTCTCTCTCCAGTGTCTGCAGGCCTTGGAGTTCCTCCATTCTAACCAGGTGATCCATCGTGACATCAAGAGTGACAACATCCTTCTGGGAATAGACGGATCAGTGAAACTCAGTATGTAACACACTTAGGGTTGGAGATGGGGGCATTAATGTGCAGTGTCTCCATTTGACCAGCAGAGGGAGCTCATAGTCTGTGTTCTAATGCAGCACTACCACTGTGCCATTGCATATTTAGTCTTATATAGTGCATTAGAGTGCAATGACCTATTCTAACATGTGTGTTCTCTCTCTCCTCTCTAGCTGACTTTGGGTTCTGTGCCCAGATCACTCCAGAGCAGAGTAAGAGGAGCACCATGGTGGGGACTCCCTATTGGATGGCTCCAGAGGTGGTGACCAGGAAGGCTTACGGTCCTAAAGTTGACATCTGGTCTCTAGGCATCATGGCTATAGAGATGGTGGAGGGAGAACCCCCTTACCTCAATGAAAACCCACTCAGGGTAAGAGGTAGAGAGAGAGCGAATGTGTGTGTGTGTCTCTCTGTCTTTGTGTGTCTATAACGGCCCCTGTCTGTCCTGTCCTATCTCCTAGGCGTTGTATCTGATTGCGACCAACGGGACTCCAGAGCTTCAGAACCCAGAGAAACTGTCCTCAGTCTTCAGAGACTTCCTCACCTGTTGCCTGGAAATGGATGTGGAGAAGCGAGGGAGCGCTAATGACCTACTACAGGTAGAGAGAGAGAGAGAGACAGACAGATAGAGAGAGAGAGGAGCATAAGGTTGGTTTCTGCATCAAACCACATGACTAGTTTTACCACTAATAAAACTAAACCTATCTTTCCTCTCCTCGTTTTCCTCTCTTCTCTCCTCTCCTCCTCCTCCACAGCACCAGTTCTTGAAGGTGGCCAAGCCTTTATCCAGTCTGACTCCTCTCATCCTGGCAGCCAAAGAAGCAGCCAAGGCTAACCGCTAACCTGCTAGATGCTAGCACAATGGATTCCCCCCCCCCCCCCCCCCCCCTCGCCTATGGACCCAGACAGGGGGTGTTTCAGGGTGTCCCATCCCCCTCAAACCCTTGACCTATCATGGTGACTGTGGGAAGGACGCTCTTACTGATGTCATTGCTGGTACAAATACACTGATCGGATTGGAGAAAAGTTCCAGGCCCAAAGACTCATGGGAATTGTAGTTTCAGCAGGAAAGTGTCTGAACTCTCAACAGACAGTGGCTCTGGACTGGATCTGATCTGACCTTTGAACTGTTTGTTTGTTTATGTCTGACTGTTATTTTCATGTGTTTAGGTGTTTTGTTTTGGGGAGAAGTGATTGGTTGATTACAGTGTAATGAAGAGACGCAAAGTGGTACTGTTATTGTCTAAGTCCCAAACGGCACCATAGACCCTAAATAGTGCACTACTTTTGTCAAAAATAGGGTGCCATTTGGGACAGTCTTTCAGTCTGATCAAACGTTGGAATGTCAAACGTATCTCCTTATCTCTTCTCCTCTCTCGCTCTCCCTCTTTCTCTCTCTCTGTCTGGCTGACTGAGATGACACGCATGACACCTTTTTTATGGAATGTCTAAAATCATAATAATAATAATACAAATGGTGATGATGATGATGGTACATGAAGGATGCCTGTGTATGATACAGTATAGAAGAACATATCTAAATCCTATTTTTCCAGTACAATCGGTATGGTACAATGTTGGACTGGTACTAGTCCCAAACTTCTGAAGAGAGTATGTACATTACATGTGAAAAAACGGCATAAAAACCCAACTAAAACAACCAGAAAAATATTGTCTGCTTTCTTTGTTTAGCAACGTGTTTTTCTTTATTCAGATGGAGTTGAAGAATACCAAGGTACCAATAAGAAGTATACTTTCTACTAGGAGGTTTGTTCTGTTTTTAAAACGTAGCTTTAACTACCCTCGGCCTTAAACTGTCTCACCGGTGGAAGAGTTCTAGCAGACAGTTGGACAGCCTCTAGTCTCTAGTGCTCTGCACGCTCCTCTAGTGCTCTGCACGCTCCTCTAGTGCTCTGCACGCTCCTCTGGTGCTCTGCACGCTCCTCTGGTGCTCTGCACGCTCCTCTAGTGCTCTGCACGCTCCTCTAGTGCTCTGCACGCTCCTCTAGTGCTCTGCACGCTCCTCTGGTGCTCTGCACGCTCCTCTAGTGCTCTGCACGCTCCTCTAGTGCTCTGCACGCTCCTCTGGTGCTCTGCACGCTCCTTTAGTGCTCTGCACACTCCTCTGGTGCTCTACACGCTCCTCTAGTGCTCTACACGCTCCTCTGGTGCTCTGCACGCTCCTCTGGTGCTCTGCACGCTCCTCTGGTGCTCTGCACGCTCCTCTGGTGCTCTGCACGCTCCTCTGGTGCTCTACACGCTCCTCTGGTGCTCTGCACGCTCCTCTAGTGCTCTGCACGCTCCTGCGGCTGTGAGAAGAGGCTAGACAACCTTCAAATCTTTTCAGTTCCCCAGAATACTATAGTCCACCTGAGGTTAGACCGGTTTAGAACGGGGATGGACTGTGTTGAACTGGTTCAGACCAGTTAGGATAAGGGTGGCGATAGTTATTGAAGTCTTCTCTTTCCTGTGTATTATAGACATAATTATGATGCTTATAAAAGTCTTATTTTGACTGAGACAAATCTCTATTATGGAGAGAGTCTGTCTGTCTCGGTCTGTTGGGTGTACCCCTGGTTAGGTCTGTTTATATAAAGTGTTATTGTAAGTGTTTCTCCTCCTCTGGGTGGGGTTCTTATCTGAATGGGAAATAAGACTCAAGACACTGATTCAACTGGTAATTACTGTTGCCACAGTCTTAATCTGCCTGGCTAGACAAAGGGTATGTGTGTGTCTGTGTCGCAACCCACCAGCTCTTTATTTCCCTCTCGCTGCCTCGTTTATCTGTCTCTGTCTATTCCTCGATCTCTGGGAGAATCTCAATTGCATACTCCTTGCATCCTCACTCATTGCCTCCTACTCAAAATCCATTGGATGAAAAAGCCATAGGTTTAACCCCTCTGGCCTTCTCCATCGCCCATGTACTATTGTCATTACATTAATGTGTTACAGATTACAAAGAGCTTCACTGCCCAAGATTAGAGGTGCACCCACACACTTTAGCCTAGGCTACTAAATAATGATAAACTAGACTATAACACTTTAAAATCGGTGTGGTTAAATCCGTTATGTTGCATCCCTCTAGCCTGAGCTTCAAACAACAACCTTTTCATTCGCTGCCAAAGAACGAGCGTAATAGTTTCAGCCTATTTGGATCATTATTCCTTACTGTGTAATTATAGATGCATGTGCTGTTGGCAACAGGTGGGAGTGGCCGTCTCTCTCTCTCTCTCTCTCTCTCTCTCTCTCTCTTTCTCTCTCTCTCTCTCTCTCTAAGGTTCTTTCTCTGGCGCGAGACAGACGCGGCTGTTATTATACCACCACCAGACTGCAGGAGGCTGCGGCAACACAGATCGCGTGCTTTTTTTTTCTAAACGGATAAACAGACAGATAAAATAATAACATAATAACAACGGACGAGTAGCTGTTATAATCACCGTCCGGTAAGTCTGGAATATATTGTTGCCTGGTGGTAATAGGATTATTGTTTTTTCTTGTTTTATTATTAGTTAACGAGTCCCATGTATTTAAAGGCAGATCATCCTCTCTTGCGCTAGAGACAACCTACTGCAACACTGTCACGGTAAAACAGTAGTTTACTGGGCTATTCTACAAATAGATAAATAAAACGACGACTGACTGACTATTCGTTAGTATTCATGAATAGGCTGTAGGTTGACCATTGAACACTCTGATCATAACAGTTGATTGAATGAAGATTGATAGATTGCGTTTGCTGCTGTGTAGAGCCGTCATTGTCTCCGGAGTGACCGACCGTTAAATTGACCGGGAGATTTCTAGATTTACCAGATCTATCTAACGGTCTGTTTGTTTCAGGGTCCGCTCTTTTTTGATTATGTTGGGTATGTGACAGCCCGGGAATATGTGGGTACATAGCATAGCCTACATATATCTCTCTCGCGCTCCCTCTCGTTCCCCCCTCTGTCCACGAATAGCCTGGTTGCTGTATTAGGTTAGATATTGCATTGGTGCTGTGATAGGTCTTGGTGCTGGGGTAGGTCAACTGCTTCTGGGATTGGTGCTGGTGTATTGGGTTGAAGATTTGTATCCGTGCCTGGTGTATTGGTGCTCAGCTTGGATGGGAGGCCTATTGGTGCTGGTGTATAGCTGGTGATGATGATGGGGTGATGCTGGGAGAGAATGAATGAACAACGGAGACAACAGAGAGTCACTGTTAAGTTTAACACTGTTTATTTATAGACACACACATACTGTCTGTAGCCCTTGCCTAAGGTCATTGTTAAGCCTACTGTACAGGGCAGATGGTGTATAGTAGGCCATATAACAATAAGAATGGGTAGAACGGGAATCCCCTTTCAACGTCAGGCATTGTGAGTGTATGAGTTTACCAGTCATTGACAAGGTCAGGGGTTCCATGTCTGTTCTACTCAGTCTAATTCTACGGTTTAGGCTACTCTCCAAAGTACAGAATCATTCTACTTCTACTAGTCAACTGGCATTAATGATACATTAATACAAACATCGAAACATCATCCACTGTATCCATGCAGATGATGAGCAAAACATCACATCTTCCTTCATAACTCTTTTCTCGCTCTCTCTGTCCTTTCTGGGTTAGTGGTTTTGTTGGTCCAGTTCTCTCAGGGTTTTATTGACCTTGCATCCTATAGCTGCTGGTACAACACCAGCCCATCCTACCATATACAGTATGTCTGACTGTTTGTTGCTGTTTGTTTCCTGCTGTGTTTCTACAGGGTTTGTGTGTGTAATGAGTGAGCTGTAAGAATTTCCTCTTGTAGGACAATAAACCTCAATCTAATCTTTACCTGGACCTCAGATCAGCTTAGTCACTGTCTCTTTCTCTCCTTTTTACATCAAATCTCTTTTTTTAAATTTTTACCATAGAGAGCATTAATACATTGACCCGGTATGGCACCTTCACGATTTGCCTAAATGTACCTGTTTGGGTAGCCTACCTGATTGGTTGATTGTTTGTCTGATAGGTAGTAGGCCTTCAGCTCTCCTATATTTACCCTCATCTCTTTCCCTAGTCTTAATATCTTCTATCCTATCCACTCTAACCGGAAGACAAGTACTCCCTCTCTCCCTTCCTCCTTCCCCCACCCCTCTTTCTCTAACTACCTTCAGGTCTTAGGTCAGTGCACAGGATGGAGTGTTAGATCAGTGGAGACAGTGTATAGTGTTGTAGATGGAGTGTTAGATCAGTGGAGACAGTGTAGAGTGTTGTAGATGGAGTGTTAGATTAGTGGAGACAGTGTAGAGTGCTGTAGATGGAGTGTTAGATTAGTGGAGACAGTGCAGAGTGCTGTAGATGGGGTGTTAGATTAGTGGAGACAGTGTAGAGTGTTGTAGATGGGGTGTTAGATTAGTGGAGACAGTGCAGAGTGCTGTAGATGGGGTGTTAGGTTAGTGGAGACAGTGTAGAGTGTTGTAGATGGGGTGTTAGATTAGTGGAGACAGTGTAGAGTGCTGTAGATGGGGTGTTAGATTAGTGGAGACAGTGTATAGTGCTGTAGATGGGGTGTTAGATCAGTGGAGACAGTGCAGAGTGCAGTAGATGGGGTGTTAGGTCAGTGGAGACAGTGTAGAGTGCTGTAGATGGGGTGTTAGATCAGTGGAGACAGTGTAGAGTGCTGTAGATGGGGTGTTAGATCAGTGGAGACAGTGTAGAGTGCTGTAGATGCAATATTAGATCAGTGGAGACAGTGTAGAGTGCTGCAGATGGGGTGTTAGATCAGTGGAGACAGTGTAGAGTGCTGTAGATGGGGTGTTAGATCAGTGGAGACAGTGTAGAGTGCTGTAGATGGAACATTAGATCAGTGAAGACAGTGTAGAGTGCTGCAGATGGGGTGTTAGATCAGTGGAGACAGTGTAGAGTGCTGTAGATGGGGTGTAAGATCAGTGGAGACAGTGTAGAGTGCTGTAGATGGAACATTAGATCAGTGGAGACAGTGTAGAGTGCTGTAGATGGGGTGTTAGATCAGTGGAGACAGTGTAGAGTGCTGTAGATGGGGTGTTAGGTCAGTGTAGACAGTGTAGAGTGCTGTAGATGGGGTGTTAGATCAGTGGAGTCAGTGTAGAGTGCTGTAGATCGAATATTAGATCAGTGGAGACAGTGTAGAGTGCTGCAGATGGGGTGTTAGATCAGTGGAGACAGTGTAGAGTGCTGTAGATGGGGTGTTAGATCAGTGGAGACAGTGTAGAGTGCTGTAGATGGAACATTAGATCAGTGGAGACAGTGTAGAGTGCTGTAGATGGGGTGCATGATCAGTGGAGACAGTGTAGAGTACTGTAGATGGAATATTAGATCAGTGGAGACAGTGTAGAGTGCTGTAAATAGAACATTAGATCAGTGGAGACAGTGTAGAGTGCTGTAGATGGGGTGTTAGGTCAGTGGAGACAGTGTAGAGTGCTGTAGATGGGGTGTTAGATCAGTGGAGACAGTGTAGAGTGCTGTAGATGGAATATTAGATCAGTGGAGACAGTGTAGAGTGCTGTAGATGGAATATTAGACCAGTGGAGACAGTGTCGAGTGCTGTAGATGGAATATTAGATCAGTGGAGACAGTGTAGAGTGCTGTAGATGGGGTGTAAGATCAGTGGAGACAGTGTAGAGTGCTGTAGATGGAATTTAAGATCAGTGGAAACAGTGTAGAGTGCTGTAGATGGAATATTAGATCAGTGGAAACAGTGTAGAGTGCTGTAGATGGGGTGTTAGATCAGTGGAGACAGTGTAGAGTGCTGTAGATGGGGTGTTAGATCAGTGGAGACAGTGTAGAGTGCTGTAGATGGAACATTAGATCAGTGGAGACAGTGTAGAGTGCTGTAGATGGGGTGTTAGATCAGTGGAGACAGTGTAGAGTGCTGTAGATGGAATATTAGATCAGTGGAGACAGTATAGAGTGCTGTAGATGGAATATTAGATCAGTGGAGACAGTGTAGAGTGCTGTAGATAGAACATTAGATCAGTGGAGACAGTGTAGAGTGCTGTAGATGGGATGTTAGATCAGTGGAGACAGTATAGAGTGCTGTAGATGGAATATTAGATCAGTGGAGACAGTATAGAGTGCTGTAGATGGAATATTAGATCAGTGGAGACAGTGTAGAGTGCTGTAGATAGAACATTAGATCAGTGGAGACAGTGTAGAGTGCTGTAGATGGGGTGTTAGATCAGTGGAGACAGTATAGAGTGCTGTAGATGGGGTGTTAGATCAGTGGAGACAGTATAGAGTGCTGTAGATGGAACATTAGATCAGTGGAGACAGTGTAGAGTGCTGTAGATGGAACATTAGATCAGTGGAGACAGTGTAGAGTGCTGTAGATGGGTTGTTAGATCAGTGGAGACAGTGTAGAGTGCTGTAGATGTTTGTTCGGTGACCTGGTTTTAAGTAGACTAGATACAGTATGTTAGTGTTTAAAAAGGAGCTGGATGCAGCTCAGTGTTGATGGATGGAGCTCAGTGTTGATGGATGGAGCTCAGGGCTGGAGAAGGGAGGCCATTTTGGATGTGTCCAAAGATACAGTAGGGCCTAGATTCAAATCGGACCATGGGAGATCGTGATAGCTAGTGACATTTAAAGGTAATTCATTTCCAGTTGAGCCAGCATATGCAGCTTGTACTGTGAATGCGGTTTTCCAAACGCGGATACGTAGCCTTTAAAAGGTTCATAGCTGAAAGGGGCAATTGGATTGAATCTAGTCCTAGGTCTACTAGCTTTCCTCTGGTAAATCCTGGTCTGTTGGTAAACTTATGAATTGCCTACATCATCTACTAAAGTCTCTCTAAGCTTATGTTTTGGGTTGTGATGGGGTACAACAGTTGAATTAAACTCATAAGGCATTTATAAATTCTTCAAGAAATAAATGGGTAAATATCATACCTTTTCCAAAAATGGATGTAGAAATTACAGATTGCCCATTTAAGCTCCCATCTCTCTCTCTCTCTCTCTCTCTCTCTCATTCCACAGCTCTCCTCCAATACCGAATATACTACTGGGACCAAAAAAAGAAACATTCCATCTTTCCTGTTCCGTCTGTCTCTCTCTCCTTCCCTTCCTTTCTGCCTCTCTTCCCCTCTCTCCCCCTCCTTTCCTTCTCTCTCTGTGATGAGGGGCTGTGGCTGAGGCTGTGGGTGAGGGTCTGTGTCCAGTCTGAAGCTGGGGAAGCTAAAGGTGGTGCGGCGGCAGCTGCTGCAGAGGTAAACTACTAGTGTGTGTGTTGTCTTGAGTAGAAGATTCCATTCTAAATGATAGATGATACAGTACTATAGTATAACCTGTCGTTAACAGGTATAATAGTATTGTTATAGAATTCTAGTGTGTTGTTCTCAGGTGATATTATAGTATTATTGTAGTATATTCTTGTATATTGCGTTATATTTTAGTATTATTGTAATATATTCTTGTATATTGCATTATATTGTAGTATTATTGTGCTTTTATCTAGGTATGAGCACCAGCCGTTTGTGTCATGTCTGGCTGGTCTATACGGCTGTCAATGGAGACGCTACCAGAGGGCCAAGTCACAGCCCGGGGAGAGCTGCTGCAGCAGGGTAGGCTATACACACACAGAAGCTCGCTCGCACACACACACACACACACACACACACACACACACACACACACACACACACACAGACTCAGACTCAGACTCAGACTCAGACTCAGACACGTGCACAGATAGGGCTCAACCAGTGTCCTCTCATGAAAAAGTGTCCTTGCAGCCTACATGTGGATGTAGCCTACTTTTTCGTTCTGTTGTCGAAATTTGAATTGTAACATCAAAATAGCTAATTTCATAAACTCTTGAATCTGAGAAAATCTGAGAAAATAAGAGGCAGATATACTGCAGTGTGTTTGTCATTTTACTGAACTATGTCTTTACAGGAAAAATTACACTCTTTCTCTGACTCCCTCACTCTAACTCTCGCTCTCTCTGACACCCCCCTCTCTCCCTCCACCCCCCCTCCCTCTCTCCTTCCCTCCCTCCCTCCACCCTCCCTCACCCTCTCCCCCATCTCTCTCTCCTCCAGGTGGAGTGTGGGAGCGTGGTTTTCCTGGTCCTGACCTTCCTCCTCTTTCTCCTCCAGGTGGAGTGTGGGAGCGTGGTTTTCCTGGTCCTGACCTTCCTCCTCTCTCCCCTCCAGGTGGAGTGTGGGAGTGTGGTTTTCCTGGTCCTGACCTTCCTCCTCTTTTTCCTCCAGGTGGAGTGTGGGAGAGTGGTTTTCCTGGTCCTGACCTTCCTCCTCTCTCCCCTCCAGGTGGAGTGTGGGAGTGTGGTTTTCCTGGTCCTGACCTTCCTCCTCTCTCTCCTCCAGGTGGAGTGTGGGAGCGTGGTTTTCCTGGTCCTGACCTTCCTCCTCTCCTCTCTGTTCCTCTACTTCTGGAGCCAGGCTCACAACGATTACAATGACTTTGACTGGTGGGTCACACACACACATACATACACCAGCGCACGACACACAAACACACCACACACACACACACACACACACACACACACACACACACTGATTGTACTAAACTCAGCAAAAAAAGAAACGTCCCCTCTCACTGTCAACTGTGTTTATTTTCAGCAAACCTAACATGTGTAAAAATGTATATGAACATAACAAGATTCAACAACTGAGACATAAACTGAACAAGTTCAACAGACATGTGACTAACAGAAATGGAATAATGTGTCCCTGAACAAAGGGGGGGCTCAAAATCAAAAGTAACAGTCAGTATCTGGTGTGGCCACCAGCTGCATTAAGTACTGCAGTGCATCTCCTCCTCATTGACTGCACCAGATTTGCCAGTTCTTGCTGTGAGATGTTACCTCACTCTTCCACCAAGGCTCCTGCAAGTTCCTGGACATTTCTCGGGGGAATGGCTCTAGCCCTCACCCTCCGATGCAACAGGTCACAGACGTGCTCAATGGGATTGAGATCCGAGCTCTTCGCTGGCCATAGCAGAACACTGACATTCCTGTCTTGCAGGAAATCACGCACAGAATGAGCAGTATGGCTGGTGGCATTGTCATGCTGGAGGGTCATGCCAGGATGGGCCTGCAGGAAGGGTACCACATGAGGGAGGAGGATGTCTTCCCTGTAACGCACAGTGTTGAGATTGCCTGCAACAACAAGATCAGTTTGATGATGCTGTGACACACCGCCCCAGACCATGACGGACCCTCCACCTCCAAATTGATCCCGCTCCAGAGTACAGTCCTCGGTGTAACGCTGATTCCTTCAACGATAAACGCAAATCCGACCATCACCCCTGGTGAGACAAAACCACGACTCGTCAGTGAAGAGCACTTTTTGCCAGTCCTGTCTGGTCCAGCGACAGTGTGTTTTTGCCCATAGGCGACGTTGTTGCCTGTGATGTCTGGTGAGGACCTGCCTTACAACAGGCCTACAAGCCCTCAGTCCAGCCTCTCTCAGCCTATTGTGGACTATTGTGGACAGTGTGAGCACTGATGGAGGGATTGTGTGTTCCTGGTGTAACTCTGGCAGTTGTTGCCATCCTGTACCTGTCCTACAGGTGTGATGTTCGGATGTACTGATCCTGTGCAGGTGTTGTTACACGTGGTCTGCCACTGCGAGGACGATAAGGCGTCTCACAGTACGGACATTGCAATTTATTGCCCTGGCCACATCTGCAGTCCTCATGCCTCCTTGCAGCATGCCTACGTTCACGCAGATGAGCAGGGACCCTGGGAATCTTTCTTTTAGTGTTTTTCAGAGTCAGTAGAAAGGCCTCTTTAGTGTCCTAAGTTTTCATAACTGTGACCTTAATTACCTACCGCCTGTAAGCTGTTAGTGTCTTAATGGCCGTTCCACATGTTCGTTAATAATTATTATTTATCGTTCATTGAACAAGCATGGGAAATATCTGGGAAGTTATTTGGATTGAGTTTATATGTTTGCATTGCAGGTTTAAATTTGAGACTCTGGGATTCTGGTTCCCCTGGTCTCTGGTGCTGCTGGTTGTTGCTGCTGCTCTGTTCACCTACATCTCTCTGCTGCTGGTGAGAACTAGTACTACTACTATAAATACTGCTATACTTATACTACTGATATTACTGTACTATTACTACTACTATACTACTACTGCTGCTCATTTAACCTACATCTCTCTGCTACTGGTGAGAACTAGTAATAATACTATACTTATATTACTACTATTACTATAATATTATTACTACTATACTATTGCTGTTGCTAGTAACTATAGTACTATCACTATACTACTACTGATGCTGTCTTCAGTACTACTACATTACTATACAACAGTACTACTGCTGCTCTCTTCAGTACTACAACATTACTATACAACTGTACTACTCCTGCTCTCTTCAGTACTACTACATTACTATAAACCTGTACTACCCCTTCTCTCTTCAGTACTACTACATTACTATACAACAGTACTACTGCTGCTCTGTTAATCTACGTCTCTCTGTTGTTGTCTTGCAGGTACTAGCAGTGTGTTTACTGTCTGAGGGACAGAGGTTGTACCTTCACTGGAGTCACAAGGTATCTCCTATCATCCATGTAGTACAGCACACATTCAACATCTGTGAAGCAGCACAGACTGATCAGGATGACCCATGTTGATTAGTCCTTTGTTATTTTTCTGTGTTAGATGGGGATCGTGGTGACCATGGCGTTCTCTGTCAGTGCCACGGCCGTTCTCTCTGAGGTGTGGAGTAAAGAGTGGAAGACCCTTCTCCTCTCCCTGCAGGTTGGCCAGTCTAGCTGTCTCAGACCAATCACATCAAGCGACCCAAAGCAACAATGTGAAATGTGTATGTTCAGTTGTCTGCATTGTGATATGAACCTTTCTCTCCCTCCCTTTCTCTATCCCCCTCCTGATTGGCTAGGTCACAGCCCCCTTTCTTCAGGTAGGCGGGGTTTTATTGATGACTCTCCTGTCCTGGCCAATTGCGCTGCACTTTTTTCGTATGAACAAGAGAGGTAAGTGCTCCGATTGGCTGCTGTAAAATAAGTCCAGGTTCTGGTCGTGTTTCAAAGCCTGGACAGGTATTGTACGTATCAGCTAATCACATCTACATGTACAGTACGTTATAGCAACCTAGTGGCCAACTGCACGGTCAATGATGTTGCATGCAACCATTGATTGATGTATGCAACGTCTGAGCAGAGGAAGGCAACCTCTATTGACTGAGACTGAGTAGGAACTTTTCAGAGTTATAAAAGCCTGCATAGACACTGGCGTTACGCACACTGTCCTTCACCCTCTCTCTGTCTCTTTGTCTTTCCACCTCTCGCTCTCTCTTGTTCCTCTGTCATCTCCATGGTCACTGTTCTGAGTCGTCGTGGTGACGTTAAGCTGTAGGTGCACTAGCTGACTCATGTCTGGCCTCTCTGTGGAGGATAATGACACACACACACACCTAGAGCCCTGTCAGGTGTACAGTAGTCTGATTAAAGGGGCAATCTGCAGTTCACACAATAACAAAGCACCTATCCGCCACCTATTTTGGTAAACATCTAAAGGATGGGGCTGGAGAAATGTAACCACTCTCATTACATTCATAGACCAAGCGTTTATAAATTCATGAGGCATTTATAAATTCTTCAAGCAATCAATGGGTAAAAAATATATGGATCTAGAAATCACAGATTTCCCCTTTAAGCTCTGATTTCATCATTAAGACTTGTATAACTCTACAATTAGAACACTGGACCTGCTAGACTTGTTCCAGTATGAGGTTGTTTTGAAATATATTCTCTCTCTCTCTTTCTGTCTCTCTCAAGTGCATCAAGTGTGTCTGTTGGGTGGGTACATGAGTGCATTGTTCAGTCTGTACCTGGTTCCTCTGGCCATGTATTCTCCCTGCATCAGAGAAGCTGGAACCCTGGGGCCAAAACCAACACTCCTCGGACACAGAGGAGCTCCCATGGTAGGACCAACCTATCATAAATCTATCATCACAGCTTCATACTACTCAATGATTCAGTAGCACCCAGAGCAGCATGGTATGACCAATCACACTATCATACACTGTCAAGATCAATATTATCCCTAGATATCAGTACTACCACTTGCAGTAAACAGTAAGATGACACAGAGAAGCTCCCATGGTACAACCATGGCACAACCAGTCACATTATCAACATGATCCCTATCTATCAATAACTTCATTATCAATATTATATCTATCAATTACATCATTATCACTATTATAACTATCTATCAATAACTTCAATATCAATATTATCACTATCTATCAATAACTTCATTATCAATATTATCACGATCTTTCAATAACATCATTATCAATATTATAAATATATATCAATAACATCACTATCTATCAATACTACGACATACAATATACAGGAAAAATCCAGTCAAATAACTTTTAACACAGAGGCTCTGGCCTCATGTTACGTTAGAGAGTCAGTTAGAGAGAGTTCCTGATTAAAATAAAGTCTGACACTGGAAAATGTACTTGGCACTGTGTTGTTGATATGTGTGTGTGTGTGTGTGTGTGTGTGTGTGTTTGTTCTCGTGCATGTCTGACCTCTAACAGCTTGCCCCAGAGAATACTCTAATGTCTTTTGAGAGGGCAGTGGAGGCTGGAGTGGACGGGTTTGAGACTGACGTCACTATAAGGTACACACCACTCTGTCAGTCTGTCTGTCTTGTCTGTCTTGGATTGTTTGTCCGTTTGTCTGTCTATCTTGTCTTGACTGTCTTGTCTGTCTGTCCCCTTCTGATCCGTGTAATAGCCCTGTGTCCTGGCTAACCTTGACCCATATCCTGCCCTGTCCTGTCCTGGCTCGCCTTGTAATAATCCTAGAGATCAGACATTAGCGTTAGCATCCTTCCACTCCTCCCAGTTAATGTGATTGCATCCTAGCTAATCCAGTTAGCGGTTAAAACTCCTGTCCAGGCCTGCTAGCCTATGTGTCTTTTAGCATTAGCATGTAGCATGCAGCCCTGGGTTCAAATATTATTTCTAATAATATCAGATACTTTAGCTGGGCTTGAGAGAAAGAGAAGGGGCCAGGGTGTAATGGAGTTTGCCTGGTGTAATGGAACCAATAGAATAGTTGAAAAACTGCAAACCTGGCCCATCAGGCACTCCAGGCAGGCTAAAGCAAACGCTCAAAGTATTTGAAAGATTTCAAATAGTATTTGAGCCCAGGCCTGGTAGCAGGACTATAGCTAGCAGACCTAGTGTAGCTTCACCTGAGACCTGCCACATGTTTGTCTTGACCATGTGAACGCCAGGACAATAATCTTCCCCCTCTCTCCCCTCCCCTCCCTCTCTCCTAGTGCTGATGGCGTTCCGTTTGTGATGCATGACCTCACCCTGCAGAGGACCACTAACGTAGAGGAGGTGTTTCCTAACAGAACACACACACCTGCTGCCCTATTCACCTGGTCTGATGTACAGCAGCTCAACGCTGGGGCCTGGTTCCTCTCTGTAAGGACATGCACACACACACAGTAGCTGACTTTAGCACCATGGGTTAGTTAGTAACTGTATTAAAGACCTCTTTTAACCATCACACTCTCTCTCTCCACCCCCTTCCCAGTGGGATCCGTTTGGCACGGTGTTCTCTCTGTCACCAGAGCAGCGAGAGCTAGCTGCCAATCAGATGGTTCCCTCCCTGGAGGAAGTTCTGGACGTAGCTAATCGGACGGGCAGGACAGTGCTGTTTGACCTGAGACAACCTCCTCCTGGACACCCTTACAGAGACAACTACCTCAACATCACCCTGGACCTCATACACACACACATCAACTCCAGCCAGGCACGTGTGTGGATGGGGGGGTCACCGTGGTAGTTCCTACCTTTGACTCAAAGGACCATGTTAGAAAGGCCTGCTGCCATTCAATGGTGTCTCCCTGCTCTTATAAGGTGCAGTCTTTTTTAATACTGTGTGTGTGTGTGTGTGTGTGCGCGCGTGCGTGCGTGCCTGCGTGCGTGTGTGTGTGTGTGTGTGTGTGTAGGTGCTGTGGCTGCCATCAGATCAGAGAGGGGAGATACAGCAGGTGGATCCAGAGCTGCAACAGACAGCCGGACAGACTGCCTCTATTCAGGAACTACAGGACAACCACATCACTACCCTCAACCTGCATTACAGCACCATGTCTCTGCAACACATCAGGTACACACCCACACACACGATGTACTAGAAAATGTCTCTCTGCTCACACACTATGTATGTATGTGGGTTTTGTGTGTGTTTCAGTAAGTACAGGTCGGTGAACATCAGTGTGAACCTGTATGTAGTGAACCAGCCGTGGCTCTACTCTCTGGCCTGGTGCAGTGGAGCATCCTCTGTTACCACCAACAACATGCTGCTGAGAGATATACACACACCTCTGCTCCTTGTGGTGAGACACACACACACCGCTGCTCCTTGTGGTGAGACACACACACACACTGCTGCTCCTTGTGGTGAGACACACACACACACCGCTGCTCCTTGTGGTGAGACACACACACACACCGCTGCTACTTGTGGTGAGACACACACACACACTGCTGCTCCTTGTGGTGAGACACACACACACACTGCTGCTCCTTGTGGTGAGACACACACACACACCGCTGCTCCTTGTGGTGAGACACACACACACCGCTGCTCCTTGTGGTGAGACACACACACACACCGCTGCTCCTTGTGGTGAGACACACACACACCGCTGCTCCTTGTGGTGAGACACACACACCACAGGAAGTGGAGGACAGGCTCATAGTAATGGCTGGAACGGAATAAATAGAATGGTATCCAACTCATTAAGCACATGGTTTCCATGTGTATGATGCCACTCCATTCACTCCATTCCAGCCATTATTATGAGCCGTCCTCCCCTCAGCAGCCTCCTGTGACACACACACACACACATTTACTCCTTACTCCTTATCCTTATACACACATATCGCTATTCGTCACACACACACACACACACACACACACACACACACACACACACACACACACACACACACACACACACACACACACACACACACACACACACACATCGCTTCTCCATATGGTGATAAACACAAACACACACTAATGTCTTCACGTGTTTCCCTACAGACTCCAGAGCAGTATAGTGTGATATGGGTTCTGACTGACCTGGTCTCTGCTGTTCTTATCGTCTGTGTCTTCATATTCCACTGGTGAGTTCACACGTTTCTGCATACATGTCAAAAGTGTGTGACTGAGGCGATTACAAAATATAATGGGTTAGTTAGATAAAGGTATGTCTGTAAGGTGAAAGTGTGTGTGTGTGTGTGTGTGTCCCCTCCCTGTCCTACAGGTGGCGTGAGCGAGGCCTACACTTCTGGTCAGGCAGTCGACAGACACACGAGACCGGGCCTTATAGCAAGTTCAGGACTGGTAAGGACAACAACAATGTCATACTGTACATCACTATGGCCCTCTCCCACTGGACTAATCTTCTACTTGTGTGGAACACACAGGCGCACCAACATTCTAATCTCTTGCATAAACTGTACAGTCTATGAGCTGGAATAGCTGGTAGTTTCTTACATTCAATTCCAATTCTGAAAGAATCTCTGCTCAATGCCAGTGGTGTTCTAAACCTCAAGTTTATTGGACTCATAATATTAAAAAGCCTGTTTCATCAGAGGCAGTATGTTAGTGCATTTTTAACGCAGTGTACATCCGTGCACCTCGGGGATGATTTGAGCTTTTACTCGGAATACCGGTGAACCATACATTATTCTGTGTTCCGTCTGTGCCTCAGATCCTGTGGAGTCAGGGTGGGGTCGATGGAATCCCTTCCACTCAGAGTCTCCTACTAGAGCCCTCATCTCTCTCCCTCTGGACCTCAACCCATGAACTCAACTCATGAACCAATGAACCTCCCATGAACCATTCCCAAAACCCAAATCTTTGGACTTCAACCCACACATGAACCCTGCACCAACCCCTCACCTGAACTCCAACTACCACACCCCTGACCTCTAACCCTTAACCTTTGCCCAGCAGAGCTCAGCGACGTCTGGTCCATCTCCAGTGGGAATGTCCGAACGGAACTACGGACCCCCAGTACCCTCCACACCATCACAGAGGAGTAACACACATGCACACAGACACTCACCCAGTCACGCACACACAAAGTGTGACCGCACAAGAACGAGCATAGGGAAATGGGAAGGAAAACAAGAGAAGAGGATGAACTGAATGTGTAAAAAGAGGAAGAGGGCTGATGTAATGTGAAAGATAAGCCAGTATTTTGATAATCCTGATTAAGACTGTTGTTCCTTTGTCCTCACTTGACCAGCTCATTCCCACCCCCTCTGGTGACCACTGGAACTGCAGAACTGAATTGCTGAAATATGAAATATACACTGAACAAAAAATATAAACGCAACATGTAAAGTGTTAGTCCCATATTTCATGAGCTGAAATAAAAAATCCCTGAAATGTTCTATATGCACAAAAAGCTTATTCCATCCATGTTAGTGAGCATTTCCTCACTTACCAAGATAATCCATCCACCTGACAGGTGTGGCATATCAAGAAGCTGATTTAACAGCTTCTTGAGGTGCACCTTGTGCTGTGGACAATAAAAGGCCACTTTAAAATGTGCAGTTTTGTCACACAACACAATGCCACATAAGTCTCAAGTTTTGAGGGAGCGTGCAATTGGCATGCTGACTGCAGGAATGTCCACCAGAAAATTGAATGTACATTTTTCTACCATAAACGCACGTGGTCTGCGGCCTCACAACCACAGACCACGTGAAACCACGTCAGCCCAGGACCTCCACAACCACAGACCCCGTGAAACCACGTCAGCCCAGGACCTCCACAACCACAGACCCCGTGAAACCACGTCAGCCCAGGACCTCCACAACCACAGACCACGTGAAACCACGTCAGCCCAGGACCTCCACAACCACAGACCACGTGAAACCACGTCAGCCCAGGACCTCCACAACCACAGACCACGTGAAACCACGTCAGCCCAGGACCTCCACAACCACAGACCACGTGAAACCACGTCAGCCCAGGACCTCCACAACCACAGACCACGTGAAACCACGTCAGCCCAGGACCTCCACAACCACAGACCACGTGAAACCACGTCAGCCCAGGACCTCCACAACCACAGACCACGTGAAACCACGTCAGCCCAGGACCTCCACAACCACAGACCACGTGAAACCACGTCAGCCCAGGACCTCCACAACCACAGACCACGTGAAACCACGTCAGCCCAGGACCTCCACAACCACAGACCACGTGAAACCACGTCAGCCCAGGACCTCCACAACCACAGACCACGTGAAACCACGTCAGCCCAGGACCTCCACAACCACAGACCCCGTGAAACCACGTCAGCCCAGGACCTCCACAACCACAGACCACGTGAAACCACGTCAGCCCAGGACCTCCACAACCACAGACCACGTGAAACCACGTCAGCCCAGGACCTCCACAACCACAGACCACGTGAAACCACGTCAGCCCAGGACCTCCACAACCACAGACCCCGTGAAACCACGTCAGCCCAGGACCTCCACAACCACAGACCACGTGAAACCACGTCAGCCCAGGATTTCCACATCTGGCTTCTTCACCGGCGAGATCATCTGAGATGGGTTTGGAGTGAGGGGTGGTGAGGAGTATTTGTCTGTAATAACAAATTCTGATTGACTGGGCCTGGCTACCAAGTGGGTGGGCCTATGCCATCCAAGGCCCACCCATGGTTGCACCCCTGCACAGTCATATGAAATCCATAGATTAGGCCCTAAATCATTTATTTCACTTGACTGATTTCCTTCTTTGAACTGTAACTCAGTAAAATCTTTGAAATTGTTACATGTTGCGTTTATATTTTGGTTCAGTATGTTGTTTTTTATTCTCATAACTGTTAAGACATCAGCTGCATTAGAGGAATGTATTAAATAGGGTCTTATATTTCCTGTGTGAGTGAGTGGATGCAGGTGAACACTGACTGTACTGTGGTTTTAGTTTGATAAGGAGTTGCTATGTATATTTGAATGTATGACCAAGCAATAGCCTAGGGTTTTAGCATGGCAGTGAATACAGCATCTGCTTCTGCTAACACACATATCTATGTATCATGAGATCTACTCCTAAATCTGAATGGTTTATTTTGAGGTTGTAGAAGCTCTGTATGACTTTCAGGTGTTGTGTGGAAAGTTGCTGATTTCAGGTGTTAGTCTGTGGGTTGGTTGGTTGGTAATGGCTCTGTGGACAGTGTTGAGCAGGAGACAGGAGATCTACGTGCCATAGGAGACACAATGTCCACAGGCCAGGTTGGTTGGTAATGGCTCTGTGGACAGTGTTGAGCAGGAGACAGGAGATCTACGTGCCATAGGAGACACAATGTCCACAAGCCACTGGCCAGCCATACAGAGGAGAGGAGAGCGATTTTATGGGCTACTACAAAACTTTTGTTATTATCTGAAGCCTTCTAGAACTCTCCAAGAGATTCTGGAACCCTCCCAAGACATTCTAGAACTATCCCAGGGCAGTCTAGAACTGTCCCAATACATTCTCACAAGCCATTCTATGACTCTCCAAGACAGAAAATACATGTTGACAATCTGTATGTTCACAGTAAACCAACTAACAACAGAGCAGTTGATATCCTGATGACCAGAGAGTAAAATAATGATCTTCTGCCATTGGTGGAATTGCACTCCGCCTTGCTTGCATTAGAGACCGCTAGGCTATACAAATACCATGCTATCAGGAATTGAAACCTATATTTGTTCCCAACAATGATTCAAAGGTATCAAACACTCCGAATGTAATTGTTGTTAAATAGCAAAAGGGTACATAGTATTTCTGGTTGTTTTCTGTATAACAGGACGACCGTTTTGTTTTAATGTATATGAGCCTTCTCTATGTTATGTTACTATTTTCTGACTGTAAATGGTATTACCTGATATTAAAAATCTTTAAAGGATTGAGTTGGTTGTATTCATTGATTAACCCATTTGATTCCATGTCCACAGTATAATGCTACTTCTGTTACTCCAGTTGAAAAAAAGACATTGGCCACAGTCTGCATCCAATCATCTTTATTGTTTTTATAAAAACAGACACCTCAGCCAAGATTCAATCTGAGTCTGAGGGTTCTAATCTACAATGCAGTTTTTTTGTTGTACTTTTTACCCCTTTTTCGTGATATCCAATTGGTAGTTACAGTCTTGTCCCATTGCTGCAACTGCCGTAGACTCGGGAGAGGCGAAGGTCGAGAGCCATGCATCCTCCGAAACACAGTGTTGACACACTGCTCACTTAACCTGGAAGCCAGCCGCACCAATGTGTCGGAGGAAACACTGTACGGCTGGCGACCGAAGTCAACGTGCATGCGCCTGGCCCGCCACAAGGAGGCGCTAGAGTGCGATGGGACAAGGACATCCCGGGTGGCCATACCCTCCCCTAACCCGGATGATGCTGGGGCAAATGGGTCTCCCAGTCGCGGCCCGTTGCGACAGAGCCTGGGTTCGAACCCGGGTCTGTAGTGACGCCTCTAGCACTGCGATGCAATGCCTTAGACCGCTGGCTGTGCCACTCTGGAGTCGACAATGCGGCTTTTAAAGGCAACGTTACCTCAGCATGGAGATTGCATTCAAGGTAACTACTGCAGGTGTCAGCTGCATTGGAAATTCCCTTTAAATGTCTAGCACACTACATTATGGTTTCCGATTTAATCCTGGCCCTCATTCGGGGTGCAAGAGAAGAGGCGAGGCAAAGAAAACTAGACTAATGGCATCTCTGACAGTAGCTCCACCGTCATCATGTCTTTTGTCCAGACAGTAGAGCAACACAGCTGCTTTAGTAATGCTGTAGTAATATCACCCAGACAGACTGGGAATACTGTGCATCCTAAATGGCACCCTATTCCCTAAACAGTGCATTACTTACAGTGCCTTGCGAAAGTATTCGGCCCCCTTGAACTTTGCGACCTTTTGCCACATTTCAGGCTTCAAACATAAAGATATAAAACTGTATTTTTTTGTGAAGAATCAACAACAAGTGGGACACAATCATGAAGTGGAACGACATTTATTGGATATTTCAAACTTTTTTAACAAATCAAAAACTGAAAAATTGGGCGTGCAAAATTATTCAGCCCCTTTACTTTCAGTGTAGCAAACTCTCTCCAGAAGTTCAGTGAGGATCTCTGAATGATCCAATGTTGACCTAAATGACTAATGATGATAAATACAATCCACCTGTGTGTAATCAAGTCTCCGTATAAATGCACCTGCACTGTGATAGTCTCAGAGGTCCGTTAAAAGCGCAGAGAGCATTTCTTAAAGATATCCATAAAAAGTGTTGTTTAAAGTTTGCCACGAGCCACCTGGGAGACACACCAAACATGTGGAAGAAGGTGCTCTGGTCAGATGAAACCAAAATTGAACTTTTTGGCAACAATGCAAAACGTTATGTTTGGCGTAAAAGCAACACAGCTGAACACACCATCCCCACTGTCAAACATGGTGGTGGCAGCATCATGGTTTGGGCCTACTTTTCTTCAGCAGGGACAGGGAAGATGGTTAAAATTGATGGGAAGATGGATGGAGCCAAATACAGGACCATTCTGGAAGAAAACCTGATGGAGTCTGCAAAAGACCTGAGACTGGGACGGAGATTTGTCTTCCAACAAGACAATGATCCAAAACATAAAGCAAAATCTACAATGGAATGGTTCAAAAATAAACATATCCAGGTGTTAGAAGGGCCAAGTCAAAGTCCAGACCTGAATCCAATCGAGAATCTGTGGAAAGAACTGAAAACTGCTGTTCACAAATGCTCTCCATCCAACCTCACTGAGCTCGAGCTGTTTTGCAAGGAGGAATGGGAAAAAATGTCAGTCTCTCGATGTGCAAAACTGATAGAGACATACCCCAAGCGACTTACAGCTGTAATCGCAGCAAAAGGTGGCGCTACAAAGTATTAACTTAAGGGGGCTGAATAATTTTGCACTCCCAATTTTTCAGTTTTTGATTTGTTAAAAAAGTTTGAAATATCCAATAAATGTCGTTCCACTTCATGATTGTGTCCCACTTGTTGTTGATTCTTCACAAAAAAATACAGTTTATATCTTTATGTTTGAAGCCTGAAATGTGGCAAAAGGTCGCAAAGTTCAAGGGGGCCGAATACTTTCGCAAGGCACTGTACTTCATCATAGGTGGCACGGTCAAGGAGTTTACATATCACACAAATTTCACAGGTGGGATCTGAACCCTCGTCTCCTGGGAAACCAACATCTTAACCATTAGACCAAGAGGAAATTCCATCTCAGGCCGAGGTGGATTTTAAGTTGCAGGCACGTTTACCTAATCACAAGATCCTGAGTCTGAATCACACACACTACAGATGGTGTGTGTTAGCTAGTAGCCAGTAAAGGATATCTATGAAGGCCATGCAGGCGTCCTGTGACAGGTCTTCATGGCTGAGGACCTTCTTCAGTAGGGGCTGTTTGATAGGCTCTCTGGTGCAGCTCCACATTGAGGCCTTCCCTCTGTTCTTAGTAATCATCACCCTGCTCAGAGTGTGTTTGGGAGGAGGCGTGGAGAGAGAGAGAGAGAGAGAGAAAGAGAGAGGGGGGGAGGAGAAAGGTATAGATAAGAATAGATAGGGTGACATTTTCCTCAGACAAAATTAGTGTGTGTGTGTGTGTGTGTGTGTGTGTGTGTGTGTGTGTCTCTCTGTCTGTCTGTCTGTCTGTCTGTCTGTCTGTCTGTCTGTCTGTCTGTCTGTTTCCACGGGGCGGCAGGAAGTCTAGTGGTTAACGCACTGGGCCAGTAACCGAAAGGTTGGTGGATCGAATCCCCGAGCTGCCAAAGTCAAAATATGTCGTTCTGCCCCTAAACAAGGCAGTTAACCCACTTTTCCTAGGCTGTCATTGCAAATAAGAATTTGTTCTAAACTGACTTGCCTAGTTAAATAAAGGTTGAAAAAATAAATAAATGCATAGGTGCGTGCGTGTCTACCTGAAGTGGTCATAGCTGAACTCTTCCAGTGTGTAAGGTTTAACCCTCTCCTCTCCAGTTTCCTGGAGAACCAGCTGAGACAAACGCTTAATGACAGGCGCTTCACCACCTGTCAGAAAACACATCATCAACACTGGACATTCTATCTGATCTACATACTCTCTGAGTCCCAAATGGCACCCTATCCCTATATAGTGTACCACTTTTTACCATGGAGTAGGGTGTAGGGAATAGGGTGCCATTTGGGACGTTAACAAAGTGCCCAGACGCTAAGGGAAATGTCATAATTTCTAGAATGCTCAAATCTCCAAAACCTCCTCCTCTCTCTTACCTCCTCAGTGATCTTGGACTTCTTCTTCAGGGTGAGGGACACTAGTTTGTGTCGGACACTGTTCTTCTTGTTGCTGTCTGAATGGGGGGTCTTAAGGGGAGGGGTTACAGCAGGACACAGTTTATAAATCAGCTAGGAAACGTCTTCGAGGAAGCACGACTGTACTGTACTACCCAGAGCAACTCTACAGGTGTATCAGACCATGAGGGTGCAACTCAGTTATCATCTAACCTAATGAGATTATAGCTAAGTGTTATTATCAAATACTTCCCCCCTCTTCTTCTTTTAATGATTTAGCAGATGCTCTTATTCAGAGCGACTTACTGTTGGTGCATTCATCTTAAGATAGCTAGGTGAGACAACCACATATCACATTCTTAGTAAGTACTTTTTCCTCACAGCACAGCAAAACATTTCCTCTGACCTCCCCCTGCTCCTCTCACCTCCCCCTCCCCCTCCCCCTGCAAGGCTTGTAGTTCTCTCTCTCCCCCCTCCCTCCTCTCACCTCTCCTTCCCCCTACAGGGCTTGTACTTCTCTCTCTCTCCCCTCCCTCCTCCCACCTCTCCTTCCCCCTGCAGGGCTTGTAGTTCCCTCCCTCCCTCCCTCCCCTCCCTCCCTCCCTCTCCCTCCCCCTGCAGGGCCTGTAGTTCTCTCCATCCCTCCCTCCCTCCCTCCTGCAGGGCCTGTAGTTCTCGCTCTCCCTCCCTCCCACCCTCCCTCCCTCCCTCCCTCTCCTCCTGCAGGGCCTGTAGTTCTCTATTGCCCCTCCCCCCTCCTCTCACCTCCCCCTGCAGAGCCTGTAGTTCTCTCTCTCTCCCATCCCTCCCTCCTCTCACCTCTTCTTCCCCCTGCAAGGCCTGTAGTTCACTTTCTTTCCCCTCCCCCTCCTCTCATCTCTCCCACCCCATGCAGAGCCTGTAGTTCTCTATTTCTCTCCCCCTCCTCTCACCTCTCCCTCCCCATGCAGAGCCTGTAGTTCTCTATTTCTCTCCCCCTCCTCTCACCTCTCCCTCCCCCCGCATAGCCTGTAGTTCTCTATTTCTCTCCCCCCTCCTCTCACCTCTCCCTCCACCTTCAGAGCCTGTAGTTCTCTATTTCTCTCCCCCCTCCTCTCACCTCTCCCTCCACCTTCAGAGCCTGTAGTTCTCTATTTCTCTCCCCCCTCCTCTCACCTCTCCCTCCACCTTCAGAGCCTGTAGTTCTCTCTTTCCCCTCCCCCTCCTCTCACCTCTCCCTCCCCATGCAGAGCCTGTAGTTCTCTCTTTCCCCTCCCCCCTCCTCTTCCCTCTCCCTCCCCCCGCAGAGCCTGTAGTTCTCTCTTTCCCCTCCCCCCTCCTCTCCCCTCTCCCTCCCCCTGCAGAGCCTGTAGTTCTCTCTTTCCCCTCCCCCCTCCTCTCTTTGTTTGAGCGGCCGTCGGCCATGGGTGTGTGTGGTGGTGCCCTGGAATTAGGTGGCAGCGAATTTGGCAAACGTATACTCTGACAGGTCATCCTCCTCATCCTCAGGGAGAGGAAGAACAGCGTCTAAATCCTCCTCCTAAAGCTCCTTCTGGGCACGCTCCAAGTCCTACAAACAGATGCATGTACGCGCAAACACACACATTTATGCACACACACAGACACACAGTGAACGTTTTGAATGTAGCCCAGAGCAGATTGTGTTAACTGTAGCAGTGTTTGTCTGTCTGTCCACCAGGTGGCGACCTTCTCACCTAGAACCCAGCTGGTGGTGCTCCCTCCTGGCCAGGGAAGGAGTTTGTTGTTCCCAGAAAGCCGAACATCTTATCCACCATGTCAGAGTCGTTCACCGGCTCATGTCTGGCATTCTCCATCTGCTCCACCATCTCCTTCTTCTTCCGCACCTCCTCCCTCTCTCTCTTCTCCCTCTCCGTGTCCTCCTTCGCTAGCTGAGCCAGTCTCAGCTTCTACCTACAGAAGACTGTGTGTGTGTCTGTGTGTGTGTCTGTGTGTGTGTGTCTGTGTGTGTCTGTGTGTGTGTGTGTGTGTGTGTGTGTGTGTGTGTGTGTGTGTGTGTGTGTGTGTGTGTGTGTGTGTGTGTGTGTGTGTGTGTATGCCCCCTCAGATTTGTCCTAAAAACAGTTGTTATTTTTCTGTAATACTACTAGCCAGCTAGTCATTTTATGATGGAGCCATTTCAGGCCATCAAGTTAGAGTAGCTATCTTATCTAAGTATCTTAGCTGGCATGCCTACTGGCAAGGTTGGTAGACTTTAGAAAAGCTAGCAATAACTAAATGTACTCAATATTTTACCCAGATTTTAGCAGAGATGCAGAGAAGCATATTTAGTTTCTTTTTAATTCAGAACCACCAGTCAGGGGGATACAGACAGCAGATATGCAGAAAAATTGACATATTTCTTTACATAGAATTAAGCATAATGATTATGGCTCTAGATTGCAGGGCCTGGCCCCCCTACGGACCATCCCTAGCCATCCTCATGTACTTTGTGCCCCCTCTGATTTTTGGGGTGCATGACGCCTGTATGTGTGTGTGTTCCAGACCTTTGCCTTCTTAACGCTCATCTGGTTCCTCAGTTTCTCCTCCTCAGCCAGACGCAGCTTCTCTGCCTACAACCTCCTCCGATACTGAGAGAGAGAGAGAGAGAGAGAGAGAGGGAGGAAACAGAGGGAAAGAGAGAGGGAGGAAACAGAGGGAGAGAGAGGGAGGAAACAGAGGGAGAGAGAGAGGGCGGAAACAGAGGGAGAGAGAGAACGAGAAAAAATAATGCAAGGGAAAGTGAGAGAAAAGGTTAGGATGAGATAGTGAGAGAGAGAAAGGTTTAGGATGAGAGTGTGAGAGAGAGAAAGGTTTAGGATGAGAGAGTGAGAGAGAGAAAGGTTTAGGATGAGAGTGAGAGAGAGAAAAGGTTAGGATGAGAGAGTGAGAGAGAAAAGGTTTAGGATGAGAGTGAGAGAGAGAAAGGGTTAGGATGAGAGAGTGAGTGAGTGAGAGAGAGAAAGGGTTAGGATGAGAGAGTGAGTGAGTGAGTGAGAGAGAGAAAGGGTTAGGATGAGAGAGTGAGTGAGTGAGAGAGAGAAAGGTTTAGGATGAGAGTGAGAGAGAGAAAGGTTTAGGATGAGAGTGAGAGAGAGAAAAGGTTAGGATGAGAGAGTGAGTGAGTGAGAGAGAGAAAGGGTTAGGATGAGAGAGTGAGTGAGTGAGTGAGAGAGAGAAAGGGTTAGGATGAGAGAGTGAGTGAGTGAGTGAGAGAAAGGGTTAGGATGAGAGAGTGAGAGAAAGGGTTAGGATGAGAGAGTGAGAGAAAGGGTTAGGATGAGAGAGTGAGCGGGACTGAGGCTTTCTTTCAGTCTGCACTGCGTGTGTCTGTCTCTTTCTCACCTCTCCCTTCAGTCTCTTGTAGAGGCGTCATGCAATCATGCCCCATGTGTGAGCCTGGATGGTGATGACGGCCCATAGGCAGTGTCTGAAGGCCCTTCTGACCAGACAGCCTCTACACCTGGCCTGCAGACCAATCACTCTCTGTCTGGCCACGTGGTACATTATGTACAGCCGTCTGGAGTGATACAACGACTGCAGTCTGGTGAACCCTGCCCGCATCTAGGAGGGGAGGGGAGGAGAAGGAGGGGAGGAGGGGGAGGAGGGGAGGAGGGGGAGGAGGAGAGGACATGGAGGAGAAATTGTCATTTGATTAATGATACAAGGAACAGTTCAAGTGATCAAGTTTTTAAAACTCACAGCTCCATAGTTCTTGCGACAGTGGTATCCTCGCCACGTCTTCTGGATCATCATGGCTGACTTCCTCCTCTTCAGGAAGTTGGACCTGTTGAGACCAAGTGACACCATTGTTAACTCAAAGCTCGTTGCTATGACTAGTCTCAACTAGTTGCTTTGCCAACAGTCTAAACTGGTAGTTAGGACTACAGTCTCACCAGGTTGCTATACTAACAGCCTCACCGGGTTGCTATGACTACGGCCTCACCTGTCCTTGTAGCCTCGATTGTTCCTCCTCTTTTCTTCTTTTACCTTCAGAGGAGTGTCAGGTTGGCCCATATTATCACCCGGCAAGTAGCCAACCAGAGACCAAGGTAGACGTAAATATGTGTTCATGCACATATGATACGCAGACACACAGATACAAACACACACACAGATACAAACACACACACAGATACAAACACACACACAGATACAAACACACACACAGATACAAACACACACACAGATACAAACACACACACACAGATACAAACACACACAGGTACAAACACACACACACAGATACAAACACACACAGACACACAGACACACACACAGACACACAGATACAAACACACACACAGATACAAACACACACAGACACACAGACACACACAGACACACAGATACAAACACACACAGACACAGACACACACACAGACACACAGATACAAACACACACAGACACACAGACACACACACAGATACAAACACACACACAGATACAAACACACACACAGATACAAACACACACACACAGATACAAACACACACAGACACACAGATACAAACACACACACAGATACAAACACACACACAGATACAAACACACACAGACACACAGACACACATACAGACACACAGATACAAACACACACACAGATACAAACACACACAGACACACAGATACAAACACACACACAGATACAAACACACGCACAGATACAAACACACACAGACACACAGACACAGATACAAACACACACAGACACACAGATACAAACACACACACAGATACAAACACACACAGACACACAGATACAAACACACACAGATACAAACACACACAGACACACAGATACAAACACACACACAGATACAAACACACACAGACACACAGATACAAACACACACACAGATACAAACACACACAGACACACAGATACAAACACACACAGATACAAACACACACAGACACACAGATACAAACACACACACAGATACAAACACACACAGACACACAGACACACATACAGACACACAGATACAAACACACACACAGATACAAACACACACAGACACACAGATACAAACACACACACAGATACAAACACACACAGACACACAGATACAAACACACACACAGATACAAACACACACAGACACACAGATACAAACACACACAGATACAAACACACACAGACACACAGATACAAACACACACACAGATACAAACACACACAGACACACAGATACAAACACACACACAGATACAAACACACACAGACACACAGATACAAACACACACAGATACAAACACACACAGACACACAGATACAAACACACACACAGATACAAACACACACAGACACACAGACACACATACAGACACACAGATACAAACACACACAGACACACAGATACAAACACACACAGACACACAGATACAAACACACACAGACACACAGACACACATACAGACACACAGATACAAACACACACACAGATACAAACACACACAGACACACAGATACAAACACACACAGACACACACACGCAGATACAAACAAACACACACAGATACAAACACACACAGACCCACAGACACACACACACACAGATACAAACACACACACACAGGACACGCAGATACAAACACACACAGAGATACAAACACACACACACACACACACACACACACACAGACACGCAGATATACACACAGACACGCAGATATACACACAAACACGCAGATACAAACACACAGACAGAGGAAAGAGAGTAATGTTAGCATCTTGCCACACATTACTGAAGAGACAGATGGAGGAGAAGAGTGCAAGCAACATGCCATGCAGAGAAAACCCTATTCCATATTTAATTCACTACTTCTGACCAGAGCCCTATATGCACTATAAGGGAATAGAGTGCCATTTGGGATGCAAACCATGAGACAACCAGAACAGACACAGCCGTCTGTCTGGAACGCTTCATGATGACCACTCAGAGAAACTAGCCAACAGGTAATGAATGAGTGACCTGTGATGTCATCAAAGTGTAGTGAGGAGTGTTGGGTTGAGTGACTGTGTGGTTGGTAGGGCGAAGGGTTGCATTACCATGGCGACATCGGCCTGGAAGATCTGCTTGATGAACTTGTTCCTGGAGGAGTGAACCAGCTGGATGATGTCACCATGCAGGGTGTCTCTGTTCTTCTCCAAGAAATCTATTATTGATAAGGCTATTAGTTATTGGTTATTAATAAGGCTATTAGTTATTGGTTATTGATAAGGCTATTAGTTATTGGTTATTGATAGGGCTATTCGTTATTGGTTATTGATAGGGCTATTGGTTATTGGTTATTGATAGGGCTATTGGTTATTGGTTATTGATAGGGTTATTAGTTATTGGTTATTGATAAGGCTATTAGTTATTGGTTATTGATAGGGCTATTAGTTATTGGTTATTGATAGGGCTATTAGTTATTGGTTATTGATAGGGCTATTAGTTATTGGTTATTGATAAGGCTATTAGTTATTGGTTATTGATAGGGCTATTAGTTATTGGTTATTGATAGGGCTATTAGCTATTGGTTATTGATAGGGCTATTAGTTATTGGTTATTGATAGGGCTATTAGCTATTGGTTATTGATAGGGCTATTGGTTATTGGTTATTGATAGGGCTATTAGTTATTGGTTATTGATAGGGCTATTGGTTATTGGTTATTGATAGGGCTATTAGTTATTGGTTATTGATAAGGCTATTAGTTATTGGTTATTGATAGGGCTATTAGTTATTGGTTATTGATAGGGCTATTAGCTATTGGTTATTGATAGGGCTATTGGTTATTGGTTATTGATAGGGCTATTAGTTATTGGTTATTGATAGGGCTATTGGTTATTGGTTATTGATAAGGCTATTAGTTATTGGTTATTGATACGGCTATTAGTTATTGGTTATTGATAGGGCTATTAGTTATTGGTTATTGATAGGGTTATTAGTTATTGGTTATTGATAGGGCTATTGGTTATTGGTTATTGATAGGGCTATTAGTTATTGGTTATTGATAGGGCTATTGGTTATTGGTTATTAATAGGGCTATTGGTTATAGGTTATTGATAGGGCTATTAGTTATTGGTTATTGATAGGGCTATTGGTTAATGGTTATTGATAGGGCTATTGGTTATAGGTTATTGGTTATTGATAGGGCTATTGGTTATTGGTTATTGATAGGGCTATTGGTTATTGGTTATTAATAGGGCTATTGGTTATAGGTTATTGATAGGGCTATTAGTTATTGGTTATTGATAGGGCTATTGGTTATTGGTTATTGATAGGGCTATTGGTTATAGGTTATTGATAAGGCTATTAGTTATTGGTAATGGATAAGTATTTTGGTTGTTGGTTATTGATAAGGCTATGGTTATTGGTTATTGATAAGGCTCTTGGTTATTGATAAGGCTCTTGGTTATTGGTTATTGATAAGGCTCTTGGTTAATGATAGGGCTCTTGGTTATTGGTTATTGATAGGGCTCTTGGTTATTTGTTATTGATAAGGATATTAGTTATTGGTAATGGATAAGGCTTTTGGTTATTGATAAGACTATTGGTTATTGGTTATTGATAAGGCTATTGGTTATTGATATGGATATTGGTTATTGATAAGGCTCTTGGTTATTGATAAGGCTCTTGGTTATTGGTTATTGATAAGGCTATTGGTTATTGGTTATTGATAGGGCTCTTGGTTATTGATAAGGCTATTGGTTATTGGTTATTGATAAGGCTATTGGTTATTGATACAGATATTGGTTATTGATAAGGCTCTTGGTTATTGATAAGGCTCTTGGTTATTGGTTATTGATAAGGCTCTTGGTTATTGGTTATTGATAGGGCTCTTGGTTATTGATAAGGCTATTGTTTATTGGTTATTGAGAAGGATCTTGGTTATTGGTTATTGATAAGGCTTTTGGTTATTGAAAGGGATCTTGGTTATTGGTTATTGATAAGGCTATTAGTTATTGGTTATTGATAAGACTATTAGTTATTGGTAATGGATGAGGCTTTTGGTTATTGGTTATTTATAAGGCTCTTGGTTATTGATATGGCTATTGGTTATTGGTTATTGATAAGGCTATTGGTTATTGATACAGATATTGGTTATTGGTTGTTGATAAGGCTATTGGTTATTGTTTAGGACATTGGGTCTAGTGTGTCCTATCCTCTATTAGTCCCGAGAAGAACCCTTTACAGTGACTTTTTCATTGAGGGTGGTCATTACAAAATCAAAGCATGTTGGTTTTAACATTAAATAAGCATTTTATCAATTTCCACTGTCCTCCAAGAGTTGATGATTTTGGTCATCATGTTGTATATGATAATCAGTCAGTGAGTATGTGATAATCATGTTGCCATAATGTTGTCACGTACCTCGTGTCTCGTAGTGAACCACCCCAGCAAAGTGCTGGATGCCAAACTGGGTTTCATAAGTGGTCTTAGGAGGAACGTAGTTGTTGTTCAACTTATGCTGAGAGTTCAACTTATTCAACATAGTAGTGTCTGTACCCTGAGACAGAGAGTGGGTGGGTGGGGGTGGGTGGGTGAGAGGGATGGGTTAGGGAGATATGATCTAACTAAGTACCCTGGGAACTGACAGAGTAGGTCTACACAAATATATTTGTTCTCTCTCTATTATACTGTATCTGTGTTTCTCTCTCTCTTCTTCCTTCTACGTTAGGGAACAACAGATGTAGCATCTTAATTTGACCCAGTTTGCTACAGCAGGAAAATAGTCCTGCAGCAACAGGAAATGTGAATTATTATGTGGATTATAAATATTTTAGATTTTTTTATATTTCTTTATTATTTTTCTTTTTCTTTTTGTTTTCCAATTTTGTGGTGTCCAATTGGTAGTTACAGTCTTGTCTCATCGCTGCAACTCCCGTACGGACTCGGGAGAGGAAAAGGTTGAGAGCTGCGCGTACTCCCGAAACACAACCCAACCAAGCCGCACTGCTTCTTGACACAATGCCCACTTAACCCGGAAGCCAGCCGCTCCAATGTGTTGGAGGGAACACTGTACACCTGGCGACTGTGTCAGCATACACTGCACCCGGCCCGCAACAGGAGTCGCTAGTGTGTGATGAACGACACCCCATGGGTCTCCCAGTTGCGGCCGGCTGCAACACCACCAGCACCACTCGGGTGGCCATGTGCATTATAATTAATGGCCATTCTTGTAACTGTTGATAAATTTTTCGTAAGGGAAAATCAGGTCTGAAATTTCTATGTGGAAATTAAAAACTTCAGAAGCCTTTTTAAAATTCAAAAACAACACAAATTTGATATTTCCTAAATTGCAGTTATGTTCCCTGCAACAGGGTGATCAAATTAAGATCCTACATCTGTATGTGTACCGTATCTATCTATAATGCAGTTACATTGGGGAAATTGCTCTCCGTGTCTATGAGGTTTATGATGATCAAGGGTTTGATAGCGATCATGTTTCTTGTCCCTCTCTCGCCCACCCCCTATCCTCCTCTACCTCAATGTTATACTATCATCAATACCTTGGGGAACTTGCTCTCATCGTCTATGAGGCAGATGATGTTCATGGGTTTGATAGCGATCATGTCCAGGGCATCCTGGTTGTCTGTGAACTCGATGTGTTGCCAGTTGATGTGCTCCAGGTTGTACTCCTCCTGCTCCAGCTTGAACACATGCCTCACAAAGAACTGCTGCAGGTTCTCATTGGCAAAGTTAATGCACAGCTGCTCAAAACTGTTGATAGGGAGAGACACATACACACACATTTCTGGTATTTTATTAGGATCCCCATTAGCTGTTGCAAAAGCAGCAGCTACTCTTCCTGGGGTCCACACTAAACATGAAACATGACATAATACCGAACATTAATAGACAAGAACAGGTCAAGGACAGAACTACATCAATTTAAAAAAGGCACACGTAGCCTACATATCAATACATACACAAACTATCAAATAGGTCAAATAGAGGAGAGGCGTTGTGCAGTGAGGTGTTGCTTCATCTGTTTTTTGGAACCAGGTTTGCTGTTTATTTGAGCAATGTGAGATGGAACAGAGTTCCATGCAATAATGGCTCTATATAATACTGTACGGTTTCTTGAATTTGTTCTGGATTTGGGGACTGTGAAAAGACCCCTGGTGGCATGTCTGGTGGGGTAAGTGTGTGTGTCAGAGCTGTGTGTAAGTTCACTATGTAAACAATTTGGGATTTTCAACACATGAATGTTTCTTATATGAACACAGGGCAGGAAACCGACACAAGTAGTCCTATGGAGTGTCTGAGGGCTTTGGGCTCGTCGGACGGAGGCTTGTAGATCGCTACATTGATCTTCTCTACAATCCACACAAACAGACGACCGTAGATCCCCTACACACACAATGCACGCACACACACAATATACATATGCTAGAGAGTGTTTGAAAAAGTGTGTCACACACCAGAGAGCATGTTAATGTGTGTGTGTGTGTGTGTGTGTGTGTGTGTGTGTGTGTGTGTGTGTGTGTGTGTGTGTGGGTTACCTTGACGAATGCGTCTCGTACGTCCAGTGCCTGCTCTATACTGAGGGGAGTGGAGACTGTTTCTCCTCTAGTGTTCAGAGTCCTACTGGTCAGACAGTTCATCAGGTCTTTACCACATATCACATTCTTAGTAAGTACTTTTTCCTCACAGCACAGCAAAACATTTCCTCTGACCTCCCCCTGCTCCTCTCCTCTCACCTCCCCCTCCCCCTCCCCCTGCAAGGCTTGTAGTTCTCTTTCTCTCCCCTCCCTCCTCTCACCTCTCCTTCCCCCTACAAGGGCTTGTAGTTCTCTCTCTCTCCCCTCCCTCCTCTCACCTCTTCTTCCCCCTGCAGGGCTTGTAGTTCCCTCCCTCCCTCCCTCCCTCCCTCTCCTCCTGCAGGGCCTGTAGTTCTCTCCCTACCTCCCTCCCTCCCTCTCCTCCTGCAGGGCCTGTCGTTCTCGCTCTACCTCCCTCCCTCCCTCCCTCCCTCTACTCCTGCAGGGCCTGTAGTTCTCTATTGCCCCTCCCCCCTCCTCTCACCTCACCCTGCAGAGCCTGTAGTTCTCTCTCTCTCCCCTCCCTCCTCCCACCTCTCCCTCCCCCTGCAGGGCTTGTAGTTCTCTCCCTCCCTCCCTCCCTCCCTCCCTCTCCTAATGCAGGGCCTGTAGTTCACTCTCTTTCCCCTCCCCCCTCTCACCTCTCCCTCCCCCTGCAGGGCCTGTAGTTCTCGCCCTCCCTCCCTCCCTCCCTCCCTCCCTCCCTCTCCTCCTGCAGGGCCTGTAGTTCTCGCTCTCCCCTTCCTCCCTCCCTCCCTCCCTCCCTCTCCTCTCCTCCTGAAGGGCCTGTAGTTCTCTATTTCTCTCCCCCCTCCTCTCACCTCTCCCTCCACCTTCAGAGCCTGTAGTTCTCTATTTCTCTCCCCCCTCCTCTCACCTCTCCCTCCACCTTCAGAGCCTGTAGTTCTCTCTTTCCCCTCCCCCTCCTCTCACCTCTCCCTCCCCATGCAGAGCCTGTAGTTCTCTCTTTCCCCTCCCCCCTCCTCTTCCCTCTCCCTCCCCCCGCAGAGCCTGTACAGTGCCTTGCGAAAGTATTCGGCCCCCTTGAACTTTGCGACCTTTTGCCACATTTCAGGCTTCAAACATAAAGATATAAAACTGTACTTTTTGTGAAGAATCAACAACAAGTGGGACACAATCATGAAGTGGAACGACATTTATTGGATATCTCAAACTTTTTTAACAAATCAAAAACTGAAAAATTGGGCGTGCAAAATTATTCAGCCCCTTTACTTTCAGTGCAGCAAACTCTCTCCAGAAGTTCAGTGAGGATCGATGAATGATCCAATGTTGACCTAAATGACTAATGATGATAAATACAATCCACCTGTGTGTACTCAACTCTCCGTATAAATGCACCTGCACTGTGATAGTCTCAGAGGTCCGTTAGAAGCGCAGAGAGCATCATGAAGAACAAGGAACACACCAGGCAGGTCCGAGATACTGTTGTGAAGATGTTTAAAGCCGGATTTGGATACAAAAAGATTTCCCAAACTTTAAACATCCCAAGGAGCATTGTGCAAGCGATAATATTGAAATGGAAGGAGTATCAGACCACTGCAAATCTACCAAGACCTGGCCGTCCCTCTAAACTATCAGCTCATACAAGGAGAAGACTGATCAGAGATGCAGCCATGAGGCCCATGATCACTCTGGATGAACTGCAGAAATCTACAGCTGAGGTGAGAGACTCTGTCCATAGGACAACAGTCGTATATTGCACAAATCTGGCCTTTATGGAAGAGAGGCAAGAAGAAAGCCATTTCTTAAAGATATCCATAAAAAGTGTTGTTTAAAGTTTGCCACAAGCCACCTGGGAGACACACCAAACATGTGGAAGAAGGTGCTCTGGTCAGATGAAACCAAAATTGAACTTTTTAGCAACAATGCAAAACGTTATGTTTGGCGTAAAAGCAACACAGCTGAACACACCATCCCCACTGTCAAACATGGTGGTGGCAGCATCATGGTTTGGGCCTGCTTTTCTTCAGCAGGGACAGGGAAGATGGTTAAAACTGATGGGAAGATGGATGGAGCCAAATACAGGACCATTCTGGAAGAAAACCTGATGGAGTCTGCAAAAGACCTGAGACTGGGACGGAGATTTGTTTTCCAACAAGACAATGATCCAAAACATAAAGCAAAATCTACAATGGAATGGTTCAAAAATTAACATATCCAGGTGTTAGAATGGCCAAGTCAAAGTCCAGAACCTGAATCCAATCGAGAATCTGTGGAAAGAACTGAAAACTGCTGTTCACAAATGCTCTCCATCCAACCTCACTGAGCTCGAGCTGTTTTGCAAGGAGGAATGGGAAAAAATGTCAGTCTCTCGATGTGCAAAACTGATAGAGACATACCCCAAGCGACTTACAGCTGTAATCGCAGCAAAAGGTGGCGCTACAAAGTATTAACTTAAGGGGGCTGAATAATTTTGCACGCCCAATTTTTCAGTTTTTGATTTGTTAAAAAAGTTTGAAATATCCAATAAATGTTGTTACACTTCATGATTGTGTCCCACTTGTTGTTGATTCTTCACAAAAAAATACAGTTTTATATCTTTATGTTTGAAGCCTGAAATGTGGCAAAAGGTCGCAAAGTTCAAGGGGGCCGAATACTTTCGCAAGGCACTGTAGTTCTCTCTTTCCCCTCCCCCTCCTCTCACCTCTCCCTCCCCATGCAGAGCCTGTAGTTCTCTATTTCTCTCCCCCTCCTCTCACCTCTCCCTCCACCTTCAGAGCCTGTAGTTCTCTATTTCTCTCCCCCCTCCTCTCACCTCTCCCTCCACCTTCAGCCTGTAGTTCTCTATTTCTCTCCCCCCTCCTCTCACCTCTCCCTCCACCTTCAGAGCCTGTAGTTCTCTATTTCTCTCCCCCCTCTCCCTCCCCCCGCAGAGCCTGTAGTTCTCTCTTTCCCCTCCCCCCTCCTCTTCCCTCTCCCTCCCCCCGCAGAGCCTGTAGTTCTCTCTTTCCATCTCCCCCTCCTCTCACCTCTCCCTCCCCCTGCAGAGCCTGTAGTTCTCTCTTTCCCCTCCCCCCTCCTCTCACCTCTCCCTCCACCTGCAGAGCCTTTAGTTCTCTCTTTCCCCTCCCCCCTCCTCTCACCTCTCCCTCCACCTACAAACCCTGTAGTTCTCTCTTTCCCATCCCCCCTCCTCTCACCTGTCCCTCCACCTGCAGAGCCTGTAGTTCTCTCTTTCCCCTCCCCCCTCCTCTCACCTCTCCCTCCACCTACAGAGCCTGCAGTTCTCTCTTTCCCCTCCCCCCTCCTCTCACCTCTCCCTCCCCCTTCAGGGCCTGTAGTTCCCTCTTGTAGGTTTTTTTGCCCAACGTCTCGTAAATCTTGGTCATCACAGGAATTTTCTCCTAGCCGTCGGTGATGGCCGTGTGGTACTTGGGCTCCGGGAGATTTCCCATGAACCTCAGCACCGTAATCCACACCGCCAACACCGCCTGGGGGGAGCGAAACCAACAGTGTTAGAGTTGCAACCTTTGAATTACTTACTTTTTCTATATATCCTGGTTTAAGATTCTGGATTTCCTGCTATTCCCTCCTGATTCCAAGAATCTTCCTATCTGGATTTCTGGACAACCGGGGAAAGTAGGGAAATTTTACTGGAATTTTTATCTAAACAGTGTTGTTGCTGTAATTATAAAAAGTACAGTTGGGTAGAAGGAGTCTGCCTGAAAGGACAGTCTGACAAACCCCCATGGTCTACTGGGGTTAGAGGTCAGGGGTCAGAGTTGAGAGGTCATGTGGCCTACCAGCTGGTCGCCCTCGTCATCATGGAACAGCAGAGTTTGTTTGAGCGGCCGTCGGCCATTGGTGTGTGTGGTGGTGCCCTGGAATTAGGTGGCAGCGAATTTGGCAAACGTATACTCTGACAGGTCATCCTCCTCATCCTCAGGGAGAGGAAGAACAGCGTCTAAATCCTCCTCCTAAAGCTCCTTCTGGGCACGCTCCAAGTCCTACAAACAGATGCATGTACGCGCAAACACACACATTTATGCACACACACAGACACACTGAACGTTTTGAATGTAGCCCAGAGCAGATTGTGTTAACTGTAGCAGTGTTTGTCTGTCTGTCCACCAGGTGGCGACCTTCTCACCTAGAACCCAGCTGGTGGTGCTCCCTCCTGGCCAGGGAAGGAGTTTGTTGTTCCCAGAAAGCCGAACATCTTATCCACCATGTCAGAGTCGTTCACCGGCTCATGTCTTGCATTCTCCATCTGCTCCACCATCTCCTTCTTCTTCTTGTGTGTGTGTGTGTGTGTGTGTGTGTGTGTGTGTGTGTGTGTGGGTTACCTTGACGAATGCGTCTCGTACGTCCAGTGCCTGCTCTATACTGAGGGGAGTGGAGACTGTTTCTCCTCTAGTGTTCAGAGTCCTACTGGTCAGACAGTTCATCAGGTCTTTACAGTCCACCTACACACACACATACACGCATGCGTGAACGCACATAAGTTGGCAGGCGGTCGCATGCACACGTACACACAAGTACACACACACACACAGCAACATTAAGTCAGAAAACACACTTCTTTCACACCATCAACCAATGTCAACAACAGTCCAAGTGTGTGTGTTTCACCAGTTTGCCACTAGGAGGTGCTCACTGCCGTGTTATTCACTAAGCACTGTTAGCTCTCTCTCCCCTCCCTCCCTCCCACCCTCCTCCTCCGCTCTCCCTCCCTCCCTCCATCTTTCCATCCACCTCCCACTCTCCCTCCCTCCACCTCCCTCCACCTCCCTCTCCCACCCTCCCTCCTTCTCCGCTCTCCCTCCCTCCTCCTCCTCCGCTCTATCTCCCTCCCTCCTCCTCCTCCTCCGCTCTCCCTCCCTCCTTCTCTCTCCCTCCTTCCTCCTCCCTCCCTCCACCTCCCTCCCTGTCTTTCCCCTCACCTCCCTCTCCCTCGCTCCCTCCTCCTCCGCTCTCCCTCCCTCCTTCTCCTCCGCTCTCTCTCCCTCCCTCCTCCTCCTCCCTCCCTCCACCTCCCTCCCTGTCTTTCCCCTCACCTCCCTCTCCCTCCCTCCCGCAGTGGTCTAGGACTCACCTGTAGTTCTCCAGCAGCTGTGACATAACTAGTTCAGTTTACTGCTGTACAACCACTCAGTGGACAGGGTAGGTGTGTGTATGGACGGTAGGTTTATGGGTACAGTGTGTGTGTGTGTGTGTGTGTTACCTCCAGCAGACCACCTCACAGGCATCCAGGTTGTCATAAGTACGAGCTAGGGGTCAGAGGTCAGAGGTAGGAGGTAGGTGACAGTGAAGTCAGTATGATGTCATTCAAATATGTATGTCTGTGTGTGTATGTGTGTACCTATTACCTTCATAACGCAGGTTCCCCATATGTAGTATAGAGGCCAATAGTTTGGAGATCATCCAATTCTCAGTGTGAACATCAACACCTTCATGGCTGATTGGATGTTTGAATACTCCTTCATATCATCACGACCATCACACACAGTACACTTCCCCTGGAGGAGAGGAGAACATTAGTTTAATTATATTTTCTCACTACTGTTATAAGTGGTGTCCTACTAAGGTAGCTGTAGTCTGTGGCTTTCCCTAGTCCCAGTTTCTTCTTCTGGTCTGAAGACATGCCCTTCAACATACAGTAGAATATATGGTAGTTCCTCTCATCACGAGCCTGCAGAGAGAGGGGGGGGAAGAGATGACACGATAGTGACCAAAGTAACACAGCTAGTAGACTGTATCACAGGATATAGGACAGTTGCTTACTTCAGCTAGCTAACACTTCCTGTTCCAAAACGTTTTGCTTTGTTTTGCTATGGTGTGCACTAATGAATCCAACCCTGTCTGCAGACCCTATAACCCCGCCCCCTGAATCCATACCTGTCTGCAGACTCTATAACCCCGCCCCCTGAATCCAACCCTGTCTGCAGACTCGTGACTTCTCCAGCAGGTACTGTTCTATCTTGGCCCCCTCTATGGCTCCTCTCTTGTTGAAGTGGATGTCGATGTATTTCCCGAAGCGGCTAGAGTTATCATTACGGATCGTCTTAGCGTTACCAAACGCTGCGGACAGACAACACAAAGCCCTCAACACTCAGGACTAGAACTACTACAGGGTTTATTATTGTGATCGTGTGTGTGTGTGTGTGTGTGTGTGTCCTACCCTTGTCACGAACCGGCTCAAAGCTCGTAACAAAAGGGAGACAACGTGGAGATAAGGAGTAACAAAACATATATTTATGAAATAAAGTAAACTAAGTACAATATACAATGGTGTGTGTAATCAGTAATCAGTAGTGTGAGTGTTTTGGCATGCATGAATGTGATAATGCAGGGTGTTGAAAGGTGCCAAAGCAAACAACCAAAAGCCACCAAGATACACAACAAAATCTGTAAAGGTGTCTGCATGGAGAGAGTCTCCTTCATGAATGGGGAAGTGGTGTATTTATCCTGGGAGACACCAGGCCCAGGTGTTTTCCATGTAGCTGACGACCCTCCCAACTCCGCCCACCGGCATCCTAATAAGGAAACAAGAACAACGAGAATATATCAGACAGAGTGGGAGGGTTGTCACACCCTCCAGTATAGGATTAGCCTCCAGGACCTGTTGTTCTATCCAGGAGTGTTGTCCACTGATGGCTGCTAGGACCTGGAGGATCAGCTTGGTGCTCTCAGTCTTCCCTGCTCCAAAACACACACATCAAATTAGATCCGACTTGGTGCTCTCACACGCTTCTAAGAACACACACACACCCAGACACACACACACCCCTCTCCCTCTCACACACCAGATGATGCAGCACTGGTCTCTGTTGTTCCTCTGCATGTTGAAGTAACAGTTATCTGCGATGGCAAAGATGTGTGGAGGCATCTCTCCTATCTTCTTATTGGTGTACAGGCGGATCTGGTCAGCTGTGTAGATGGGCAGCACCTGGTAGGGGTTTACTGCCACCAGGATAGAGCCTGTATACGTCTGGAGGGGACGGGGGTAGAGGGAAAAGGGCAAGGTAGGACACCAAATCAAAATTCCTAGAAATGAAAAGAGTGCAGTGCCGCAGTAGAGATGAGATGCACGTTACTATATCAACTCTGCACTCTGTGATCAGTTTAAATGGACAGTCACACGGGCACATTGCAGCAGGACAGAAGTACTTTATAGTTGGCCGTTCTCATTTACCTGCCACATGAAAATGAGGGGCGGATGAAGTCTGTGTGTGTTGGGAGCAGAGGTGACGTGGGGTTCATCTCTCAGAGGGTGCAGTCAGTGACAACTGAGTATCAGTAACGGTCACTGGAGCCCGGACAGCCATGAGTAAAACTAGTAGCTCATACGTACACTAACACATGCACTCATACACCCACACACCCAGACAGACACACACACACACTGGGGGGGAGTTTCTCAGGCAGCCATGAGTAAAACTAGTAGCTCATACGTACACTAACACATGCACTCATACACCCACACACCCAGACAGACACACACACACACTGGGGGGGAGTTTCTCAGGCAGCCATGAGTAAAACTAGTAGCTCATACGTACACTAACACATGCACTCATACACCCACACACCCAGACAGACACACACACTGGGGGGGGGGAGTTTCTCAGGCAGCCATGAGTAAAACTAGTAGCTCATACGTACACTAACACATGCACTCATACACCTACACACCCAGACAGACACACACACTGGGGGTGAGAGAGAGAGAGAGAGAGAGAGAGATATAATCCTTTCCCTTCGTTCTCTGAATGACGCCGGTCATTGATCACCTGAGTGTGGGCTTCTGAGAAACAGCCTGTCTGTAGTTTGATTTTGAACACAGATAAAACTGTGAGGCGAATGTTTCATTTTGCAAGAGGAGTCTTTGTAAATAGTGCTTGCACAGAGAGAAAATGCATTGCTTCACATATAAAAGACACAGTGTATACTGTATACACACACTAACAGGGTGCATATTTCTCAGGCTGTTCTGAAAGACACATTGATCAGTGTTCCTCACACCACACACACAGTCACACTCTCTCTCACGCTACACAGCATGGTTGATAGTGGACACCAGACAGGCAGACAGGCAGTGTTTCAGCTATATATTACAGTATACATTCAACTGAAACCAGTCAACCGGTTTAAGAGAAAGAAACAGAGAAGTATAGAACTAGTAAAATCATCCCTTAAATAGTGAGAATGTTATGGATAACTGTGATATGATTTACATGATCTACATGGCACTGTAGTCACTGGAGGTAATACAACATGATACAGTAATATGGGTTATACACAGTGTCTGTGAGAAAGAAAGGAATGAAGGAGTTGTGTGTAGAGTCCAATGTAAGAATGGCAGTATTGGTGTGAAACTGTATCTTAAATCACTCTTCTCCTCCAGTGAATCTAGTCTGTCTGTCTGTCTACTAGTATTGGCAGTAGCGATTTTAACATGTCAATCTTGGTGGGGCAAACAACAAACATGTTCAGATGCCAGCGAAGCCACTACACAACATTACATGTATTTTATTTAACTAGGCAAGTCAGTTAAGAACAAATTATTATTTACAGTGACAGCCTACCCGGCCCGGACAACTCTGGACCAATTGTGCGCTGCCCTATGGGACTCACCAATCCCAGCTGGATGTGATACAGCTTGGAATTGAACCAAGCTGTACTGACACCTCGAGCACTGAGAGGCAGTGCCTTAAACCGCTGCGCCACCCGGGAGCCTCTATTACAGCGACAAATGGTGCCCACAAATTTTAGAGTCTACATAAAGAGTGGAGCTCTTTAAATATGGTTCCTACTGATTCCTTGTGGATTTGTGTAACTGGATAAGAACAGCATTCTCCTTCAATAATAATGAATGTCAACATGAGTTTTGAACCATACACTATGTTCAGTAAATTTATGATGCTTGTTCTTATATAATTAACAATTAGCTCTAAGTATAAGCAAGTGCAAAAATATGAGCTGTGATGAGGTAGGCCAATTCGTTCAGCTATTTCAAAAAGGACAGCGACAGAAATTCAGACAGATGTTGAGGCCTTAACTTTACTCTTCTTTAAGTCGAGAGAGAGAGAGAGAGAGAGAGAGAGAGAGAGAGAGAGAGAAAGGGAGAGAGAGAGAGAGAGAAAAGAGAGAGAGAGAGAGAGAGAAAAAGAGAGAAAGAGAGAGAAAGAGAGAGATAAGGAGAGAGAGAGAGAGAAAAAGAGAGAGAGAGAGAAAGAGAGAGAGAGAGAGAGAAAAATAGAGAGACCCAGACTCAGCGGTTAGCCTACCATTTGAAGTATTTCATTAGGTCTATGTGGTCTAAAAAGGAAGGACAATACAATCACGAGGATCCACTTTTATAGACAATATACAGACCCACTGACAAGACAACCCTCCCACTATGAACTGGAATGGGTCTATTACTCAACTTTTTGTGGAACAAAAATATTAGAATGGGGAGAGACTGTCACAGGAAAACATGGTTATGATGAGGGGATACTAAAATATAATGATGTTGGGTCTGTAACTTACCACCCTCCTTGTGGAGAAAAGCACCAGAGATAATGATAACACAAACAGTGACAACCCGTCGTTCAGGGCAGGTGGGGCAGAGCCTGTTTTGACCCCCACATTTTTTGGCCTAAATAAATACAAATAAGTAAATAGGCAGCTCCAGTGTCATGATGGGTTTGGTGTTCTGTCACTCATGGGGACACTACGTCACAGCCAAGTCTAAGGGGAGAGCTAGAACATTCTAGCCTCTTGGGTGCTGCCATAGAGTTACATTAGTGCCCATCCAAGAAGGCTCAAGGTCATTGGTCACAGATAAAATGTTGTCAAATCGTGTTATATACAGTAGCTTAGATTGGACTGATCATGTCAACATCATACTTTTAAAATCTTAGCTAGAAAGCTAGACAAGCAGTCATCATCATGAATCAAGTCGACAATCTACTGGCAAATCCTTTTTAATCCTTGTCATATGAAAATAAATAATGAAGAGAAATTATAGATAAAACGTATCGGTGCTCATCGGCCATTGGACATAAACTTTACACAAGAAGTTGGAAATCGCTAATTCAACAATGAGTGGTTTGGAAGGAATCAGTGACAGTGGCTAACGTTAACTGCAAGCATTGCAAAGCAATCACTAGCCTGCTGTTCAGTGGAGTGGCTGTGTGGTCCCAAATCTGGAATTAAGGGGCTCTTTCCAAGTTTAAAATTATAAACATAAAAAATTGGCCATGTTGTCAATGAAGCAATTATTATCAATTATTATTTTTTTAATTTCACCTTTATTTAACCAGGTAGGCAAGTTGAGAACAAGTTCTCATTTACAATTGCGACCTTGCCAAGATAAAGCAAAGCAGTTCGACACATACAACGACACATGGAGTAAAACAAACATACAGTCAATAATACAGTATAAACAAGTCTATATACGATGTGAGCAAATGAGGTGAGATAAGGGAGGTAAAGGCAAAAAAAGGCCATGGTGGCAAAGTAAATACAATATAGCAAGTAAAACACTGGAATGGTAGATTTGCAGTGGAAGAATGTGCAAAGTAGAAATACAAATAATGGGGTGCAAAGGAGCAAAATAAATAAATAAATAAAATAAATACAGTAGGGAAAGAGGTAGTTGTTTGGGCGAAATTATAGGTGGGCTATGTACAGGTGCAGTAATCTGTGAGCTGCTCTGACAGTTGGTGCTTAAAGCTAGTGAGGGATATAAGTGTTTCCAGTTTCAGAGATGTTTGTAGTTCGTTCCAGTCATTGGCAGCAGAGAACTGGAAGGAGAGGCGGCCAAAGAAATAATTGGTTTTGGGGGTGACTAGAGAGATATACCTGCTGGAGCGTGTGCTACAGGTGGGAGATGCTATGGTGACCTATGCTAAGCATGACTTGTGCCGCGCTCAAAACAACTGTTAACTCGGAGCTGCGAAAACTTGACTTCAGTGAGTTCAAGACAACTGGGAAGTCGGGGATAAATGAGCTCCGACTGGGGAAATACATTTTGAACGGTCATCAAACTCGGAATTGTAAATCTGGCCTCTTTCTAGAGCTACGACCTGAAGATCAATGACGTCACATTTCTCTAAAACAGGCTATAGGCTAGATGTGCACAACCAAGTCCGAACATCAGGCTAAATTAACAGGGGCACATAAGCAGACAATGAAAGCTGTTAAAATATTCAAAGATGAGATTTCTCTAGAACAGGCTACATGTACACCAAGTCAGAACAGTAGGCTACGTTCCCTAGGGGGAAAGGGACCACATTATTAGGGTGAGACACATGGGCTACTGTTTACTACACAACATACACTTGGTATTACTTTCTTAGCTACAGTATACATATCTCCCTGGCATATTACATCACTTATGCAGCAGCATACTAGACATATTTATGGACTCACCATTGTGCTGTGCTCACTTGAACAGGAAGTTGGCATGGCGGTCCTTGTCATCAAAGTCTGGCATTGTCTGGATGAAGTGATGCTGGATTGACAGCATGGCCAATGCTTTTAACATTCTCTGGCCCATGGAGTTGCATGTGATGGTTTTATCCTTTAAGGGTGGAAAAGTTTCTCTCTGACTCTGCGGTTGTCATCGGAGTGGTGATGATGATTTTGAGAAGAGAGACAAGGCCTCCTGCAGGTTGTTCTCGTAGAGTGATTTCAATAAAGAAAGTGCTGTCTTTCCAGTGTGCAGCTCAGGATGCCGGTAGACAGTGAACAGTTCCCTTTTCAACTTCTCCTGGTTACGGTTAGGCCATAGCTTGGTAGCACACTGGAGTTCTACAGTCGGAAAACAATCCTTCAGTAGTGTTCGGACACCACGTACATTACCACTCATCACAGCTGCCCTGTCGTAGGTTTGTGCAACCAGCTTCTCCTTGACATTCAGTGGCGCTAGGACTTGTTGGAGAGGCCAACACCAGTTTTGTCCTTCACCTCTGTAAAAACCTCTCACACACTCTGTTGTCTGGTAATATGTAGCACAGCACTATTACCATCTGTGACTTACAGGAGTTGTCAGTGGTCTCATCTACCTGTACATATGCAAAAGCGGTCTCCTTAGTTATAGCTTCTCTGTACACTTCATACATACAATCCAAATGTTTGTTTAAAAATGGGTTGGTCGTCATAATGCCTTTGTAGCCTGTAATCTCCTTCTCACATGGTCTCAAAAATACACCTGAAAACGCCTGGGTTCAAGGAGTCGGCCGACTCGTCATGGCCTCGCAGTGCTGTCCCACAATTGCCACAATTTAATACACGCTATAATTCTGTCAAGCACGTACCTATTCTCCTCTGTTTATTGGTTGTGAAGGTTGATGGCTCGTCTATATGTCTAGCTGAGCCACAACGTTTGATTTCCCCAGTAATCCCAGTTTAACAGCGTTATATGTGATGCACAATTCTCATGTTGTCACGTTCTGACCATCGTTCGTGTGTGTTTTCCTTGTTTTAGTGTTGGTCAGGACGTGAACTGGGTGGGCATTCTATGTTGGATGTCTTGCTTGTCTATTTCTATGTCCGGCCTGATATGGTTCTCAATCAGAGGCAGGTGTTAGTCATTGTCTCTGATTGGGAACCATATTTAGGTAGCCTGGGTTTCACTGTGTGTTTGTGGGTGATTGTCCTTAGTGTTAGTTTGCACCAGTTTAGGCTGTTTCGGTTTTCATTACGTTTATTATTTTGTACTGTTTGTATTTAGATTCATGTTGCTATAGTCACAATAAACATGGATCGCAATCTACACGCCGCATTTTGGTCCGACTCTCCTTCTCATACTGAAAACCGTTACAGAATCACCCACCACAAAAGGACCAAGCAGCGTGTCAACAGGCAGGAGCAGCGCGAGGAGACGCGCAATAAGGATTTCTGGACATGGGAGGAAATCCTCGACGGGAGAGGACCCTGGGCTAAACCAGGGGAGTGTAGCCGCCCAAAGGAGCAGCCCAAAGAGGAGGTATGGACATGGGAGGACGAATTAGAAGGAAGAGGACCCTGGGCTCAGCCAGGAGAATATCGCCGCCCCAAAGAAGAACTGGAGGCGGCGAAAGCGGAGAGGCGCAGATATGAGGAGGCAGCACGACGTAGCGGATGGAAGCCTGAGAAGCAGCCCCAAAAATTTCTTGGGGGGGGGCTAACAGGGAGTATGGCTACGCCAGGTAGGAGACCTGGGCAGACTCCCTGTGCTTACCGGGGGGCTAGAGAGACCGGACAGGCACCGTGTTATGCAGTGGTGCGCACGGTGTCTCCAGTGCGGGTGCATAGCCCGGTGCGGTATATTCCAGCTCCACGTGTTGGCCGGGCTAGATTGAGCGTCGAGCCTAATGCCATGAAGCCGGCTCTACGCAGCTGGTCCCCAGTGCGTCTCCTTGGGCCGGCTTACATGGCACCAGCCTTGCGCTCGGTGTCTCCGGTTCGCCTGCATAGCCCAGTGCGGGCTATTCCACCTCGCCGCACTGGCAGGGCGACCGTGAGCATTCAACCAGGTAAGGTTGGGCAGGCTCGGTGCTCAAGAGCTCCAGTGCGCCTGCACGGTCCGGTTTTTCCAGTACCACCTCCACACCCCAGCCCTCCGGTAGCAGCTCCCCGCACCAGGCTTCCTGTGCGTGTCCTCGGCCCAGTACCACCAGTGCCAGCACCACGCATCAGGCCTACAGTGCGCCTCGCCTGTCCAGCGCTGTCGGAGCCCTCCTCCTCTCCAGCGCTGTTGGAGTCTCCCGCCTGTCTAGCGCTGTTAGAGCCTTCCTCCTCTACAGCGCTGCCGGAGTCTCCCGCCTGTTCAGAACTGCCAGTCTGCAAGGAGCTGCCAGTCTGCAAGGAGCTGCCAGTCTGCAAGGAGCTGCCAGTCTGCAAGGAGCTGCCAGTCTGCATAGAGCTGCCAGTCTGCAAGGAGCTGCCAGTCTGCAAGGAGCCGCCAGAGCTGCCTGTCTGCAGGATGCCGCCAAAGCTGCCAGTCTGCAAGGAGCCGCCAGAGCTGCTAGTCTGCAAGGAGCTGCCAGTTAGCATGGAGCAGCCAGGGCCGCCAGTCAGCATGGAGCAGCCAGGGCCGCCAGTCAGCATGGAGCAGCCAGGGCCGCCAGTCAGCATGGAGCAGCCAGTCAGCATGGAGCAGCCAGAGCTGCCAGTCAGCATGGAGCAGCCTGTCAGCATGGAGCAGCCAGAGCTGCCAGTCAGCATGGAGCAGCCAGTCAGCATGGAGCAGCCAGAGCTGCCAGTCATCATGGAGCAGCCAGTCAGCATGGAGCAGCCAGATCTGCCAGTCGACCAGACTCTTCCAGATCTGCCAGTCGACCAGACTCTTCCAGATCTGCCAGTCGACCAGACTCTTCCAGATCTGCCAGTCGACCAGACTCTTCCAGATCTGCCAGTCGACCAGACTCTTCCAGATCTGCCAGTCGACCAGACTCTTCCAGATCTGCCAGTCGACCAGACTCTTCCAGATCTGCCAGTCGACCAGACTCTTCCAGATCTGCCAGTCGACCAGACTCTTCCAGATCTGCCAGTCGACCAGACTCTTCCAGATCTGCCAGTCGACCAGACTCTTCCAGATCTGCCAGTCGACCAGACTCTTCCAGATCTGCCAGTCGACCAGACTCTTCCAGATCTGCCAGTCGACCAGACTCTTCCAGATCTGCCAGTCGACCAGACTCTTCCAGATCTGCCAGTCGACCAGACTCTTCCAGATCTGCCAGTCGGCCAGACTCTTCCAGATCTGCCAGTCGGCCAGACTCTTCCAGATCTGCCAGTCGGCCAGACTCTTCCAGATCTGCCAGTCAGCCAGGATCTGCCAGAACCGCCAGCCAGCCAGGATCTGCCGGATCTAACTACCTGCCTGAGCTTCCTCTCAGTGCTGTGCTACCCATCAGTCCCGAGCTACTTCTGTCCCGAGCTGCCCCTCTGTCTCGAGCTGACCCTCTGTCCCGAGCTGTCATTAAGAAGGGTCACCTATCTAGGGACGCTAAGGAGGTGGACTAAAACTGTTATGGAGTGGGGTCCACGTCCAGCGCCAGAGCCGCCACCGCGGACAGATGCCCACCCACACCCTCCCCCATAGGTTTAAGTTGTGCGTCCGGAGTCCGCACCTTGGAGGGGGGGTACTGTCACGTTCTGACCATCGTTCGTGTGTGTTTTCCTTGTTTTAGTGTTGGTCAGGACGTGAACTGGGTGGGCATTCTATGTTGGATGTCTTGTTTGTCTATTTCTATGTCCGGCCTGATATGGTTCTCAATCAGAGGCAGGTGTTAGTCATTGTCTCTGATTGGGAACCATATTTAGGTAGCCTGGGTTTCACTGTGTGTTTGTGGGTGATTGTCCTTAGTGTTAGTTTGCACCAGTTTAGGCTGTTTCGGTTTTCATTACGTTTATTATTTTGTACTGTTTGTATTTAGATTCATGTTGCTATAGTCACAATAAACATGGATCGCAATCTACACGCCGCATTTTGGTCCGACTCTCCTTCTCATACTGAAAACCGTTACACATGTATTAATCATGTATTAATCCCATCCCAGACCACACACCCTCTCCACTGAAAAGCAGGCAGGGGAAGCAAAATAATGCTTGCAGTTTACCACTGCTTCCTTCCAAACCACTCATTGTTGAATTTGCGATTTCTGATTTGAGTAATTTTTATGTCCAAAGGCCAATGAGCACCGAGACATTTTATCTCTAATTTCTCTTCATATGACAAAGACTGAAAAGCATTTGCCAGTAGATTGTCGACTTGATTCATGATGATGACTGCAGGCTTGCTGACTAAGAATTTTTAAATATGATGTTGACAATAAACGCTACTGTACATATGTGATTTGATGTTATTTTATCTGTGGCCAATGACCTTTAGCCTTCTTGGATGGGCACTTTTATTGTAACTCTATGGCAGCACCCAAGGGACTTGAGTTTTCGAGCTCTCCCTGTAGATTTTGCAGTGATGTAGTGTTCCCATGAGTGACAGAACACTGAGCCAATCACGGCGCAACTAGAGAATATTACCAACCCCAACGCTTTGTGTTTCTGCTGGCTGCCCCACCACCACAGAAAGAACTGATCTCGACTAAAACACCTACATTTTGGGGCTGCCTTACTCAAGAAAGCAAAAAAGAGACCATGTTTGTTATACAGCTTTATTAACTCAGTATTAGATGTATTTATTTTTTTGTTACATTGTTTGCCAACTAATATGTGACACGTATGAATGAATGCCAAAATAACATGCTAAACAGGTGAGGCTCAAATGCCCTGAATGATGTGTCGCTACTGAGTATTTGGCCTCCCACTGGAAAATCAATGTGATACAAAGTAGAGCAAGACAGAAATCTAATTTTTTAAAAGTTGAATTATGAAGTTAACAAAAATAAGTGTCTTATTGAAAGACTAGAAATGTCAGTAGCCGCTCTCAGCACCCAGATCAACTCAGTTTCTTGAGAGAGACTAGTACAAAGCTGACTGAAATGTAAAACATGGGAATAAATGTAAACAGGACAACATATACTGCTGAAATACTGGACATGCATTTATATATCAGTAATGGCACAAGTTAAAGTGGTTATAAAATGAGAAAGAAGAACTAGGAGATTATCTGTCCTCTGTTGCCCCTATGTGGTTGGAGTTAGTACTACACCCAGTAAAAACAACACTATATCGTCTGGAAGGCTAACTTTGGTCCCTCAACAGATATGTTTTATGGCAAATTAATATATTTTTATGGCTTCTCTCTCCTATTGGACGGAGGGAGTAAGGCACTGATTGATAGATTGGTTGACGGTTAGTCAGATGTTAGTGAGAATGTTGCTGGTCACCATGGAGACGGTGAGCGTACCCGGGAGGTCATTGTCTTGGTGATTACCCTTGTCCCTCAGGTGGACGGTAACCTGCTGGGGGTCGCCGGGGTCAGAGGTCAAACTGACCTGACCCAGGAAGGAATCCATCAACACGTTGTTGTTATACACCTGGGGGATGAATAAAGTTGTATTGAATTTAATTGAGAGAACGGTTACATACAGAAACAACCCAAATTGTAATGGTCACCAACTCCTCTTTAAGCCACAGGAGCACACACACACACAGAACCCAACACCCAGCCCAGTCTCCTTACCTCTATCAGTATAGGCTGGTTAGTTTTCTTCCTGTAGAATAGAGCCTTGGTGTCAAAGGTTGGGCTGCGGGTGTCTTTATAGACCGGAGAACAAACCTTCTCCCCCTCACAACGAATGATGACATATGGATCTGATGCTGCCACACACACACACACACACACACACACACACACACACACACACACACACACACACACACACACACACACACACACACACACACACACACACACAGGCACACACACACACAGTGAATAGGAGAAGAAGACCAGACCAGGAAAGAAAACGGACAGAGAAGGGAGAGAAGGTTTGTATACCTCCATCAGAGTCTTGTCCAGCCAGTCCATCTGCTCTGTGGACATGGATCTGAGTGACCAGGGAAGGGAAACCACACAGTCCTGACCAACACGTCTGGGCTGGCTCATCAAGGGTTAACTCTCTATGAGGGGGGGGGGGGGGGAAGAGTGAGTGATAGAATGTGTACGAGTGAGTGTGTACGCTTGTGTGTGTGTGTACCTGCAGTCGGCGGGGACGTCAGTGAAGATGCGTAACAGGAAGTCTCCTTCCAGAGCGGGGTCAAAGGTCGTGGGTATGACAACGTAACGACCCTCCATCAAGACACAGCGTAGGAACACACACCTGGAGTTGATGTACACACTCCCACACACCTTCTGCTGCCGAGTGTGCATACGGTACTGCCTGTTTAACTCCACCTACACATTAATACACACATTAATAACACTTACACACACACAATGAGGTGATGAACACACGCACACACACCTCTCACCCGGTGTATCTCGAAGCCTATAGCCAGGTTTTCTCCTTTCCCCTCTTTAGGTCTGGCTCTTCTGTCTGTCTGCTGTAGACATACCAGCACCTCATCCTCTGGCTTCTTCACGTTGAACACATACTGCAGGGAGAGACACACACACCCTATACATTAATACACACATAGATAAACACACACAAATGCCCCCCTCCATCCCCACCCCTACCTGTGGGTTCTGTAGGAAGGTGTGTTTGTTGTTGGTGCAGCCCCCGGCGCGGTTGCTGAGCGGGTCGTCATGGTTCCGCCAGGCGCCCTTTAGAGAGCCCTCCTCCCAGGTCTTGTGGAGAGACAGGTAGGAAGTGTTGATCAGACGACACATGATCAAATCACTGAAGTACTGACAGAAGTCATCAAATGTCATCCTGGAGGGGGGAGGAATGGGGGGAGAAAGGGAAGTCATCAAGCTTCATCATCCTATGGTCATCCATTTTCTCAGCCGTGTGGAGGAAAGGCTAGGGGTCATATGTCAAGGGTTAGAACTCACCAGAATTCTCCATCATCCTGCACCGTCATTCCGATCTTCTCTCTTTCACTCTTACTCACCTTCCCCCACTCCTCTGAGCTGAAAGAGAGAGAGAGAAGTTCTCTATCGCTCAGTGTTTGTCTGAAGGGTGTGCTGTGTAGAGTGAAATAATGCTAACAGAACTGACAGAGTAGGAATTCAAGGTTCTGAGACATGGACAGCAAACATGCAGTTTTCCCCAGACCTTTTGGTGCCGAGATCCTCTATGGAATTTTCCTACAATACAGGATATAAATTAAACAAACATTCTAACAGGAATGAACCATCCATCTGTGCTACAGGTCTCTGTTTCCCTGTTGGCCTACGCTACCTCTCTCCACCAGCAGAGGGAGTGAGTCGTGAACAGGTCTATATACACACACACACCCCGCCCGCCCAACCACGCAGGGGCGTTCCTCCAAGTATTTAAAAAAAATATTGTTGGGTTTTGAGAAAATGAAATATACTTATTCATGTCACTGAGGGAGTGCTGAGGTTTAGAGGATCTACACCAGAAGGGTTATAGGAGGAAGGTATATAGTGGGTGCAACAAAGCTTGGAATGTGTTGAGTGCAGGGAAGTGATTACATGTGGCAGGCATTGATAAGGGGAGAGAGCCATGGATTAGTGATGGGGGGGGCAGGGGGGTTGAGGTCAGGTCAGGTCACCTTAGGGGAGAAATAGAAGTTTATGGCCCGTATCACTAGTGTCCTGCCTAGCAGTAAAGAATTATGTTTGTACAGATGGGTTGGAGGAGACTCAGCCTATGAGGAACAGTTAAATATCAGTGCTTGTGTGAAAATGTATTTTGTCTGAATCCAGCTGGATCGACCCTTTGGGAAGAATTAAACTTGGTTAAACTTCACTAGTGTCCGTGAGTTATTTACTCTGTTAATTAGAAGATAGATGCTCATTTACTGCATTTCTACACAATTTAAAATCTAGAAAATGCAATTTGGAGACAAAAAGCAAGCAAAATTTACTCTAGCATTAGCTGGGGCAGCAGGGTAGCCTAGTGGTTAGAGCGATGGACTAGTAACCAGAAGGTTCAAATCTCCAAGGTACAAATCTGTCGTTCTGCCCCTGAACAGGCAGTGTTCCTAGGCCGTCATTGAAAATAAGAAAATAAGAATTTGTTCTTAACTGACTTGCCTAGTTAAATAAAGGTCAAATAAAAATATAAAAGCTGCTCGCTCAGAACCGGTATTAAATCTCTTGTTTAGTTTAATGTCAAGTCAAAAAGCAGTTACCTAGCAAAAGACATCTACTACAGCCATCTTTACCTCCACAATGTGTTGGAAAAAAGTCACGCTGTTCCCTGCAACTGCGTTGATGTGCTTTCCACAGAGAGGAAGAGGCGAAGCGAGAGGTTTCACTCTTGCAAAAATCTGTCCAATTTAAGCCCAATGTGTTTCAATGGGCTTATTTTGGACATCAGCTTGACGCCTGCTTTCCTGCCTTTGGGACAACGAATCCCATTGTTAAGTCATAGACATGAGCATCTCGTCATTATATACAGATCTCTGCTCTTCATAAAGTCAGCCAGCCATAAAAACAGTGTTCCCTTCCGCTCCCAGGCATCTGCATGGTCCCAAAGCCAGACGACTAATGCCGCTAAACTGCATTTGCCTTTTAAAATCGGGATTTGAAAGATTTTCGTTGCCTATTTAAAAAATTGTTGGTGTTGAACCAGCTAGGGTATGGCGACTCCCATACCCTGCCATACCAAATTGATGCCCCTGCACACACTCTCCTCCACCCCCCTCCTACCAGGCCAGGTCTTCCTTGTGAAAGAGGTCATCTGACCTCAGTGGGACTTCTTGTATAACTAAAAGGTAAATAACAAACACTTTAAAACCTACCTGTCGCTCCAGGCTCCTTTCCACTCGCTCTCTCCCCAGGGGTTTCGGAGTCGTATCATTGTGAGTTTGTCGGACTTGAAGTAAGCCATGAGGCCGTGGCCCAGCCGGACCTTTCTAACGTCTGTCACAGCGTAGGCATGACCCTTCACCAGACCACAGGCCAGACGAGCCTCCATCTCCGCTGAACTGGCCGCCTGGAGGGAGTGGTGAAGGGTCAGGAATATAGGTAGGTAGGTAGGTGTGTGTGTGTGTGTGTGTGTGTGTGTTATACCCGTATGGAGGCGCTGATGAGGCCTCCTCTGTTGTGAACCTTGAGGACTCTGTCGAACAGCACTGAGCGTTTCTCCTCGTCTGTACTCAACCCTTCCTCCAGCAGGTCCAAGGGCTCCGAGACGCCACCAGTGAAATCCACCAACGCATCCGCTGTGTTGCCCCCGTCCAATGCCTCGTAACAACCATACATCCTACACACACACACACACACACACAAACAGCAAAAGCAATACATCCTACACATTAACACAACAGTCTACTATAGTATTAACTTGGCGTAAGCCTTCCTCACCAAATCAGTGTGTGTTTGTGTGTACTAACTTGGCATAAGCCTTCTCCACCAGGGCGCTCCAGAACTCGTTGCTGTCACTGGAGTGACAATACACCAAGTTGCCGTTCGCAGTGGGCAACCGGTCGTCGATGACAACATCAATCCATTCTCCAAAGCGCCAGAAGCGGAAGTGGAAAATTCCGGCATAAGATTCCGGCTTCTCCTCATCCCATTCCTGGTCCTTATGATCCGGAATCACCTGGGAGGGAGATAAGATGCTCAGAACACGTCACAGCTGTATGCCCTGGCTGGTGTAGCGGTAATGCTGCAGCCTCCGGGACTCGTCACAGCTGTATGCCCTGGCTGGTGTAGCGGTAATGCTGGAGCCTCCGGGACACGTCACAGCTGTATGCCCTGGCTGGTGTAGCGGTAATGCTGCAGCCTCCGGGACTCGTCACAGCTGTATGCCCTGGCTGGTGTAGCGGTAATGCTGCAGCCTCCGGGACTCGTCACAGCTGTATGCCCTGGCTGGTGTAGCGGTAATGCTGGAGCCTCCGGGACACGTCACAGCTGTATGCCCTGGCTGGTGTAGCGGTAATGCTGCAGCCTCCGGGACACGTCACAGCTGTATGCCCTGGCTGGTGTAGCGGTAATGCTGCAGCCTCCGGCACACGTCACAGCTGTATGCCCTGGCTGGTGTAGCGGTAATGCTGCAGCCTCCGGGACACGTCACAGCTGTATGCCCTGGCTGGTGTAGCGGTAATGCTGCAGCCTCCGGGACACGTCACAGCTGTATGCCCTGGCTGGTGTAGCGGTAATGCTGCAGCCTCCGGCACACGTCACAGCTGTATGCCCTGGCTGGTGTAGCGGTAATGCTGCAGCCTCCGGGACTCGTCACAGCTGTATGCCCTGGCTGGTGTAGCGCTAATGTTGCAGCCTCCGGGACACGTCACAGCTGTATGCCCTGGCTGGTGTAGCGGTAATGCTGCAGCCTCCGGGACACGTCACAGCTGTATGCCCTGGCTGGTGTAGCGCTAATGTTGCAGCCTCCGGCACACGTCACAGCTGTTTGCCCTGGCTGGTGTAGCGGTAATGCTGCAGCCTCCGGGACTCGTCACAGCTGTATGCCCTGGCTGGTGTAGCGGTAATGCTGGAGCCTCCGGGACACGTCACAGCTGTATGCCCTGGCTGGTGTAGCGGTAATGCTGCAGCCTCCGGGACACGTCACAGCTGTATGCCCTGGCTGGTGTAGCGCTAATGTTGCAGCCCCTGGGACACGTCACAGCTGTATGCCCTGGCTGGTGTAGCGGTAATGCTGCAGCCTCCGGGACACGTCACAGCTGTATGCCCTGGCTGGTGTAGCGGTAATGCTGCAGCCTCCGGGACACGTCACAGCTGTATGCCCTGGCTGGTGTAGCGGTAATGCTGCAGCCTCCGGGACACGTCTTCTGCTGCTGTCTTTAGCATCTCCTGGCTTCCACACATAGCCTACAGGCCACTGATGTAGACCTTGGAACATCTACATTTTAAAAAGTATAGTAAATACATTTAAAAATATAGTCCACACCATCACAATAAATCACTTATTTATTTTAGACAGATCTAAAGAAACATGATATGAAGAAAATGTAGTCTATTTCAGAAGAACAGAATAGTATACTCTGAGTTGTCCTTATGTTAGGCCCTGATCTGGCTATGCCATATGGCTGTGGGCTACACTAGTTCATTTAGCAGACAAGATTTGCTTAGAATTATTTGTTATTTTGTAGTATGAAGAATAGAATTGAACATAGCTGAATAAAATAGAAAGGATATTTTCTCCAAAAGGATTTGCGCACAGGAGGCTAATCTGTGTTGAGCGGTTAACAAAGAAACCGGTAGTCCTGTATGCTTCATTTAGAGTTATTTACTGTATGTAACTTTAGCTGTGATACAAACGTCGGGCTATTTGTTTTGATGTTTGATACTTTCTAGGGATGCATGATGCCACTAATGATGATTTGAGAAAAGTTGCATGAAAGGCATGAGCTCTGCTTTGTATTTTTGCGTAGGCTGCTGCAGCACGGCCAAGACCATACAGCGGTTTAACTGGACAGGTTCCACTCAGAACAGGCCTCGCCATGGTCGACCAAAGAAGTTGAGAGCACGTGCTCAGCGTCATATCCAGAGGTTGTCTTTGGGAAATAGACGTATGAGTGCTGCCAGCATTGCTGCAGAGGTTGAAGGGGTGGGAGGGGGGGGGGGTCAGCCTGTCAGTGCTCAGACCATACGCCGTACACTGCATCAAATTGGTCTGCATGGCTGTCGTCCCAGAAGGAAGCCTCTTCTACAGATGATGCACAAGAAAGCCCGCAAACAGTTTGCTGAAGACAAGCAGACTAAGGACATGGATTACTGGAACCATGTCCTGTGGTCTGATGAGACCAAGATAAACTTATTTGGTTCAGATGGTGTCGAGTGTGTGGCGGCAACCAGGTGAGGAGTACAAAGACAAGTGTGTCTTGCCTACAGTCAAGCATGGTGGTGGGAGTGTCATGGTCTGGGGCTGCATGAGTGCTGCCGGCACTGGGGAGCTACAGTTCATTGAGGGAACCATGAATGCCAACATGTACTGTGACATACTGAAGCAGAGCATGATCCCCTCCCTTCGGAGACTGGGACGCAGGGCAGTATTCCAACATGATAACGACTCCAAACACACTTCCAAGACGACCACTGCCTTGCTAAAGAAGCTGAGGGTAAAGGTGATGGACTGGCCAAGCAGACCTAAACCCTATTGAGCATCTGTGGGGCATCCTCAAATGGAAGGTGGAGGAGTGCAAGGTCTCTAACATCCACCAGCTTCGTGATGTCGTCATGGAGGAGTGGAAGAGGACTCCAGTGGCTACTTGTGAAGCTCTGGTGAACTCCATGCCCAAGAGGGTTAAGGCAGTGCTGGAAAATGATGGTGGCCACACAAAATATTGACACTGGGCCCATTTTGGACATTTTCACTTTTGTTGCCAGCGGTTTAGACATTAATGGCTGTGTGTTGAGTTATTTTGAGGGGACAGCAAATTTACACTGTTATTTACACTGTTTTACACTGTTATACTTTACATTGTAGCAAAGTGTCATTTCTTCAGTGTTGTCACATGAAAAGATATACTCAAATATTTACAAAAATGTGAGGGGTGTACTCACTTTTGTGATATACTGTATGTATGTATGTATGTATGTATGTATGTATGTATGTATGTATGCTAGTTAGGCTCTACACCTGCTGTAAAGCAGATTAATGTGCTTCATTTTAAGAAGTTATTTGATCAATTTAGTTGTGAAACAAAGCTTTTCAAAACATATTAGGCCTATGGGCTAGGCTACATGAGGTGTGCGACTGATTTTAAAAAAGTCGCAGAAAAAAAGGCATGCATTTCTCGTCTTACTGCACAAGCTGTGCATCATTCACAAGTAATAATATATAACTCACAAGTGATAGGCTAATATTTCTTTATTTAGACTTCTACATTGTATAATAATAGTGAAGACTACTATCAAATAACATATGGAATCATGTCGTAATCAAAAATTGTTAAACCAAAATAGATTTTACATTTGAGATTCTTCAAATAGCCACCCTTTGCCTTGATGACAGCTGTCACGTTCGTAATAAGGACGGGACCAAGGCGCAGCGTGTGTTGAGTTCCACATCTTTACTTGCAGTGAAACTTATCATATAACAATAAACAAGCAACAAAACGTAACCTCAGTGGTGCTACAAGCACAAACACAAATAATATCCCATAAACACAGGTGGGAAAATGGCTACCTGAATATGATCCCCAATTAGAGGCAATGAATACCAGCTGCCTCTAACTGGGAACCATACAAAACACCAACATAGAAATATTGAACTAGAACACCCTCTAGTCTTGCCCTGACCTACTACACCATAGAGAACCAAGGACTCTCTATGGTCAGGGCGTGGCAGTACCCACCCCAAAGGTACGGACTCCGGCCGCAAAACCTGAAACCAAATGGGGGGGGGGGGGTGACTAGTGACGGTGGCAGCTCTGGTGCAGGTCGTAGCCCCCCCGCCCAGACCCCGGATCCGGCCATGGTGCCGGGCTGAACGCCGTGCCTGGACTGGGCACCGGCGCAGAGGAAGGCTCCTGCCCTGGAGCGGGACTGGACACCGTGCCTGGACTTGGCATCGGCGCAGAGGAAGGCTCCGACCTTGGAGCTGGACTGGGGAGGTGCGCTGGAGACCTGGTGCGTGGAGCACCAGACTGGTGACATGCACTTCAGGGCGAGTGCGGGGAGCTGGCACAGGACGCACCGGACTGGGAAGGCGCACTAGAGGCCTGATGCGTGGAGCCGGTACAGGTGGCACCGGACTGGTGACACGCACTTCAGAGTGATTGCAGGGAGCTGGCACAGGACTCACCAGACTGCCGACAGGAACCATACAAAACACCAACATAGAAATATTGAACTAGAACACCCCCTAGTCACGCCCTGACCTACTACACCATAGAGATCCAAGGGCTCTCTATGGTCAGGGCGTGACAACAGCTTTGCATTCTCAGTCTTGAAGGAGTTCCCACAAATGCTGAGCACTTGTTGGCTGCTTTTCCTTCACTCTGTGGTCCGACTCATCCCAAATCTCAATTTGGTTGAGATCGAGGGATTGTAGAGGCCAGGTCATCCGATGCCACACTCCATCACTCTCCTTCTTGGTAAATGATAGTCCCACTAAGCGCAAACCAGATGGGATGGCGTATAGCTGCAGAATGCTGTGGTAGCCATGCTGGTTAAGTGTGATACAGACAGTGTCACCAGCAAAGCACCCCCACACCATCACACCTCCTCCTCCATGCTTTACGGTGGGAAATACACATGTGGAGATTATCCATTCACCCACACCGCGTCTCACAAAGACACGGCGGTTGGAACCAAAAATCCCCAATTTGGACTCCAGACAAAAGGACAAATTTCCAACGGTTTAATGTCCATTGCGCGTGTTTCTTGGGCCAAGCAAGTCTTTTCTTCATATTGGTGTCCTTTAGTAGGGGTTTCTTTGCAGCAATTCGACCATGAAGGCCTGATTCATGCAGTCTCCTCTGAACAGTTGATGTTGAGGTGTGTGTTACTTGAACTCTGTGAAGCATTTATTTGGGCTGCAATTTTGGAGGCTGGTAACTCTAATGAACTTATCCTCTGCAGCAGAGGTAACTGGGTCTTCCATTTCTGTCTTTTAAGAAAGTACACCTGCTAATTGAAAAGCATTCCAGGTGACTACATCATGAAGCTGGTTCAGAGAATGCCAAGAGTGTGCAAAGCTGTCATCAAGGCAAAGGGTGGCTATTTGAAGAATCTCAAATATAAAATATATTTTGATTTGTTTAACACTTTTTTGGCTACTACATGATTCCATGTGTCACTTCATAGTTCTGATGTCTTTATTCAATAAAACCCTTGACCGGTAGTGTATGTGTGAAAAATGTTTTGATTTAGAATGGACCATTCATCATGCATCTGTCTCTGAAAATAATACATGTCATCTATGCACTTAAATAGCGAATGGAGGATGCTTTTCCAGTGGTTCATTTTCATGCCAGCCTCCTGTTGTAAAGAGAAGCAATGTGCTTCATATTAGGAAAGTTGAGAAATAGTGTCTTCGGAAAGTATTCACACCCCTTGACGTTTTCCACATTTTGTTACGTTACAGCCTTATTCTAAAAGTAATTCAATAAATAAAGATCTTCAGTAATCTACACACAATACCCCATAATGACAGAGCAAAAACATGTCTTTAGAAATGTTGGTACATTTATTAAAGATAAAAAAAACGTATTTACAGAAGTATTCAGACCCTTTGCTATGAGACTCGAAATAGAGCTCAGGTGCATCCTGTTTCCATTGATCATCCTTGAGATGTTTCGACTGTCGTAAATTCAATTGATTTGACATGACTTGGAAAGGCACACCTATATAAGGTCCCACAGTTGACAGTGCATGTCAGAACAAAAAACAAGCCAAAGGAATGACCTGCAGAGATCAGAGACAGGATTGTGTCGAGGCACAGATCTGGGAAAGGGTACCAAAAATGTTTGCAGCATAGTAGTTCCACAAGAACACAGTGCCCTCCATCATTTGTAAAGTGAAAGAAGTTTGGAACCACCAAGACTCTTCCTAGAGCTGGCCGCCTGGCCAAACCGAACGGAGCAAAGTACAAAGTGTTCTTGATGAACACCTGCTCCAGAGCGCTCAGGACCTCAGACTGGGGCGAAGGTTCACCTTCCACAGGACGATGACCCTAAGCACACAGCCAAGACAACGCAGGTGTCTTCGGGACAAGTCTCTGAATGTCCTTGAGTGATCCAGCCAGAGCCATCTCTGGAGAGACCTGAAAATAGCTTGTGCAGCAACACTCCCCAGCCAACCTGACAGAGCTTGATCTTTGTCATTATGGGGTATTGTGTGTAGATTGATGAGGGGGAAAAACAACTTAATCCGGTTTAGAATAAGGCTGTGTCCTAAGAAGTCAAGGGGTCTGAATACTTTCCGAATGCACAGTAAATATAGTAGGCCTAGTCTATAGAAAGCATATGGGACATCCTCTTTTTAATAGAGGCCGCAATTGCATACCCTATAGAAATACTGCGCAACATGGGCTCTCATGAAGTGTTTGATTAGATTTTCGATCACATTTGCATTGATGTCAGAGTGATTTAGAGGGACAATAGTGTGCTGAGTACCAGGCAGTTAGCAAGTTTGGTAGGCTACTAATGACCAGCAGCAGCATCAGCGCTCGCAGAAGCCTAATTACCGTGACTAAACGGTCACATGGAATTTGCGATAATGCGGTCACCGTAACAGCCCGAATCACAGCTAATTAAAACAGGAGAAAAAACAAGCAACCATCTAGTGAATCAGAACAACCAAACTCCAACAACACACACATACACACCACAGACAGACATAGGTGCATACCCACACATAAAAACACACTTCCACACAGCCAGCCATCCCAGTGTGTGTATTAATAACCAGCCCATCCAGCTATGACCAACCAGCTCCCAGAAGCCTTCAGGAAAATCCCTGGTTCCTCTTCTGATGTCATCACTTCCTGTTGCCTAGCGCCACCACACACCCCATCCTCACTTCTGTTCGCCGTCCCTCCCTCACTGTACATGCCACACAATCAATAGTTCCAACCAGAGAACCAACTCAACCATACTACCCTCTGGGAAAGGGAGGGGAAAGAGATGGCATAAGAGACAGAGAGAGTGGGAGAGGACCACAGCGAAACTATCTGCAGGCACAGACAGACACAGATATCCATCCAGACAGACAGGCAGGCCTCGCTCCCCAGCACAGAAAGATGAGCTCTCAGATGTACACAGAGCTGTCTGCGGCTCCCTCGTCTGGCTCAGCCCTGGAGCTACGCTTTACAGAGGACACCTCTCTCACTGAGGTAAAACTTTTAACGTGATTGAGATGAGGTTGAGGTGGTTGATATGTGGTTGAAATAGCACAATCGATGGTTCAGTTGGTTGTGAGTTTGATTCTTGCATTTACTGTAAGTCACCTTGCCTAAAGTATTTTCTAGTAGATATACAAAATTCAAAAATCGGCTTCTGCCATGTGTAGTAGTTTGGTCCTGTCTTAAATATGTGCTCATCTGGAACAAAGTAGCCTATATAAATTCGGACGACAAATGAATGGACAGTTTCCAGGAGTTGACTTGTACTGACTGGTACCTGCGTCTGAGTGTCCAGCATATTATAGTTTTACTATTATAAAAGTATTATTATTCTATAATGTGATTCGTCTGAGTGTCCAGCATATTATAGTTTACTATTATAAAAGTATTATTATTCTATAATGTGATTCGTCTGAGTGTCCAGCATATTATAGTTTACTATTATAAAAGTATTATTATTCTATAATGTGATTCGTCTGAGTGTCCAGCATATTATAGTTTTACTATTATAAAAGTATTATTATTCTATAATGTGATTCGTCTGGGTGTCCAGCATATTATAGTTTTACTATTATAAAAGTATTATTATTCTATAATGTGATTCGTCTGGGTGTCCAGCATATTATAGTTTTACTATTATAAAAGTATTATTATTCTATAATGTGATTCGTCTGGGTGTCCAGCATATTATAGTTTACTATTATAAAAGTATTATTATTCTATAATGTGATTCGTCTGGGTGTCCAGCATATTATAGTTTTACTATTATAAAAGTATTATTATTCTATAATGTGATTCGTCTGAGTGTCCAGCATATTATAGTTTACTATTATAAAAGTATTATTATTCTATAATGTGATTCGTCTGGGTGTCCAGCATATTATAGTTTTACTATTATAAAAGTATTATTATTCTATAATGTGATTCGTCTGGGTGTCCAGCATATTATAGTTTACTATTATAAAAGTATTATTATTCTATAATGTGATTCGTCTGGGTGTCCAGCATATTATAGTTTTACTATTATAAAAGTATTATTATTCTATAATGTGATTCGTCTGGGTGTCCAGCATATTATAGTTTACTATTATAAAAGTATTATTATTCTATAATGTGATTCGTCTGAGTGTCCAGCATATTATAGTTTTACTATTATAAAAGTATTATTATTCTATAATGTGATTCGTCTGGGTGTCCAGCATATTATAGTTTACTATTATAAAAGTATTATTATTCTATAATGTGATTCGTCTGGGTGTCCAGCATATTATAGTTTACTATTATAAAAGTATTATTATTCTATAATGTGATTTGTCTGGGTGTCCAGCATATTATAGTTTACTATTATAAAAGTATTATTATTCTATAATGTGATTCGTCTGGGTGTCCAGCATATTATAGTTTACTATTATAAAAGTATTATTATTCTATAATGTGATTCGTCTGGGTGTCCAGTCCAGTGGAGCGGTGGAGTAGCCAAAAGGCAAGTTCTATTATAGTTCTATTATTATTAGTATTAATATTAATAATATAGTTATTATTGTTGCTAGGTGATGCGGCTACGTGTCCAGTCCCTGCAGCGGAGCGGTCAGAAGCGACAGGAGGGGGAGCGGTTGCTCCTCCCCCACGAGGCTGTCTACCGTCTGGACTTCGCCAATCAGGAGCTGACGTTCGTCCACTGGTCGGTGTCTCTGATTGGCAATGGCAGAGTGACCGTCACGGGGATCTCCCAGCTCTGGACCCCTGACCTCACACACCTGATGACCCGGCAGCTTCTAGAACCCGTCGGAACATTCTGGCGGAACGCTGGCGACCCGGAGGACACACCCCTCAAGTGTCTGGAGGCGGACATCCAGGAGTTTGGGGAGCGAATCGCGGAGCTGGCCAAGGTCCGCAAGGTCATGTACTTCCTGTTTGCCTTTAAGGAGGGGGCAGAGGCTGACAAGGTCAGCATCTCCGTGGAGTTTAATCAGGCCTGACCTATAAACCTTAAAGGGATACTTTTGGATTTTGGCAATGAGGCCCTCTGGACACAGAAGTGTGTGCTTCTCTGTGTCCAGTATGAAGGTAGATAGAGGTAGTTTTGCGAACCAATGCTAATGATACCATTATGATACCAACACTAGTTAGCATTGGCTCACAAAACTATGTGAAACTACATCTAACTTCCTTCATACTGGACATAGACATACAAATGGTATCCACGAGTTCATCTGACTCTGGGGAAGTACATAAAGGGCCTCATTGCCAAAATCCCGAAGTATCCCTTTAACTGCTTCCTCTTCCCTCTACTCCTCTAGTCTCCCTCTAGTCTCCCTCTACTCCTCTAGTCTCCCTCTACTCCTCTAGTCTCCCTCTACTCCTCTAGTCTCCCTCTACTCCTCTAGTCTCCCTCTCTCCATTCTAAGGGGATGCCTTCTATTACAGCCATTCTAGGTTGGGCCAGTCTACACACCTCTCTCTGTCTCTCTACACCCCCTGCCCACACAAACCAACGAGTCCCATCTCTCATCTGAGTGTGTGCGCACTTCCTTCCTGAACATCTACCTATCTATGCATGTCAGTCAACAATCTGCTAGAAACCATCTTCTGGAGGTACAGTAGTTACACAGTAGTAACAGTAGGCTGCAGAATAACTAACTTTAGGTTATAATCCTATAAATACGGGTACCTGCCAAAATAAAGGAATCACCAACATAAAGTGTCTTAATAGGGTGTTGGGCCACCACGAGCTGCCACAACAGCTTCAATGCACCTTGACATAGATTCTACATGTTTCTGAAACTCTATTGGAGGTTTGCGGCACCATTCTTCCAGAAGAAATTCCATAATTTGGTGTTTTGTTGATGGTGGTGGAAAACGCTGTCTCAGCCGCTCCAGAATTTATATATTTAAGTATGATGGGATATTAATTGCTTAATTAACTCAGGAACCATACCTATGTGGAAGCAGCTGCTTTCAATATACTTTGTATCCCTCATTTACTCAAGTGTTTCCTTTATTTTGGCAGTTACCTGTACATTTATATTGAAAACCTGAATGATATGAATGAATAGGTCTTTCTGATCCTTCTTTATAGGAAATATTAGAGAACCAACGCTGCAGTGTAACTCCAACTACCTGCGGTACTATTACTCTAATCTACACTGTATTACTCTCCTATTACCCTGCACTGATATACTAGTTACCATATTCACTTTGCATGAAATATCACAACAATATACTGTAAACTGGCCATGTCCTCTACTGCTGTCCAATAAAGAGATGTAGGTACTCTGTCCTGCTGTGTTTGTGTTAATGGTCAGGGCAGGGGACAGGATAGAGATGGCTTAGCCCCAGGCTACAGTAGCTTTGGTTGCTTTTCATTCATAGGGCAATCAATACACTCTCTCTCACACACACACACACAAACACACTGGACAAGTGGTAGACTACATGCCAGAAGGGAAATGTAACACTTTCGATAGAGAGAGCGAGAGAGAAAGAAAGTGTGTTAATGAGAGTGATCCTGAGCAGATATAACATCACCCTCCCACAGGATTAATAACAGGGTGTGTATGTGTGTGTGTGGTTGGGGTAGAGGGGACAGTAGAAAGGTACAGTCTGGTCCAATTCATTCTACTGTGTCTGTGTTAACGAACTGCTTCTAGAACACATAGCATAAACACCGGAACTAAAGAACAGGTAATTATGTCCACACACACACACGTAACAGTTTAGCTTTCATCCGTCCCCTCGCCCCTACCCGGGCTCGAACCAGGGATCCTCTGCACACAGACAACAGTCACCCACGAAGCATCATTACCCATCGCGCCACAAAAGCCCCGGCCCTTGCAGAGCAAGGGGAACAACTACTTCAGGTCTCAGAGCGAGTGACGTCACCGATTGAAATGCTATTAGCGCGCTCCACCGCTAACTAGCTAGCCATTTCACATCGGTTACACACACACACACACACACACAACTACTCATAACAACAAGATATTCCATGGGAGCTAATAATATCAGTCAATATGGTGCAGGTGTAACAGAGGTAATTTATTGAAGACAAGTGACCTTGCCTGAGGCTTTAGCTCAGCGGACTAACACAGTCTTGTACCGGACACTCAGTTGGTCAACAGTCCCAGCTCAAGGAACAGAGCTTTCTCCAGAGAGCCTGTGTTAAGAGGAAGACACACCATAATGAAGGTCGATAGTGTGTGGTTGATCACGTTCTGGGTGTCGATTAACAGTGGCGATTCAACGTGTAGAATCATCCGGGAAATGAACAGAAAAAGCTTAGAACTCTTCATCGACCCGGTCTATTTAGCTCTCCTGCCAGCTCTGTCTCTGGGGTGAAATTAGCTCTCCAAACCAACAGCAGCTGTTTCCTCAGTGACAGACCCTCTGTTGTCCAGGAAATGGAGGAACATAATAAACCTTGTTTCAGACGACAGATCAGAGCCCTCTCTGTAATGTGATAATTCAGTGAGATAGGGGTATGGAGTTAGATCACGTCAGTAAGATCCCTCCACAGCTTGAAGTATCACCAATGGTGCTGCCCACTTGGTAACTTTTCGGCAGTGCAGTAATCGTCAAGCAAGGCAGTCGTGGCTTGCAAAGCAAAGGACTACTATTTTGAGCCATTGTACGGACAGGGACAGTAGAGGATGTGAACCCGTTAGCAACACAGTGACGTCCTCACACTAGTAGCTAGGGGTTAGGGGTAAGGAGCTAGGCAGAGCCAGTCTGAAGTGGTGGAAAGTTGAACACAGAAAGTTAAGAGCAGTGGGACTAATGCTAATGATTCCCTATGAACTCAGTGGAAAAAAATACACACTGCCATCTCAGAAGGGCCACACCAACACACACACACACACACACACACACACCAAATAGGAGTCGGAAACAATAATAAACTCCAAATCATTCCGGTTTGTGTTTGTGGTGGGGGAAAATTGTAAATCCTTCTCGATCAGGTCACTAATCACATCCTCCTACTGCACGTCACACACCCAAGGCAAACCCACGCACAACATGCACACAGCATGCACACAGCCAGAGAGTCTTACCTTTTGCCACAGAGTTTCTCTGGATGCCAGGGAGGAGCATGCAGCTACGAACCAACAGTTCCCCAGCTGGCCCTGGAGGAGGTCATGAGCACTGATACCATTCACAAACAACTTGGGGTTATCACACAGCTCCTATAGAGAAGAAGACAACATGGGGTTATCACACAGCTCCCTACAGAGAAGAAGACAACTTGGGGTTATCACACACCTCCTATAGAGAAGAATACAACTTGGGGTTATCACACAGCTCCTATAGAGAAGAAGACAACATGGGGTTATCACACAGCTCCTATTTGAGTTCAGAGCAGTCGGACTGTGTGCCCTTGTATCAGATTGTAAATGAAATGAACACAGCTCCTATAGAGGGGGGAAAGATAACATGGGGTTAACACACAGAGGGGGAGGGTGGGAGAGAGAGACAGAGAGGAAGATGAAGACGAGATCCGGTATTGTTTCTGAGATGCTTATAAGAAGAAGCCAAGAAACCCATTAGGTCTCTCTCTTCCTCTCCTCCCTCGATCCATCAATCCTTAATTAATTGCACTCAGACTGTTTTGTGGCTGTGCTGCGCTCTCTGAGCTGACCACTAATGGCAGAGGGAGGGTTTCCCAACTGTCTGGATGCGTCCCAACTTGCACCCCATTCCCTATTGTGCACTACTTATGACCAGGGCCCAAAGCACTCTTGTCAAAAGTAGTGCACTGTGCAGGGAATATATGTTCCATTTGGGACCTGAAGAACCACAGATCATTAACTCCCTTCTCCAGCCCTTCCCGCTCCACCCCTCAGCCCCAGCAGAAAGTAGGCTCTCTGGGCAGGGTGCAGTAGGACAGTACTAGGCTGTGGTGGTGCTATAGGCCCCAGAGCAGGAACAGGAGAGGATGAGGCAGAGGAAGAGGAGAAGCAGGTCTGACCACACTAAGCTACTCTTTGGGACCCTACTGTGCCAGACACTACTGTAACTAGAGGTTAACAGGGGGATCAGAGGTCTTGTGAAAGACAAAAACTTCTGGTACACTCCCAAAGAAGATCAGTAAGTCTAACACACTGTAGGGTGGATATTTTCTCAACCTGTTCTATGGTTCCCTTCTGTAACCACACACCACTAGCTGCTCTTTCTCTGAACCAGGAGGCCCTTTATTTACTGGTCCAACCAGTACACCAGTGCTTTATTTACTGTTCCAACCAGTGCTTTATTTACTGGTCCAACCAGTACACCAGTACTTTATTTACTGGTCCAACCAGTACACCAGTGCTTTATTTACTGGTCCAACCAGTACACCAGTACTTTATTTACTGGTCCAACCAGTACTTTATTTACTGGTCCAACCAGTACACCAGTGCTTTATTTACTGGTCCAACCAGTACACCAGTACTTTATTTACTGTTCCAACCAGTACACCAGTGCTTTATTTACTGTTCCAACCAGTACACCAGTGCTTTATTTACTGTTCCAACCAGTGCTTTATTTACTGGTCCAACCAGTACACCAGTACTTTATTTACTGAACCAACCAGTACACCAGTGCTTTATTTACTGGTCCAACCAGTACACCAGTACTTTATTTACTGGTCCAACCAGTACTTTATTTACTGGTCCAACCAGTACACCAGTGCTTTATTTACTGGTCCAACCAGTACACCAGTACTTTATTTACTGTTCCAACCAGTACACCAGTGCTTTATTTACTGTTCCAACCAGTACACCAGTGCTTTTTTCACTGGTCCAACCAGTACACCAGTGCTTTATTTACTGGTCCAACCAGTACTTTATTTACTGGTCCAACCAGTACTTTATTTACTGGTCCAACCAGTACTTTATTTACTGGTCCAACCAGTACTTTATTTACTGGTCCAACCAGTACACCAGTGCTTTATTTACTGGTCCAACCAGTACACCAGTGCTTTATTTACTGGTCCAACCAGTACTTTATTTACTGGTCCAACCAGTACTTTATTTACTGGTCCAACCAGTACACCAGTGCTTTATTTACTGGTCCAACCAGTACACCAGTACTTGATTTACTGGTCCAACCAGTACACCAGTACTTTATTTACTGGTCCAACCAGTCTGCTGTTACAACCTCTCTTACCTGGACAATCATACTGTAACCATAGCTGTAGAATAATAGCAGATTATAAAAAACCTAGAACAACTTATATCATGGGAGCGGCATGTACTGTAACTAACAGATTCATAACTGAACATACCTAGATACACACACTCACAGCTGTGAATCAGAACAGACAGACAGTCAGAGACGGTAGGTAGGTAGTCACCAGAGTGTTGCTGTTTGTTTTACCTGACTGTCATGATGACTCTCCCCCAGGACGGACTGTCTAATCTACACCTCAAATGCTCTCTCTACACTTCTCAATTTCTACCCATACCTCTCTCTACCTATCGCTCTCTATTTCTCAATTTCTACCCATATCTCTCTCTATTTCTCAATTTCTACCCATACCGCTCTCTCTCTACATATCGCTCTCTATTTCTCCCCATACCGCTCTCTCTCTACATATCGCTCTCTAGCTACATATCGCTCTCTATTTCTACCCATACCGCTCTCTCTCTACATATCGCTCTCTATTTCTACCCATACCGCTCTCTCTCTACATATCGCTCTCCATTTCTACCCATACCGCTCTCTCTCTACATATCGCTCTCTATTTCTCCATTTCTACCCATACCGCTCTCTCTCTACATATCGCTCTCTATTTCTCCCCATACCGCTCTCTCTCTACATATCGCTCTCTATTTCTCCCCATACCGCTCTCTCTCTACATATCGCTCTCTATTTCTACCCATACCGCTCTCTCTACATATCGCTCTCTATTTCTACCCATACCGCTCTCTCTCTACATATCGCTCTCTATTTCTCCATTTCTCCCCATACCGCTCTCTCTCTACATATCGCTCTCTATTTCTCCCCATACCGCTCTCTCTCTACATATCGCTCTCTATTTCTCCCCATACCGCTCTCTCTCTACATATCGCTCTCTATTTCTACCCATACCGCTCTCTCTCTACATATCGCTTTCTATTTCTACCCATACCGCTCTCTCTACATATCGCTCTCCATTTCTACCCATACCGCTCTCTCTCTACATATCGCTCTCTATTTCTACCCATACCGCTCTCTCTCTACATATCGCTCTCCATTTCTACCCATACCGCTCTCTCTCTACATATTGCTCTCTATTTCTACCCATACCGCTCTCTCTCTACATATTGCTCTCTATTTCTACCCATACCGTTCTCTCTCTACATATCGCTCTCTATTTCTACCCATACCGCTCTCTCTCTACATATCGCTCTCTATTTCTACCCATACCACTCTCTCTCTACATATCGCTCTCTATTTCTCCATTTCTACCCATACCTCTCTACCCTGCTCTCTCTCACTACCTCTAATGCCCTCCAACTCATTTGTTTCTTCTTGCCTAACTCTGGCGTTAAAATGCCTATTTACTCTGTTGCATCTTACTGCGCAATCACCAGCCCAGCAACTTCAAAACTTGATCTCCACTATAAAAAGCATTTAGACATGATCTCACATTTCTTTTAGACTAACATTTAGTTTAACAGTGGAGATTTGTATAAACCTTGCTGTCTGTCTCTCCAACATTTGCAAAAAAAAAAATCAATATTCAAATTCGACCTCCTGTCGTCCCATAGTAATGAACGTGTCAGAAGTCGGGACTAGACAGACAGGCAGCGTTTCTCAGCCAGATTAAATCATGATTCAGCTGGTATCATTTTTATGAATATATACAAAAAAATGTCAATAGAAAAAAGGTCAAACAAAATGAAGTGCATCTAGTTGGCAGTCTTCCCAGTCTGAATTGATTGTGTTAGCTGTGTTGTTGGCTAGCTCCTCTGAACAACAGTGTCCTGACAAGTGAGCACATTTACTATGCCAGGCGAAATTGCGCCTCATTAGCTTATTGTTATGGATGTATCCAAATAAATGTCACTAGAAAACAGCTTAAACAAATGCAAATGCAGCTACTGTTATTATTCTGGCTGCACTTTGACGTGTAAGTTAGCCGTAGTTGGCTAGATAGCAAGCAAGGGATAAGAACGTTGGTAGCCAGTATGGCAGATAAATACAGAACGACTGGGTCGCGTCTCTAGCAACCCTACATTTGTGTTGGGACTATATCTTGTGGAAGGATGAAATAGTATGAATAAATTAATCAAAATAAACGTTCATGAAAATGTCAATAATTGTTTTTAATATGTTGGTAACCCGTTGTATAAAAGTGATAATGCCCTCGAAGCCGGTGTTTGGCACAGGCCTAACAACACCCATGCCAATATATCCTCCAAACACCGGCTTCTCTGGAATTATCACTTAATTATTCCCTGCCCCACACTCTTTCACCTTCTCTCACCACCCACCTCTCTTTCTTTGAACAGCAGTGAGATGACATACCTCAGTCAGATGCTTATTCAAACACCTTAACTCCAGGGCTGGCACAATTACCGTGTAACTGACGGTTCTGGATGAAGACCGTCATGACAATAAAATAACAAACAGCTGACTGAAGACGGGTTGGTCGGGTATTCGTGCGGTTGAGTCCGTTGCCGTTGCTGCGATAACATGGACTCTTAAAAACAGTGATTACCAGATTCGCGGTGATGTGGTGAGCAAGAAAATACCCTCCCTCTGGCTAGAAACTCATTACAAGTTTTGAAAATCTGTTATTTTGTATTAATTTTAATCCTACCCTGTGATGTCAGAGATCATTTTGGGGGGACCTTTCATATATTTTTAACCACAGATCATAGTAACAAACTGTTTTCACATTTGTAGACACTGGTTTGGTGCTGGAGATGATGCATATGAAGTTGAAAAGTTAACTCTCCTATTTCCCCCGGACAAACACACCCACCCCTCAAGTCAGTGTGTGGTACCTTAGGTCTCTTCCAGGTGATGGTTCCTATGCGGTTGGTCTTGTAGAACAGAGACTGGTCCATAGCCGGAAACACAGAGTCTTCAAACAGGACTCGACGCTGCTGGCACTCCCTACGCAGGGAGGAATAGCCCTGGCTTTCATATGGCACCACCATCACCCTGCTGGAACACACACACACACAGTTATATACACACACATGGGATGGAAAAACACTTCTAGCAGAAACTTGAACAACTAAAACCAGAAAAAGCACGTAGAAATTATAATGCACCTATAACGTTAAATTTTAAAATAAGAGACAACTAACAATCACCTAAAGAAAAGCTTGACAACCAGGGAGAATTCAAAAATCCCGAAATAATGATTTTAGCAGTATTGACTTCGTTATTGTTTGAACAGAAGAACACTGCATTAGTCATAGAAAATGCATAGAATTGCAGGAAATTAGCTTTAAAACTGCAACATTTTTTCTCAGTTCCATGGAGAAATGTGTAGAATGATAGCCAATTTCCTATCTCACCCGCAGGGTGGGGGTGGGGATTACCAACTCAAGTCCTGTTGTAAATCAAGTTGAGAAGATTCAGATCTCCATCTCCAATATTCACCAAAGGAATGTCCTTTGTTTCAAGATACTTTTTCCCACCGAAACTCTAACACGTTCAAAAGCAAATACTGGAATAATATTTCTAACATAGAACGTGGGGAATGGTCAGAGGCGATCTATAGAACACTAATGTCATTTTGTTTGTTATTTTGTGATGTCATTAAAAATGTTAGAAAGGAAATACTGTAACTTGGAAAGAATACCCACTATATGTGTTGTCCATGTAATATGAAAAATGAATGTATTTTTGTTAAGAGGGGGGGGGGGGGGGGGGGGGTGATTTTAGGAGCCATAAGAGATAATGTAAATCAACTAACTTTGCATAGTGACAAGTCCCAACCCTGAGTGAGGTCAGAGAGCATGTCAGCCTGACAGAACCGCCCTTTCGTACCAGCTGTATAAAATTATGGGTTAACTTCTTGGTGACAGGGGGCAGTATTTTCACGTCCGGATGAAATGCATGCCCAAATTCAACTGCCTGCTACTCATCCCCAGAAGATAAGATATGCATATTATTAGTAGATTTGGATAGAAAACACTCTGAAGTTTATAAAACTGTTTGAATCATGTCTGTGAGTATAACAGAACTTATGTAGCAGGCGAAACCCATAGGAAAAACCATTCAGATTTCTTTTTTTGGGGTCACTCTCTTTTCAATTAAATTTCATTGGGAATCCAGATTTCTAAGGGACCGTCTTGCAGTTCCTACCGCTTCCAGTGGATGTCACCAGTCTTTAGAAATTGGTTGAGGTTTTTCCCTTTGTGCAATGAAGAAGTAGCCCTGTTCAAAACGAGGGTCACTTCAAGTGTACAGTTTGTTAGAGGCGCATGACCAGAAAAGTAGCGTCAGTTTGTCTTCTTCCTGTATTGAACAGATCATCCCGTCTTCAATTAGATAGATTATTTACTTTAAAAGGGGGGGGGGGGGGGGGGGGGGGAATAATAAATAAAATAAGTTGTATTACAAAAGTAGTTTGAAATGTTTTGGCAAAGTTTACAGGTAACTTTTGAGATATTTTGTCACGTTGCGCAAGTTGGAACCAGTGTTTTTCTGGATCAAACGCGGAAAACAAATGGACATTTTGGATATATATCAACGGAATTAATCGAACAAAAGGACCATTTGTGATGTTTATGGGACATATTGGAGTGCCAACAGAAGAAGTTCGTCTAAGGTAAGGCATGATTTATATTTTTATTTCTGCGTTTTGTGTCGCGCCTGCATGGTTGAAATATGTTCTCTCTTTTGTTTACGGAGGTGCTATCCTCAGATAATAGCATTGTTTGCTTTCGCCGAAAAGCCTTTTTGAAATCTGACATGTTGGCTGGATTCACAACACGTGTAGCTTTAATTTGGTATCTTACATGTGTGATTGCATGAAAGTTTGATTTTTATAGTAATTTATTTGAATTTGGCGCTCTGCATTTTCTCTGGCTTTTGGCTAGCGTCCCACATATTCCAGAGAGGCCTTTCTGGTCTTAGGTGTTCCGCTAGCGACCCACCTCGACAAAATCAGGTGAAATTGCAGAGTGCCAAATTCAAAATACAGAAATAGTCATAATAAACATTCAGAAAAAATACAAGTGTTATACATCAGCTTAAAGATTAACTTCTTGTTAAAAAAAAGGATTTACGGCGAAAGTATATCATGCGATTATCTGAGGACAGCATCCCACTTACAAAAGCATACAAACATTTTACAACCAAGTAAAGCAATTACAAAAGTCAGAAATAGCGATAAAATTAATCACTTACCTTTGAAGATCTTCATATGGTTGCAGTCACAAGAGTCCCAGCTACAAAATAAATGGTTGTTTTGTTAGATAAAGTCCCTCTTTATATCCCAAAGTTTTGTTGGCGCGTTTTGTTCAGTAATCCACTGGCTCAAAGGCAGTCAAAACATGCAGACAAATACATCCTAATAGTACCGGTAAAGTTTGTCGAAACATGTCAAACGATGTTTATAATTAATCCTCAGGTTGTCAATTGTCTAAATAATCAATAATATTTCAACCGGACAATAGAGTATGCAATAGAAAGGAAAAACAATGAAGGGCGCGCACTCGGTCACGTGCGCAAACCAGCACTGCATGATTCTACAGTCCACTGAGAGAAAGGGTCTCATTCTTCTTCATTTTTCAGAAAACAAGCCTGAAACAATGTCTAAAGACAGTTGACGTCTAGTGGAAGCCACAGGAACTGCAATCTGGGTCCTAACCCATTAGATACTCTATAGGCATTCAATTGAAAATACCCACATCAAAAAAATCCCACCTCCTGGATGGATTTTCCTCAGGTTGCCATATCAGTTGTTATACTCACAGACATTATTTTAACAGTTTTGGAAACTTTAGTGTTTTCTATCCTAATCTACCAATTATATACACTGCTCAAAAAAAATAAAGGGAACACCAAAATAACACAATCCTAGATCTGAATGAATTAAATATTCTTATTGATTACTTTTTTCTTTACATAGTTGAATGTGCTGACAACAAAATCATACAAAAATGATCAATGGAAATCAAATGTATCAACCCATGGAGGTCTGGATTTGGAGTCACACTCAAAATTAAAGTGGAAAACCACACTACAGGCTGATCCAACTTTGATGTAATGTCCTTAAAACAAGTCAAAATGAGGTACAGTAGTGTGTGTGTGGCCTCCACGTGCCTGTATGACCTCCCTACAGTGCCTGGGCATGCTCCTGATGAGGTGGCAGATGGTCTCCTGAGGGATCTCCTCCAAGACCTGGACTAAAGCATCCAACTCCTGGACAGTCTGTGGTGAAATGTGGCGTTGGTGGATGGAGCGAGACATGATGTCCCAGATGTGCTCAATTGGATTCAGGTCTGGGGAACGGGCGGGCCAGTCCATAGCATCAATGCCTTCCTCTTGCAGGAACTGCTGACAAACTCCAGCCACATGAGGTCTAGCATCGTCTTGCATTAGGAGGAACCCAGGGCCAACCGCACCAGCATATGGTCTCACAAGGGGTCTGAGGATCTCATCTTGGTACCTACAGTGCCCTGCGAAAGTATTTGGCCCCCTTGAACTTTGCGACCTTTTGCCACATTTCAGGCTTCAAACATAAAGATATAAAACTGTATTTTTTTGTGAAGAATCAACAACAAGTGGGACACAATCATGAAGTGGAACGACATTTATTGGATATTTCAAACTTTTTTAACAAATCAAAAACTGAAAAATTGGGCGTGCAAAATTATTCAGCCCCCTTAAGTTAATACTTTGTAGCGCCACCTTTTGCTGCGATTACAGCTGTAAGTCGCTTGGGGTATGTCTCTATCAGTTTTGCACATCGAGAGACTGAAATTTTTTCCCATTCCTCCTTGCAAAACAGCTCGAGCTCAGTGAGGTTGGATGGAGAGCATTTGTGAACAGCAGTTTTCAGTTCTTTCCACAGATTCTCGATTGGATTCAGGTCTGGACTTTGACTTGGCCCTTCTAACACCTGGATATGTTTATTTTTGAACCATTCCATTGTAGATGTTGCTTTATGTTTTGGATCATTGTCTTGTTGGTAAACAAATCTCCGTCCAAGTCTCAAGTCTTTTGCAGACTCCATCAGGTTCTTCCACAATGGTCCTGTATTTGGCTCCATCCATCTTCCCATCAATTTTAACCATCTTCCCTGTCCCTGCTGAAGAAAAGCAGGCCCAAACCATGATGCTGCCACCACCATGTTTGACAGTGGGTATGGTGTGTTCAGGGTGATGAGCTGTGTTGCTTTTACACCAAACATAACGTTTTGCATTGTTGCCAAAAAGTTCAATTTTGGTTTCTTCTGACCAGAGCACCTTCTTCCACATGTTTGGTGTGTCTCCCAGGTGGCTTGTGGCAAACTTTAAACAACACTTTTTATGGATATCTTTAAGAAATGGCTTTCTTCTTGCCACTCTTCCATAAAGGCCAGATTTGTGCAATATACGACTGATTGTTGTCCTATGGACAGAGTCTCCCACCTCAGCTGTAGATCTCTGCAGTTCATCCAGAGTGATCATGGGCCTCTTGGCTGTATCTCTGATCAGTCTTCTCCTTGTATGAGCTGAAAGTTGGGACGGCCAGGTCTTGGTAGATTTGCAGTGGTCTGATACTCCTTCCATTTCAATATTATCGCTTGCACAGTGCTCCTTGGGATGTTTAAAGCTTGGGAAATCTTTTTGTATCCAAATCCGGCTTTAAACTTCTTCACAACAGTATCTCGGACCTGCCTGGTGTGTTCCTTGTTCTTCATGATGCTCTCTGCGCTTTTAACGGACCTCTGAGACTATCACAGTGCAGGTGCATTTATACGGAGACTTGATTACACACAGGTGGATTGTATTTATCATCATTAGTCATTTAGGTCAACATTGGATCATTCAGAGATCCTCACTGAACTTCTGGAGAGAGTTTGCTGCACTGAAAGTAAAGGGGCTGAATAATTTTGCACGCCCAATTTTTCAGTTTTTGATTTGTTAAAAAAGTTTGAAATATCCAATAAATGTCGTTCCACTTCATGATTGTGTCCCACTTGTTGATTCTTCACAAAAAAATACAGTTCTATATATTTACGTTTGAAGCCTGAAATATGGCAAAAGGTTGCAAAGTTCAAGGGGGCCGAATACTTTCGCAAGGCACTGTAATTGGCAGTCAGGCTACCTCTGGCGAGCACATGGAGGGCTGTGCGGCCCCCCAAAGAAATGCCACCCCACACCATGACTGACACACTGCCAAACCGGTCATGCTGGAGGATGTTGCAGGCAGCAGAACGTTCTCCACAGCGTCTCCAGACTGTCACGTCTGTCACATGTGCTCAGTGTGAACCTGCTTTCATCTGTAAAGAGCACAGGGTGCCAGTGGCGAATTTGCCAATCTTGGTGTTCTCTGGCAAACGCCAAACGTCCTGCACGGTGTTGGGCTGTAAGCACAACCCCCACCTGTGGACATCGGGCCCTCATACCACCCTCATGGAGTCTGTTTCTGACCGTTTGAGCAGACACATGGACATTTGTGGCCTGCTGGAGGTCATTTTGCAGGGCTCTGGCAGTGCTCGTCCTGCTCCGCCTTGCACAAAGGCGGAGGTAGCGGTCCTGCTGCTGGGTTGTTGCCCTCCTAAGGCCTCCTCCATGTCTCCTGATGTACTGGCCTGTCTCCTGGTAGCGCCTCCATGCTCTGGACACTACACTGACAGACACAGCAAACCTTCTTGCCACAGCTCGCATTGATGTGCCATCCTGGATGAGCTGCACTACCTGAGCCACTTGTGTGGGTTGTAGACTCCATATCATGCTACCACTAGAGTGAAAGCACCGCCAGCATTCAAGTGACCAAAACATCAGCCAGGAAGCATAGGAACTGAGAAGTGGTCTGTGGTCACCACCTGCAGAACCACTCCTTTATTGGGGGTGTCTTGCTAATTGCCTATAATTTCCACCTGTTGTCTATTCCATTTGCACAACAGCATGTGACATTTATTGTCAAGCAGTGTTGCTTCCTAAGTGGACAGTTTAATTTCACAGAAGTGTGATTGACTTAGAGTTACATTGTGTTGTTTAAGTGTTCCCTTTATTTTTTTGAGCAGTGTATTTACTTTGGGCACGCTTTTCATCCAGACGTCGAAATACTGCCCCCAAGCCATAAGAAGTTAAAGAACCGCTCTCGCGGTGCCCCAGATCCTAATGAGTTAATTGTTACATTATTAATTTGGTAACAATTAAACAGTTAGGTAATTAGATAAATAACAGGATAGTCCCTTTTTGATCGAGAAGAAACCCTGGTATCGGTAGCACAGGAGGTTGGTGGACGGCTCATGGTAATGGCTGGAGCAGAATAGTATCAAACATGTTTTTGATGGTTTTGCTCCGGCAATTATTATGAGCCGTTCTCCCCCCGCAGCCACCAGTGAGGAGGGGAAAGGAGAAGGGAGTGGTCGGTTCGCAACAGCTAGAAGTACTAACTACACTGAACAAAAATACCTTAGCTTTAAGGCTACATTTTTGTGGTGGGGAGTCTATGAGATTTATGCCAAGAAGAAGGCAAACAAGAGAAGGGGGTTTGTGTGTGCGTGTGTGTGTGAGTGAGACAGAGTCCTATTATCTACATTGTACACTGACTCCTCCCATTGAAAGTAGAGCAAAATAAGCACGGTTGTTAAAGGATATCCTCTTATTCAACACACACCATATGAGTCACACCATAACAACATAATTCTCCAATCATGTGACACATTCAGACAAGAGACACTCCTAGTCTACCCATGGATCACTGGGAGTAACCCGATCCACCTCTAATGTTAGATCAGAGGTTCCCAGACCTTTTAGCAGTGTGCTTAGCATAGAGTATGTCTGCTAAACACACACAAACTGCTACAGTTCACTGGTCTGACAGTCAACAGGACTCTCTGGTAGTCATGGAGATGCTTATTGGACAAAGTCAGGCAGTCTGTAATCATGTTAGTGTTTGACAAGCCTGTTAGAGACAGAACACACACTACACAATGCAGACAAACACTATGCACACTAGTACACACACAGGGTTTACCATAGACCTCTCCTGGAGAAGAGAGGGGAAAGAAGAGGGATGAAGGGAGTGGTCAGTTCACAACAGCTAGCAGTACTAACTACACTGAACAAAAATAAACAGAACATGTAAAGTGTTAGTCCCATGTTTCATGAGCTAAAATAAAAAATCCCAGAAATGTTCCACAAGCACAAAAAGCTTTTTCTCTCAAATTTGGGTCACTAATTTTTTTACGTCCCTGTTGGTGAGCATTTGTCCTTTGCCAAGATAATCCATCCACCTGACAGGTTTGGCATGTCAAGAAGCTGATTAAACAGCATGATCATTACACAAGGTGCACCTTGTGCAGGGGACAATAAAAGGCCACTCTAAAATGTGCAGTTTTGTCACACAACACAATGCCACAGGCGTCTCAAGTTGAGGGAGAGTACAATTGGCATGCTGACTGCAAGAATGTCCACCAGAGCTGTTGCCAGATAATTGAATGTTAACTTCTCTACCATAAGCTGCCTCCAACATTGTTTAAAAAAAAAAAACGTTTTAAAAAAAGCCACATTTTCTATTTCACCTTTATTTAACCAGGTAGGTTAGTTGAGAACAAGTTCTCATTTACAACTGCGTCCTGGCCAAGATAAAGCAAAGCAGTGCGACACAAACAACAACAAAAACAAACATACAGTCAATAATACAATAGAAAAAAAGTATATATATACAGTGTGTGCAAATGAGGTAGGATAAGGGAGGTAAGGCAATACATAGGCCATGGTGGTGAAGTAATTACAATATAGCAATTAAACACTGGAATGGTAGATGTGCAGAAGATGAATGTGCAAGTCGAGATACTGGGGTGCAAAGGAGCAAAATAAATACGGGTGGGTGCTGCTATGGTGACCAGTGAGCTGAGATAAGGCGGGGCTTTACCTAGCAAAGACTTATAGATGATCTGGAGCCAGTGGGTTTGGCAACGAATATGAAGCGAGGGCCAGCCAACGAGAGCATATAGGTCGCAGTGGTCGGTAGAATATGGTGTTTTGGTGGTAAAATGGATGGCACTGTGATAGACTGCATCCAATTTGCTGAGTAGAGTGTTGGAGGCTATTTTGTAAATTACATCGCCAAAGTCAAGGATCGGTAGGATAGTCAGTTTTACGAGGGTATGTTTGGCAGCATGAGTGAAGGGTGCTTTGTTTGCGAAATAGGAAGCCGATTCTAGATTTAATTTTGGATTGAATATGCTTAAATGCGAGTCTGGAAGGAGAGTTTACAGTCTAACCAGACACCTAGGTATTTGTAGTTGTCCACATATTCTAAGTCAGAACCGTCCAGAGCAGTGATGCTGGACGGGTGGGCAGGTGTGGGCAGCGATCGGTTGAAGAGCACGCATTTAATTTTACTTGCATTTAAGAGCAGTTGGAGGCCACGGAAGGAGAGTTGTATGGCATTGAAGCGCGTCTGGAGGTTATCTAACACAGTGTCCAAAGAAGGGCCAGAAATATACAGAATGGTGTCGTCTGTGTATAGGTGGATCAGAGAATCACCAGCAGCAAGAGCGACATCATTGATGTATATAGAATGTATACAGAGGCAGTACGTCCAACTGGCATCACTACTGCAGACCACGTGTAACCATGCCAGACCAGGACTTCCACACCCGGCTTCATCATCTGTGGGATCGTCTGAGGAGGGTTGGGGGTGCTGAGGAGTATTTCTGTCTGTCTTTTGCGGAGAAAAACTCATTCTGATTGGCTGGGCCTGGCTCCCCAGTGGGTGCATCTCTGCCCTGTCATGTGAAATCCATAGATTAGGGCCTCATGAATGTATTTCAATTGACTGATTTCCTTATATGAACTGTAACTCAGTAAAATCTTTGAAATTGTTGCATGTTGCATTTATATTTAGTTCTGTGTATACTACTACAGGAATACTGTATGCAGTTCAGTCAAGCACTGCTACTGGTTGGACTTAGTCTACTGGAGGTCTAGATGGAGCTGTCACTGGTACTACCTATACCCATTTCTTCCTTACAAATCTGAGGGAGTAGGAACTAGGGAAGGGGACTACGGGTATGAATGGAACATGGCCAGCCTAGCTGTGGGTTCTGTCTGGGAAGGGGACTATTGGGTACTGTCAAAATCACTACTACTCTCTGTCCCCTCCAAATCCATCTCTATCGCGCTCATTCTCTTCGTCCTTTTACGTACATTCTTCTTCCCGTTTGCGCCGCCTGTTTGTTTTCATTCTGTCTCACTGTCAGTCTCTTTCCTTTCTTTCTCCATTCGTTCTATCCCAAACTCATCATGTATCACTCTTTGTATCTATCTTTACCACTAGAAAGACCAACAGTAGCCTAATCATGATCCACCTGTCTCAATCAATGAGAGAAGATTTGAAATAGACAAGATGGCAGCATACTCATAGTTGGATTACATCACGGAGCAAAACATGTATTTAATAACGGAGCATTTTCTAAAATTCAAAACGAACCACCTGCAACTGGACTTAAACATTTTAGAAGATACATGTTTAGCTGAACCGAGAACGAAGATAGTATCACCAAGTTAAGTCTAAAATGCTCTGTGCTACGCCAAACAGTAGAGGCTAATGGAGCATCACATTAGCCCATTACAATCTGCTAGCTACTCTAACCACAACACCAACCCAATGTTAGCCGAGGCTGTGACTGGCACGACGTGTGGGTGTTCTTCAGGCATAACACCGTAACAGACATGGCAGTCTGACTGAACTGGCAGAGACAAACTATACTACAACCGTGGCTTTGTTCACAGTTCTGTCCCATTGAACAGTGAAGTCCTACATGACTCATCAGGCTTTAGAACTTCTGAGGAGAAGTGAGGTGGAGAGAGAAAGAATGTCAGGATTCATAACAGACCTCCACAGCCTGGGCCAAAGGTAGTAGCTCTGCTCAGTTAGTCTAAACACTACTGGAATTGTAAACACATTGTACAGATGCTGCAGCTGCTGGGAGGAAACTCTTACTAAAAAAGGATTGCGGTTTTGAACCTGCATTAAACGTGCCGTACCTGCAGTCCACTATGGTATTTTGGAAGCAGTAATTGCAGAACAGCTGCAGTTAGACTTATAAATTACTGAGGAAAAAAATAATTAATTTTGGATGCAGTTACACTGCACTCTGACTGCAATCATTTTTTGTATTCTGCTCTCCAGCCACACACACACACACGGGAATAGTAGGCAATTTAACTGAAATGACGCGCGAAAACACGTGTTTTATACTTGCTGAACACAGTTGGTGGCCAAGTAAAAGTAAACTCCATGATGTACTGTACTTCACAATAACGGAGTTGCACAACGACTTGTATGGGCGGACTAGAGTTCTGACATCACATAAAATCACGTTTATTTTTTAAAAAGTCCTGTTTTTGATTTTAGGTTACGCCCGAGCTCCAGTCCACGCTCAACTCCGTTGATGTGAAGTAGGCCTACATCATGGAATATCATTTTACTTGGCTGACGGTTGGTAAAATCGTATGCTCTAGAAAAGTTCAGATACGTTTACACACATTCAAATGTATCCATATTTGCTGTAGGCTATGCTCGAGAAAAGTTGAAGTATGTTCATCCATCGTCAAACCGACTGTCTGCTTTAATTAGCCTAGTTTACCTTGGAAGAGTTGACTCCCTCGATGACGTATTCGTTTCTGTCCTACTGGGGCTTCAGTCGGAGTGATCCCTTGTTCCCTCCCGGTGGCTGCTCTTCTGGTGCATGAGCTCCTCGGGACTCACTTGCTGTCTCTTTATCTCTCTCTCACACACACACACACAGGGGAGGGTGTCTTAACGGCTGGAGCTGAGCTCAAGCTACTCTGGTTCCCTGACTATGTTGATCCGAAACATGTGGTGTTTTATTTTAGTGCCTACTGCTCCAGTGACATGATGAAGTTGAAATCAAAGCTCTTAAATATTAACTGGAGCCAACTGTTTTTCATATAAAACATTTGAGAATAAATATAGTCTATTTTTGCCTAGTCATTTAAAAAAAATGTGTGACGTTTATCTTACTTGGACCCCATTTCCGTTAGATTGTGGGCAAAACGCCTCACCTCACTCTTCATAAAGAATTTCCACTCCTAAAACAACTTCGCAAACCAATATATATATTTTTCAGAATTAGGTCTAATTCGTTTCAAAACGCACAAATAAATATATAATGTTGGTGTACAATGTTTTCGAAGATGTATGCCTGCACTGTAGCATGCGCTTAGGCTGCGTTTACACAAGCAGCCCAATTCTGATCTTTTTACACCAACTGTCTGTTTGAACAAATCTAATTGCAGCCAGTATACAGCAGCCACTATGCAGCAGATCGGTCAATTTGGCATTCTGGAAACAATGTAAAACTTTCATCTAACCAGTACAGTTTGTTTGGAAACAACATGTTTTTCACGTCTGTGGTATTTACAGTACTGCAGCGCCCTCCGGTGGCCATTGGGTGAAACGACAGCAGCGAAATGTACTGTGGAGTAGAGCCAGTGACCGAGGTGACGCTGTGTCATTAATGTTTAACCCCAAGGTACCGGAGTCACCGGACATATGAAAAGTCATGTGAGAAACTGCACTTTACACTATACTGAACTGAAGAAAGACAACATTCACATCCGACAACGGGGGAGATGGACATGAAACATCTAACTTGTTCATTTAATTTAAGACGGTTTGTTGTATAAGGAGATATACAGAACAAACTACACAGTAAGTCATAATGATATTGTGATGAGGATCATTGTATTGTAATATTATTTTTCCCAGAAGACTATTACTTATTCACACAATGTGTTTCAATGAAGGACTATGCCAAGAGAAACTATATCAAATACTTGTTTGATTGGTTAATTGATTTATTGATTGATTGCTTTATTATTTGTTGAATATAAAAACATGTTACTTGTCATCGGTCCATATCTGATGAGGTATTTGTGGCATTCTGAGAAACATTGTCCTTATTGTGTGTGTGTGTGTAGAGTTGTGGGAATGGGAAGAATTCTGGGGTCTCTGCTACCAGCAGCTCTGCTGATTGGCTCAGCCCTCTGTATGGGTGTGGTCAGTCTAACCCTAAGCCACACCTCTAGGGTCAGAGTTCACAAAGGGAGGAGCCTCACACTGACCTGCATGAACACAACACATGCAGGTGAGATAAAACACACACACAAAAGACTACCTTTGTGGAATGCCACGTACCCCTGTTATACTGGTGTGTGTGTGTGTGTGTGTGTGTAGGAGTGGTCCAGTACTGGCACACCCCTTTCGGTCGGGTCCAGAACAGCAGTCTTCATGCCAACCAGAAGGATGTGATTTCTATGCAACGAGATGGTAGCCTGCGGATCCACATTGCTTCTCCTCACCACAGCGGGCTGTACTACTGCCTCCTACTGGCCGGAGGACAAACTACACTCACACCCTACCTGCTGTAAGCACTGTTGTAAGGCAGTCATGTTGTGTTAATACAGTAGTGCACTATATAATAGGGTGCCATTTGGGACTCATACATTCATTCACTCTTTACCTCCCTCAGGACTGCCAGCAGTTCACAGGACCATGCTGTCGAACACAGGCGGGCGGTCAGGAGTATTCTGGGTGGTCATGCAGAGGAGAGGAATGTTACCGTGGTTTCTGACGGTGTGTTTGCGGCGGCGGTGGCAGCATCAGTAATGGTGACGTTCCTGGTGGGGTTCAGCTCTGGAGCTTTGAGCAGGACATTACTGGACAGGTGCATTGCTTTGTCTACCTATATTAAACATTTATTCAACTGTTAGTCAACATCTATTCCCCTTTATTTTACATTCGATGAAGATGAAGTTCAGTATCTTCTTCATGTTAGATGGGTCCTCACCCTGAAAGTAGAATATGGGCCAGGAGAAACTAAATCATGGTTAGTTGAAACTTGTAATGGTTGTTTAAAGAAAACCGAACCATGGATTCGTTTCTCTTGGCCCATAGACTGCTTTCCGTGACAGTAGTATAGCTGTAAAACACTGAACTCCCCATTTAAACAGCATCAATATTAAATACAGATATATTTTACCACAACTCCTCTCTAAGGTGTGTGAATTGGGTGCGTTCGCTAGGACAGGAACGTCGTAACCATGGTGAAACAGTCAGCGTGGTATTCCGGAAGGATGTGGAACAAGAGGATGAGGATTACCCTGCCTCGACGACAAGCGTTACCATGGAGAATGTAAGCCCATCTCCACCAGCCAAACCTCAGAGAAGCTTCAGGGGCAAACATCATGAAGAGACTGCTTACCTGGAGGGCTGCTACCAGGGGAGAGGAGAGGAAGGGAGGGAGAGGGGAGGAGAAGAGGGGAGAGAGAGGGGAGGAGAGGAAGGGAGGGAGAGGGGAGGAGAGGAAGGGAGGGAGAGGGGAGGAGAGGAAGGGAGGGAGAGGGGAGGAGAGGAAGGGAGGGAGAGGGGAGGAGAGGAAGGGAGGGAGAGGGGAGGAAAGGAAGGGAGGGAGAGGGGAGGAGAGGAAGGGAGGGAGAGGGGAGGAGAGGAAGGGAGGGAGAGGGGAGGAGAAGAGGGGAGGGAGGTGGGAGGCAGCACAGATGGAAAAGAGAAGAGCAGGAGAGTGAGGGAGGAAGAAAGGAGTGACAGTGAGGAAGGGAGAGAGGGAAAGGAGGGGAGGAATGAAAGTGACAGGGAGGAAGGAAGAAGAGAGAGTGAGGAAGGGAGAGAGGGAAAGGAGGGGAGGACAGAGTGTAAGGAGACAGAGAGTGATGGAAAGATTGAAGAGGGAGGATTTAGAGGTGATAGTAGCAGTGATTCAGAAGAAGGGTCTGTTGGGGTGAGAGAGGGGGGAGTGGAGAGGCAGGGGGAGGGATCAGCTGGAGAAGAGAGGTCTTCTCCTCCCCGGCCCGCCAGACAGAGCCGTGTGATTCGTCTGTACCAGTACGATGAGGAGGGGCATCGCTATAGTCACCTGCCAAACCCCGTCCCCATGGAACGTACTTCCCCTGCTCCACAGGCCAAGCAACGCTCGCTGTCCCTCACCAGGCTCAACACCATCATGGCTGCTGCCACCGCCAGCCCCATGGACCCACAGAACCCCCTGGGCCGAGACTCAGACCCCCAGGACTCAGACCCTGAGGAGAGGGATACAGCCAGTCCAGCCAGCCCATCCCAGGGCCAGGAGAGACCAGTCTTTCAACTGGAGATATGACATACAAGATCTAGGCCTGTATACATAAAGTGTCTCAGAGTAGAGCTGCTGATAAATGATCCAGTCCTAACCTGTCCATATAATCTTAATCATTATGATATAAAAGGCAAAACTGGTTCAAGATCAGCCCTCCTAAACTTGATAGATGCAGCCCGAGCAAAAAGATCTGGGTCATGTTCAGTCAGGCATACAGAGACAATGTACCAAAATGGTTTGAAACAGAAAACAAAAATGTGTGTTTCCTACTGGATAATTTTAACAGTTAGTGCCTTGGCATTTCACTCCATTATGAAACATTTTCTCAATCACAAATTCTCACACACAAATTCCTAGACACACTTAAGATTTTGACTTGTCATCACATCCAGCAGATTCCATTATTGTTTTGTAAAAGCAATTGGAAATAAAACATTACAAGTAAATGTTCAATTTGGATGATTGTGTTGCTGACCTGTTGCACCCTCAACAACCACTGTGATTATTATTATTTGGATGATTGTGTTGCTGACCTGTTGCACCCTCAACAACCACTGTGATTATTATTATTTGGATGATTGTGTTGCTGACCTGTTGCACCCTCTACAACCACTGTGATTATTATTATTTGGATGATTGTGTTGACCTGTTGCACCTTCTACAACCACTGTGATTATTATTATTTGGATGATTGTGTTGCTGACCTGTTGCACCCTCAACAACCACTGTGATTATTATTATTTGGATGATTGTGTTGACCTGTTGCACCCTCTATAACCACTGTGATTATTATTATTTGGATGATTGTGTTGCAGACCTGTTGCACCCTCTACAACCACTGTGATTATTATTATTTGGATGATTGGGTTGCTGACCTGTTGCACCTTCTACAACCACTGTGATTATTATTATTTGGATGATTGTGTTGACCTGTTGCACCCTCTACAACCACTGTGATTATTATTATTTGGATGATTGTGTTGACCTGTTGCACCCTCTACAACCACTGTGATTATTATTATTTGGATGATTGTGTTGCTGACCTGTTGCACCCTCTACAACCACTGTGATTATTATTATTTGGATGATTGTGTTGCTGACCTGTTGCACCCTCTACAACCACTGTGATTATTATTATTTGACCCTGCTGTTCATCTATGAACATTTGAACATCTTGGCCATGCACTGTTATAATCTTAACCTGACACAGCCAGAATATGACTGGCCACCCCTCAGAGCCTGGTTCCTCTCTAGGTTTCTTCCTAGGTTCCTGCCTTTCCAGGGAGTTTTTCCTAGCCACCGTGCTCCTACATCTGCATTGTTTGCTGTTTGGGGTTTTAGGCTGGGTTTCTGTATAGCACTTTGTGACATCGGCTCATGTAAAAAGGGATTTATATATACATTTGATTGATTGTTAATTTAAAGTTAGTCCCTGTGTATTTGGTTCTAACCTTGTCCACAGGTTATGATTGCACATAGCACTAATACGCCTGGAATAACAACTATAGTCTGGCCTATGTTAGAGTGAACAAAAATATAATGATTTGTCTGAATCACAACTGCAAGACAGGGGTACACAAATTAGAGGTAGACAATACAGGAGGAAGTGTTCAGAGGCGATTGATTAAATATTAAGCTGATGGCTAATGATTTGGGACTCGTTCGTGTTCTTTCTATTGGGTTCATTTCCCTCTATTTTATATACACCGAGTGTACAAAACATTGGGAACACCTGCTCTTTCCATAGACTGACCAGGCGAATGCAGGTGAAAGCTATGACCCCTTATTGATGTCACTTGTTAAATCCACTTCAGTGCAGATGAAGGGGAGGAGACAGGTTAAAGAAGGATTAATAAGCTTTGAGACATAGATTGTGTATGTGTGCCATTCAGAGGGTGAATGGGCAAGACAAAAGATGGTAGTAGTTGCTAGGCTCACCGGCACCAGTGTCAAGAATTGTAACGCTGCTGGGTTTTTCATGCTCAACATTTTCCGTGTGCATCAATAGTCCACCACCCAAAGGACATCCAGCCAACTTGACAACTGTGGGAATCATTGGAGTCAACATGGGTCAGCATCCCTGTGGAACGCTTTCAACCCCTTATAGTCAATTTGTCAGGGCATGGAGGCTGTTCTGAGGGCAAAACAGGGTGCAGCTCAATATTAGGAAGGTGTTCCTAATGCTTTTTACACTCCGTGTATATTTCCATACTGAGGTTGGAATAATACTGTGAAATTGTGAAAATGATGCTGCCCTTTAAGTGTAAGAGCTGTTTGCAAAGACTGCCTGAAATTTCAGCCTGTCTTGGTGGGATGAGGTTTTCGCCTGTCTGGTGACATCATCAGGCAGTACATTTGTTAATAGACCAATAAGATAGAGTTCCAAATCTCTCTGCCAATAACATTTTGTTTTCCCCTCCCCACCCCCAGACAGTCCTAGCAGAAATCTTGCTTGAATAATCGCTATTTGCTAAGTTAATTGTTTCTTTTTTATCATCTTAATTTAAAACAATCACAGTAAGATACTTAATTGTTACCCTGAATTAATTTGATATCGACATAAAAACGGCTGCGTTGGACCTTTAACGAAGGCCATGTTTGACATTTTGATCCACCAGACCATAAGACAAAAGTATCTGGTAAATTCATTTGGTAGAACCAATCACAGCCCAGTATATTTGGTTGTAGCGAGGAGGTTAGAAGCAGGTTTGGTACAATTCCATTCTTTATTCTTGTTCTGAAGACATACTATAAACAAGGTAAGACTCAAATGAATGGAAAAAATGTTAAATGAAACAGAAAAATTCCCCAGTCGATCTTAACAACACTGGCTAGAGAACTGTGGCCACAGATGCAATACATATGAAAAATAGTTCATCTTTAGTTATTTTCTTCTTGTTGAACTTGTTTAAATTAACACTGAAAAAGTCTCTTCAGAGAGAAATTCACTGTTTGTCCCACGAAGCACAGAGGCCATCACTGGAAGTGTGTGTGCGCTCCGTGACACTGTACGCGTGTGTGTGCACAGTCCATGAAAGGTGTGTGTGCCGTTTCTGTATATTTCAAATGGAGGCAGAACATCCTCATGTGTGCTTCTCTCTCGCTTTCCTGCTCCCCCTTTCTCCTCTTCTGCGGTTTGGCGAGTGTCCTCCTCTATAGTGCTGCCAGCCGAGCTTTCTGGCACTCCACAAACTCATCCAATAACACTGGCCCTGCAGAGAGAGAGAGTAGTGTTAGCGTGAGGGACTGTGTATGTATGGGTTTTAGTGTGTGTAATGTTTTTTTGTGTGTGTTTTAGTGTGTGTACTCACAGGCTCCATCCTCGTCATAGTTACTGAGGTCTGTGCTGACTGTACGACTAAACTCTAAGACGTTATACCACTGGTCCTTATTCATCACCTTGTACTTGGACTGCTGCAGGGGACGAGAGATAAGCGAGGGGGGGGGGGGGGGTGAAGGAAAAGAGTGTAGAAAAGCGGGGAGGGAGGAGGACAGAGAGAGAAGAGAAGGAGATTGATATTTGGAGCGAGTCAATGCAGGAACCACACAGCTGTGTTCAACATAGGGTGTGTTACCTCCAGAAACTGGTTGAAGACGGGGAACAGTGGCCATGTTCTCCCCAGTAGCAACGCTAGCATGGACTTAGCTGTGTCCATGTCCAGACTCCTCTGGTCCTTATCCTGGGGGAGAGAAGGGGAAGAAGAGCAGAAGGAGAGGCGGAGAGGCAGATGGAGAGATAAGAGAGATGTTAAAGAGGGAGAGATAATGCAAGTACATCTGCCATCCAGACCCTCTCCTTAGGAAGTCAAACCATTTCCTGACTCACTCTGGCAAAGTCGAAGGCGTATCTGTAGATGTTTTTAAAGATGATTGTGTCGTTGAGCTGATTGCGCAGGTAGTCCAGTTTCCCCTGTAACCTCTCTATGCAGTCACACCTATAGAGGAGGAGGGGGGGTCACAAACAAACACGGTTTCCCAGTCACACCTATAGAATCAGAAGCGTCAGAAACAGACATGCGATGTGGTAAATCAAGGTTACTCACTGTAGTAAAGTCATTCCCTTAAGCCACTCCTCCTTAGTGAAAAATCCCATATTTGGTGCTTCTAGTTTCCAGGCTAAAACTAACATGATTATCTGAAAAAGAGAGAGGGACAGAGAGAGGGGAGAAAGAGAGGGGGGGGGAAGAGAGAGAGAATATGCATCATAATTATCAACGATGGATGATGAGTGGGTGAAGAGAAAAGAGGAAGACTAACGTTTTCTGGTTCCACACCAATGTCTTCACAGAACTTCTCCATCCCCTCTGGACCCAACACCTCATCTGGACCTGGCACACACACACGGGAAGCATGCACAAAACACACATAGAATGGTATAAATGACTCAATACTTAGTGACCAATAATCAACTTGAGCTTTCCTTGTGACTTAAAGAGTTCTAATCAGAGTTTGTATCAAAAGTTAATACAGCAACCTATGACCATCATGATATGACATAGTGCCTTCAGAAAGTATTCACACCCCCTTGACTTTTTCCAATTTTGTTGTGATACAGCCTAGTTTGAAAATTGATGAAACAGATTGCGTCATCGGCTTACACACAATATCAAAGTGGAATTACATTTTTTGAAATGTTTACAAATGAATGAAAAATGAAAATCTGAAATGTCTTGAGTCATTAAGTATTCAATCCCTTTGTTATGGCAAGCCTAAAGTTCAGGAGTAAACATGTGCTTAAGGCAATAATAGTGTTTAACATGATTTTTTAATGACTACCTCATCTCTGTACCTCACGCATACAATTATCTGTAAGGTCTCTCAGTCGAGCAGTGAATTTGAAACAGATTCAACCACAAAGACCAAGGACGTTTTTCAATGCCTCACAAAGAAGGACACCTATTGGTAGATGGTTAAAAATGAACAAACAGACATTTAATATCCCCTTGAGAATGGTGAAGTTATTAATTACACTTTGGATGGTGTATCAATACACCCAGTCACTCAAAGCTACAGGCATCCTTCCCAACTCAGTTGCCGGAGAGGAAGGAAGCCGCTCAGGGATTTCACCATGGTGACTTTAAAACTGTTACAGAGTTTAATGACTGTGATAAGAGAAATGGATCAACAACATTGTAGTTACTCCACAATACTAACAAATGGCAGAGTAAAAAGAAGGAAGTCAGAACAGAATTAAAAATATTCCAAAACATGCAATAAGATACTAAAATAAAATTGAAAAGAATTTGGCAAAGAAATAAACTTTATGTCCTAAATACAAAGCATGATGTGCATGATGTTTGGGGGCAAATCCAACAACACATCACTGAGTACCACTCTTCATATTTTCAAGCATGGTGGTGGCTGCATCATGTTATGAGTATGCTTGTCATCGGCAAGGATTAGGGAGTTATTTTTAGGATAAAATAAAACGGAATAGAGCTAAGCACAGGCAAAATCCTACTGGAAAATCTGGTTCAGTCTGCTTTCCAACAAACACAGAGACAAATTCACCTTTCAGCAGGACAATAACCTAAAACACAAGACCAAATATACTCCGGACTTGCTTACCAAGATGCCATTGAATGTCGAGTGGCCTAGTTACAGTTTTGACTTAAATTGGCTTAATCTATGGCAAGACTTGAAAATGCTGTCTAGGCATGATCAACAACAAACTTGACAAGAGTTTGAAGAATTTCAAAAATAATCATGTGCAAATACTGTACAATCCAGGTGTGCAAAGCTCTTAGAGACTTACCAGAAAGACTTATAGCCAATTTTCCTCTACTGTAAGAATTATCATCAAATCAATGCAATATTATCCCCTTTCAATGCAACATACTGAAACAAACTACAGATTCTATTGCATTGACAGTCATGACTCTACACAGACCGGTGCAGCATAACCAATCAGAGCTTCAGTTTTCCTATATGCAAATAGTCCATTGCCATATATGGATCTGTGCCATTCACTTTGAACTGGACTGTGTTTAGAGCATGAGTGGTCACAAGTAGATTTGCTTTGATCTCAAAACAAGCACAAGCTGCATGTAGCCAGTTATGTACATTTGTTCATATTCTTTGCTAGTAAGTAAGTTATTAGCTCAGTTATAGCTCATTTCTAGTCAGTAATGGGGGAGTGGTTTCATCCTACAAGAGCACAAAACGGGTGCATTTCTAGCCATCTTTGAAATGCCAGTCAGGTAAATAGCTTTTTTCTGTCTTTCAGGGGCAATTTGAGAGTCTTGAATAAGCTAAGTAACCAATAGGCAGAGGGTAGCATCATTTGTCTCAATTCTCTGTAATATTGGTAAGGGAATAACAATGCATTTTATTTTGTAAAGTGATTTCTTGCATCAAACACCACAACATGTTCAGCCACCCTGTCTGAAGGACAAGCGGATAAACAGGTTAGTGTCAATCCCTAAATGTTTTTTTCAAAAGTCTCAGAATGTAGGCCTACATTGAACACCACACATTGGCTGCTACTGTAGGCTGAATACATTTTGGGATACATTTTCTCCATTGTTTGTTATGGTAGGCCACTCTTCTAGACTTACATTATGATCAAATAGCCACAGTAGCCTACTAGGCCACTGTTATAACCTTAAAGCGGGTACAGCCTCAGTGTTCACAGTAAACGCGCCGCCCGCCACAAGTTGCACAGAATTTTCACAATATTCAAGTTTGTGCTCAGCAGACCAGAAATTTGCTCAGTGCCAAAAAATAATTGTGGGAACATTGCCCAGAGCTGTAATCACTACCAAAGGTGTACATGTACTGACTCAGGGGTGTGAATACTTATGTAAATGAGATATTTCTGTGTTTTATTTTCAGTAAATTTGCTAATATTTAAAAAAAGATGTATTCACTTTGTCATTATGGGGTATTGTGTGTAGCTGGGTGAGAAATAAGTCAAGGGGTATGAATACTTTCTGAAGGCACTGTACCTGTGTACTCGTAGAACCAGGCCAGACATTTCTTATTGGAGAACTGGTCCTCTGGGCTGATCAACCGGCCTGGAGCCTGGGGTCTGCAGAAACTACAACATACAGGATAGAACACAGTCAGAAACTACAACATACAGGATAGAACACAGTCAGAAACTACAACATACAGGATAGAACAGTCAGAAACTACAACATACAGGATAGAACAGTCAGAAACTACCACACGGGATAGAACAGTCAGAAACTACCACACGGGATAGAACAGTCAGAAACTACAACGCAGGATAGAACAGTCAGAAACTACAACGCGGGATAGAACAGTCAGAAACTACAACGCAGGATAGAACAGTCAGAAACTACAACGCGGGATAGAACAGTCAGAAACTACAACGCAGGATAGAACACAGTCAGAAACTACAACGCGGGATAGAACACAGTCAGAAACTACAACGCGGGATAGAACACAGTCAGAAACTACAACACGGGATAGGACACAGTCAAAAACTACAACGCGGGATAGAACATGGTCACTCAACAGACTCAGACAAATGCATTAGAGGAGTTCTCAGGATATTCAGTGTCACACACACTCCTCCCCCTCTACTTTCCTGTGGACTGACTGAGGTCTGTGTTGCATAAGGGGACAAATATGTGCTGAGTGTTGAGTTCTTTTAGTCAAGCAGCCAGGCTCACTGCACAGAGCAAAGCCAGCAAGCAGCAGCTGCAACACACACGGTGGAATGGGTGAAGAGGAGGGTTGGGTGAGGCAGAGTTCCACTACAGCTCTAAATACAGCAGTATCTGTGGGGGGGGGGGGGAGATATCAAACATCCAATAGTGGAGGATGGTGGGAAAAGTGGTGAGGTGAGGAGCAGAAGAGGTGGGTGAGGAGAAGGAGGGTAGAATTGGTGGGTGAGGGGTGGTGAGGAGAAGGAGGACAGGGTGGTGGATGAGGAGCAGGGGTGACGGGTAGTGGGTAGTGTTCCTCACCAGGTGATTTTACACTTCCTGAGTCCCGGGTCATCTGACCCTGAAGACTTCCTCTTCTTCTTCACAGGCATCGCGGAGTCACCACACGGGTTAACTAGCTGGGCTGGGTCCACACACACACACTGAATGTCATCTCACCCAGCCGAAAGCCATACCATAAACAGTATACTATTTACAGATAGTATATAGGAGAAGTACCTATGTATTTCTGGTCTCCTTGTCCATTCAAATCTATAAGATTCTATAATAAAAACACAGTTTACAGTGAGACTTGATGTGATGAATGTACATAGTACAATAACATTATAAAGCATACATAAAGACAAGACGGTATGGTCACATCACATAGCTAATCAACTCTTAGAATGCCCCCACTCTGGCAGTGGCTCAACTAGCTATAGTACTGGGCCATCCCAATAGTTCACTTATGAGTCTGTTAACTTACAAATCTGTCCAGCGTATGTGATATTGTCTGTAGATCTGCCTCCTCAGCCAGTCCGAAACACTGTGTACTATCCTACAGCAACAGATAGAGAGAGTGAGGGAGAGGGGAGATGACATATTAGCTAATATACTGGCAAGCTATCTTTGTCTTGTGTAAGTGGTTTTCGCGGTTGTGTGCCAGACAAGGCGTAAACCACAGATCAGATAACTCCAATGTTTAATGTTAGCCAATTAGCTGTATATTGAAGCAGCTAGCTAGCCTAAACAAACAGATCTCATCCAATGTGGACCTTAGCCCATTCAATAGACAGTAGCTGCAGTGGTGTAGTGCTGCCTGGAGAAGTGGTTATACTCTCATTTTCTGTGTTTCTGTACAATGTAGGCCTACAGTACAGTGCATGTGATGTCAGTTTGAAAACCAAATGGATAAAAATCCGCTATATTTCTGCCAGGTAGGATTACTTTGCAGTCAACATTAAAGGGAAGGCCTTAGGAAATGTTAATTCAAACAGCGCATGATGACTGAATTGCACATCGCAAAGATTCAAACAAGACTAGACAAAACTTTTTCAATACCTGGTTTGCATACCCATTATTTCCTTAGTTAGCATTTACTGTTAGTAACGTCTTTCCTACATACCCTACCGGCTACCGTTGTCGTTATTTTGTGAGCTGTTCCATGTAACAACCAATTGAGAGGCACGCTCTTGCTGAAACTAGGCTGTGTGTGGCGTGCATGTGAATACACTGAGTGTACAAAACATTAAGAACTCTTTCCATGACCGACCAAGTGAATCCAGGTGAAGGATTTGAATTCTTACTGATGTCACTTGTTAAATCCACTTCAATCCGTGTAGATGAAGGGGAAAAGAGAGGTTAAATAATTATTTTTAAGCCTTGAGACAATTCAGACATGGATTGTGTATGTGCGCCATTCAGAGGATGAATTGGCAAGACAAAATATTTAAGTGCCTTTGAATGGGGTATTATAGTGGGTTCCAGGCTCACAGGTTTGTTGTCAAGAACTGCCTCCACTGCTGTTTTTTTCCCCTCACACTCAACGCTTTCAACAGTTTGTTTCGTCAACATGGGCCAGCATCCATGTGGAATGCTTTCGACACCTTGTAGGGTCCATGCCCCGACGAATTGAGGTTGTTCTGACAGGGGGGTGACATCAATGATCGCTACTCTACTAGCTAGCTAACCAGTTAACGTACATAGAACTACAACAAATAACGATATTCATCGACACACATGCAGGAGTTTCTCGCAATTGTTGTCGTAGGTGCTAGCTAACGTTAAACACTGGTCCGAATAACTGCGTCACCGTAATGCAGAACGGAGAGAAACATTCATAAACCCACTGTACCTGGTAACTAGCTAGATAGCTTGTCTAAATATTAACTATAGTACAATGCCAAAGTACGGAAGAACGGTTGTTATCAAAACCAATTAAAAAATATACAAGATTTCGTATGACAGGTCTAGCATGAGTACTAAGGTTAACTAGCAATGTTAACTGCGATTGCGAAGCCAAAGCAAAGGCTAACCATATGCATTGATGTTCCAAATCAAATTATATTCATCCCATGACCCGAATACAACTGGTGTAGACTTTACAGCGAAATGCTTGCTTACAAACCATCCCAACGATGCAGGTTTTAAAATGTCACATTAACTTACCGGATGAAGGTTATTTGGCAATCAATTAACGTTAACTAACTAGCTAACGTTACGTGAAACGAGCAATATAATCTTGATCTGGCTAAATCTATACATGTAATTAATCATCAACCACAAAAGTGACTAACGTTATGTGTATAAAGAGCACAACAATACACACGACTGGGGCTTTGCTTCTTTGTAGTTATCAACAAGATTAAGACATAGCTAGCCAGAGTTAGCTAAAAATGTAAGCTAATTAGCTCGCTAACTAGCCAACTAACGCGGGTAGCTAACATCAAGCTAAACAGTTCGCAGGTTATTTCTGTCATGATGTTCAAAAGCCAACAGAGTCGAATACGTCGGACCATCTAGCTAGAATACATGGGGTACAGAGATCAGTTGAATTCGACCAAAACAATGGAAACGATTAGCTGGAATGTTAACTAGCAACGTTAGCGAAGTTAGTTTCTCAACAGAACTTGAAGTCAGAAAACTAGCCGTTGTTGGCTAGCTAAATATTTGCCACAGGTTTACGTCAGTTCATCCACCTGTTACAACACCGTTTTGGATATTATAATTATGTGAATATTTTATGCAAACCTTGAATTCCAAGAGTTGTATTTCTTTTTATGCGAGTAAATCATGTACTTTCACGGTTGATCACTTCCCAAGTGGTAAAAGCAAACCGCTTTCTTCCGGGGAAACAGAGAGCTATGGAACGTACCACCTGATTTCAAGGGGTGCGCGATTGAGTCGTACGAGCTATGAAAATAAATCACATTACAGGTCGAATTATTCGAATATACATTTGACCGTGTTTGATTTAAAATATCGAAAGAAATATAGCTACGGATTATTACTCAGACTCCCGAGTCGCGCGGTGGTCTAAGACACTGCATCTCAGTGCAAGAGGCGTCACTGCAGTACCTGGTTTGAATCCAGGCAGCATCACACCCGGCCGTGATTGGGAGTCCCATAGGGTGGCGCACAATTGGCCCAGCGTCGTCCAGGTTTGGCGTCATTGTAAATAAGAATTTGTTCTTAACTGACTTGCCTAGTTAAAAAATATATACTATGAATAAATAAAATGCCAATAACAGATGATCTTCTGTGCCATAACGTGTCAGACCTCTTGGAAGAGGCCATGACATGTTAACATACAGGAAGGCTACTATCAAAGTACACTGACAGGAAGAAGCACATGTTCATCTGTCTATAGAAATCATCAGAAGACAAAGGGAACCAAGAACAGCGGAGATGACTCTCTTTACAGTACAGTTTTTATTAGCCAGGAAATAAATTATATTTTTAAAAAGCAGAGTCATGAACAAAACAAAAAAATAATAATGCAGCATATCAAAGAAGTTGAGCCCAAAAGCCAGAATACTCCCATTCAAACAATGTACAGCATTATATATTTTTTTTTCTCAAAGTAGGGACACACATTCATCTGGTAATGTTATGATCAATAAAACCTAGTTTTTACTCAAGGCTCCAGATATGCAAGTAGGGAAGGAGAGGAAGAGATAGATGGGTAATCATAAGACATGCATCTACCATCATCACAACCACACTTAAAACTGAAGCAAGATGTCAGTCTAGTCTCTTGACACAATAAGACCTGCTCTACCTGACATTTCTGTGCAGAGAGAAAAACATGAATTATTACAACAAAAGTTGAGTTTATGTCCTAGTTTAATACTGTTCATTTGTTGTTACTCATAAAGTGGCACAAATTGTCATCTTAAAACATTGTTGAACATGGCTAAAATCCAGAGAAGCGCTAAGTGTATCAGAATGAGTTACATTAAGTACATTACATTACTCTGATAACATATCTTAAGAAGAATGCACTAATTGTAAGTCACTCTGGATAAGAGTGTCTGCTAAATTACTAAAATGTAATAACACTTTGCCAACGTTCCAAATGACACCTTATATAGTGCAGTACTTTTGACCAGAGCCATATTGGCCCTGGTCAAACAGTGGTACACTAAATAGGAAATAGGGTGGCAATTGAGACACACTCTTCTTCTCCAGGTTGTTTTGATGCAACAACTACAGCAGTGATGCATAACCATTAACGTCAGATACCAGGGAAGGAAGACATGAAAAACAAAAATGGTACTAAAACCAGTCTACCTGCTGGACACAATGTCATTCAGTGGACGATATAAATGCATAAACTGTCAATTATGATATTAACACACACTTTTTATTCACAAAGCGCTGATATCCTTCAGAGTAACTGTTCAAAAGTTGAACTAGTCAGTCTGTTGAGAAATGTAACTAGCTCATGTGGAGAGCCTCTTATTGCCAACAGATTACAGGTAGTAGAAGAGTTATCCACACATTACATCACCTGATAGAATAAACAATTAACTATTTGGCAATAATCATTATGTGTGTACATGTGTTTCTCATAGGTGTCCTCCACTGTAGAACAGTGGACTATACAGTACTGGGTAGATATGTAGTGTGTATGAATGAAACATGGTAGGATGAAGTAAAGCCATGGCATCATGCCCAAACAATTCAGAACTGCTAAATCCCAAGTAATGTTTCCCCTCATCTGACAATCACTTTGTCTTGAGGTGTCTAAATTGATTCCAATGTGGTTGCATTCAATTCAGTGAGAGAAAAGAGGAAATTGCTACCTAGCCCGCATCCCAAATAGCACCATATTCCCTACAAAACTAGTGCACTATATAGGGAATAGGGGGCACAATTTAATTTCCCACACTACAACATTATCCCAATGCCAATAGTAAAACTCAAACAAAAAAAGAGTCAAAGAGGGATAATGTTATTAAGTCATCTCATACATTTCATCATGTAACATTAATAAGTGGCTATGTACACCTAGTATCCCGCTACAGACCGGACCTATTTATCAAACACTCGCATACAATCTCATACAAACAAACCCCATTGATACAAATTAAATAAATAAACAAGTCAACAACACACGGCCCCAACACTTTTCTAGTTCTTCCATCCTCACCCCACTCATATACTGCAACACACAATCTTCTGTAAAAGGTGGTGGGTAGGGTACATTAATAGCAACACTGCAATGCCATTGCTTTAGCAACATGACCTCTCACCACAGGAAGTGCTCCAGCAGTTGGGGCTCTCTAGATATTGCACTGGAGGGATTCTACTATTCTATATATAAAAGGAGAATATAAACTACTTTTTCCTATATAGGAAACAAATTACTTTTCCCTTTATAGGAAATGTAAAACTACTTTTTGCCCCCAAAAGTATTAATTTATATTTTTTAAATGTAACCTTTATTTAACTAGGCAAGTCAGTTAAGAACAAATTCTTATTTACAATGACGGCCTAGGGTTAACAGTGCCTTGTTCAGGGGCAGAACGACAGTTTTTTACCTTGTCAGCTCGGGGATTTGATCCAGCAACCTTTTGGTTACTGGCCCAGCTTGTTATCCACTAGGCTACCTGCCACCCTAATACAGTACCTAGGGAATATGGTGGCATTTGGGAAGAAACCTGGGTCATGAACAGTCATGACACCTACTCTGGTCTGACAACAATACACCTGTCATATCATGCACTGGCTATGGATGGGGGAGAAAGAAGAGGAGAGGTACAGGAGACTCAAAGTTCGCTAGAGAGCTTTGTGACTTCAATCGATCGGACGACGCTGTGCAGCATTTACAAACGATACACACAACAACACACAAATGTTCACAAAAATGAAAGTGATATATAAAACCATTCAGACACACTGACCTACAAGGTAGGAAACAGAAAAGTGATGGTCTCGTTTGTTCTCACCCTGCGACTGGCTGATACGTGAGGAGCCATGACCTCTGAGGGATGTGGCAGTTGGGGGGGGGGGGTGGAGCTGGAGGGAAAAGTGACACACACACACACGTGTGACGGGACCTCAGATGATTGCAAGACTTCTAAGGAGCAGCAAGCTGTCAAGGTGCAGACACACACACACACACACACACACAGTACATTTGGCAAAATACACTCCTCTCAATGTCCACTCCATAATGATAGACTACTAGTCCATTAGTCCTCCTGTCTGTCTGTCTCTGTGCGGACTGCGTAAGGAGGGTAAGGCAGGGAGAGTTTGTTTATTTAATAATGTCTCTACTGTGATACTGAGACTGTCAGTCAGCCCCACTGTCCTCCTCCTCCTGGCCCCCGGGTGGCGCCACAGTCTGAAGACTACACCATCTATCTCATACAACTAACTGGCCTGCCCCTCCCCCCGCAGAGAGACTGTCTTCTGAAACAACCACTGCTCCCTCCCTCCTCTTTCTGTGTTTCCTCTTCCTCCTGCAGCAGTGAGGATCCAGCCAGGTCAAGCAGTAGGTAGGTAGGTCGTTCCAGTCCAGGTCAAGTGGGTTCTATGCCATGTAGATAAAGGTGTTGATGTCAGTCTCGTCCCGTTTGATGTATTTGTGTTCGATGAGCCACTCGATCTGTTCCTTGATCATCTTCTTCTGGGGCAGGAACATGTTCTTAAGGATCTCTACCAGCTCTGTCTGTAGCTGGGCGTTACTGATCCTCTTCCTCATCTTCATAATCTGGATGATGGCCTCCTGGAGAGAGGTGGGTGGGTCAAACAACGTACAGCATTATATCTTTACTCAATGTTGCACTACACATTCAACTGGTGTGGTTATGATTTTCACTCTAGGCTTGCAGGGTGGAAGGTAGTAGTGCGCCATTTAAGTCTTTGGGAGGGGGGGGGGGGGGGAGTGCTGAAACTACAGGTTCCTCAAGTTGTACCTTTAAACTTGTAACATTACCTGGGTTCTTAATATTCTCAGCTGGACAATGCCCTCGTTCTCCTCCTCTCTCATTCGCTCCGTGGTCAGCTGCAATCGACCAATCAGATTAATCTTGCCTCTTTTCTGGACCTTGGAGTTTTTACTAAGAAACAGAGACTAAAGAACTCAATATCCCATCAGAAATCACACCTGAAACTGCTCCGCAACAGTCCATCCAGGTCTTCAGTAGGAAACCATGACAATATAGCTTTCATCAACATTCAAACGTCTCCAAAATGAATGATGAGTTAGAATACATACAGTTAGTTACATTAACTAAATAGAACATGAATCAACATGGTAAACCAACAGCGGTTGCAGTGAGGTGCAATTAAGGTAGAAAAACTCTCCCATCTTTCCCAAAATCCCAGGTTTTCCAGAAATTCCAGAGATTCCTGGAATCAGGTTGGAAAAAGCAGGAAAATCTAGAATGCTTCAATAAGTAATTTTTTGAAAACGTGGGAATTTGTGGCAAGTTACCAGAATGTTGTAATGCTAAGTACATTCAATGCCTTTATTTAGCTCTGGGGGCTAACACATTTTTGTGGGTTCAAAGTTAGTGTTGTCGCTACGTACATGAGAGAAAAGTCCTGGTTGATGAAGAACAGGGTGCTGTCAGTGAAGTCTTTAGGGGAGGAGACTGAAGGCTCATAGGACAAAACCTGTCTTTTCAGCTTAGGGAACGCTACCAGAGACTAGAGACAGAGAAGAGACAGCAGAGAGGGAAAGAAAGAGGTCATTTGTTTGTTCTCTCAGGCTCTTCTTTGTGTATGAACTGCGTTTATATTGGCATGTGTGCTTTCATTTTTCAACCCCAGAGAGTGTGTGTGTGTTACCCAGAGTGTGCGTCGTAGCTCAGCATCAGGCAGCTCGGTAGCCAATTTAAGGTTCTCAAAGCTGATTCGCTCCCGCGGCCGCTGGTTCCAGGCGAATAGGACAGCCAGCTGAAAGGTTGTGACCTCAAGGTCATAATGACCCATTTCATTCTTGAAGGTGATCTAAACATACATGCACGCACACAGGCATACACCCCCCACACACACACAGGGAGAGGAGGGAGATTACTATTCCGTTGGACATGAGGTGATAGTAGTTTTCCCACGGGTTATATTTCTGAGTGTGTGTGCATTTGTCTGTATTTCCCACTCACAATGCCATTGGACATGAGGTGGTGCCAGTGTAATTTCCTCCCGCTGTGGTTCCTCTTGTAGAAGTCTTCTACCTCTGGGATCAGATCCTCCAGCTCAGTAGGCAGAGATACAAACACCTTCTCACTGCTCCTCGACCACGCCCCCGCATTCAGGATCTTTATATTCACACTGTCAGCTAGAGAGAGACAGACAGAGAGAAGGGGGGGGAGACAGAGAGAGGAAGGAGAGAGAGAAACAGAGAGACAGAGAGTATTAGTGCATTACTATGGTACACCAGCAGGAAGAGTATGGAGGCCGTGGTTAATAATCACACAAGCTCAAGCCATAGGTCTGTGTGTTTGTTACCTCGTAGAGCAAGTGTGCGTTACCTGGTAGAGCCAGCTTGTTGTGTTTGTGCATTTCCTTGAAGACCTGGTTGAGATCGTCCGATACTTTAATGTCCTGGAACATCCTGGCCAGCTTATTCACATAGTCTGCAGGCATCCCCACCTCCTACAAACACACACGACCCAGGGGGAAAAAAACACAATCAAAAGGGGGTATAGAGAGAGAGAGAGAGAGAGAAAAAGAGTGTGTGTGTGTGTTTTTACCCTGAGCCACTCCACCATGTTCTCTTCTATCTCACTGTCAGCTGAGATGTCCAGGATCAGTCTTCTGGTCAGGTGGGCTTTATGGTACCTCATAAACACATCCTTATTCTGAACATACTTCAAAACCAGCAACTAGAGAGAGAGGGGAGGGAGGGAGAGAGAGAAAACACATCCTTATTCTGAACATAATTCAACACCAACAGCTAGAAGAGTTCGGGATGAACAGGATAGAAGACTACGGCTGCATCCTAATTCTACACCCTTCTCGTCATGGATTTTACAACAGCCAATGTTTACACCAATCCAATGCTTTAAAATCCATGACTAAGTGTTTGAGAATGGGGGCTCATTCTACAGTACTAGGGTAGAGTCTTCACCACTTCTTTGAGTTTGAGTTCTATCTCCTCTGAGGTGAGTTTCTTGCTCAGGGTGGTTTTCCTCAGCAGCATGTCACAGTAGTTAGCTAGCAGCTCTGGACACTTCGACTCTGGCTGGGTTTTCAGACCTACCCTGTAGAGAGACACACATATGAATAGTACACATAGAAATCGAATTACTAAAACAGGCATCTACATTCAAGTCTATGGATGCATCCCGATTCTTCACCCTTTCTCCGAAGTCTACACGTGCACACTTTCTTGCGTGAATTTGACAATAATGGAAACTACCTCCAGCCAATTGTTACACAAATCATATGCTTTTAAATCCATGATGGGGAGTGTGAAAATGCACCCTAAAGAAAAGGGTAAAGAATCAGGATGCAGCTAAAGTTCCCATGATGGGTGGACCAGCAGCCATACTAACCCATAACCAAGGAATAAATATAAACATAAAACCCAGGTTTGTCTTACCCTTTCTGTTTGAGGGGCAGCTCCAGTTTAAAGATGGTGGCATCGTTCACTACAGCTTTGTAGGCCTGGAGAGAAACACAGAACTGTCAAACCTCCCGCTCTCCTCTTTTTCTCCTCCTCCGCCCACCCCCACCCCCCTTTTCTCTACAGCTGCTCCATTCACCCCCTTTTCTCTCGCTGCATCTCTCATCTCCCTTTTTTTCTCCTCCGTCCATCCCTTCTCCTCCCCATCCCCCCTTTCTCTCTGCTCCTCCATTCAGTCTTCTCCCTTCACCCCCTTTTCTCTCACTGTGTGTGTGTGTGTGTGTGTGTTACCTTGTCTCTGGCAGTGAGGAATCGAGGGTCGTCCTGAAAAGCCTCCTTCGCCAGTTTACTGAAACGGTTAAACAACATCAGCAGCTGCTCCACGTACTTCTCAGAGTCCTACACACACAGGAATAAGAAGAAAAACATACAGATATACTAGCTGATTTTGAGCGTACATGTTTTACTATACTATATTTTACTAGTACCAGAAATCCTCACAAGAATAGTAACCAACTCAAATTCAGAGAAGTGAGGACATTTTAGGCATATCAGTTAGGGTTAGGATTAGAATTAGGGTTAAGGAAAATAGGATTTTGAATGGGAATCAATTGTTGGTCTGCAAAAAGTCCTCACAAGTATAGTAAGACAGATCTGTGTATGTGTGTACATACAGAAGTGATAGTCTCTGCAGCAGCCACCATATCAGCCAGCCCAGCGTTCATGATGTGATCCTCCAGATCTTTCAGCATGGGCTCTATCCCACTAGGAACCTTATCCATCAGGGAAAACATCAGGTGGAGCTCTGCAGGGTGAAGGACATTAACGTCACACAAAGAAGGCCCCTCCTCTACAACCGGTCCCAAGGCTGGTGGGTAAAAGTAGTACTGTAACGTGTTACTCACTGTCTGTCTCGTTGCGTTTGATCATGCCGGGACATTCGGCCAGGATGGTTTCTTTAAATGACGTCACCAGAGCGTTCACACAACATTCCATCAGCTGGAAAGAGACATTAGAGACTGACATTGATCTACCTCATCTGTTGACTGTGAATATAAGTTTAAACCAGTCTATACAGACTCATGGGTAAACAGTCTGTCTACTCACTGCTTGGACAGAGTTACATTCACGACGAGTCTCGAGGTATCGAACTGCCCTCTTCTCCTCTTCCCTTAGCTTTGTGTCTGCCTGCAAGACACACACGATCAGTGAATGTATACACACCCACTAAGAAATGGTCACAACAACAACATACGGACACGTACTCTCTCCAACACACACAGAGAGAGAGAGAGCAGTCCTTACATATTTCATGTAGTTCTGGACTCCATTCTGCTGTAGGTATGATGGGGCCTGTGTTCTGTAAAACCTCTCAGTTGAGTCCAGGTAGGCCTTCTCAAAGTTATCTCTGTAGATCTGGAGCTTGTCTTCAGGGTTAGAGCACAGGTTGACTACACACACACACACACACACACACACACAGTCAACATACCATACTTCACAAAAACTTGCCATATAAAATATGTGGATGGTTTGCCACTCAGTGTGTATATGTCCTACCGTATGATTCTCGTACTCCTATAACCAGCTGGGAGTCAAAAGCCTCTCCCAGCCTCTCAGCGTGAACCAGCTTCATAGCACTGTCCTGAAGACGGCTTTTTATGTTGGAGAAGATCGACTCGTTCCATGTGTCCAACATCAACTAGAAGAGAAGCCGATGGGTATAGAGAGAGGAAAAGAGAGAGTGTAAGTAAGCAGGATGAGACAATTGACACATGCTATCAAAAAGAAGAGCATTGTCCATCTCTCCCCTCTCTCTTCCTCCTCTCCCCACTCTCATCACCTTGCGTACAATGCTGTCCTCAACGTTAGACTTCTTGTTGCTGCCCTGCTTCCCCATCAGTGTAATCTCCAGCTGACAGAACGGTTTGGGCAGGATGTCACACTGTGTGAAGAACTTTCGCCACTCCACAATGTAGGCCTTCAGTAACGCTGTGTCATCCTGATGACTCAACACACGCTGCCATGGAAACACAGGTCAGAGGTATGTTGCATAGGTAGAGGTCAGGAGTTTAAGGGTAGCCTCTTGCCTGCAACTGTCATCACTGTACTGGAAAGGGGGGTGTGTGTGTGTACGCATGCATGTGTGTGTGAACAGCACATTCCAAACTCAAATGTGATTTCACCCCTTACCAAAATCCTTCCCCTGTAACCCACATTCCCACTTACATTCTGAGCTTGTTTGATGAAGTCTAGGATGTCTTCTTTGAGCGCCTGGTGGATCTTAGCTGGGCCCTTATCATCCCACAGACACACAGCATGGACGTCTCTGCAACACACAATAATAAGCATAGGGTTTTTGTGTGTGTCTGCTTTGCAGTTTGGTGTGGTGTGATGCAGTGTGTGTGTCTTACGAGAAGAGGTCAAACCACTGCTGCTTGGTGACAGCCTCCTGTCTCAGTAGCTTGAGAACGATGGGCCTCATCAGGTCCCACTTGTCCTCAAACTGCAAGGAGCCTTTATTCTGAAGAGAGATGATACTACTGTTACTACTCAGGGTCGTATTCATTAGTGCACACTGTCGAAAATGTTTTGCAACAGAAAATGAAAACAAGTGTTTATTTTTGGACAATTTCAAGTAGACACACCTGTTTGCTTCTGTCTCGTGCCATATGAATATGACCATGTACTCACTATTCTCCACCACACTACCCAGTACCTAAAACCATTCATTTTGGATAGCGCCAGAGAACGAACACAGTTCATACTTACTAACCCATTACTCAGTAACTTGCTACTGCCTGACGCTGTTCAGAATGAACGCATGTTTAATAGTAATTTTTATCATTCTATTATTTTAAAACATAACGTTACAATGATCCAGTTCGCTAAAATAAAACCTGCTTCAACTAAAACATTAGCTACAGACTACATTGTCAACAGTGTAGTTGCACCCAACTCTGATAAATCTGTAACAGTCAAGACTGTAATATGTAGTTAGTTAGCTAACTAGTAACACTAACGTTATTGTGCTGGAGAGCTGTCAAACGGAACTAATGTTAGCTTGCCAATTCAGCTGATTGTTCCACCACCTGGACAAGCCTGCTGCATATTCTCTTACAGTTTGACGTGGACAGTTACTACAATGAACTGTGTATGATATTACTGATGAACTGTCAATTTAAAATACGAAATGTTATGCCGGTGACAACTCAATTGCACGTTAGCCAGATGGCTGGCTAGCTAGTCTTAGCATCCCTTGCTAGCTAACTAGCAAGAAATACATATCTGTTTCCTTCAGTTGAAAAATAAAAGCTGACAAACAGTGTCCGTTGTCGTTTAAAAAAAAAACTCCTTCATTAACTTATTTACATCCAGACTATGGGCATCGGGCGCATAATTAAATCTTCAAATCCGGGTAAAATGCTGACATGAGAGGCTCTTACCTTTAACAAATTCGACGTCGCCATGTTTCCTCCAACTTGTGCCCTCCTCGCGCAATCTCGCGAGTGTGTGGTTGGAGGGGATTAGGTCATGGAGCTTCCTATTTAGCGCAATAAAAATGTAGATAAAAAGGGCTAGATATTTGGCCAGTTTACAGTATTGTGTCATGACATGTTATCTGCATGTTTATGTGCTGCTCTTTGCACTTAAGACATTGCACCAAATAGGATTTTGCAGGTGTTGGAAAATGCATACAGTAGGCCACAGTTGCCGTGTCTGGACCAGTGCTAAATTTAGCTTTTGACTGCCATGGAACCACTGAGTTTTATTACAGGTCAGTGGTATGTACATTAGCTATGTGACTTGGAGACAAGTGAGTAACATAGAGAAGGGATATGGACCCTGATTGAATCCACACAGCCTTCCTCTCCATTCCTTCATTCAAGCCTTTCCTTCCTTGGAGTAATTACCTGGCTGAAATGAAGTAATCACTGATCCAAATACCCCCCACCCAACTCCCACAGTTTCACACACCCCACTTTCACCCACTTTGTACCACCCACTTTCATATGTTTAAATCCACAGCCTTCCTCTCCTTTCCATCATTCATTGTACCAGCCACTTCCATCACTACTATAACACCTATCATCTGAAAGCACTAAGTGATCTTTGCACTTTGAATAGAGAACACTGTTAATCATTCAGCCCAGGTAGCACAGTAGAAAGGAAAAAGCCTCAGTCCAGGCAGCACACAGCAGTGTATTCCCCATCCCAGTACCCCACTGTTACAGTGAGACAACATGGCTGAGAAAGACTCAGAGGGGATTATAGCTACAGACCCCAGCAACAATGATGATAGAAAATGCCTTATTATCCGGAAGCTTCTGAAGTTCAACCCTAAAGAAGTGTTTACGTGGTGAGTCTATGGGGAGAGAAAACTCAATTAGAAAGAGAGAGAGATGTTATAATAGTGACGATCTGGATCCCATATGGCACCCTATCCATTATATAGTGCACTACTTTTAACCAGCTCCCTATGGGCTCTGGTCAAAAGTAGAGCACTATATAGGGAATGAGGTGCCATTTGATGTAGTGGATGTAGTGATGTAGTGGAGGTCTTTCAATGTCCAAGAATGTGTCCACTGTCCAGTAGCCTAGTCCGAGTTGTGTATGTCCCTGGCAGCTAGCATACAGTAGCCAGGACGGAGTTGTGTTGAAACCCTAATGAAGGCTATAGGGCCAAAACATGTTGCTTTTACCAATAAAGACACAGCTTAATCAATGTCCACTGTCTTCCAAGAGTTGCTGAATTTCCTCTTCACGTATACCTTTGTCCTAACAGGCAGCTGGTGAAGACAGTTGCTATGGGTCAGGGTTTGGCTGCTCTCATCTGCGGCACAGCAGTAACATCCCAGTACCTGGCTTCAGACTACCACGTGGACACGCCCATGCTTCAGAGCTTTATGAGCTACACACTGCTCTGCCTCACCTACACCACCGCTCTGCTGTTCAGAACAGGTACACACACATACACATACTGGGGCGGCAGGGTAGCCTAGTGGTTAGAGCGTTGGACTGGTAACCGGAAGGTTGCAAGTTCAAACCCCGAGCTGACACTGTCGTTCTGCCCCTGTCGTTCTGCCCCTGAACAGGCAGTTAACCCACTGTTCTTAGGCCGTCATTGAAAATAAGAATTTGTTCTTAACTGACTTGCCTAAAGGTAAAAAAAAAAAAAAAAAAAATACTCTCAGGCACACCAATGTGCTGTTCTGAAGAACAGGTAGTCTCTCACACACACACACTCACGCACACCAATGTTCTGCTTTGAAGAACAGGTAGTCTCTCTCACACACATCAGAATATTACATTTGTCAACTCTATAAAATGTCATAATTGTGTAGCAGTGCAATAACCTCCAGGCTATCCTCTCCTAACGTGCTGTAGGGGATGAAAATATGTTTCCAATTTTAAAGAAGAGGTGGTGGAAGTATCTCCTACTAGGCTTGGTGGACGTCGAGGCTAACTACACTGTGGTTAAGGCTTACCAGTACACCACACTCACCAGTATACAGGTCAGAACTACAAGAGTGTGTGTATGTTTTTGTTTTGTGTGTGTGCGAGCTTGCGTGCCTGCTTGCCTGCCTGTGGGTATGGGTGTATGCGTGCGTGTGTGTGTGTGATTTGTTAAAAAAGTTTGAAATATCCAATAAATGTTGTTCCACTTCATGATTGTGTCCCACTTGTTGTTGATTCTTCACAAAAAAATACAGTTTTATATCTTTATGTTTGAAGCCTGAAATGTGGCAAAAGGTCGCAAAGTTCAAGGGGGCCGAATACTTTCGCAAGGCACTGTACTTATTTTCCACCATAATTTGCAAATAAATTCATTAAAAATCCTACAATGTGATTTTCTGGATTTTTTTTCTCATTTTGTCTGTCATAGTTAAAGTGTACCTATGATGAAAATTACAGCCCTCTCTCATCTTTTTAAGTGGGAGAACTTGCACAATTGGTGGCTGACTAAATACTTTTTTGCCCCACTGTATATCCGTGGCAAATAAAATAACATTTTATTGGTCACATACACATGGTTAGCAGATGTGATTGCGAGTGTAACGAAATGCTTGTGCTTCTAGTTCCGATAATGCAGTAATATCTAACATGTAATCTAACAATTCCACAACAATTACCTAATACACACAAATCTAAGTAAAGGAATGGAATAAGAATATATACATTTAAATATATGGATAAGCAATGACAGAGCGGCATAGGCAAGATGCAATAGATGGTATAAAATACAGTATATACATATGAGGTGAGTAATGCAAGATGTGTAAACATTATTAAAGTGGCATTATTAAAGTGACTAGTGATCCATTTATTAAAGTGGCCAATGATTTCAAGGCTGTATGTAGGCAGCAGCTTCTCTATTTTAGTGATGGCTGTTTAACAGTCTGATGGCATTGTGATAGAAGCTGTTTTTCAGTCTCTCGTTCCCAGCTTTGATGCACCTGTACTGACCTCGCCTTCTGGATGTATGTGACTATTCTGGTGTGTCTCTCTGTCTTCCAGCTGCTGGACTGTTTTGTGATCCCTGTGTTGATGATACTCTCCTGCTGGTTCCTGAAGACGTGCTACAGACCTGTCCACTACGTCTCTGTGTGTGTCTGTCTGCTGGGGGTGGGGGCCATGGTGGGAGCTGACCTACTGGCTGGACGAGACCTGGGATCCAGTAAGAACCCACTCCATTCATTAATTCATTACTTTAATCTCTCAGTTCATATAATAAATAGTAACATATTGACCTCATCTCTTTCCTCATCCTCCTCTTCTATCTATCTCCTCTCCTGCCTCTATCCTTTTCTCCCTCTCTCCTAGCCTCAGACATTCTGCTAGGTGATGGCTTGGTCCTGCTCAGTGCCAGTCTATATGCTGTGTCTAACGTGTGTCAGGAGTACACCGTCAAACACCTCAGCAGAGTGGAGTTCCTAGGCATGGTCGGCCTGTTTGGCACACTCATCAGTGGCATACAACTGTAAGTGTGTGTGTGCACATGTATCTGCATGTATCGGATATGTGTGCATGTTCGGGGAGAAGGTAGTAGAATGGGAATGTGGTTGATTTGAGTGATCTGCTGTGTTGCTACAGGGGCGTTCTGGAGCATAACAATGTGGCAAACATCCAATGGGACTGGAGAATCGGTTAGTACCACATAAAATAAAATATACAGGGAACTGCCAAAATTAAGGAAACACTTTAGTAAATTAGGGATTCAAAGTATATTGAAAGCAGGTTCTTCCACCCAGGTGTGGTTCCTATGTTAATTAAGCAATTAACGTCCCATCATGCTTAAGGTCATGTATAAAAATGCAGAGTTTCCCATTATTTTACCTACCATGTCTAGAAGAAGAGATCTCAGTGACTGAAAGAGGGGTCTGAAAGGAGCATAGGGGGTTTAAAGGCTGTGTGTCTCAGTCACCAAATCTCAATCCAATTGAACACTTATGGGAGATTCTGGAGCGGCACCCAACACAGCATTTTCCATCAACAAAACAACAAATTATGTAATTTCTCATGGAAGAATGGTGTCGTATCCCTCCTATATAGTTCCAGATGTTTGTAGAATATATTATAATGCGCACTGAAGCTGTTGTGGCAGCTCGTGGTGGCCCAACGCCCTATTAAGACACTTTATGTTAGTGTTGCCTTTATTTTGGCAGTTACCTGTACATTTGTTGATATTTTGTATGCATTTTTTTATTGAACAGATAGGACAGCGTAAAAGAAGGAAAGTAAGGAGAGGGTTTGTTACAAAGTAGCTGTGGGTCTGGGATTCGGTAGTGTTAACCACTAGACCACCTCAGGCCACCGGTTATTACCTCTCTCTTAGGATTACAGAAGTGGTGGTGGCAAGGTTACAGAGAGTACAGAATGTCTGCTGTGTCAGCTTGCAGAAGAACAGTTTCCACAGCTCTTTGCTGCTCTTTATCTTGTGCAAAAGTTGATCTTCCTTGTTTATAATAATTTTTGCCCTGTATAATGTTTGTGTTTTTCTGTTCAGGCCTATTGTTCTCTGACTATGCCCAGTGTATAAGTAGAAGATATTAGTACTTTGTTGATTCCAACTTGGGAAATGGTTTTATCACCACAAGCATCATCAACGATTACACAGACAAGGATCAATAATATTCAGATATGAACACATAATAAAATATTAAAAGGACAGATGCACATTAGGAGCGATAAGAAACAAATATTAGAAATGCTGTTGTCTGCCATACTCTGGGAAAACAGTGTTCATTTTATCATGTATAATTCTTCTCTCCCCAGGCCTGCTGTTTGCTGGCTATGCCCTGTGTATGTACACCCTGTACAGCTGTATGCCCATAGTGGTCAAGAAGACCAGTGCTACAGCAGTCAACCTCTCCCTGCTCACTGCAGACCTCCTCAGCCTCTTCTGTGGCCTGTTTCTCTTTCAATACACGGTTAGTACACACAAGGCACACACACACTGGGGATAGTAGGTACAGTAGGTTGAGCCATTTGACAGTTCAGTTGCTGATTGTGTTTCTCAATAGATAAAGAGACCAGTTAATCAATGATTTGATGACTCCAATGATGGATGATAGATTGATTGATTGCTGCAGTACTATGTCTGTACTCACTGTAATCTCTTTCAAACTAGTCTAATCTAATCCCTGTGCGATCAAGGAGGCAGTTGTGATAAGAACAGAAACAGAGATAGCAGGATCCATCCCCTAGAGCTGTCCTGTCACAGGACACCGCTGTCCTTATTTTAAAACATCTTAGTCCTGAAGAGAAATGGTCACCGTGACCCTGTTCAGTGTGTTGATGACTGTTAATGTGTAATCTCATATAGCACATCTGGTGTGTGTGTAGTTCTCAGGTTTGTACATGGTGTCTCTGGTGATCATCCTAGTGGGCTTCATCGCATTCAACACCGTGGCAACGACCCCTGACCCTGCAGACCCCATCGCCCCCTCCGGGGGCTGGGAGGAGGGCGGCTACGACAACCCTGATGACATCATCGAAGAAGTGGTGGTGGCGGTTTTGGAAGAGGAAGAGGGTGAACACACAGGGGTGTCATGGAATCAGAGAACACAGAATAAGGAAGTACCGGCAGAGGGACGGAGTACCAAGATGTGATCTGATCTACTAGACGAGCACTTCCCAACTGTCTATAGCTGTTAAACTCCTTGTCTCCTTTCTTTAATTTGTGCCATTCTAATACATCTACAGATTGACAGGTGTATATATGTACAGTATAGGTGTGTTGTAATATTTGTCCACTAGTTGACTTGGCAGGAAGAATAATAAATGTTTTATTCCACATTAATTGTGGGGTGTGTCAAGTTAATGAGTGAGTCTTCATTGATATCAAACCTGGTTGGAGCATAAACCCAATTAAGAAATATTTTATATGCAGGGCTCAATGCGTGCAACACTACCTAATTAAATTATTATTATTTGAGACAACAAAACAAAAAACACAATCGAAGAATGGGACCCTCGTTTTTTTAATGAAGAAATACTTGATACTTGAAATCTTTGGAACGAGGTCGCACGTTGAGTATTTACACGTCATGTCCTCGCGTTGCTTCGCTCTTCCGGTAGGTAGAGAGCTGTCCGTAGTGCTGAAACAGTTATTAGCACGCGCACAATATTGTTTACAAACATCGCATCTGATCAGCTCAGCTCATCAAATCTATGGACAGAACGTTTGTTTTTCCCGAGCTAGTGCTAGTCAAATACTTTATTATAAACAGTTAGCGAACTAATAGTCTGCTTTGTGATTCACTCTATATATGATACTAAACAAGGCACGGAAGCAATGCTACTGAACTACTTTGGGACAAATAATAATTTACATGTAGGCACCTCCTCCGTGCGTTTACAGACAGTTGAGATATAATAAGGTAGACTGCATGCAAATGTTTTTCTTAACCCTCTCCCTCTGTCAATCATCCATCTTTTTCCCTGACTCCTAAACTGTCTAACCAGCAATGACCGATAGACAGACTACCAGGCTATAGAGCTTGCACAGGCCCCATATGGAAAATAATCATGAAAATGAAATAAGAATATTGTAAAGCAGAAGAAGATTATTTGTACAAACATCTAAGAAGTAATCTAACAAGGATCTGGTAAAATGTATGTTTTTCCTTATATGTCAGTGCTGTATTGTATATGTGTTTATGTATTGTATATGTGTTAACTTATATGCCTTATATGACATACACAATTGAATACATTATTGTGGTGCATTTCCTAAAAAGATATTGTAAGACATATTTGAGACAAAATATATGAATTATGTTCTGAGAATGTAACCTTTACAAAATAAATGTTTTCTTAATAGGTTTCACATTGTTTTTTACAAGTCAACATATAAAAACATGACAATTACTATGAGAAAAATAAAGTATTTGCATATAAATGTTCAAGTATGAGTTTCCATGGTTAAGGCTGGGCAGAACCTCTTACTGAACTGTTGATTTATCTACAGCTATGCCTTGGTCTCCCATCCAGGGTTTTAACCAAACCCAGGCCTATTTAGCTTTGATATTTTTCACTGACTACTACCAATGTGCCATCATGAGAATGATTGTTGCGAGATCTCCACTTAATAACTAAATAGAGTCACTGCTGCTATCAGTCATTCCTCCTCCCTTCCTCCTCTTCTCTCACTCAGTTGATGCCCCTAGTATGCATAATATACAACCTTAGAATATAAAACTGATAAAGTTTTTCTGATTCTGTCCCAGACTCTGGAGTGATCATGGACCCACGGTCTGAGGGATCCGACCCCCGGTCCGAGGGAACTGACTACGTTCCCAACAGTATTCCCTATGTTCCGGAGCACAGGTCTGAGCTGTGTGTGTCAGAGGCTCACAGCCAGCAGCTACTGGGCATGCTCAGATCGTTCAGAGAGCGAGGCCTACTGTTTGACTTCACTATAACAGTCCAGGACCAGACCTTCCCCTGTCACCGCTGTGTCCTGGCAGCCTGCAGCGACTTCTTCAGGTTGGCGTGTGTGTGTGGGTTTGTGTGTGCGTGCATCTGTACGTGTGTGTGTGTGTGCTCTAAAGGTTCTCTGTCTGCAGGGCCATGTTTGAGTTGGACATGCGTGAGTGTGGTGATAGGATGGTAACCCTGGGTAACCAGTCCCCAGAAGCCGTGCGCTGCTTCCTGGACTTCTGTTACTCTGGAGAGATGGTCGTCACCCACGAAAACGTAGACATGCTGTTCCAGCTCGCCTCTTTCCTACAGGTACACTACATCAGGGGTAACCCTTACCCTAACGGCACCCTACCCAACGCCCTACATAGTGCACTATTTTTGACCAAAGCCCTATGGACCATGGTCAAAAGTAGTGCACTATCAATGGAAGAGGGTGCCATTTGGAACAAATACTAGATCTGGGTCAGATGCATACTGTATGTCAAATCCATTCAGAAACTTGAGAGGTGATATTGATATATTGACCGGTGTTCCATTTCCCAGGTGTCTGTGCTCTTCAGAGCATGCAGTGACTTCCTGACAGGAACCCTGGAGCTCTCCAACTGCCTGATGCTATTGGCCCTCGCCGAGGGATATGGCTCTGCCTCCCTCCTCCAGCAGGCCAATGAGTTTGTAGTTCAGAACTTCCACGACCTCTCAATGACTACAGACTTCCTGGATATGCCGGTGAGGAGCCACTCTGATAAGTTTCCATTGTCATTCATTGAGACTCATAAAAATACGTTTGTGCATTGAAATAAAAGGGCCCTAGTACACCTGATTCAACATATCAGCTCATCATCAAGTTGAATTAGGTGTGTTAGTGCTAAGGTAAATACATCCCTCTGTGTCTCACTTTAGCTTTTGAGAAAGTCACTATCCACTCTGTCACTCCCCCAAACCCTTTTCTTCCTGAAGTGTGCAAGGGTCCACTCCCCCTGAAGGATTTAAAAGCATTGGATTGCTTTTAAATACTAACGTTGTATATAGACTCTTTTTTTCTTTTTTTCTACTCTGTTATTGACTTGTTTATTGTTTACTCCATGTGTAACTCTGTGTTGTTGTCTGTTCACACTGCTATGCTTTATCTTGGCCAGGTTGCAGTTGTAAATGAGAACTTGTTTTCAACTAGCCTACCTGGTTAAATAAAGGTGAAATATTTTTTTTAAATAAATAAAAACGTTGGGAAGCACTGATTTACTTCCTGTCCTCCCAGTTGGGCGTGCTCGAGTTATGTCTGGGTTCAGACAGTCTGAGCGTGCCCAGTGAGGAGGTGGCGGTGAGGTCATCCCTGAGGTGGACAAGTCACAACCTCCAGACCAGACAGAGGCTGTTGCCACGGCTCCTAGCACTGCTACGGCTACATCACGTACCCACACACACCCTGCAGGTACACACACGCATGCAGGACCCCCCCCCCCCACACCCACACACACATACACATATGCATGGTTCTTTTTACCAGTCAAAATGTATTGTGTATGTGTGTTCAGGCCCTGGCCCGGACTGAGAATCTCCTCTCAGGGGACCAACTCTGTGTTAGTCTGGTCAGTGATGCAGTGAGTAGACAGACACAGCTCAGTGGTCTACTGCCAGACGCCAGACCAGCCACCACAGAGTCTTACATCTACATCCACAAGACAGAGGAGAACGGAGATATACACCACAGCTTCTGTTACTGCCTGGACACAGACCAATGGAGAGAGCTACCTCAGGGCCAGGGGGTGGGTTTTAGTATGACCCCTGACCCCTCAGGCTCTTCCCTCACCAGCTACGCCGAGAAGGTATACAAACACAAACACACATGCACACACACACAGGCAGTAACACATAGTGGAGTGGTACAACTGAATTTACGCTTCGATCAACTGTCATTATTTTATATCTCCTCTCCTCTCTTTAAGTTGTTTGTGACAGGTGGTTGTCGGGGCAACTGTTGTCGCACGGTGCGTCTTCACGTGGCAGAGCCGTTCCATGATGCGACAGCAGAGGTTTGGTGCTACTGCCCAGTTACACACACCTGCACCCCTGCCCCGGACATGGGGAAACCCCGTACCATGCACACAGCCATCACCACCCTGGACAGACTGTATGTGCTAGGAGGGAGGACCAGAGGAGAAAGGGAGGGGACTCCTAGCCTAATGGAGGTGAGAATGAAGATGATGATGAGGATGATGATTATGATGGTTCTGATGATGATGATGAACGTCTGTAGGTGGAGTACTACGACCCCCTGGCCAAAACCTGGACCTCCGTCAGCCCTCTGCCCACTGCTATCTACTACCCAGGTACGGAACACACACAGAAACATACATACACAAATGCACACAGACACACAGACACCCACACACAAATATAGAAACCCCCACACACATACCTCTAACCCTCCCTGTGTCCTCGTATTACCCAGAAGCCAGTGCGTGCGGCAGCATCATCTACACACTGGGTTCGTCAGTGGAGATATCGGACTCCTTCAACCCTTCGCTGGACTGTTTCCTGCGCTACGATGCTGTTTCTGACCAGTGGAGCCACCTGGTGGCAGAGTTTGGTCAGTTTTTCCACGCCACCCTGGTCAAGGCTGTGTCCGTCAACAACATTTTACACCTCTGTGACTTGTCGACGTATAAGGTGACTGACTTGTTGATTGACTGGTTGATTGATTGATTATTTGATTGATTGAAGTCTCCATCTATAAGTCTTTATATTTATTCCTCCTTCATTTAATCAGACAGGTCCTATTGACATAGATACAGTACATGGGGACTTTGTCATTAAAACAAACTTGACAACTATTCTACAAAACACCAACTCACCACACCTGACCAGTCTGAGTCCTGTGTTCTGTGTTCTGTCCAGGTGTACAGTTTCTGTCCAGAGACGTGTGTGTGGCAAGGGGAGGGGTCGTTCGAGTGTGCCGGGTTCAACGCAGGCTCCGTGGGCGTGGCCAACCGAATCTACATCCTGGGAGGAGACTACTCACCTGATGAGATCACTGACGAAGTCCAAGTGTACCACAGTGGGCGGGGCCAGTGGGAGGAAGTGACACCAATGCCACGCCCCCTGACAGAGTTTCACTGTCAGGTCATCAGCTTCAACAGATACAGAGACCCCTGGGGAGGAAGGGACATGTAACACACACACACACACACACACACACACACACACACACACACACACACACACACACACACACACACACACACACACACACACACACACACACACACTACCTGGGGACTAAAAGCTGCACTCCGCATCAATAAAATAAATTATGTTTTGTCATACCTCAAGTATTTATTCGTTTTATTACATTTTATGTTATATATTTATTTATAAACTGGGTGGTCGAGCCCTGAATGCTGATTGTCTGGCAGCCATGGTATATCAGACCTTATACCATGGGTATGACAAAACATGTATTTTTTACTGCTCTAATTACATTGGTAACCAGTTTATAATAGCAATAAGGCACCTTAGGGGTTTGTGGTATATGGCCAATATACCACGGCTAAGGGCTGTATCTCCACGTTGCGTCATGCCTAAGAACAGCCCTTAGCCATGGTATATTGGCCATATACCACAACCCCTCGTGCCTTATCAAATAAAATAAAATGTTTTTGGTTACATACACATATTTAGAAGATGTTATTGTGGGTGTAGCGAAATACTTGTGCTCCTAGCGCCAACAGTGCAGTATTATCTAACAATTCACAACAATACATACAAGTCTAAAAGTAAAAGAATGGAAGTAAGAAATATATAATTTGGACAAGCAATGTCTTTGTGGCATTGACTCAAATACAGTAGAATAGAATACAGTATATACATATGAAATGAGTAAAGCAGTATGTAAACATTATTAAAGTGACTAGTGTTAAATTATTAAAGTGACCAGTGATTCCATGTCTATGTATATAGGGCAGCAGCCTCTGAGGTGCAGGGTTGAGTAACTGGGTGTTAGACGGCTAGTGATGGCTATTTAACAGTCTGATGGCCTTGAGATAGAAGCTGTTTTTCAGTCTCTCGGTCCCAGCTTTGATGTACCTGTACTGACCTTGCCTTCTGGATGGTAGCGGGGTGAACAGGCAATGGATCGGGTGATTGATGTCCTTGTTGATCTTTTTGGCCTTCCTGTGACATTGGGTTGGGTGCTGTAGGTGTCCTGGAGGACAGGCAGTGTGCCCCCGATGATGTGTTGGGCAGACCGCACCACCCTCTGGAGAGCCTTGCGGTTGCGCGCAGTGCAGTTGCCATGCCAGGCGGTGATACAGCCCGACAGGATGCTCTCAATTGTGCATCTGTAGAAGTTTGTGAGGGTCTTAGGGACCAAACCAAATTGCTTCAGCCTCCTGAGGTTGAAGAGGCACTGTTGCGCCTTCTTCACTACACTGTCTGTGTGGGTGGACCATTTCAGATTGTCAGTGATGTGTACGCAGAGGAACTTGAAGCTTTTCACTGTCATCCACTGCGGTCCCGTCGAAGTGAAACGGGGCGTGCTCCCTCTGCTGTTTCCTGCTTAATTGAAACATTTTATATTTCCAATAATGCTATTTGGGTTCAAAGCTACAGTAGAGGTTTCTGAGTCTACTGGCCCACAGACTTATCTTTGTTGTTTCTGGACATGTCTGATTACCTGACTAAGGCTGTTGCAGCTGACATGTCATCTATTGTGGTGCAGGATCTATTAAAGAACTTTGTAATTGCATTTTTCTGTGTGCAGGTTTTCAGTGTAACTGGACTGGGCCTGCCTTTACTATTTTAAAGTGAGACAGTGAGAGGCCACTGTCCCAGGTAACAAGTGTTACAACTCCCTCTACTGGTAGACTATGGAATGTTTTTGTGCCAGAGTAGGCTTGTCTAGCCAAACACCACGTTGTGATGTTGAAATATTTGTAAACACTTGAGCAGAGGGCTAACCATTTGACATAAACATAATTTAATTATGATTCTACATAGCTCACATTGTTGACTTTCTCAAAAACAAAAACAAGGAGCTTCAAAACAGTTCAAATTGAATGAGGGCACCTGTGCTCCATGATCTATTGCCGAGTTTTCGCGGGAGATATTATAAGGTATTCTACTGTTCCGTGTCGTAGGCTACTAGATGACGGACGGATTCAACCATCTGACTGGATAGGGGTGTTCCACAATAAGATACGTTGTATGTTGTACGTTTTGTTTTTAGTTGTGTCATGCAAATGTTTTATAGTATTATAATATTGTGCTACAATTAGGCATATTTCGTATACTCCTATTGTTAATTTAGATAGTATTCCTTCACCCCATCAACGAAACGGGGGTTGCTGTCCTCTTTTGAGTTAAGCGTTCCTGTCCTGCTCCGGGGAGTGATGTCACTGATGGAATGTGATCGTTTCGCGAATCTCCCACCCTCACGAGTCAGTGTACTTTTCATTGCTTTTTTAATCATAAAACAGCTTGTTCCGCATGGACAAAGACGATTGTTCGTAGAGAGACTATCAAAGAAAAGTACATTTTCGCTGTTAGTCTGCATTCTAGGACAGTTGCTCAATGGTTTATCATTAAACATTTTGTGGATCGAACAACATAGTTGGCTATATTTCAACTGGGTGACAATGATATAATGTCTAGTAGCTAAATGTTGACCTTTGTGACGTACGCTTTGCTGTAAACTAGAACGTCGACATTTATTTTCCTAAAATACCCCATTTTGTCGATTGAAGATAATCAGGACAGGGCTGCAGTCGAGCAAGGACAATACATTTTGTTTGCATTTGATCTACAGCGACATACAACAATGTTAACCCAGGTATGTATGGTTTATTACATTCTTATTAGCATGCATTCTTGGTACATTCTTTCCAACGTGGTAAGAACAAACCAGGTTCCGTGTAAACTGCTAGCCGCTTGCTGTGTGTGGTTTGTCCAGGGCGCGCGACTTGGACACGGCAATGTTCTTTCAGCGTAGCATAAAGAATCAAACCCCTCAAATGATGGTCAGCGAAGAAAGCATCAGCGATGGACTTCGTGTGAAACATATCCAGTAGTTTATTGTGTGTCCAAAAATCGTTGACACAACTTATTTTATTACTGCGCAGCATCGAGTGTGTAGTCTAGGCTAGACTACAGAAGCCATGTCAGGAGGAATTCTATTGTGTCACCGAAATATTTGGTTCTCTGCTCATTGATTTACATTCCCAACTAAGTGAATGACAAATTAGATCAGTGAGTAGACTAGGATGCCATTTGATCAAGCTCTCTAGTTTAGAGAAACTATTTGAAGAAGCGAAGGCTACATTTTATTAGCCTACTTCAACAGTCTAACCCACTGTCATTAATCTTTGGTGACCGCCCATCAGTCAGGTTACGATTAAGCATCATCTTCGTCGCCATCTTTAGATAAATTATCCTCTCCTGTCCTTAAAAGTAATTTTAAGTGATTTTGGGCACCGTGTTTGTCTCGTTATGCGTTGATCAGTTCCTATGCAGACGACCCCTGTGTAGAGTACAGACATGAAATCGATATTTTCCTGACTGTCAAGTCTCGGATGGGATGGTAATGACAATAAGACTAGCCAGCCTATAACGTTACACGAAAAGTTATGTCTTGTTGAAATTACGCCTAGGCTACCTTTGCCGCTTGGAGAAACCATCGAACCCGGCTTCGTTGTCTGTGTTTCTGTCATACGTTCGCCTACAGTCTGTTTCAGCCCTCGTTTCCACCCCTCCCCCATTAGCCCTTCCGCTCCGGCTTTAAACACTCCGATACAATGCTGCCATTAAGTGATACATAATGTCCAATCGAGTTGCAAGTTGCAAAAGTGTTGCAATAGCCTCTGTATATCAACACAGGTATATGCAATATTCACGAATCGTTCTTGGACTATAGGGTACTGCTCCTGCTTTGTAGGCTATTTGGCTACACGTTTTTGAAATGGCTGTCCATTTTGTGTCATTCCAGTGTGAGGCCTTCTGAAAGTTTATTTCGATAATCTTAGCCTAAAGTTGTGTGTTCTTTCAAAGCACAACTCTAGATGTATTGCATACACTTATTATTATTATTATTTTTTCCACTTTCTCTATTGCTAAAACTGATTAAGCTATTAACACTCAGCACACCGGAAATCTATAACAACTAGAATGACCATGAGGGTCAGCAGTTATTTCAATTGTGTAACTATTCCATAATCAGTGCCGATAGTCAGTGAGAAGCAATGTAAAAAATAAAAAACATTGAGTTAATAATGCGGCATACAAATACGGTCTCTTGTTTTGCTTTCTTGAGTAAGACAACTTCAAAATGCAGGTGTTTCAGCTTAGCTCAGTGCTCTCTGTGGTGGTGGAGCGCCCAGCGGAAAATAGAGAGCGGAATGGTTGGTAATGTTTTCTAGTTGCGCTGTTATTGGCTCAGTGTTCTGTCACTCATGGGGACATTATGTCACCGCAAATTCTACGGGGAGAGCTTGAAAATTCAAGCCCCTTGGTTGCTGCCATAGAGTTATATTAGAAGTGCCCATCGAAGAAGGCTCAGGGTCATTGGCCACAGATAAAATGGGGTCAAATCCCATTTGATCTACCCTAGCTTTGATTGGACTGATCATGTCAACATCATACTTTCAAAATCTTAGCTAGAAAGCTAGACAAGCAGTCATCATCATGAATCACGTTGACAATCTACTGGCAAATCCTTTTCAATCCTTGTCATATGAAGGGAAATTAGAAAACATCTGTATGAAAAGGGTCTGAATACATGAGAATTGTGCATCACATAACGCTGTTAAACTGGGATTACTGGGGAAATCAAATGTTGTGGCTCAGCTAGACATATAGACGAGCCATCAACCTTCACAACCAATAAACGGAGGAGAATAGGTACGTGCTTGACAGAATTATAGCATGTATTAAATTGTGGCAATTGTGGGACAGCACTGCGAGGCCATGACGAGTCGGCCGACTCCTTGAACCCAGGCGTTTTCAGGTGTATTTTTGAGACCATGTGAGAAGGAGATTACAGGCTACAAAGGCATTATGACGACCAACCCATTTTTAAGGGTACATCAAGCACAATCCAAAACAAACTTTTGGATTGTATGTATGAAGTGTACAGAGAAGCTATAGGTAAGGAGATGTCTGAGACTCCTTTTGCATCTGTACAGGTAGATGAGACCACCGACGTCTCCTGTAAATCACATATGGTAATAGTGCTGCGCTACATGTTAGGGAAAGGAGGATACCTAGTCAGTTGTCCAACTGAATGTATTCAACTGAAATGTGTCTTCTGCATTTAACCCAACCCCTCTGAATCAGAGAGGTGCGGGGGGCTGCCTTAATTCGACATCCACGTCTTCAGCGCCAAACAACAGTGTGTGTGAGAGTCCTAGCGCCACTGAATGTCAAGGAGAAGCTGTTTGCACAAACCTACGATGGTGCAGCAGTGATGAGTGGTAATGTACGTGGTGTCCAAACGGTACTGAAGGAGACTTACCCAAACGTGCAATTTGTGCACTGTTATGCACACCAACTGAATCTAACACTTCAGCAACTTTGTGCTGGGAGAGTGAGCCTGCTTAGTGTTTTCTGCAGACCTATCCTCCTTTTTTACTGGCTCACCCAAAAGACTCTCCGCTCTCATGGAATCAACAAACAGACAGGTCCCCAGGCCACCGGGTACACGATGGAATTTCACAAGCAGAACCGTCAATGCTGTGTGGGAGGACCATGAGACACTGGCCCAGTGCATGGAGGACATCCGCACGCAGCCTGGATGGGATGAGATCACCATCAGCAAGGCTTATGGTTATTTTCCTTGGTCATGCCAGAGGTGGATGTTTTGTACACAATAATGCCGAAACGAACCATTGATGCAGCAGGAATTGCTGGAGCAATCAACAATTTCAAGGTGAACATTCAAAACATTGGCGAGTAATCTTATACACTGGTCAAAGGACATGTTGATGCCACTGAACCAAGGCGGAGAAATCTTAACACTGCATCTATGTTGAATGAAGCATGCAACACAATCACTGCTCATGTGCAAGAAAGGATTTGTGAGAGTGACCACTTAATTGCAGCAAAGTTGGTGGACAGCTCATTTCCCCCCCCCCAGTATGTACATTCCTTTCAGCACCGCAGCACTCCAGTGCGCTACCAAGCTGGGGCCTGTGGGCAAACAGGAGAAGTTGAAAAGGGAACTGTTCACTGTCTACCGGCATCCTGAGCTGCACACTGGAAAGACAGCACTTTCTCTATTGAAATCACTCTACGAGAACAACCTGCAGGAGGCCTTGTCTCTCTTCTCAAAATCATCATCACCACTCCGATGACAACCGCAGAGTCAGGGAGAAACTTTTCCACCCTTAAAGGATAAAACCATCACATGCAACTCCATGGGCCAGAGAATGTTAAAAGCATTGGCCATGCTGTCAATCCAGCATCACTTCATCCAGACAATGCCAGACTTTGATGACAAGGACCGCCATGCCAACTTCCTGTTCAAGTGAGCACAGCACAACAATGGTGAGTCCATAAATATGTCTAGTATGCTGCTGCGTAAGTGATGTAATATGCCAGGGAGATATGTATACTGTAGCTAAGAAAGTAATACCAAGTGTATGTTGTGTAGTAAACAGTTAGTAGCCCATGTGTCTCACCCTAATAATGTGGTCCCTTTCCCCCTAGGGAACGTAGCCTACTGTTCTGACTTGGTGTACATGTAGCTTGTTCTAGAGAAATCTCATCTTTGAATATTTTAACAGCTTTCATTGTCTGCTTACCCTGTTAATTTAGCCTAATGTTCTGACTTGGTGTACAGAGAGAATACTGTAAGAAAGGCCCATGTTCTGAATTATGTCGCTGTCCATTTCAAAGTGCTGAACGAATAGGCGGCATATAGGCTACATCCGTTTCAGCTCGCTCATGTCTTAATCAAAATGACGGCTTGCCTCTTAACCGCTTATCATCATCTATGCCATAGTTTGTACATCTACATTGTTATATTGCATATATAGGTCTATCTCATTACTATCTTATTAATAATTTTAGGCAATGTTAGAATGATGCATTTAATTGTTTTTCTTACATTGTGTGTTATAATTATCTCTGGTGCTTTTCTCCACAAGGAGGGTGGTAAGTTACAGACCCAACATCATTATATTTTAGTATCCCCTCATCATAACCATGTTTGCCAGTGACAGTCTCTTCCATTCTAATATTTCTATTCCACAAAAAGTTGAGTAATAGACCCATTCCAGTTCATAGTGGGAGGGTTGTCTTGTCAGTGGGTCTGTATATTGTCTATAAAAGTGGATCCTCGTGATTGTATTGTCCTTCCTTTTTAGACCACATAGACCTAATGAAATACTTCAAATGGTAGGCTAACCGCTGAGTCTCTCTCTCTCTATTTTTCTCTCTCTCTCTCTTTCTCTCTCTCTTTTTCTCTCTCTCTCTCCTTATCTCTCTCTTTCTCTCTCTCTCTATTTTTCTCTCTCTCTCTTTCTCTCTCTCTCTCTCTCTCTCTTTTCTCTCTCTCTCTCTCTCTCTCTCTTTTCTCTCTCTCTCTCCCTTTCTCTCTCTCTCTCTCTCTCTTTCTCTCTCTCTCTCTCTTTTCTCTCTCTCTCTCTCTCCCTTTCTCTCTCTCTCTCTCTCTCTCTCTCTCTCTCTTTCTCTCTCTCTTTTTCTCTCTCTCTCCTTCTCTCTCTCTTTCTCTCTCTCTTTTTCTCTCTCTCTCCTTCTCTCTCTCTCTCTCTCTCTCTCTTTTTCTCTCTCTCTCCTTCTCTCTCTCTCTCTCTATTTTTCTCTCTCTCTCTCTCTCTCTTTTTCTCTCTCTCTCTCCTTCTCTCTCTTTTTCTCTCTCTCCTTCTCTCTCTCTCTCTCTCTCTCTCTCTCTCTCTCTCTCTCTCTCTCCTTCTCTCTCTCTCTCTCTCTCTCTCTCTCTCTCTCTCTCTCTTTCGGTGCATGCTGGGAGTTTTTTGGAGTTTGAGTGTTTGGTGTGGAAAGCTCTATCCTAACTAACTTTCTTGATTCTTTTATTTACATGTTATTTTCTATGGTGGAGGGTTAATTAAATATTTGTTTTAGCGGTATCCAAAGTTTTTTTTTCAAAGTTAGGGTGGAAGAGGACAGAGTAACTTTCCTGGGGGTTGGAAGGTGTAGTGTGCGCAATGGCTTCTCAGCCTAGCGCGGAGGAGACGCTGTCGATACAGCATGGATTCAGGTGTGTTCCTGAGAACGGAGTTAAGGTGGAGGAGGTTCTGCTCGCGGTCGGTGAACAGGTAGGAGCTGAGTTTATACATTCTGCTTCTAGAATGAACAAAGCTGTGGTTGTGTTCATGAAAAGGGCTAATTTGGTCGGTAGGCTAATTGCTAGCGGAATATTTGTAAGGGATGTGTTGGTGTCAATTTCACCTCTCTCTACCCCTTCAACAAGAGTTGTAGTGGCAAATTTGCCTCCGTTTATTACGGATGATCAAATTAGGAAAGAGCTGAGTCGTTTTGGTAAGTTTGCTAGCGGTTTCCGTGTACTGTCAGCAGGTTTTCAGGCAGATGCCGTTAAGCACGTTGTTTCGTTCAGGAGGCAAGTGTTTATGTTTCTGAACAATAATGAGCAACAGCTAAATGTGCATTTTAAAGTGAGGCATGGGGAGGGGCTCTATGCCGGTTTTGCCAGCACAGATAGTCTACGGTGTTTTGAATGTGGGGATTTGGGGCACAAGAGTTTTGCGTGCCCACATAAAGGCCATAGACAAGGTGAGGGTACAACGGCAGGTGGGGGAAATCGAGGTCAAAATGCAGGGGGTAAGGAGATGCAGATAGCAGAGGCTGGGCCTAGTCAGTCTAGAGATGGTGGTGTAGATGAGGCTGGGCCTAGTCAGGCTAGAGATGGTAGGGTAGTGGAGGCTGGGTCTAGTCAGGCTAGAGATGGTGGAGAAGCAGAGGCTGGGTCTAGTCAGGCTAGAGATGGTAGGGTAGTGGAGGCTGGGTCTAGTCAGGCTAGAGATGGTGGAGAAGCAGAGGCTGGGTCTAGTCAGGCTAGAGATGGTGGGGTAGCTGAGGCTGGGCCTAGACATGCTATGGAGGGCGGTGCAGATGATGCTGGGCAGAGTCATGCTATGGAGGGTGGTGCAGATAATGCTGGGCCGAGTCATGCTATGGAGGGTGGTGTAGCTGAGGCTGGCCCTAGTCATGCTATGGAGGGTGGTGTAGCTGAGGCTGGCCCTAGTCATGCTATGGAGGGTGGTGCAGATGATACTGCGTCTAGTCAGGTAATTCTAGTGGATGAGGAGAGTATAGTGGGGAAGTGTAAGAGATTAGGGGGGGAGGAGGAGGGTGTCAAGAGGAAAAAGAAAAAGGGTGTGGACAAAGGCACCATGGAAATGTTGCCTGTTGCTGTGGGTGAGGCCCTAACCAGAGAGAAAGGGCAGGTGGTCAGGGTGGGAGATAGAGAAGAGGAGGAAAGTGAGTCTGAGGAAGAGGATGAGGAGTTATTTTTTTCAGACTCCTCTTCAATTGGCCCGGAGCTGACAGCCAGTCAACCCGAGGGGTCTAAGTACACGTTGAGAGAACTGACAAGGTTCCTGAATGAGACTAAGGGGAAAAAAGTTAATCTTGAGGCTTTTTTTCCTGATCCTAGGAAGTTTGTAAGATCAGTACAACATGCTATGAGAAATGAGGGGCATGGTGTCCTCTCACCCAGGAAACGGTTTAGGTTGAGGAAGTGGGTCACAACAGTGCGTAAAGGTTTACCTTCAGACACTGTTTAGATGTTTAATTTCTTACTGACACTGGGGCTTTTTGAGCTTTGCTATTGGTCTATTTCTCTGCTGGCTTTTCTCCCACTTCTTATGGAGACTCTTCGGGTAGGCTCGCTCAATATAAATGGCGCCAGAGATGCGGGAAAGAGGAGTGTGTTGGGTGAATATGTAAAACAAAAAAAAGTACAGGTGTTGTTTCTGCAGGAGACGCATAGTGATGTGGTGAATGAAGTTGATTGGGGGCTCTGGTGGAAAGGGGCAAGTGTGTTGAGCCATGGGACAAATCTTAGTGCAGGGGTGGCAGTCCTTTTTGCACCTGGTCTGGCTGTAAAAATTTGCTCCTCAAAGGAGGTGTGTAGGGGTAGGTTGCTTGTTGTTAAAGCAGAAATTAACAACATGTGTTTTGTCTTTATAAATGTGTATGCGCCTAACACAGGGAGAGAAAGAGGGGTTCTATTTGGGAGTCTTAGACAGGAACTCTCACAAGTAGCGCCTGAGGAGACGCTGGTGATCGGAGGTGACTGGAACTGTACAATGGATTTTACAAAAGACAGAAATGGGGAAGAGCCTCATTCAGTGTCAGTGGGAGTGTTAAGGGATATCTTTAATCAGTTTGACCTAGTGGATGTTTGGAGAACTAAACATCCAAACACAAGACAGTATACGTGGGTGAAGGTTTTTGGGGCTAGGGTGAGTGCAGCTCGACTTGATCGCTTTTACATGTCCAGGAATCAGAGCAATAGGCTGCTGGGTGCTACCATTCTCCCAGTGGGGTTTTCGGATCACCACATAACCATGGCTCGGCTGTCTATTTCACCAGGGCCCCGGCAGGCATCTTATTGGAAGTTCAATGTAAAGCTCTTACAAGATGCCACTTTTTGCTCAGGTTTCCAGACTTTTTGGGAAAGATGGGGGCAGCGAAGAGAGGAGTATGAGTCTCTGAGTCAATGGTGGGATGTGGGGAAAGTGCAAATTCGGCTTTTCTGTCAACAGTATACTGCTCTCTCATCCTCAGAGGCTAGGAGAGTATTGGGGGAACTAGAGCGGTGTATTAGTGAGATGGAGGTAGAGATGGTGGGGCAAGGCAATGTAGGCCTCCAGGCTAACTTAGCCGAATTACGTAGGGACCTGGGCAGTTTTTTCCAGGTTAAAGCAAAGGGAGCACTTGTAAGAGCTAGGTTCTCCATGCTCAAGGAGATGGATGCTCCCAGCTCCTTCTTCTTTGGTTTGGAAAGACAGAGCAGTGAAGCCAAGGGTATGCATTGTCTACGGCTGTCTGATGGGCGGGTGACCTCTGTGGTGGGGGAGATGCGGGAGCGGACTGTGGAGTTTTATACTGAATTGTATAGGGCAGAAATGTGTGATCCTATGTGTGCTCAGGTCTTGTTCGCAGGACTCCCTAAGCTCTCTCGGGCACAGAGGGATGAAATGGACATTCCTCTGTTGTCACATGAACTGGCAGAGGCAGTAACCCAGATGTCCCCCGGTCGTGCACCTGGGGTCGATGGACTTCCAGTGGAATTTTACAAAAAATTCTGGGGAACAATTGGACAGGATTTATTTTGCGTGTTGCGTGAATGCGTCAGGGTAGGAGAGTTGCCGATGAGCTGCCGTCGGGCGGCTCTGACTCTCCTGCCCAAAAAAGGGGACTTGTGTGAACTTAAGAACTGGAGGCCTGTGGCATTACTCTGTGCGGACTACAAGATTTTTGCCAAGGTCCTCTCTAACAGACTGAAGTCCCATCTGGACTCTATAATACACAAGGACCAGACATATTGTGTACCGGGACGCTCAATCACGGACAACTTGTTCTTGATTAGGGACATGTTGGATTTGTCGAGAGGTTCTAATGTGAACTTTGGACTGGTCTCTTTAGATCAAGAGAAGGCTTTTGATAGAGTGGATCATGAGTATCTGTTTAATGTGATGTCTGTGTTTGGGTTTGGGAAGAGTTTTGTGACCTGTGTGAAGCTGTTGTATGCTGGGGCGTCATGTATGGTTAAGGTGGGAGGGGGGCTCAGTAGGCCAGTCTGGGTGAGACGGGGTATTAGACAAGGATGCCCTCTATCTGGGCAGCTGTACACACTAGCCATTGAGCCTTTTTTAGGACTGCTACGCAGGAGACTGCGGGGAGTGTGCTGGATAGGCATGGATGTGGTGACAGGAATAGCAGTCTCAGCATATGCAGATGATGTTTCTGTGATGGTCAGGGATGGGCAAGATATGCAGGAACTAGAGACCAGTCTGAAGGTGTACGAGGGAGCTTCATCAGCTAAGGTAAACTGGGGCAAGAGCAAAGCTCTGTTATGTGGGGCATGGGGGGATAGGGCTCCTCCTCTGCTTCCAGGGGGTTTGCAGTGGGGTTGTGAAGGGCTTAAAGTGTTGGGGGTGTACCTGGGCTCGGAGAGGTGGGTCAGCAAAAACTGGGAGGGGCTGTCACAGGCAGTGGTGTCAAGACTGGCCAGGTGGAGGTGGCTCCTGTCCCAAGTGTCATATAGAGGGAGGGTGCTGATAATCAACAACCTGGTGGCATCTTCCTTGTGGCATAAACTGGCTGTCCTCAACCCCCCCGCCGGTCTGCTTGCAGACCTGCAACGCAAGCTGGTGGACTTCTTTTGGTCGGGACATCACTGGCTGAAGGCAGCAGTTTTGTACATGACCGTCCACGAAGGAGGACAGGGCTTGGTGGAACTGGAGAGCAGGATGGCTGCTTTCCGACTAAAGGCGGTGCAGAGACTGCTGTACCACACTGATGTTGGCTGGAGGGAACCAGCATGCGCGCTGCTGAGGAGAGCTGGCGGATTAGGGTTGGACCGGCAGCTGTTCCTCATGAAGCTGGAGAGGCTGAGTACAGCAGGTCTCTCAGAGTTTTACTCTGCGGTGCTGAGGGCCTGGCAGCTGCTAAGGCCCACACGAGAAGGGGGCGTGGAGCCTGGGCAGTGGGTGTGGGAGGAGCCTATCTTCCACAACCCAGCCATCCCTTTGAGATCGGTTCAGTCGGCCACCCTGCAGAGGCAACTGATGGCAGGAGGTTTACAAAGGCTGGGTGACCTGAGACTGCTGGGAGAGGAGGGGTGGAAAACCCCGGAGGTCTTGGCGCAACAAACAGGAATAACGTCTCTTAGGCTGCTGGAAAGATTCCTGGAGGAGGTCCAGGAGGCACTGTCTGAGCCGGTAAGGGGGGTGTTTGAGAGGCCAAAGGGAGAGGGGCCACCAATGTTCCCGCCACTGCAGGTGACGGCAGAGACTGGAGACTGGCAAGGGGGTCTGGAGGACTTGTTAGATTTTAACACTCCGAGCCTGGGGGAGTTTGAGGGGGTGGGAGGTAAAGCCCTATACAACCTCTGCGTTAAGGTTAGGAGCATTAGAAGCCTAACAGGAGTGAAGGCACATCAGTGGCAGGGGGTATGTGGGGCGGAGAGTATGGTGGGTTTTCGATGGAGGGCGCTCTACAAACCCCCAGTACCAAAGAGGTCAGGGGACCTCCAGTGGAGGGTTCTTCATGGAGCCCTGGCCACTAACAGCTGGTTGGCACGGGTTGATCCGGGAATTGGGCAGGGGTGTCCTTTCTGTCAAATGAAAGAAACTGTAATTCATGTGTTTTCTGTGTGCACCAGGTTAATGCCATTAATGTCTCTGTTGGAATGTCTGTGTGACAGGTTGGGGGTGGTTTTTGCTGTTGGGATGTTTATAATGGGATACAGGTATTCGAGTAAGGAGAAAGAAAAATGTGTTTTGTTGAATTTTCTGTTTGCTCAGGCAAAGTTAGCTATTTGGCTAACAAGGAGGAACAGGGTTAAAGGTGGGGGTATAACAGACCCTTTACTACTGTTTAATGGGATGGTCTCTGCGCGCCTTAGGGTTGAGTTTGAGTTCTATAAAATGATCAAATGTGTGGAGATGTTTGAGGAGATATGGTGTGTTGGGGGGGCTGTCTGTATTGCTGGGGAAGATGTTTTGGATATACGGTTGTAGGAGAGGGTTTTTGTGTATGGTGATTTGTATCATGTGGTAGAGGATATATTTTTATTTTTTATTTTAGGGGAGGGGGGGGGGGGGGGGTTTAAATGAATTGAGAATGTTTCAATAAAGAAAGACCAAAAGTCAAAAAGTCTCTCTCCTTCTCTCTCTCTTTCTCTCTCTCTCTCTCTCCCTTTCTCTCTCTCTCTCTCTCTCTCTCTCTCTCTCGACTTAAAGAAGAGTAAAGTTAAGGCCTCAACATCTGTCTGAATTTCTGTCGCTGTCCTTTTTGAAATAGCTGAACGAATAGGCCTACCTCATCACAGCTCATTTGCTTGCACTTGCTTATACTTAGAGCTAAGTGTTAATTATATAAGAAGAAACATTGTGAATTTACTGAACATAAATGTATTAATGTTTGTGTATGGTTCAAAACTTTTTATAATCCCTTACCCCTTCAAACATTCAACCTCCGTACCCCCTCTAGCACCAGGGTCAGCGCACTCTCAAATGTTGTTTTTTTGTCATCATTGTAAGCTTGCCACACAGAATATACGATACATTTATTAAACATAAGAAGGAGTGTGAGTTTTTTGTCACAACCCGGCTCGTGGGAAGCTCATATAGAACCAGGGCACAAATAATAATATAATAATAATCAATAATTTTGCTCTTTATTTAGCCATCTTACATATAAAACCTTATTTGTTCATCAAAAATGGTGACTAACTCACCACAGGTTAATGAGAAGGGTGTGCTTCTAAGGATGTACATAACTCTGCAATGTTGGGTTGTATTGGAGAGAGTCTCAGTCTTAAATCATTTTCCACACACAGTCTGTGCCTGTCTTTAGTTTTCATGCTAGTGAGGGCTTGAGAATCCACTCTGACATAGGTACGTGGTTGCAAAGGGCATCAGTGTCCTAACAGCGCGATCTGCGCCCATTCCTATCCAGAAATCTGTCAGTGGCTTCTGATTAAATTACATTTTCATAGAACCGCTTGTTGCAATTTCGATGAGGCTCTCTTGTTCAGATATCGGTAAGTGGACTGGAGGCAGGGCATGAAAGGGTTATATAATGAATCCAGTTGTTTGTGTTGTCCGTTTCGGGGAAAGTACCTGCGTAATTGTGCACCCAGCTCACTCAGGTGCATCACTATATCACATTTGACATTGTCTGTAACCTTGAGTTCATTTGCACACAAAAAATCATACAATGATGGAAAGACCTGTGTATTGTCTGTGTTAATGCAGACAGAAAAGAGCTCCAACTTCTTAATCATAGCCTCAATTTTGTCCTCCACATTGAATATAGTTGCGGAGAGTCCCTGTAATCCTAGATTCAGATCATTCAGGCAAGAAAAAACATCACCCAATCATGTGAGAAACTCGTCATCATGCAAGCTGTCAGACAAGTGAAAATTATGGTCAGTAAAGAACTTTAAGCTCGTCTCTCAATTCAAAAAAACATGTCAGTACTTTGCCCCTTGATAACCAGCTCACTTCTGTATGTGGTAAAAGCATTACATGGTCGCTGCCCATATCATTGCATAATGTAGTAAGTACACTGGAGTTCAGGGGCCTTCCTTTAACAAAGTTAACCATTTTCATTGTAGTGTCCAAAACATCTTTCAAGCTGTCAGGCATTCCCTTGGCAGCAAGAGCCTCTTGGTGGATGCTGTAGTGTACCCAAGTGGCGTCGGGAGCAACTGCTTGCACGCGTTACCACTCCACTATGTCTCCCTGTCATGGCTTTTGCGCCATCAGTACAGATACCAACACATCTTGACCACCGAAGTCCATTTGATGTCAGAAAGCTGTCCAGTACTTTAAAAATATCCTGTCCTGTTTTCCAGTGGTTTCCTTAATTGACCCCCCATAAACGTAACAGACATATACCAGGAGCTGTGCCAGGCCCGCCACATCTGTTGACTCATCTATCTGTAATGCATAGAATTCACTGGCTTGTATGCGAAGCAGTAATTGTTTCAAAACATCTCCTGCCATGTCACTGATGTGTCATGAAACAGTGTTGTTTGATGAAGACATTGTCTGTATAGTTTTGTGGGCCTTTTCCCCCAGCATTGTCCGTCCCAGCCATACCCGCGACAGCAGGAAGAATGAAGTCCTCCACAATAGTATGGGGCTTGCCTGTCCTAGCCACTCGGTAGCTCACCATATAAGACTCTTCTAACCCCTTCTTATTAATGGTATCTGTTGCTTTTATACATGTCTTATTACTCGAAAGTCGTCGGCATGTTTAGTTTCTAAATGTCTGCGCAAGAGTGAATGTTTCATCGAGTTGTGAGATAGTACTTTTGCCCATATAACACACTGTGGCTGAGGAAAGGCCCTACTCCCAATATAAGTGAACCCCAAATCAATATAGTTCATCATTTTTGTGCCTCTTTGATGGTCCAACGTCCCTGTCTGTTGTTCAGTGCTTCCCGGGTAAAGGGGGCAGTAGCTCTTCAGCTGCATCAGATTCACATCTGTCAGTGTCCATGCTAGTTGGGCTAACAACAAATGTAGAATTACTGATGCTAGCATTGGATGTGCTTGTGGAAGCAGAACAACTTGTGTCGTCGACAGGTGCAGGTGTCGTACTGCTGGTAGTAGCAGTACTACCAGTAGAGCTGGTACAGTATGTGTCTCTATGGACGCGGGCCTTACTTTTTTTTGAACCATTTATCCATTTTCGAGCAAACGGAATGAGCAGCAGCTACGTTTGGCTACATACTGACTACATACCGTTAGTGGAATTCCTGCGAGAGAGTAACGGTCAATGTGATTGGATGTTAACTATTTGACAAGGCTACCTGTATTTGACATTGTGTTGTTATTTCGCTGAACACTAGATGGTTTAATGTTATTTTTGTCAGTGAAACGAGGCTACTCAGGCGAGAAAAAGACCTCACCCAAATGTATAGACCCATTGGAAAATAAATGGACTGTTTGAATATCTTTATTTTATTTTTTGAATGTGAATCTCATTTTTATTTGGCGTACCCCCGACGACATTGTGTGTACCCCAGTTTGGGGTACCTGGTATAAAGGATTGGAGAAAGGTGCAGGAATATGTAATATTGGGTTTTAATTCTTGACCCAATAATGTATGCCATGAAAGGCACGGGGACGAAGCCCAAAACAAACACGTATCCAAAAACACAGGGATGTAACCCAAACAAAAGAGCGAGGTTAAACCTCTAATAAATACAAGGGACGAGACCCGTAACAACTAGTACACCATACACCAGCACGAATGCTGAAACAACAAAGCACAGGAACTCACAAGACCAACGGACATGGGAACAATAACCAACCAAAACAATGGTGAACAGAGGGCACATACAGTGCCTTGCGAAAGAATTCGGCCCCCTTGAACTTTGCGACCTTTTGACACATTTCAGGCTTCAAACATAAAGATATAAAACTGTATTTTTTTGTGAAGAATCAACAACAAGTGGGACACAATCATGAAGTGGAACGACATTTATTGGATATTTCAAACTTTTTTAACAAATCAAAAACTGAAAATTTTGCCGATGGTCTCTGTTTCAAAGTATTTATTTTTCCTAGAACAACCGAGGCTCCATACACATGCCTCCCGCGCTTTGCTCACGGCAGTTTACTATTGCACTTAGGTGCGTTTTGTTTCAGCTCGCCGGGTGCACCGAGTAGGCGGAGTTTGCTTTCAAGGCCAATAGAATGGTCTCAAATGCACACACTCTGCCTACTCGGCGCTATGGGCCAGCTGCATGGACAGGAGGGACTCAGCACGTTATCATTTGGTTATTAATGTTCTAAAATAACGAGGTGTTTGTTTGTTTCCACAGAGAAAGAGAAAACGCACTGTGGAGGACTTCAACCAGTTTTGCACCTTTGTGTTGGCCTATGCTGGATACATCCCCTATCAAACAGAGGTAGGTTGATAAAACAGTTTTCTCCTGTTCAAGTAAAACTGAGATGTAGCTTATTAACACTCTTATAATTAATTGATGTCTTATTGCTTCTACACTGAACAAAAATATAAACGCAACATGTAAAGTGTTGGTCCCATTTTTCATGAGCTGAAATAAAAGATCCCAGAAATGTTCCATACAAAAAAGCTATTTTCTCTCAAATTTTGTGCACAAATTTTTTTACATCCCTGTTAGTGATCATTTCTCCTTTGCCAAGATAATCCATCCACCTGACAGGTGTGGCATATCAAGAAGCTGATTAAACAGCATGATTATTACACAGGTGCACCTTGTGCAGGGGACAATGAAAGGCCACTCTAAAATGAGCAGTTTTATCGCAAAACACAATGCCACAGGTCTCAAGTTTTGAGGGAGCGTGCAATTGGCATGCTGACTGCAGGAATGTCCACCAGAGCTGTTGCCAGAGAATTCAATGTTAATTTCTCTGCCATAAGCCATCTCCAACGTTGTTTTAGAGAATTTGGCAGTACGTCCAACCGGCCTCACAACCACAGACCACTTGTATGGCGTCATGTGAGCAGGTGGTTTGCTGAAGTGAACAGAGTGCCCCATGGTGCCGGTTAGGGTTATGGTATGGGCAGGCATAAGCTGGCAATTTGAATGCACAGAGATACCATGACGAGATCCTGAGGCCCATGGTTGTGCCACTCATCCACCGTCATCACCTCATGTTTCAGCATGATAATGCACAGCCTCATGTCGTAAAGATCTGTACACAATTCCTGGAAGCGGAAAATGTGTCAGTTCTTACATGGCCTGGATACTCATCCATTGATCAAGTTTGGGATGCTCTGGGTCGACGTGTACAACAGTGTGTTCCCGCCAGCAACTTCTCACAACCATTGAAGAACCATTGAAGAGGAGTGGGACAACATTACACAGGCCACAATCAACAGTCATCAACTCTATGTGAATGAGATATGTCGCGCTGCATGAGGCAAATGCTGGTCACACCAGATACTGACTGGTTTTCTGATCTACGCCCCTACTTTTTTTAAACGGTATTTGTGACCAACAGATGCATATCTGTATTCCCAGTCATGTGAAATCAATAGATTAGGGCCTAATGAATTTCAATTGACTGATTTCCTTATGTGAACTGTAACTCAGTAAAGTATTTGGAATTGTTGCATGTTGTGTTTTAATATTTTTGTTCAGTTGAATGAGGTCTCCAGTTCTGCTGTTGTTTCCATGGTGATATATCCCCCTGTAGGATTGGTGGTGTAGTGACAGCAAGCCCAGTGACAGCAACCCCTGCAGCAGCAGTCACAGTACCAGTCCATGGGCCTACCAGTCCTCTCCTAACTCAGACTGTGGCTCCTCCACTCAGAGCCAGAAGGAGAAAGGGAAGGAGTTGAAGAGGAGGAGGTCAGACAAGAAGCCAGCCGGGCCTGGCCAGGGGGAGAAGAAGCTTAGAGGAGGAAGTGCCAAAAAGTCTCCTAATAACAAACAGGCTGCCCCTACATCAACAGTCAGCAGAATGCCAGAGCTCCATGAGCAGCACCAGCCCCAGTCTGAACGGACCAACCTCAACAGCTGTCCTACTGACAACAAAACACATCCTCTGATAGCTCCGAAATGTGACCATGACTGTAAACTTTCCCAATCTTCCCTGACTCAACTCTTCCCTGAAGCCACCTCCAGCAGCTCTCTGTCTGTCCACAGGGACAAGATCAACACCGGTCAGACACACACGCCAGACCCCAACAGGTCAGCTGGGAAAATGAATGACTCTACAACCCCTCAGAAGACAGGAAGTGAAGAACTGGAACAGGAAGTGACCGAACAGCCTGTTGACATGACAACGACAAGCTGTGAGACGGGGAAGAGCTGTCCTCATAGGCCGGGAGACGGAGAAAAGAAGAGAAGAAAGGAAGAGAATGTGACGAGGGAGAGCTGGGAGGGGTCTGGGAGTGAAGGAAGGATAGACAGTGGTCAGAGGTCAGATATCCTGAGGATGGTGATGGACAGGAGGTTGAGAGGTCAGCTAACTGAAGACCAGGAGACAGGCTACCACACAGAGGAGGGAAGCAGCCCCGACCGGGACCATGGAGGGAGCAACTACCAGACAGACCAGGGAGGGAGCGATGGAGAGGACACATCTGCAGACAACAGCAAGATAGAGGGTGAGTAGAGAGGAACCCCACTTGAGACTTAAGATGCGTCCCAAATGGCACGCTCTGCTCTGTAGCACTAATTTTGACCAGGGCCCATATTCCCTATATAGTGAACTACTTTTGATCAGGACCGTAGTAGGGCTCTAGTTAAAAGTAATAGGGAACAGGGTGCCGTTTTGGATGCAGCTCGCTCAATACCTCATCACTCTCTACAACCATCATTGCTAGTATAAAACAGAGGCTGTGTTTAATATAATGTCTCTCTTCTATTTTCTCTCTTCTCAGATCAGGACGACTCGTGGGACCTGATCACCTGTTTCTGCCTGAAACCGTTCGCGGGTCGGCCCATGATAGAGTGTAGTGAGTGTGGCACCTGGGTGCACCTGTCCTGCGCTAAGATCCGCCGCACCCACGTTCCTGAAGTCTTCACCTGCCAGCCCTGCCGAGATGCCAAGACCAACATCAGACGGTCCAACCGGGCGCGGATCGCCTCCCGCAAACGCTTCAGCGACTAGAGGGCACTAGCTGGTTCATTGGCTGCGTCCAAATTGGTGTCAGGTAGCCTAGCGGTTAAGAGCATTGGGCCAGTACCCAAAACATTGCTGGTTCGAATCCCCAAGGTGGAAAAATCTGCTGTTCTGCCCTTGAGCAAGGCAGTTAATTCCCAACAACAACTGCTCCCCCCGGGCACTGATGTCATTAAGGCAGCCCCCCGCACTTCTGATTCAGAGGGGTTGGGTTAAATGCACATTTCAGTTAAATACATTCAGTTGTGTAACTGACTAGGTACCACCCTTTCCTATTCCCTTTATAGTGAACTACTTTTGACCAGAGCCCTATGTAGGGAATAGGGTGCCATTTGGGATGTTGACCACTAGTGAGCATCAAGTTCTTTGCTGGTCCATTCTGATACTCTGCACAAACCACCTCCAGCCACCAGGGTTGTGTTCAGTAAGACGCACAGAACATGTCAATTATTGAACAAGTCCAGGTAGTCCTCCCTGTTTCAGTCCTTTTTCTTCCGTTTTGTGCCTAACGAACACGACCCGGGACACTGCCATCAGCAACCAAGCCATGAGTCTACGGTCATGTTCCTCTGCTCAGACGTTGTAATCATCAACCAATGGTTGCGTACCACATCAACTGTGTCGTTATAACATATGTGGCCGGTTTCACAGACGAGGCTTAAACTTAGTCCCAGACTAAAATGCCTGTTTGAGCTGTCTTAACTCAAAGCGACTTGTACATACTTATTTTAAAATAGTTGTAGATCTAAATGAAGACCAACCTGCACTACAGAGGCCAGCCAGACGAGTACTGGTGGATAGGAGTAATCCATTAAATTACTTGGATGAAATAGCTTTTTGAGACCGCTTTTCCTATGTACAAAGAAAATGCATTGGAGGTAATATCTTTGCTTGATCCTAGACTTTCCTCTCCATCTCAAAGAGGAAGACCTTTACCCAATTCTCTCCAAGTTCTGATCACTTTGAGGTTTTTGGCATCTGGAATCTTTCATCATGAAACTAGTGATTTGTGTGGTGTCAGTGAAGAAACTGTAGAATAGTTCAGTCTTCACATCAAGTTTCCTGATTCTGCTAGCCAAGCCAACTATAAAGAACAATTCTATGAATATGGGCACTTCCCAGGAGTGATTGGCTGTATAGATGGATGTCATGTTCACATCAAGTGTCCATCAACTCCTGATGCTGAGGAGTACAGGAATAGTAAGAACTGGTTTTCCATCAATGTTCAGGGTAATTTAGAGTTTTCAAACATTGTTGCACGTTGGAAAAGTGCAACTCACAATTAAGGATTTTTCGCAACTCTTCATTGTGTGCTGTTTCAGAAAGGACAACATAGTGGACTACTTGGTGACAGTGGATATGGTCAGTGTAACTTTTTATTCACTCCATACATAAATCCCACAACAGCTGAGCAGCAAAGATACAACAGAGCTCATATCCGCATGAGAGGGATGGTCAAGCGTATGTTTGGAGTGTGGAAAAATCAAATCCGGTGTTTACGCAATACACTTCGTTTCAAGCCAAGAAGATGCTGCAAGGTGGTCATTGCTACAGCTGTGCTGCCCAACTACCTGAAGTAGCATTGCTGTCCTTATCCTCCACTGATCAAGCAGATGTGCCCATGGCTGAGGCAGGCAATGACCAACGAGGACTTGCACACAGAGTTGCTTTCACATTGCAGCACTTCAACTAGATGAGATGCGTTTAAATATGGAATGTATTCATTGTGGCTTATTTTTGCTTTGATAATGTTTGTTCTGTACAAAATTCAAATAGTGTGCAGCAAAATTAAATGAGTGACTAAACCAAGGCTGGTTTAAAATGTAGTTTGTGGTGATTAAAATACACGCACTCATGAATATCCAAATGACAAAACATTTATTTTTTACATATCGTTCACCATGGCTGGTAAGTCACAATTGTCTCGTTACTGTATCTATTTTGAATCATACCTCTCTCGTCCAACTTCATATCCAATTCAACCTGTAGAATTCTCAGTTTCATTTCATGTTATTCCTTCAGATTTTTCATGTTATACTCATGAAATTCTCTGGTTAACTTTTCATGCATGGTCATCTTCTTTGTTCTTTGCTGAAAGGTGGCATCTTCTCTCAGGGATGTTATAGCAGATGTGGAGGGTACACACTCACTGTGCACTGGCTCTTCCGACCTGTTCACATTCCTTTCCTCTAGAAAAATAACACTGTTTAGAAGCACAAATAAACTCACATGGTCCTTAGATTGACACAGACAGTGGAATATATTTACCAAAGGAAGTAACCAATTTACTTTCTTGGTATCTGTACCATTTGTGCTCAGTTTTTCATCTGAACTGTCCAAATGGTCATCTGGTATACCATCCAGAGGTTGGTCATCGTCTGGTATACCATCCAGAGGTTGGTCATCGTCTGGTATACCATCCAGAGGTTGGTCATCGTCTGGTATACCATCCAGAGGTTGGTCATCGTCTGGTATACCATCCAGAGGTTGGTCATCGTCTGGTATACCATCCAGAGGTTGGTCATCGTCTGGTATACCATCCAGAGGTTGGTCATCGTCTGGTATACCATCCAGAGGTTGGTCATCGTCTGGTATACCATCCAGAGGTTGGTCATCGTCTGGTATACCATCCAGAGGTTGGTCATCGTCTGGTATACCATCCAGAGGTTGGTCATCGTCTGGTATACCATCCAGAGGTTGGTCATCGTCTGGTATACCATCCAGAGGTTGGTCATCGTCTGGTATACCATCCAGAGGTTGGTCATCGTCTGGTATACCATCCAGAAGTTGGTCATCGTCTGGTATACCATCCAGAGGTTGGTCATCATCTGGTATACCATCCAGAGGTTGCTGGTGCTCTATTATTCCAGACAGCAAGTCACTAAATTCATCAGTCTTGTCTTTTTTTTGGTGGTCCACCACCAGTAGTAAATCACTCTCTTCTGATCTCTACATTCTAAAGCCAGTTTAAGGTTCTTCCACAGTGTCGATAAAGGCAGATGTCATTCCATATAAGTGATGTCACAAAAATATGAATATGAGAAATGTGAAATACTGATAATAATGGCGATATCTCACCTGAAGTTGTACTCTTCTTGTGATTACATTTTACTTTGCATTGAATTCACTGAAAATTGCTACCCAACCATACTTTATTTTGCTCAGTAGCAGTAATATGGTTTTTACTTTCAATAACTGGATGGTTTGACAAAATTTGTTTTAGTAGCATTTTTTCATACTCACTAAAGTTTTTTGAACGAATTAATTTTGCCTCTGCCATTGTTTTTCTGAAGATTCACACCAGTAATGGTGTTTTCTATTCCATTCTGGGGGTTTTATGGGCACCATTAGACCAACAGCATGAGCTCATACTTAACCTAATCACGCTTAACCCAGGTGTTCTCATTTAGGCTTATTTACCTTACTCCAGGACTCTGACTTACTAAGCCAAATTTAAGCTACGTTCAAGAAAGCTACTTAAATGGCCTAGTTTAACTAGTACACATTAAGGCCTACTCCCAGCTTAATCTAAGGCCCGTCTGTGAAACCGGCCCATGATGTCGCTAGCTGATACTAAAAATACCTATCCAGGCATTGTAAGATCCTACCACTGTCTCCAGAACTGTACAATGTCCATCCATTCACAGACAATCATGTCTTCTCAGGAAGGAATGAGGGGCTACAGGAGAGGGAATGGGGGGGATGGAGTGAGGGCAGGGGTGAAAGATGGATGTGGTTGGTAACCATCTGCTGAACATAACTTCTTCTCACATGCTAATCTCATTTACCCCCACCTGTCCCTTCATCTCTCCATCCACCCTTTCCTTCATTACTCCCTCCCTCCACCCATCTCTTCATTGGTACATCACTGAACCTAAAGGGCTTGCGTTGGCTCATCTACACTAGTATGTTCACTACTTAGTGTTGTACTATGTAAGGAATAGGGTGCCATTTGAGACACATGGATAGGTTTCTGAAGACTGCTTTCTCAAAATAGGCTGTCATGCCAGCGACTTTGACTGTCAGTTGTATAATTATACAGTTCCCAGTGGATGCCTGGCACTCTTCCAAACACGTTATGTACACAGTGCACATAGCATTAAGAACACCTTCCTAATATTGAGTTGCTGTTGAGCATGAAAAACCCAGCAGCGTTGCAGTTCTTGACACAAACCGGTGTGCCTGGCACCTACTGCCATAGCCCAGTCAAAGGCACTTAAATCTATTGCAGGTGTTCATAATGTTTTGTACACTGTATATCAGATGGTAAACCTTTAGTAAGATGTTTATTATATGTGACACATGCAGTAATAAAGGTCAAGGACTAACTCGCTAGTCTCATTGTTATTCTGTTTACATTTCACAAGTACCTTGTACACAACATCAGTCACCAGACCAGATAATGTGGTTTGGTCTTGTTTTAATGGAGCAAAGCATCACGATCATTAAGCATGTAATCTTCTAGTGTCCATTTAAGCAGCCGATCTCCAGCACAACTACTCTATGTTCCGGTCAGCTGCCACACTACTGATGATCATATAGGTTGATCTCTGCACACATGAAATCAGCTCCAGGTATCTGAGATGTCTTAAGGCAGGCATGGTTTATTTACATTCAAATATTTGACAGTAAAGTGATAGGTTCAAATCTCCAAGCCTACCTGACAAAAGCAGAAGGTTCCTCCACCACTTATCTATGCAGTCTCAATTGCCCTTTACCACTTACCCTACCCAGACCAGTCCTTCACCACAAACTACAGTTTGTCTCAGGACTTCTATATCTGACATCCCGAACCAGCTAGCCACCCCCTGTGTGTTAAGTGCTAGCTACTCCTCTGGCCTCATGGCTGGTACGTCCAGTCCGTTGTCTCTGACGTAGGGCAGGACAGCGTCGGTGTAGAACATCTCCAGCTTGACCAGCGTGTCGTCCCAGAACGTAGGGTCAAAGGTCACAGGGATGATGGCTGTTTCCTTCAGGGTGAACACCACTAGGTCAGCCTGGGTTAACCCTGTCACCGCCAGCTGGCACTGGATCTGGGTGTAGTAGGTGTGGTCTGGTTTCAGATGGTACCTCACCTGTAGAGAACAGAAGAATTGGGAAGCACTGCTAGAATACACTAGTAGGTAGATCTTTATAGATTGAAGGTGCTCTTTGGTTAAGGGGTTAACTGGTCACAAGGCAGGGCACTCTTCATTTAATTAAAATGTCTTTATTATGATAGTATGTTAGAACAAAAAAAAAAAATCTTGGCATAACCTACGTCAGGGCGTACAATGATACAACAAACATGTCCTAACCAACCTGTCCCACGCCCAGGTCCTGTATCGTCAGGCAGAAGGCTGGGTCCTCTCTACAGGCCTGGGCTACAGTGTTCAGACGGTGCTTGTAGGGACACTTGACCTCCAGGCAGAGCAGCCGTTGGCCGGTCCTCTGGTCCTCTACAATGCCGTCAGGGCTGCCTGCTAGCCAGGGGCGCTTGGGGTCGATAAATAGGCCACACTCCTGCACCCTCACCGCCCGGCCCAGGGCCTTGCTCTTCAGGCTCTGATATCTGAAAAGAGATGAGATTGTAATGTATTCATCTCAGAGGGGAAATTAGTTTGTCATCCTTCCAGCCATAGAAAACCCAGGTGGTCGGTGGACCTTAATTGGGAAGGACGGGCTTGTGGTAATGACTGGAGTGGAATGGGTGGATTGATAAAATACATCAAACACATGGCTTTATGCCATTCCATTTGCGCCGTTCCAGCAATTATTATGAGCCGCCCTACCCATTTAAAACAATCGCAGGACATTTACAGTAAATACATAAATTGATACCTCCGCACGGCCTCGGCCTCCCGCTCAATGCCCCAGTTCATGGCGCAGGTTTTGACGTTGGTGCCACGGCCGGTGATGGCGGCCAGATAGGAAGCAGGCGGGGTCTGGCTCTGGCCAGTGACGAAGCGGCTGTGGGCGAGGCTGTGAGCGATGGACGCTGTAATGCGGTTCCGACGCCAGGCGAACCAACTGGGGTTCTCTCCCTGGCCCCGGGTCTGGAGCTCCACCGCCTCCACAACGCCACCCTCCATCTTCTGACCTAACCCCAGAGGCATGGCTTCGGGCCTGGGGGGAGAGACCACGGAGCTCCCCCCAACCTGGTTGGTCCTGGGGGGAGAGACCACGGAGCTCCCCCCAACCTGGTTGGTCCTGGGGGGAGAGACCACGGAGCTCCCCCCAACCTGGTTGGTCCTGGGGGGAGAGACCACGGAGCTCCCCCCAACCTGGGTGGTCCTGGGGGGAGAGACCACAGAGCTCCCCCCAACCTGGGTGGTCCTGGGGGGAGAGACCATGGAGCTCCCCCCAACCTGGGTGGTCCTGGGGGGAGAGACCACGGAGCTCCCCCCAACCTGGTTGGTCCTGGGGGGAGAGACCACGGAGCTCTCCCCAACCTGGTTGGTCCTGGGGGGAGAGACCATGGAGCTCCCCCCAACCTGGTTGGTCCTGGGGGGAGAGACTAAAGGCTTACCCCTGATCTGGCTGCTCTTGACAGGGCTATGACTATGCTGATGGGCCTCAGGGTTCTTCTCTGGGATGATATCTGGATGATATCTGACAGTAGGGATGTTCTTTTTGGCGTAACGTGTATCTGTGGTCTTTGCTCCTGCTCCCCTGGCCTGGCTGGCTGTGGCTCTGGTGGTCCCGGAGGCTGGGGTCTTCACAGTGGCTGACCACCCTTCTGAGTCCCCTGAGCCATCAGAGGGGGTTAGGGTGATCTGTGTTGGGGGGCTATTTGAGACAGATGCAACCACTGAGCTGTCACGGTGAGAGCCGTCCTGGCTTGTCTTGGTGGGAGTCATTGTTCGGCGAGTTTCAACAAGTTAGAAGGATTCTGTAAATTCTAAATAAAATAGAGCAGTAAGATACTTTTACATATAAAAATATGATATGTCCCATTCCTAAAGTTGTGTGTGTGTGTGTGGACCTGAAATCCCCAAAAGTCCCCACAAGGATAGTAAAACAAGGATAGTTCTCCCTTGTGGGGACATTTCCCACATCCCCATGAGGACAAAGGCTATTTTAATCTTAGGGGTTAGGTTTACGATTAGGGTTAGAATTAGGGTTTGGTTAAGTTACAGGTTAGGGTAAAGGTTTAGGGAAAATAGGATTTTGAATGGGAATTAAATTTAGGTCCCTACGGGCTATCAAGTGTTTTAGTGGTTTACAGTCTGTCTGTAACTAATGATACCCATTTAATCTCTCTCTCTCTCTCTCTCTCTTCCTCCCTCCCTCCCTCCCTCCCTCCCTCCCTCCCTCCCTCCCTCCCTCCCTCCCTCCGAGTCTATATGTGGTGATTGAGTAATCCATTTACAACGTAAAGAGCTTGTGAACCTGTACATCACTGCCATCCAGGACCTCTATACCAGGCGGTGTCAGAGGCAGTCCCTAAACATTGTCAAAGACTCCAGCCACACTAGTCATAGACTTCTCTCTGCTACTGCACGGGAAGCGGTACCGGAGTGCCAAATCTAGGTTCAAGAGGCTTCTAAAAGCCATGAGAGCCCCCCCCCATCCACGCTGCTGCTACTCTGTTATTATCTACGCATAGCCACTTTAATAACCCAACCTGCATGTACAAAATTACCTCGAAACCGGTGACCCGCACATTGACTCTGAACTGGTACCCCCTGTTTATAGCCCCGCTATTGTTATTTACTGCTGCTCCTTAATTATTTTTTTTCTTAGCTCTTACTTTTTTAGGTATTTTCTGAAAACTGCATTGTTGGTTAAGGGCTTGTAAGTAAGCATTTCACTGTAAGGTCTACCTACACCTGTTGTATTCGGCGCATGTGACAAATACAATTTGATCTGATCCTCTTTTACAGTGCCCCTCCACTGCCCAGTTCACAGATCAGTAAATATCCTGTAGCAGGTGGTGTACAGTGGGGGTTAAACTAGGGCTATGTAATGGGGAATGCATTCCCTGAACTGAACAGTTCTGCAGGTGAGGGATCAGGGTTCACATCACCGCCGGCACGTGAGGAGACTACTTGTAGGCTGTGTCCCAACTGGCACCGTACTCCCTTTATAGTGCACTACTTTTGATCAGGGCCTATAGGGCTCTGGCCAAAAGTAGTGCACTATAACATTATAGGGTGCCACTTGGGACGCAAAGATGAATTTCTGCGGTTGAGGGGCTGACTCTCGAGTCCTGATGGCTTGAATTTAAACTGAAATGACCAAACAAGCAACAAACATACTTCTATGCAAAGTAGGTAATGGACATGAGACTCACCCTATAGCAAGCTGGCCAGACATGAGGCATGCACAGAGGTACAGAGAGAGTCAATTTACATACTGAGTAACTCTGAGTTGAGAGAACATGGAAGTCACAACGGAGGTATTTAAACCCCCTATTGTGTGACTTCAACTGTTCTCAGAACAACAGTGTATTAGGGGGCCAACCCCAACAGAGGCTGTTTCTCAAATTGCACCCTATTAGGGCCCTGGTCAAAAGTAGTGCACTACATAAAGAATAGAGTGCCATTTGGAACTAACTTAGACACTGGGAGGATCTGCTCCATCCTGACAGAGAACAAGATTATGGGAGGGGTTTGGGAGAGTCTTTGTTGACATACTCCAAATGTCTTTGTTTGATCATTACGAGCCTCATTGACTTTAGCTTTTGTTCAACTGTCTGTTTGCTGCTCTAATGGTCTTCTGGTTTTGCTTAGCTCCTCCCCGCCCACGAAACAGAATTTACTGGATTCTGAAGTGTTGGAGAGAAGGGTGAGGGTTCAGAGTCAGACGTACAAACGAGCCCTACTAAAAGCATGACCATAATCTAGAATTAAGACAGGGACTAATAGGGAGTAAGGACATTGATGGGTAGCAGGTTGCGAGTATAGTACAGACTAAGTAGTAGTAGACTTACAGTGCCTTGCGAAAGTATTCGGCCCCCTTAAACTTTGCGACCTTTTGCCACATTTCAGGCTTCAAACATAAAGATATAAAACTGTATTTTTTTGTGAAGAATCAACAACAAGTGGGACACAATCATGAAGTGGAACGACACTTATTGGATATTTCAAACTTTTTTAACAAATCAAAAACTGAAAAATTGGGCGTGCAAAATTATTCAGCCCCCTTAAGTTAATACTTTGTAGCGCCACCTTTTGCTGCGATTACAGCTGTAAGTCGCTTGGGGTATGTCTCTATCAGTTTTGCACATCGAGAGACTGACATTTTTTCCCATTCCTCCTTGCAAAACAGCTCGAGCTCAGTGAGGTTGGATGGAGAGCATTTGTGAACAGCAGTTTTCAGTTCTTTCCACAGATTCTCGATTGGATTCAGGTCTGGACTTTGACTTGGCCATTCTAACACCTGGATATGTTTATTTTTGAACCATTCCATTGTAGATTTTGCTTTATGCTTTGGATCATTGTCTTGTTGGAAGACAAATCTCCGTCCCAGTCTCAGGTCTTTTGCAGACTCCATCAGGTTTTCTTCCAGAATGGTCCTGTATTTGGCTCCATCCATCTTCCCATCAATTTTAACCATCTTCCCTGTCCCTGCTGAAGAAAAGCAGGCCCAAACCATGATGCTGCCACCACCATGTTTGACAGTGGGGATGGTGTGTTCAGCTGTGTTGCTTTTACGCCAAACGGTTTGCATTGTTGCCAAAAAGTTCAATTTTGGTTTCATCTGACCAGAGCACTTTCTTCCACATGTTTGGTGTGTCTCCCAGGTGGCTTGTGGCAAACTTTAAACAACACTTTTTATGGATATCTTTAAGAAATGGCTTTCTTCTTGCCACTCTTCCATAAAGGCCAGATTTGTGCAATATACAACTGATTGTTGTCCTATGGACAGAGTCTCCCACCTCAGCTGTAGATCTCTACAGTTCATCCAGAGTGATCATGGGTGGCTTGGCTGCATCTCTGATCAGTCTTCTCCTTGTATGAGCTGAAAGTTTAGAGGGACGGCCAGGTCTTGGTAGATTTGCAGTGGTCTGATACTCCTTCCATTTCAATATTATCGCTTGCACAGTGCTCCTTGGGATGTTTAAAGCTTGGGAAATATTTTTGTATCCAAATCCGGCTTTAAACTTCTTCACAACAGTATCTCGGACCTGCCTGGTGTGTTCCTTGTTCTTCATGATGCTCTCTGCGCTTTTAACGGACCTCTGAGACTATCACAGTGCAGGTGCATTTATACGGAGACTTGATTACACACAGGTGGATTGTATTTATCATCATTAGTCATTTAGGTCAACATTGGACCATTCAGAGATCCTCACTGAACTTCTGGAGAGAGTTTGCTGCACTGAAAGTAAAGGGGCTGAATAATTTTGCACGCCCAATTTTTCAGTTTTTGATTTGTTAAAAAAGTTTGAAATATCCAATAAATGTCATTCCACTTCATGATTGTGTCCCACTTGTTGTTGATTCTTCACAAAAAAATACAGTTTTATATCTTTATGTTTGAAGCCTGAAATGTGGCAAAAGGTCGCAAAGTTCAAGGGGGCCGAATACTTTCGCAAGGCACTGTAGTTCATTTCCTGGGAGAGATCTTTCAGATTTCATCTGAAATGGCACCCTATTCCCTTTTTAACACTGTACTTTTTGACTAGAGCCCTTTGTAGGTAATAGGATGCCATTTTGGATGTAACCATACTCGATCCCTCCCCCAGGCAGGCCTGTGTAGTTGCCCAGACCAGGCAGGGGAGCCTGAGAGGCAAAATCATGTGTGGAGCTAAACTAATAATATAATAACTTAGATTTGTATGGCAATGCACAGCTCCACACACTCACTGGGTAGTACAGAGGCTTAGGCCACATTCACGTCATGGAGGAACGACTTGTCTACTTCGGAGGAACGACTTGGAGCGTTCACATGGTCAGAGCTCCGAAGGAACGCAAGAACTATTCTCACCATTGACAGCCGAAATCGCGGCCATGTTTGTTGCCACTTTCAGTGTTGGATGACATCAGAGCTCAACGGGCAAAGATCGGGGACCAGAGGTCACCCAAGCAGACACCATGACAGCTCTCAAATAACTACACTGGACTTTGTGCAAACTATAAACTGCATATCCTGAGGCCACATTTATTGTACCTGGGGACATTAATAAAAGAAACCTGAGGAAAACGCTCCTGAAATTCTATCAACACATCTGTGCTACACGCAGGGAGAATATGCTTGACCATTGTTACTTTCCCCTGTGAGAACGGCTACATGGACCGCCCCCACCTTCCCTTTGGCAAATCAGATCACACCTCCATCCTGCTCCTCCCCGCCTATAGGCAGAAACTTAAGCAGGAAGCACCCGTGGTAAGGACTGTTCAATGTTGGTCTGACCAATCACATCTATGCTTGAAGACTATGTTGATCACGCGGACAAGACGTTCTGTTCCTACTGTGACGATTAGAACTTATCCAAACCAAAACCGTGGATAGATGGTACCATTCACACAACTGAAAGCACAAACCTCTGCATTTAACTACATCAAGGTGACTGGGAACATGGACGTGTACAAACAGACCAGCTATGACCTCCATAAGGCAATCAACGAGGCAAAACTACAGTACAAGGACAAACTGGAGTCGCAATTCAATGGCTCAGACACAAGACGCATGTAGTAGGGAAAGCCGGCCACACCTGCTGTGTTCAGGTCGAATTGGGCCGATTTACAAGTTCTCTCTTAGTTCATTTAATCTGATTGTAATAAGGTTACATGACTTTGTCCACACAGGACATCTGAACACACAAAGTACATTTTGATGATGTTCATAACATTTTTGGTGTTAGAAATGAATGGGTGAGACTACAATTAGTGTATAAAATTTAGTTCAGGCCCATGCCCATTCATCAGATGGACACACTTCCTCTCCCAGACCCCCACATGCATGTGTTTGAGCACACACACACACACACACACACATACACACACACACACACACACACACACCTAACTCTCCTTCTTGGCTTCCATGTCAACCCCCAGGGGAACCTTTCCCCAATAGAATCTTCCCCCATGGGAACCACACCTATTGGCATTCTCACAAACAATCGCAACATTGTTTCAATAACACATCTAACTTTTCTTGCAGCTCTGGTATATAAAGCTTTTTTGAGGTCATGCTCACAATTCATTCTGTGACAGCATAATGATCAAACAATATACTGTATGTGAGGCTCTTGATCATATCTTTGATCATGACACTGGCGAGGAGGAAAGTCCTTGTTAAACTTTGACACGAAGTAGTCTGTGATAAATAGCACACTATGTTTAATCTGTATTTGTTATAGTCAACAAAATCCATAATCCATGGATTTTTTAAAACTCAAAAACGAGTTGTATGAGCTCAGGTCAATGAGGCCTATAGGCCATAAATAGCTAATAGAAGTTCAAAACGTGTAATGTTCACAAGAACTTAAGTTGATACAAAGATCTAACACAACATTAGGTGATAATTTATGTATTATTATGGATTTATAATCCGCTATAATGGGGCGGTCATTTTGGACCGGGAACACAGAATTAATTAACATGAAACGACCACAGCAGGGGGGTTAAATCTACTTGAAAATCTACGGCAAGACCTGAAAATGTTTTTCTAGCAATGATCAACAACCTGTCAAATTCAGAGCTTAAATATTTTTGGGGGGAATAATGGCTAAATGTTGCACAATCCAGGTGTGGAAAGCTCTTAGATTTACCCAGTAAGACTTCCAAAGGTGCTTCTACAAAGTATTGACTCACGGGTATGATATTTCTCTATTTAATTTTCAATACATTTGAAAAAATGTAAAATATATATATATTTAATCAATTCTGAATTCTAGCTGTAACACAACTAAATGTGGAATAAATCAAAGGGTATGAATACTTTCTGAAGGCACTGTAGAACCCTCTGTAGAAAGGGTTTTACATAGAACCCAAGAGTTCTACCTGGAACCAAAACGTTTATTCAAAGGGTTCTCCTATGGGGACAGCCGAAGAACCTTTAGGTTCTAGATAGTACCCTTTTTCTAAGAGTGTAAGAGTCGAGGAACAGAAACTATACACATATTACATTATGTTCATTTTTCGACCGCCAGGTGAGCTAAATGGTCTTGATTTATCTGGAGTGGTGTGATAGAATAGAATAATAGAATAGAATAATCCAAGATAATTGTGTGTTTAAAGGGTTGTTTGGCCGTTTCAAACTAATAGTTTTAGATAGAATACAGCAGACCTGTGTCATCGTTGTCCTACTCTACTTTTCTACTAAATTACTGGGCAGAATAGTATTTCACAAAATTAAATTGTTGCTTACCCGATGAAGTTCTGTCTAGTCGAGAGTTCAAAAGCGGAATTGAATATCTACTGCATGAGTCACTATCTCATGACAAACACGTCAGATTCATCCTATTGGCTTGCTGCTGCTGCTGCTGCTGCTGCTGCTGCTCTGTGTGTGGGTGTGTGTGCGTGTGTGAGTCGGGCATGCCCTGAACATGTCTAGTGTCAGAGTCGCGTTAAAAACAACTCGAAACTCGGAAATTTTGGGCATCTTTCTAGAGCTCCGACTTTCCGAAGTAATGATATGACCTCGTTATTTTTCCGAGTTCCAAGTTGTCTTGAAAGCAGCAAGTGAGACAAAATACATAGTCCTGTGTAAATCTGTATTAGGCTATACATCTTTATGTATGTAATATTACTGCATCTCTTAACCATCTTATGAATAACAGGATTTTAAAAAACAATTAATGTTCCTGAATAAATTATTTAAAAAATAAGTTTTTTCAGGGCTGCCAACTTTTGAAGAAAGCTTGGATAGAGATTTGCTTTGTGAATTTCATTGCCCCTTGGAACAATCCCTAGACTGGGGGTCCTCCCCCAGGAAGATTTTACTGTTTTAAAGCCAATTTCCTGCAAATCAATGTATTTTGAGGCCTATAACCATAGTACTATTAGGTGTATTCAGGATGCTTTGAACATTAAATGAGCACTCAAAATTATGCTCATATTTTTTAGGTGGTTTGACACATTATTCAGACAGTAATGAAATGGGATAGGGAGACAAGCAAATGCTAGAAACAGTGGGAAGGTTGGAAGCAGGGACTGATCTCTGTTCTCAGGTGGAAAGTTGTATGAGACACATACCTGGGAGTGTTACCTCTACAACAAGGCTCTGCACAGGAACTGTAAATATTAATGGTTGATGGCAGTGGGGAACCAAATCATAGATTGCAGTCTTCTTGTCCATAGACTGCTTTCAAGGTCAGGACACAAACATTTTATACTTTGTCATTGGGTAAACTCTCTCTTTAAAATAGGAGTGGAAGAAAATCCTGCTTGCTCTCCAGGAGGGTTGGCCACCCCAGATCTATGTTTCCCAAGTGCTGGGTGTTTGAAAATGTTCTTGTTATAACAATTCATTTCTCAAGATCACACAGCCTTCAAGAAAAGTCTAATGAATATCAATATTCAGGTGGTTTATGTCTACTAGTTGAAGATCCTTGCCATCATCTTACTCTACATAGACAAAATATGATGCGTTTATGAGTTGTGAGTCCTCCTACCATCTCTGTCTAGCATGTGCACAATACTAAAATGTAAAAAATTACATTTGATACCTGGAGCATTTAATATACTGTGCTTATTTGTATGATTTATTCAAAACTGTCCATAAATGGCTGCAAAAATGCTTAGCCTCATATAATTAATATTCAAAGACACAAGTATGCATCAGATTTCAAATATGAAATTACTCTGGCAAAATTGTGAAGAAGTGGAATAATAAAATAATTGTAGGGAATAACCGTAGTGTTCTTGCTGAGAATCACAGTAATTACTCTATATTTTAGCCCATTGTTAAGAATTAGAATTGTTCCACTGATCAGATTAAATAAAGTAAATAGCTAATAAAATCTACTGAGTCAAATATGACATAAATCTGCCCCTACACTCTACCCAAATTGTTTTATATGTATTGTACCCCATCTAGAATCAAATTTACACTTTTGGGTTCACAATCTGTTTGACAAAATTATTTTCATAGTGACACATAGGTCTCCCTACCCAATTCCCCTACTAAAACATGTTGTAGGTCTGTCTGATGCCTTTTCGTTGTCACAGTATAAATGCCAATCACCAAACGAGGGGACTAATGGAAGTGAGGATTATATCGATTTTAGTACATGCTGTCAAAAGGCTGCATTATGTCTGCAATAGGGACGGGAGTAACCGCAACCTAATATTGTTAACAACATTGTACATAAAACAACGCTACCGTACTGCTCTTTTTACAGTTTTATAAACTCCGTGGAGAACGATCTCTCCATTCAGCTCCACTCTAATCCTGAGGGGCGTTTCTTTAAACGCGCATCCAAGCACCTTGAACCTTTACATAAACTAGAACAATCATATGCTTAAATGTGCCGCGGCTCACAGTGCTGTGGCAACACAATGATAGAGATTCCTGATCGTGATGTTAAATTGCAGGCGCAGATGCTCCGATTTCAAAACGATTTGGAGCACAGTTGAAAAGTTAACGCGCGGACTACACACAGACTAATAAATGCAGTATTTTTAAATGCGTGAGATATAAAACGTGTGCCATGAGAGCGCGGAAAGAGGGTCAAATGCGTGTCTCACGGCCAATGCGTGGGAGTTGGCAGTTCTGGTTTTTAGTTTTCGGTTTAAGGTTGCGTTCCAAATACGTAAAATACATCCTCCTCTACTACCCTCGCCCTTGGGGGAATCCCAGCGGCCACCTTTGCCGTCGTTGGTCCAAACAATTATCCAAGCAACGGAAGTTGGCAAGTAAGCCCCTCAGCCCTCGTTTGTGATCGAGTGTACAATTCTGTTCACTCTGGGGTCTGATAGCCCCATAATTCAATTTGCAATGATTGTACATTGGCTAAGAAAAGTCAGCCAAAACTTAAAACCAAAATCAATATGGAGAGAAGTCAACATACAAGTGTAAGTAAAAACCAATATAGACACGTTAGAAATTGTGCAACTACCATAGTTCCATGATGACTAATAACAGGCAAGGGCGTTCCATTTAATTTAATTAATTCCACCCTTGCTCTGCAAGTGTCATCTCATGACATGTCATTGTTACGTTCCCCAGTTTCTGTGTTGTGGTTTGTTAGGTGTGTGTTTCAGGATGGCTTCCTGATATCCCCCCCAAGCAGCTGATTGGTCGACTCCATGGCTAATCATTGCTGAGAGAGGATTGCTGAGAGAGGAGGTTGATGGCTGGGGGTCATTATGTTGGTTGTTGCTAACAGAGATGGTTATGTTCTGTGGTTGTTGCTGAGAGAGCTGATTTGATGTTCTGTCTTGGTTGTGGCTCAGAGACAGGTTTTGTTAAGTATTTTTGTAGCTGCTGATTTGAGGTATGTGTGTGCTAATAGAACTGTGTTTTTGATTTTTGAAATTGTTTAATTGCATTTGGATAATTCTGTTTCATTTTTTTCCCAGGGGGGAGGGGAAGGCATCTAGGGAGTGCTTAGGCAAGAGGCCTGCGGGCATACATATACCCGTGGTATATTCACTGTCTAGGCACACTAGGTAAGACCTGGGCGGACCACCCCTTGTATTTACCTAAATTAGGTAAGTAGTGGGTATGCAGGTAAGGTAGGAGAGGGGGCTTTGAGATTTACTTTCTTTGCTTTGGTTCCGTCCAGCCCCTTTTCCCCATATTACTGTGTGACGGAATAAATTCCTTGTAAACGGTACCACTTTCTCTGCCTTTGTCATCCTTACTCACACCTACAGTCCCTCTTTCACTTCATGGAGGGTTGAGTTGAAGCAGGGTGTTGTGTTCCCTCTTCCTAGAGGCGTGCATGACAGTCATTAGAAGTTTCCACTTAATATGAGGGCTGAGGGTGTATTTTACATGTTATGAATGCAGCCCAAGAAACAATCAAAAGGGTCTGTGTTCAGTATGTTTTTATGTTCTGGACCGTTCAATTGAACAGAAACTACTGTACAGAACAACCAGTTGAAAAACGGGGAGGTGTTTTGGGCATGTATACATTGGGCGTCATCCATTTTGTCAAGTCGATGGTCACCGGCTGCATTTTAAACACTTGAAAGGCACACCCTCAGCCCTCAAATTAAGTGGACACTTCTGATGACGTTGGACAAGTTTACACTTGCAGGCGAGGAAGGAGGGAATGAATTTTAAATGGACCGCCCTTGCACGAAAATTCATCATTCGACGATTGTGTTTTCAGCTACCGGTAACTGGGTGGGTTCTTTATATGCGCTACAGTCAATTATGATTGCATGTCTACTTATATGAACTATATAATTATTAATATACACCTGTGTGATAGCTAGCAAATTAATTAGCTAACTAACGTTAGCCTGCCTAGCTGGAACCTCTGAAGAATACAAATATTTTATTTATACTATTTCCAAAAGCTAACCAAACAAAAACATTACTTTTACGATATGTTTTTGCATTAGTAGCACCATTTCTAACTTATTTACATGTTGCAAACTTCCCTGCTTGGCTAATAATTTGGACCGACGACAAATATGGCCGCGGGATTCCCCCCCCCAAGGGCGTAAGGCAAGGGTAAGTGAACAAAGGTGTCTTCTATGAGTTTGAAACGCAGCCACCACCGTGTTTTGCATTCTGGGGATAAAAATTGTCCAACTTGTACCTAAATGTCTACTGCATAAACTTTATAACAATTGTGATCAAAGGTCAAAGTTTTGACTGCTAGTTTCAGCAGTTGCTCTTCACCAACATTGGTTTAAAACTTGAATGGAAGAATTTCATGGTAAGGTCGACACCGGTTGTATTCAGCGCTTTGACACTTGTTGTTGATTTTGATCATCCTGCAGCCATCTCCTGCATTGTGAGAAGTTCTATTGTCAACCAATCATTAGGGTGTTTTGTTTGACCCACACGAACATGACCAAAGACATGACTGAAACATTTATAACTTGTGTACAGTGGGTATACAGTACACACAAGTGATGAGGCTCTCTCACTAATTGTCACTGTGTACACACATTATATTATGATTTCAGTTTGAGTGTGTGATATGGGGGTTAGATACATATTTCTACATTATAAAAACCTATTATAATAAAACGTTAACACAGCCATGTTGATCTGAGCCTTGCTGTTGGAAAACCACATTAGTGTCTGACTTTTTGGCTGTCACAGATGCCCCTCCCCTCGACTTTCGTCTACAGTCGGTTGCTTTGGCCTTACCACTCAAACGCGACCATAGGTTGTGGAATGCTGTCAGCGTGTCCGCTGCCCCTTTAAATACGTCATTCATTGCTTCAAGCCACACGGGAGGAAACGTACATCAAAGTCTGCTCAAGAACGTAGAAGAACATTTTCGGATAACGAGTCGTTCAGTATAAACCGTTCCGCAACGTAGCAAACGTTCAAGCTAATTAAATGTACCTCTATGACAATCCAGTCACGTGACGGAACGTGGATCAATACGTCAAATCTATGCGTCAGGAAAAACGGCCGCCGTAAAACAGAAAATAAAAATACACAGTAAGTTTAAGGTTAATCGATATTGGTTTCGGCTCTTCTTTTCTGGTAAGTCTCTAAGGCAAATCGCAATTAAGTAAAGATATTCACATGTTTGTGCTGACTTAGACTGCATCTTTTTACAATTTAATCGTGTTTCTCTGTAGTGAGACAGTCGGGCAGCTGTCAATGTCCATTCCCCATGTCATTCTCCCAGATCACCCAGTCTTTGTATCTGGGTGGTGTGGACACAGTCTTCAAGCCCACCGGTCTCTACAGTAGGAACATAACTCTGATTGTCAACGCCACTGCAGAGCACCCCTGTCCTCAGTATGAGGGGGTGGAGTGTTTCCAGGTACCCGTACTGGACCAGCCTCACGCCCCCCTGGCCTGCTACTTCGATGCTGTTGCAGAACGTATCCATAACAACCACTCAGGGAGTACGCTGGTCCACTGCACTGCAGGCCGGAGCCGTTCTCCTACCCTGATCATGGCTTACCTGATGCGGTATGAGGGGGTATCACTGCGCCAGGCCCATGAGTGGGTCCTGAAGTACAGACCTCATATCCGACCCAATGCTGGTTTCTGGAGGCAGCTGATGGAGTATGAGAGGAGGCTCTATGGGAAGAATACTGTGAGGATGGCTGCTACCTCCTGTGGTGTGCTGCCTGAGGCTCTGGATGGACAGGAGGCCATTTACTGTGTGAATGGCTGATGGTATGTGTCCCAAATGGCACCCTATTCCTTATGTAGTGCATTACTTTTGATGAGCCTAAACTGAAAAGAGTGCTATTTGGGATTTGTCATAATGTATATGAGAAAATAAAACCAATTGCTATAAAAAATATTTTAAAATCTGTTTATTTATAAAGTATTTACATTTAGTAATGTATGTATTCATCCTAGCTTGGTATGGTCTTCTAACGGAGCTGTATCATCTCTGCAATGAATGTACAGCTCTGCGGTGCCTGACGCACCCCTCGGCTGTCGATACACCCCCCAAGTCCAATTTGGAGGTACCCATCCTGGGGAGAATGGTCAGAGTCCGGTTGCATCCCAAACTGCACCCTATTCACTATATAGGATGTCATTTAGGATGCACAGTGTCCTTCTGGGTGGGTAGCAGAGCCCAGTATTTTCTGACATAACGATGGGTTTAGGTTAGAACAGGCCAGAGGAGGAACTGTCTTCAGTATTGGAAACTTCTCTTGGTCTGGATGTCATCAAGGATCTGCTGCAGCTCCTCATCCTCAAACTGCCCCTCCAGACTTTAGACAGAACAAACAGACAACTACTGTCACTAAATGTATATATAATAAACATTTACGCCTGATTTCATGGTCAAGAGCCGACTGCTATCCAAATAGATACAAGGTTTAGAGTCTGGGTTAGAGGACTGAGTATGGTGATATGTGAGGAGGCAGTAACAACAGGTCCTACCTAGGGATGAGGAGCTACCTAGCTACTTCTGGACACATGTTGGCCAAACTGGCCAGCTCAAATTTATGCAGCTTCTTCCGTAAGAGCAAGCTATACGATACAGGGCAATTTCAGTCATCACGAAAAGTTACCACCATATTGTATTTTATACGGTATTGACATTGGTTTTTGGTTGTGATAGTGACAACCGCTACACTGACCTGCGGACACTGGCTATAGTTTCTCTGTTTTTGAACCGGCTGAAACGTGCAGTATAATTCAGACTTTTCATGAAGACCTCCGATAGCTCTTGTTCGTCCTCTGCACTCTCGTTCTGCTGCTTGCGATGCTCCAGAAGCATCTGTACCTCGGAGTTTAGAAGTGTCTCCGCGTTCTCGAACTCTATGAAGAACACAGGTGTGTTTTAACGTGGTTAATATAGTTAGCTAGCTAAATACCTCCAGTGAGTCGTTATATTCAATCTAGTTATCATAAATAAGCGGGATACGAACCTTTCGGGAAAAGTAACTGAGAAGCTTCCTCCTCCTCTGGACGCCATGCTGCTTGTCACAATGAATTAATTAACCTTCCTAGCTAACGTTACAGTAAAATAAAAAGCCACAAAGTCCTCCACGTAATAGTAGAAAAGTGTCAATAACCAGTATTTTATTCGATATATGAAAAATATTTGTCTAAACGTTAAGCATTAAATGTGGGGTTTAAAAAAAAATTCCAATGTAAAAAAAAAAAAAACAAGCCATGAGGTTGAAGTAAGTGTCAATTTATATAGTCTTAATTACATTACTTTACTTAGATTTGTGTGTGTTGTGAAATTGTTAGATGTTACTGCACTGTCGGAGCTAGAAGCACAAACATTTAGCTACACCCTTAATAACATCTGCTAAACACGTGTATGTGACCAATAAAAATTGATTTAGAGCTCCGAGACAGGATTGTGATCCAAAAAATGTCTTCAGCATTGAAGGTCCGTCCCCAAGAACACAGTGGCCTCCAATATTCTTAAATTGAAGAAGTTTGGAATCACCAAGACTCTTCCTAGAACTGGCTGCCTGGCCAAACTGAGCAATCGGGGGAGAAGGGCCTTGGTCAGGGAGGTGACCAAGAACCCAATGGCCACTCTGACAGAGTTCCTCTGTGGAGATGGGAGAACCTTCCAGAAGGATAACCATCTCATCATCAGATCCTTGATGAAAACCTGCTCCAGAGCGCTCAGGACCTCAGACTGGGGGTGAAGGTTGACCTTCCAACAGGACAATGACCCTAAGCACACAGCCAAGACAACACAGGAGTGGCTTTGGGAAAAGTTTATGAATGTCCTTGAGTGGCCCAGCCAGAGCCTGGACTTGAACCAGATCGAACATCTCTGGAGAGACCTGAAAATAGCTCAAAGTTAAGCCTACTCTATCATTAGGGCTACTTAACAGGGACCAACTCTGTTTTATCTACTCTCATACCGTTTGTTGATCACACATTCCCTACTGACGCTCTCATATGGTCAGCAATACCAGACAGCGCAAAGAAGCTGGGAAAATGTTATAGCTGTATTTTGACATGCATATACCAGATTTGCATTGACAATGCAACCTATGGATTATCGAATAAAGTTAGGAATTTTCATGCGAGACAGGAGTAAGGATTTTGGGTTTCATTTAGATTGGGACGATAGGAAAATAGCCTAGGATATGTAAAAGACTACGTGAGTCAATAGATCGCAAGGCCGGTTCGCTCATTAAGCGGCATATTGAAGAGTGCGGCATTTTCTGTGCTAAACTGACCAGACGCACCTCCAACAACAAATAAAAACAAATAATTCTCCCCAAAAACCATGACAATTTCTCTCAACCAGTGGCATATAGCTTTTTAGGTGAGCGCTGATGCCGCCCTGTGATAAGCAATGCCCACTTTGTGAAATGCAAATATTTCGCTTGTACATTCTCAGCGCGCATCTCCAGGGTGCTGTTGGAGAGACGCATCGTTGCCGAGCTCCACCAATTCCGTTAAAAAAAATCGTCTAACATAAATCATGTAGCAGACATAGTATATGGTAGAAAGTGTTCGTGGGCTTCCCTGTAGCCTACAGGTTGGATATAAAATGTATGACAATGTCATGAAGACACGTTTTACATCAAGCAGGTTTCTCCGATTAAATACCCTAACTTTTTAATAGCGCCCAATCAAATAAAACATTCGCTGGTATGTTAACAAACAACATATCCTAAAAACAGGGCAGATCCATGTAAAATACAAAATATTTGTCATGGTCAGTGGTTTCAAGTTTGTATCCGTCGATCATAGCGAAAAATAAAATAATTTTGCATTTCCCTCTGTGTAAACACATTTGAAATAGATTCAGGATAACTCCTGATAAAAGTTAGGTAGCTGATATTCAGAAGTTTAAATAGCCAAATTGATTAGTCACAGGAATCTGGACAATTAAAGGCAATGCAACAGCCTGTTTTACAAACGGTGGGCTTAATACATGGATGGACATTCATACAATTCCATTGTAGGCGGACACTGTAGGCTGCACCCCAGTCATCAAGGGTCGAAGTCTTTTGGACGTATTTTTTTGTCGGGTCAGGACCGGCCGTCTTTTTTTGGTAAAGTAGTAATTATCTTTATTTAGATCCCCCCCCCCCCCATGTAGTTATATTTTTTAACATAATGCACTTCATAATGCACTATGCAACGCTGCGAGAAAGTCGTCGGGTGTCGCCAGGTGGTTGACGATTAAATTACAACGCCATTTTCATTCAGTGCTGCATTGCGGTTCATTGTTTGGAGAGAAAAAACACGTAGAAAATTGTTTGTATATAGCCAAAATGCTTTTTCAAAAATGCAGGCTCAGACAGTACAAAACTATATGCGTTGGCCGGGAATCGAACCCGGGTCAACTGCTTGGAAGGCAGCTATGCTCACCACTATACCACCAACGCTGACATGACTTAAAATAAACACGACTAACTTTAAAGTAACAATTTTAATGTTTTCTGTAATTACCTGATAAAAGTGTAGTTTCGTTTTTTTTATTTGGCCAGACATATATAATTATACATATAATTAGCTAAAAATAGGTCACGGTTAAATAATACAGATGTGCTAATGTTGCTTGTTTTAAAGTGTCGTAATCAAATTACATTATTTTGCCAATCCAGCTAACTGTATTTTGCTAATCCAGCTAACTGAGCTCGTCCCTGCTAAACCAGTTATGTAACGGTTTGGTTTTGGTTCGCAATAACTTCCAATTGAGGTCGACAGCTTGCAAAGAGACGGAGAGAGCTTCCATATCTAACTAGCTAGCTTACATTACCTGAACAAATATTATCTAACAGTTTTGTTTCTAATTTCTAGTGGTATTACAGTGCATTCGTAAAGTATTTAGACCCCTTGAGTTTTCCACATTTTGTTACGTTACAGCCTTATTCTAAAATGGATTACACACAATACCACGAAGCGAAAAAATAACAGAAATACCTTATTTACATAAGTATTCAGACACTTCGCAACTAGACTCGAAATTGAGCCCAGGTACATCCTGGTTCCATTGATCCATGAGATGTTTCTACAATTTGGAGTCCACCTGTAGTAAATTCAATTGATTGGACATGATTTGGAAAGGCACACACCTGTCTCTATAAGGTCCTACAGTTGACAGTGCATGTCAGAGGAAAAGCCAAGCCATAAAGTTGAAGCAAGATGCAAGATGAACCACCAAGATGCTTCCAAACTGAGCAATCGGGGGAGAAGGGCCTTGGTCAGAGAGGTGAACAAAAATCAGATGGTCACTGACAGACCTCCAGTTCCTCTGTGGAGATGGGAGAAACTTCCAGAAGAACAATTATCTCTGCAGCACTCCACCAATCAGGCCTTTATGGTAGTGGCCAGACGGAAACCATTCAGTTAAAGGCACATGACAGCCCACTTGGAGTTTTCCAAAAGGCACCTAAAGGACTCTCAGAACATGAGAAACATTATTCTCTGGTCTGATGAAACCAAGATTGAACTCTATGGCCTGAATGCCAAGCGTCACCATAGGAGGAAACCCTATGGTGAGGCATGGTGGTGGTGGCAGCATGCTGTGGGGATGTTTTTCGGTGGAAGGGACAGGGAAAGGGAAAGATGAACGGAGCAAAGTACAGAGAGGTTGTTGATAAAAATCTGATCCAGAGCGCTCAGGACCTCAGACTGGGGTGAAGGTTCACAACAACCCTAAGCACACAGCCAAAATAGTTGTGCAGCAACTTTCCCCATCCAACCTGACTGAGCTTGAGAGGATCTGCAGAGAAGAATGGGAGAAACTCCCCAAATACAGGTGTGCCAAGCTTGTTGTGTCATACAAGAAGACTCGAGGCTGTAATCGCTGCCAAAGGTGCTTCAAAAGGTGCTTCAACAAAATACTGAGTAAAGGGTCTGAATACTTATGTGAATGTGATATTTCCGTTTTTTTTTATACATTTGCAGAAACATTTCTAAAAACCTGTTTTTGCTTTGTCGTTATGGGGTAGTGCATGCAGATTGATGAAGGAAAAATACTCTTTGATTCGTACTAGTGATATCCTTGACCTGCTCTGTGTTGGTGTGTTGATGGGCTCTCTTTTTTTTCTCTCTCTCTCTCTCTCTCTCTCTCTCTATAATTTCAGAATGGGAGTGTTGAGAAGCGAGGATGTGCTGACAACGTTTCCGTCATACTGGTGTCTGTTAGCTTCTGAACAACAGACACCCAATCTGGCCCGTCATTGCGTGCCTCTGAGTGATATGTCCACCGTGGCTCAAAGAACTTAAAACATGACCAGATCCCACCACTCCCAGCAACACTGCCCACAACAGATGAACATCAGACATGTTGGTCAACCGTTCATTTTAAACAAGATGTTGTAATCTCTAACTCCATGCGTAGGGTATACTGTTCACAGCAATGCAATTGCTAATTGCTTGTATTGAATACTTGCGTAGTGTGTAAATAAGGCCTAATGCTCTGTAGTGCCCTGTACTGCTTATCCCGATGACTCCTGATTTAAATGGGCTTTGTTTTCTATCTAATACATTGTCTTTTCTAATTCGTGCACATGTTTTTTTTGCCTTAAATGTGTATTTTTCTTTGGGGTACTTTTAATAAAGTAGATCAGAACATAATTTCAGAGATTGTCCCAAAAATTCAACACATGTATAATCCAATCGGAAGCTGGTCTACATTTAATGGACTCCTAACTTCCTCCCTGTTCCCGCCACCCTGGATAATAAAGGGTCCCTTCCCTCTGTCCCAAGTCTCCTATAAGTTCATATCATAAACATACATTAGGATTTGCTTTATTGTATCTGATTAGGAATTTAAGAAGGAATCCTGTTTGACACATTGCATGATGCCCCTCTTTATCCCAGACAAAATTCCCCTCATGGACAAAGTAAATTATATCAACTTGTAGGACACCTGGGATACACTTGGGAACCGCATCTCTAGCAATAGCCTATTTTTCTCCCATGGTAACGAAAGAGTTTGGCCATTAGATGGTGCTATCAAACCGTTTCTCAACCTCACTCATGATGACGGCCTGCAACGGGCAAGACAGAGTTATGCTATCAAAAAGAGCTACACATCTTCAGCTTGTCTTTTTATGTATGCCTCAGCAGATTTACGCTCTACAAACATATACATGCAACATGTAAAGTGTTGGTCCAATGTTTCATGAGCTGAAATAAATGATCCCAGAAATGTTTTACATGCACAAAATGCTTATTTCTTTCAAATTTTGTGCACAAATTTGTTTACAGCCCTGTTAGTGAGCATTTCTCCTTTGCCAAGATAATCCATCCACCATATCAAGAAGTTGATTAAACAGCATGATCATTACACAAGTGAACCTTGTGCTGGGAACAATAAAAGGTCACTCTAAAATGTTTACTTTTGTCACACAACACAATGCCACAGATGAGGGAGTGTGCAATTGGCATGCTGACTGCAGGAATGCCCACCAGAGAATTGAATGTTCATTTCTCTACCATAAGCCGCCTCCAATGTCGGTTGGACATATTTGGCGGTGTGTCCAAACGACCTCACAACCGCGGACCACGTGTATGGCATTGTGTGGGTGAGCGGTTTGCTGATGTCAACGTGAACAAAGTGCCCCATGGTTGCGGTGGGGTTATGTTATGGACAGCCATAAGCTACGGACTATGAACACAATTGCATTTTAGCGATGGCAATTTGAATGCACAGAGGTACGGTGACGAGATCCTGAGGCACATTGTCATAACATTCATCCGCCTCTGTCACGTCGTGTTTCAGCATGACAATGCACGGCTCCATGCCGCAAGGATCTGTACACAATTCCTGGAAGCTGAAAATGTCCCAGTTCTTCTGGCCTGCATACTCACCAGACATGCCAACTATTGAGCATGTTTGGGAGGCTCTGGATTGACGTGTATGACAGCGTGTCCAATCCACTCTCCATGTGCACCTTCCTCACCCTTGCCGTCCACGTCTCGTCTAACGGAGGCCCAAATAAAGGGTTAAGGGACAGGGACACAATGTTCAGATCCAGGGGGTAAACAAGTCAGCAGTCAGGTAACCTCTTGCCATTTCCCAGTTGCATTATAGGCCTATAGCCTGTTCATAAATGGCATGTCATATTGATATAGAAAACGGCTATGGTGTGTACCCTGACATAACGGTCATTGCTATCTGGGATCCTTGGGACGTCCCTACTCTAACCTTAACTAATACCATAACCCTTAGCTTAACCATTTTACATGTCAACTTCAATGAGGTACTGTAGGGACGTCCCAAGATAGCACAGACCCCAACAGAACAGTTGTTTTTCCCGTTGTCTGTGTTCCTCCTGAAGCCGTGATGTGTTTATGGAAGAGTCTGAATGTTCCAATAGCTTGCCTCAGGCTGTTGATTTAAATCACCATATCATTCTTCAGATAACTCTGCTCTTAAATCACCATCAGCCAGCCAGCCTGACAGAGAGCTGCATCTGTTAGAGCAGGCTGAAGTCTCTCTGTGTGTCTGTCTGTCTCTCTATATATATAGCTCTCTCTCTCTCTCTCTCTCTCTCTCTCTCTCTCTCTCTCTCTCTCTCTCTCTCTCTCTCTATATATATATATATATATATATATATATATACTGTACATCTGTGTTTCTCTCTGTCTTCTCTTGAGAGCCAGATCTGCCTACGGCGGCTTTTCTCAATAGCAAAGCTATACTCACTGAGTCTGTACATAGTCAAAGCTTTCCTTAAGTTTGAGTCAGTCACAGTGGTCAGGTATTCTGCCTGGTAGTAATAGTATGCTGGTAAATAGCCTGGTAGTAATAGTATGCTGGTACATAGCCTGGTAGTAATAGTATGCTGGTACATAGCCTGGTAGTAATAGTATGCTGGTACATAGCCTGGTAGTAATAGTATGCTGGTACATAGTCTGGTAGTAATAGTATGCTGGTACATAGTCTGGTAGTAATAGTATGCTGGTACATAGTCTGGTAGTAATATTATGCTGGTACATAGCCTGGTAGTAATAGTATGTTGGTACATAGTCTGTTAGTAATAGTATAATGGTACATAGTATGGTAGTAATAGTATGCTGGTACATAGTTTGGCAGTAATAGTATGCTGGTGCATAGTCTGGTAGTAATAGTATGCTAGTACATAGTCTGGTAGTAATAGTATGCTGGTACATAGTCTGGTAGTAATAGTATGCTGGTACATAGTCTGGTAGTAATATTATGCTGGTACATAGTCTGGTAGTAATAGTGTGCTGGTACATAGTTTGGTAGTAATAGTATGCTGGTACATAGTCTGGTAGTAATAGTATGCTGGTACATCGTCTGGTAGTAATATTATGATGGTACATAGTTTGGTAGTAATAGTATGCTGGTAAATAGGCTGGTAGTAATAGTATGCTGGTACATAGCCTGGTAGTAATAGTATGCTGGTACATAGCCTGGTAGTAATAGTATGCTGGTACATAGCCTGGTAGTAATAGTATGCTGGTGCATAGCCTGGTAGTAATAGTATGCTGGTGCATAGCCTGGTAGTAATAGTATGCTTGTACATAGCCTGGTAGTAATAGTATGCTTGTACATAGCCTGGTAGTAATAGTATGCTGGTACATAGCCTGGTAGTAATAGTATGCTGGTACATAGCCTGGTAGTAATAGTATGCTGGTGCATAGCCTGGTAGTAATAGTATGCTGGTGCATAGCCTGGTAGTAATAGTATGCTTGTACATATCCTGGTAGTAATAGAACGATGCTCCTGTAGAGGAGAACGATGGGAGGATGAGTGGAGGGCAGGAGGGAGGTAGGGAGGGAGATGAGGAGATGATCGAGGGAGGGAGTGGAGGGCTGGAGGAAAAGAGTGGGGAGAGGGAGAGAGTATTTATTTCCTTCCCTATTCCCCCCTCCGTCTTTATCACCTTCTTTCCAGATCCTTCTGTACATTTTAAATTAGTTGGTAGTTGGAATGGTTCATTTAATGTATTAGCTCACTGCCGTCCTCCCCTACACCCGGAAGACACATTTCAGTTGAATGCATTCAGTTTACAACTGAATAGGTATCCCCCTTTCCCTTTCCCTCTCATTAAGCTGGTGTTTGTAAGTGGGTGTGTGTTTGTGTTCATGCGTGTTTATGCATGCATCTGATTGAAGGGGGATGGTTGCTTTTGTCACCAGCTGACAGGACAGTGGCAGTGTTTCATACATATTTCACACTGCAGTCCTACCAACAGGACAGGCCATTCACTGCCTACTGTCCTCCAATTACACACACTGCCCACTGTCCTCCAACCACACACACTGCCCACTGTGCTCTAAACACACACTGTTCTCCAAACACACACTGTTCTCCAAACACACACTGTCCTCCAAACACACACACTGCCCACTGTCCTCCAAACACACACACTGCCCACTGTCCTCCAAACACATACACTGCCCACTGTCCTCCAAACACACACACTGCAAACTGTCCTCCAAACACACACACTGCCCACTGTCCTCCAAACACACACACTGCAAACTGTCCTCCAAACACACACACTGCCCACTGTCCTCCAAACACACACACTGCCCACTGTCCTCCAAACACACACACTGCAAACTGTCCTCCAAACACACACACTGCCCACTGTCCTCCAAACACACACACTGCCCACTGTCCTCCAAACACACACACTGCAAACTGTCCTCCAAACACACACACTGCCCACTGTCCTCCAAACACATACACTGCAAACTGTCCTCCAAACACACACACTGCCCACTGTCCTCCAAACACATACACTGCCCACTGTCCTCCAAACACACACACTGCCCACTGTCCTCCAAACACACACACTGCCCACTGTCCTCCAAACACACACACTGCCCACTGTCCTCCAAACACACACACTGCCCACTGTCCTCCAAACACACACACTGCAAACTGTCCTCCAAACACACACACTGCCCACTGTCCTCCAAACACATACACTGCCCACTGTCCTCCAAACACATACACTGCCCACTGTCCTCCAAACACATACACTGCCCACTGTCCTCCAAACACACACACTGCCCACTGTCCTCCAAACACATACACTGCCCACTGTCCTCCAAACACACACACTGCCCACTGTCCTCCAAACACACACACTGCAAACTGTCCTCCAAACACATACACTGCCCACTGTCCTCCAAACACATACACTGCCCACTGTCCTCCAAACACACACACTGCACACTGTCCTCCAAACACACACACTGCCCACTGTCCTCCAAACACACACTGCAAACTGTCCTCCAAACACATACACTGCCCACTGTCCTCCAAACACACACACTGCCCACTGTCCTCCAAACACACACACTGCCCACTGTCCTCCAAACACACACACTGCCCACTGTCCTCCAAACACCCACACTGCCCACTGTCCTCCAAACACATACACTGCCCACTGTCCTCCAAACACACACACTGCCCACTGTCCTCCAAACACATACACTGCCCACTGTCCTCCAAACACACACACTGCCCACTGTCCTCCGAACACATACACTGCCCACTGTCCTCCAAACACACACACTGCCCACTGTCCTCCAAACACACACACTGCAAACTGTCCTCCAAACACACACACTGCCCACTGTCCTCCAAACACATACACTGCCCACTGTCCTCCAAACACACACACTGCCCACTGTCCTCCAAACACACACACTGCCCACTGTCCTCCAAACACACACACTGCCCACTGTCCTCCAAACACACACACTGCCCACTGTCCTCCAAACACACACACTGCCCACTGTCCTCCAAACACACACACTGCACACTGTCCTCCAAACACACACACTGCCCACTGTCCTCCAAACACACACACTGCAAACTGTCCTCCAAACACATACACTGCACACTGACGGAGGAGATTGAGAGACGTAAGTAATCATGGTGAGTTATTATATTTGGCACATTTTACAGCTCTTATTTGAATAATTATTTGAATAAATGTATGTGATGATTTCAACCAAATGACTTGTTCAGTCTACTGTTGTCACAGTGAGTACTTTATGTAACACATTCTCTCCACCTATCTGTCTGCATGTCTGTCTTTGGGTTGTTGGCAGGTGACTGCTAGGCCAAGGTCACTGGCTGTCTGGTTTACTGTGGGCCACAGGGCTATACTTAAAGCTTGGTACTAGGGGGTTAAATACAGTGTGTGTGTGTGTGTGAGTGCGTGCGTGTGTATGTAGGTGTGTGTGTGTGTGTGTGTGTGTGTGTGTGTGTGAGTGCGTGTGTGTGTGTGTGCGTGTGTGTGTGTGTAGGTGTGTGCATATCAGACGGATTATTATGCCTACCCCTGCTGTGAGAGACCAGTGCTCTGGGGAGAGGAGGAGAAAGTAGGGGAGGAGAGAGGAGGAGAAAGGAGTAAGGAGGAGAGAGAGCTGCATTGGTCTCAGGTGCAGCAGTGACAGTCTCATTATACAGAATCAATGGCAGAGTTCAGTTCAGGGCTTCATTAAGCAATTCAATTACTGCAAGGCTGAAGGACACAGGGCTATTAACCTGATCAAGATAACCTCACTACAGGTTCACCACATCAGCTTGTTGACACAACCCAATCCCAAATTGCACACTAGAGCAGTGGTTCCCAACCAGGGATACTATGTCTATCCACATGGGGTACTTGAGAAGATTCATGAGACCATAGGCATACTGGTAAAATGCACATGAGGGGGTACTTCAGTTGTACTCCAGGCAGAGAAAAATTCAGTTGGTGGTACAGTAACCGAAAAAGGTTGGGAACCCCTGCCCTACACATCCAACGACTGTGTTGACTGGAGTGGCTGTGGGCAGGAGGATGGAAATGGCTGACGATTATAAATAATTCTGCTGTGTTGTTTTGTCTTGACACTGACTTACTCTAGTGTAACACCACAACAACAATAGAAGTGGAACAACACCTAGTGGATGTGGACAGTTATCATATACAGTACACATGAACTATGGTGTCACAGTGAAACAGGAAGTTCTATTGGCACCAACATGTATGGTAGGATGAGCAGCTGTCCTCTCTGTGGTGCTGATATTCCACCCTGACTGCTCCCTGCACTGTGTGTGTGTGTGTGTGTGTGTGTGTGTGTGTGTGTGTGTGTGTGTGTGTGTGTGTGTGTGTGTGTGTGTGTGTGTGTGTGTGTGTGTGTGTGTGTGTGTGTGTGTGTGTGCATGTATGCGTGCATATCTTGTGTGGTCTGTGTTGTAGCAGAGACAATGGGAGAGACAGGTGTTGAGACAGATGATCAGCAGTTTGGCATGGTCTCCTTAATCCCATATAAGACACACACATACACTGAACATGTCACACCCTGATCTGTTTCACCTGTCCTTGTTAATGTCTCCACCCCCTCCAGGTGTCACTTATTTCCCCCAGTGTATTTATCCCTGTGTTTCCTGTCTCTCTGTGCCATTTCGTCTTGTATGTTTAGTCAAGTCAACCAGCGTGTTTTTCCCGTACTCTCTTTGCTATTCTCCTTTTTCTAGTCCTCACGGTTTTGACTCTTGCCCTTTTCTGGACTCTGTACCCGCCTGCCTGACCATTCTGCCTGCCTTGACCACGAGCCGGTCTGCCACTCGGTACCTCCTGGACTCTGATCTGGTTTTGACCTTTTTGCCTGTCCACGACCATTCTCTTGCCTACCACTTTGGATTATTAAACGTTGTAAGACTCCAACCATCTGCCTCCTGTGTCTGCATCTGGGTCTCACCTTGTGCCTTGATAGAACAACAATGTTTCTTCCATTGTGAGGCTACAGAGCTGTCTGGCAAGCCCACACTACAGCATGTCAGCGTCCCAAATGGAACCCTTTTTCCTATAGAGTGCACTATTATTAACGAGGGGCTCTGGTCAAAAGTAGTGCACTATGTAGGGAATAGGGTACCTTTGGATGGAACCTATGATTCACCATACTGTTCTGCAAAACCCTCTGGTCTAGTGGTGTGTGCGGGTCAGCTGTTTATTTAACTGCATCCACCTACAATTGCTATTATAAACTGGGTGGTTCGAGCCCTGAATGCTGATTGGCTGAAAGTAATGGTATATCTGAGTGTCTCACCCGACCCTAACCAGCAAATATAGACAATGTGCTATAGCTTACAGCCAAAGACGGCGCAATGTTTTTTTTGTCAGAGGGTGCAGGATTTTGTTTTGGGGATTTATATATGTTCCTGCTTATAATTTCCGACATTTCTGTAGGGTATTTCATAGTCAACTTGTCTATATTAGATACATGAAGCTTCTCTTCTGTCATTATGTGTTGCCCTAGAAGACTAAATAAACCCTCGTTCAACAGAATAATGTCAGAAATTGATAGAATGAATGCTTCAATCCAGTTGACATTGGTAAAGTTTTCTCTGTCATCCTCTTTAGTGGAGCAAAGACGTTTAGGGATCCTGGAACAATGTGCAATAACTAAAACAACACGGGAAATATTTTCTGTACAAAATGTCGAAATGACATCAGTTTGACCGGTTGTAAGGAAATAGAAAGCTGTGAAAATGACCCAACACAGTATGTTTCTGAAAAGATTTTAGTTTGGCTTGGATGCATATTTTATATGGTTGAAATACTATCAGCGTATATGAGGCTGATAAACACCTATATACAGATGGTATCTAACGGAGCATTTGCATTCTCTGAAGATGCTGAAAAAAAAATCATAGTCTATTTCTCCACCTCTGTTCCTTAGTCAGATTTTGCCTACATTTTGTGTGTAATTGTACTGCAAGAAACTCTGCAGGAGTGAATATTAAGGTTATGTGAGAGGTTCTAGACCTACAGTCAGTGTCCGGATTTCAGCTTCTATTTAACCCATCTGAACAGTAGGCTACAGTTCCCTTGACTTGTCATAGACCTATTTGAAGTCCCTGTCTTGTGGCTGTTGAACATGTTTAGTGCCTCACAATCAATGCACATAACATAACTGCTATCATCCTCTTTCACCATTTCACCAAATCTTTCGCTGCTTGCATCTAGTCTATGAGACCAGGCTGTTCCCAAACATGACTGTTCTGGCCCTCCCTTCTCTTTATTTTCAACTCTCCTTCAGCAGCTTTTGTCTTATTGAATTAGACTCTGACATTGTCCTTTTGGATTGACATTAGCTTTTTCTGCCCGTTTCCAAAAACATTTTGCCATTGGTGTGTAGGATATGTGGCACCATACATTTAGGGCCTAAAGACTAGGCTTATGCACTAATGCCAGATAGCCTAAAATAATGACTTCTTAAGGTATTGTTTTCTCTTTATTCAACCCACCCACCTCTCTCTCTCTCTCTCTCTCTCTCTCTCTCTCTCTCTCTCTCTCTCTCTCTCTCTCTTTCTCTCTCTCTCTCTCTCTCTCTCTCTCTCTCTCTCTCTCTCTCTCTCTCTCTCTCTCTCTCTCTCTCTCTCTCTTTCTCTCTCTCTCTCTCTCTCTCTCTCTCTCTCTCTCTCTCTCTCTCTCTCTCTCTCTCTCTCTCTTTCTCTCTCTCTCTCTCTCTCTCTCTCTCTCTCTCTCTCTCTCTCTCTCTCTCTCTCTCTCTTTCCCTCTCTCTCTCTCTCTCTCTCTCTCTCTCTCTCTCTCTCTCTCTCTCTCTCTCTCTCTCTCTCTCTCTTTCTCTCTCTCTCTCTCTCTCTCTCTCTCTCTCTCTCTCTCTCTCTCTCTCTCTCTCTCTCTCTCTCTCTCTCTCTCTCTCTCTTTCTCTCTTTCTCTCTCTCTCTCTCAATTCAATTCAAGGGCTTTATTGTCAAGGGAAACATGTGTTAACATTACCAAAGCAAGTGAAGTAGATAATAAACAGAAGTGAAATAAACAATAAAAATGTACAGTAAACATTACACTCACCGAGGTTCCAAAAGAATAAAGACATTTCAAATGTCATATTATGTCTATATACAGTGTTGTAACGATGTACACATGGTTAAAGTACAAAAGGGAAAATAAATAAGCATAAATATGGATTGTATTTACAATGGTGTTTGTTCTTCACTGGTTGCCCTTTTCTTGTGGCAACAGGTCACAAATCTTGCTGCTGTGATGTCACACTGTGGTATTTTACCCAGTAGATATGGGAGTTTATCAAAATTGGATTTGTTTTTGAATTCTTTGTGGATCTGTGTAATCTGAGGGAAATATGTGTCTCTAATATGGTCATACATTTGGTAGGAGGTTAGGAAGTGCAGCTCTGTTTCCACCTCATTTTGTGGGCAGTGTGCACATAGCCTGTCTTCTCTTGAGAGACAGGTCTGCCTACAACGCCCTTTCTCAATAGCAAGGCTATGTTCACTTGTCACGTTGGTATGAATGAGACGGGAGACAAGCGCAGGAATGCATAATAGTGTTTTTTATTAAGCCCAAATTACGGAGTGCCGTAAAGGGTAGAAACCCAAAACAAAAGAGTGAGGTGCACCTCGAATAAATACACTAACGCACAGTGATTATCACACAGGACAAGACCCATAATCACCTGCACAATCCTCAATGGCACGAACAGACAGCACAGGTACTCACACGCACCAATGGGCATTGTAACAATAATGGACAGCCTAATAGAAACCAAAGGGCACACTTATGCATGTACTAATCAGTGGGAATAAGGGACAGGTGTGCGTAATGAAAGTTCTGAGGGATCCGTGACATCACTGAGTCTATGCATAGTCAACGCTTTCCTTAAATTTGGGTCAGTCACAATGGTCAGGTATTCTGCCACTGTGTACTCTCTGTTCAGGGCCAAGTAGCATTATTATATTTATATATATATTTTTATTTTCTCATGATTTGGTTGGGTCTAATTGTGTTGCTGTCCTGGGGCTCTGTGGGGTGGGTTTGTGATCAGAGCCCCGGACCAGCTTGCTTAGGGGACTCTTCTCCAGGTTCATCTCTCTGTAGGTGATGGCTTTGTTATGGAAGGTTTGGGAATCACTTCCTTTCAGGTAGTTGTAGATTGTAACGTCTCTTTTCTGGATTTAGATCATTAGGGTATCGGCCTAATTCTGCTCTACATGCATTATGTGGTATTTTACGTTGTACACGAAGGATATTTGAGCAGAATTCTGCATGCAGTCTTAATTTGGTGTTTGTCCCATTTTGTGGATTATTGGTTGGTGAGCAGAACCCAGACCTCACAACCAAAAAGGGCAATGGGTTATATAACTAATTCAAGTATTTTTAGCCAGAACCTAATTGACATGTCGAATTTGATGTTCCTTTTGATGGCATAGAAGGCCCTCCTTGCCTTGTCTCTTAGCTCGTTCACAGCTTTGTGGAAGTTACCTGTGGCGCTGATGTTTAGGCCGAGGTATGTATAGTTTTTTGCTTTCTCTTGGACAATGGTGTCTAGATGGAATTCGTATTTGTGGTCCTGGGAACTGGACCTTTTTTGGAACACCCTTATTTTTTGTCTAACTGAGATTTACTGTCAGGGCCCAGGTCTGGCAGAATCTGTGCAGAAGATCTAGGTGCTGCTGTAGGCCCTCTTTAGTTGGGGATAGAAGCACCAGATCATCAGTAAACAGTAGACATTTGACTTCAGATTATAGTAGGGTTCTAGTAGGGTGAGGCTGGGTGCTGCAGACTGTTCTAGTGCCCTTTGCCAGTTTGTTGATATATAGGGTGGGGCTTAAACTGCATCACTGTCTCACCCCACAGCCCTGTGGAAAGAAATGCTTGTGTTTTTTTGCCAATTTTAACCGCACACTTGTTGTTTGTGTACATGGATTTTATAATGTCGTATGTTTTTCCCACAACACCACTTTCCATAAATTTGTATTGCAGACCCTCATACCAAATTGAGTCAAAAGTTTTTTAAATCAACAAAGCATGAGTAGACTTTGCCTTTGTTTTGTTTTGTTTGTTTGTCAATTAGGGTGTGCAGGGTGAATATGTGGTCTGTACGGTTGTATATTGTTTTCACTGAGGAAATGTATGAGTCTCTCTCTCTCTCTCTCTTGAGCTCTCTCTCTCTCTTGCGCTCTCTCTCTTGTGCTCTCTCTCTCTCTCTCTCTCTCTCTCTCTCTGACTCACTGTGATTACATCTACTACTATTGTTCTTCAAAACCTCAGGTCGTCTTCTGTCCTCACCTGACAGAGAAGCATGACAAAGGGGAGTTGTGTTTGTTCCTGTGGTGGTGAATTGACTTGTGGTTCCTTGTGGTGAACTGTCATACATTGTAAGGTTTTTCTTTTGTTGTTTGTCTGTGTTTTTCCTGCTATAAACTGCTGTGTGGTGCGACATATTTACCTAATACAGGAACTAGGCCTATTCTCTGGAAGGGCATGAAAGTCACCCTGTGTGTGTCTGTGCGTGCTTGTGTGCCTGTTTGTGTGCCTGTCCACAGACAGACTATTCAGCCAGTGTTTGAGTTCGATAATTCCAGTCTCCACACTGAGAGATCAAATAACTGCAAAATGAATGTTATCATGATTTACAGTATGATTGCTACACTGTGTAGATGGGAGAAACTGTTGTCTGGGTGAATAGGGAGTGCATACAAAATAGCACCCTATTGCCTATAGTGCCCTACTTTTGACTAGAAATAGAGTGCCATTTGGGAGGCAAGCTCACATGTTGACCTGTACTGTTGAGGGGTGGGAGGGTGGGATCTGACATCACGCTGAGCATTCAAACATAGCTGTGAATTGCTTAGCCGTTATGGCATAGATCCGCTCTCCTCCCACCTCTTCCTACTCCCTCCTCTCCACCTCTCCTCTCCTCATGTCCCACCTCTCCCTCCTCTCACCTCGGAAGGAAGGAATTTTTACATCTGATTTCGAAGCTGGCAGAGCATGTTACAGCAGGTGGGACGGAGCTTGTTGTTCAGGTGAATACAGTGCCTTCAGAAAATATTCACACCCCTTGACTTTTTCCACATTTTGTTGTTACAGCCTGAATGTCATTGGTCTACACACAATACCCCATAATGTCAAAGTAGAATTATGTTTTTAGAAATTTTCACAAATTAATAAAGAAATTGAAAGATGAAATGTCTGGAGTCAATAAGTATTCAACCCTTTGTTGTGGCAAGCCTAAATAAGTTCAGGAGTAAGAATTTACTTAACAAGTCGCATAATTATTCGCGTTGACTCACTCTGTGTGCAATAATAGTGTTTAACATAATTTTTGAATGACTACCTCATCTCTGCACCCCACACATACAATTATCTGTAATTTCAAACACAGATCCAACAACAAAGACCAGGGAGGTTTTCCAATGCCTTGTTAAGAAGGGCACCTATTGGTAGATGGGTAAAATAAAGAAAAAGCAGATGTTGAATATCCCTTTGAGCATGGTGAAGTGATTAATTACACTTTGGATGGTGTATAAATACACCCAGTCACTACAAAGATACAGTCATCCTTCCCAACTTAGTTTCCGGAGAGGAAGGAAACCGCTCAGGGATTTCACCATGAGGACAATGGTGACTTTAAAACAGTTAGACTTTAAAGGCTGTGCTACGAGAAAACTGACGATGGATAAACAAAATCGTAGTTACTCCATAAATACTAACCTAAATGACAGAGTGAAAAGAAGGCCTATGCAGAATATAAATATCCTGTTGGAAATAAGGCACTGAAGTAAAACTGAAAAATTAATTGTAAAAAAAAAATAACTTTAAGTCCTGAATAGAACGCGTTATGTTTGGGGCAAATCCAACACATTAATAAGTACCACTCTTCATATTTTAAATAATGGTGGTGGCTGCATCATGTTATGGCCATCAGCAAGAACTAAGGATTTTTTTAGGCCTAAGCACAGGCAAAATCCTAGAGGAAAACCTGGTTCAGTCTGCTTTCCAACCGACACTGGGAGACAAATTCACCTTTCAGCAGGACAATAACCTAAAACGCAAGGTCAAATATACACTGGAGTTTCATAACAAGACGACATTGAATGTTCCTGAGTGGCCTAGTTTTGACTTAAATCGTCTTGAAAATCTATGGCAAGATTTGAAAATGTCTGTTTAGCAATGATCAACAATCAATTTGACAGAGCTTGAAGAATTTTAAAAGAATAATGTGCAAATATTGTACAATCCAGGTGTGCAAAGTTCTTACAGACTTACCAAGAAAGACTCACATCTGTAATTGCTTCCAAAGGTGATTCTAACATGTATTGACTTAGGGGTGTGAATACTTATGTCAATGAGATATTTCTGTATTTCATTTTTAATAGATTTGCAAAAAAATGTAACATCATATTTTCACTTTGTCGTTATTGGTGATTGTGTGTAGATGGGTGAGTTATTATTTTTTTTTAAACCATTTTGAATTCTAGCTGTAACACAACAAAATGTGGAATAAATCAAGTGGTATGAATACTTTCTGAAAGCTCTGTACATTTCCATTGTATATAGTGCCTGTGCATGTGTGTGTGTGTGTGTGCCTGTGCGTGTGCACGTCTCTGTGGCAGTGCATGTGTGTGCACGTGTATCACATAGGCAGCCAGCTGCTCACCCACACGCCTGACTCTACCTCACCGTAATCACAGAGCAGCAGCATGGAAATGGCAGGCTTGATGATGGGACAGTGCAGTATTTCAGGTCATGTTTACCCCCTCTCTTCCCATTGTCATTTCAACCAGCGCCTTGATCATCTCCACTCACACATGGATGTTTGAGAAATTGTTTTGTGACATCAGGGATGGAGGTGTCCTGTGGTTATGGTGTATTACCTATTTATGCATGCGCCCCAAAGGGTACCATATTCCCTATATAGTGCACTACTTTTGACCAGAGCCCATGTAGTGCACTATATAGGGAATTGGGTGCTACTTGGGATGCAAACTATGTGTAATCTCTGTTCTTCCTTCTCTCCTGACCAGGATAAAGAGGATGACATGACTTTATGTGTTAATGTCAGCTCTTGCTTACGCACCAGTTTATCTGCAAAGCAACTCTGATTGCAGTGTAATATCTAATACAACACTAGGCTAGAACATGTGTGAGTTTGTTCAAGGTCTAGCCTGTTCTCAAAGATAAGGGACATTGCAATAAAGCATAATGAGATTCAAGTCAAATCTAAATATTGAAAACTAGTCTTCAGTAGTAATCTCTGTTTAGGTCTGATGCTACCTGCTGTTGGCCACAGATAAACCAAATGAGATGCAGATCCAGTCTCCTGGGTGTTCTAAGGCTAACAGCTAATTGCGCTCTGAAGATTAGAACAATTCATTCACTCTGGCTCCATTCCAATATGGCCTGGTCAAAAGTAGTGCATTAAATAGGGAATACAGTGCCATTTAGGACACAGTCTGTGTTGATAATCTTGGGTCCCTGGGGGAGGAGGAGGAGGGTCTAGACCCGGCAGCAGCACCCGTCTCGCCGCTATTGTCTTCGGGGGCCTTCCCAAATGGTACCCTATTCCCTATATAGACTTTTGACCATAGTCCTATAGGTTGGTTAAAAGTAGTGCATTATATATGGAGAAGGGTGCCATTTGAGACAGCCCTGGTCCTTTTGTATCACATTCACATCCTTCAAAGTCTTTGAAATCCCCCCCCCCTCTCTCTCTCTCTCTCTCTCTCTCTCTCTCTCTCTCTCTCTCTCTCTCTCTCTCTCTCTCTCTCTCTCTCTCTCTCTCCCTCTCCCTCTCCCTGGGGCTCTGTGGGGTCTGTTTGTGTTTGTGAACAGAGCCCCAGGACCAGCTTGCTTAGAGGACTCTTCTACAGGTTCATCTCTCTGTAGGTGATGGCTCTTTTCAGGTGGTTGTAGAATTTAACGTCTCTTTTCTGGATTTAGATTATTAGCGGGTATCGGCCTAATTCTGCTCTACATGCATTATGTGGTATTTTACATTGTACACGGAGGATATTTTGCAGAATTCTGCATGCAGAGTCTTCATTTGGTGTTTGTCTAATTTTGTGAATTCTTGGTTGGTGAGTGGATCCCAGACCTCACAACCATAAAGGGCAATGGGATCTAAGACTGATTCAAGCATTTTTTTAGCCAGATCCTAATTGATATGTCGAATTTGATGTTCCTTTTGATGGCATAGAAGGTCCTTCTTGCCTTGCCTCTCAGATTGTTTACAGCTTTGTGGAAGTTACCTCTGTTTAGGCCGAGGTATGTATCGTTTTTTTGTGTGCTCTAGGTTAACGATGTCTAGATGGAATTCGTATTAGTGGTCCTGGCAACTGGACCTTTTTTGGAACACCTTTATTTTTGTATTCCTGAGATTTACTGTCAGGGCCCACTCACACTGTCTATCTCTTTCTCTCTCTCAGAGGTAAATCAATTGTTTCAGTAAACCATCTTAAACACTGTAGGCTACAGTGTAAAGGTGTTGCCGTGAATTTGATAGTAATTTACAGGACGCTAATTGGCAAGTACATTTCTGTATTTCATATTGCAGTATGCCTAATGTAATCTAAATACAGTATCAATCAAATTCAATTAAATGTATTTATAAAGCCCTTACATCAGCTGATGTCACAAAGTGCTGTACAGAAACCCAGCATAAAACCCCAAACAGCAGGCAATGCAGGTGTAGAAGCACGGTGGCTAGGAAAAACTCCCTAGAAAGGCTGGAACCTAGGAAGAAACCTAGAGAGGAACCAGGCTATGAGGGGTGGCCAGTCCTCTTCTGGCTGTGCCAGGTGGAGATTATAACTGAACATGGCCATGTTAAAATGTTCATAGATGACCAGCAGGGTCAGATAATAATAATCACAGTGGTTGTAGAGGGTGCACAGGTCAGAACCTCAGGAGTAAATGTCAGTTGGCTTTTCATAGCCGATCATTCAGAGTATCTCTACCGCACCTGCTGTCTCTAGAGAGTTGAAGACAGCAGGTCTGAGACAGGTAGCACGTCCGGTGAACAGGTCAGGGTTCCATAGCCGCAGGCAGAACAGTTGAAACTGGAGCTGCAGCACGACCAGGTGGACTGGGGACAGCAAGGAGTCATCAGGCCAGGATTTCCTGAGGCATGGTCCTAGGGCTCAGGTCCTCCGAGAGAAAGAGAGAGAGAGAAAGAGAGAGAGAGAGAGATTGCAGGGAGGAAGGATAACACAGAACCCCCACCCCCCCTAACTAAGAGAGAGAGAGAGAGAGAGAGAGAGAGACTGCAGGGAAGAGGGATAACACAGAACCCCCCCTGCCCCCCTAACTAAGCGAGAGAGAGAGAAAGAGAGATTGCAGGGAGGAAGGATAACACAGAACATCTGTCTATGCTCTCTGGAATGCTGGAAATGCAGGAGAATGTAAAAGGAATGGGAATGGAATGGGAATATTGAGTCAAGGACAGAGGTATTGCTGCAATGTTCTACAAAAGAGTGTTATCTCATTGTGGTATTTTATTCATTGTCCTTGGGTGGTGTAAATATTGTGACTGTTGCGTAAGAGTACCATTTGAAATGTAATGTCTGAAATTCAGCCTGCGCCCCAAATGGCACCCTATTCCGTATATAGTGCACTCATTTTAACCAGGGCCCTATGGATGCAGCCCCCGATGTGCCTATTGTCTTGTTTGGGAAGGTGATTTTAGCGGTTTTACACAAATTTGAAGTTAAGTGAAGAGCAGTCTCTCAGACTTGGCTGAGCACAACATGATTTGTTGCTGGCAGGCAGCAGGCCTTCAACCATACAGCCACATGTTGCAGCTGGCTTCTCTCTCTCTCTCTCTCTCTCTCTCTCTCTCTCGCCAACTCTCTCTCTCTGTCCTCCCTCTTTCCGTCTCTGTTCTATAGGAACCACAATCTCTTGACATTCCTCTTCTGTCCTGACAGTCCGTCTGATTCATTCCACTGAATAGAGACAATATAGAGGAAAGGCAAGAGGGATGACAGTGCACTTTGTTTTTGTCATACCAGAGAGATGTGTGCAATGCTCTTGACAGATTAAAATATGTTGTGCAGCCTTGTGTCCCAGTTTACTGAGAGGTTTATTACTGAATGAGCCCTCATTTCATCTGGTGTCCTGGGGACCCTAAAGGGATCTGCATGATGCCCATCCGAAACAGTTTAGAACAGTTTGTGCATATATTATGACAACATTTTGTAAAGTTTTTGTTAGTTTTGGTCTTCTGCAAGGTTTTCTGGGCTGTTCGTGCACACAACATTTTTTCTCAAGGCAAGCTGTAGCCGAAGTCTACGCCCCTTCGTCGGTGAATGGTCAACAGGAGAGATTCTTCAATGTTTGTTGTCATTCAGCTAGAGACTAATAGTTTGCATGCAAGTTTTTTCACTTTCCGAAATACTGCACCAGACATCTTAGTTAGATGTAAAATTGTGCAACTAAGATCTCGGTAAAAACATCAGAAGGAAAAACATCAGAAGGAAAATCATCAGAAGGAAAAACATCAAAAGGAATGACAGATGTCTTGAGTGATAGAATAATTCTGAGATTATTTTCTGGCTACAGTGTCTCAAAATGGACAAACAGTACCATATCTGATATTTTCTAGTTTTTTCAAGTGAAGGTCTTTTTATTAAGGAAGCATGTGAGAACACTCATTCGGAAGTCGGCTAGGCACCAGCCTATGATTGCGTCATGACCCCTGTCAATCACAACTTTGTCCAATGGGCTCTCTGTTAGAGGGAGGGAATTCTATATACTATACATCAGCAGAAGATGAAGAGGTGTGTCATAATGGAAAATAAAATAGAAATACCCAGTAGAAACATTGTAATCAACTCTAGAGGAACAGCAGTATCCTGTTTCTGGCCCTGGCATGCTTGCATCTCTAGCTGTTGGTTGTCTTGGCAGACTCACCTAGGCCCTCCGGCCATGTCTTCACATAGCTGTCATAGCAGCCTGCGGGTTGGGGAAACAGCTCTATATTGCTCACCGCTCACCAGCAGAGCAATATCCCATCAACCCTGCCTCCTGTCAATCTACCACCTGAATCACACATAGAGACGTGCACGTGCGCTCACCCACACGCATGCACGCAAGCATGTACGCACACATATACACACACACATACACACTGTTGTTGTAAGATTTTAGTTCACGGCTAGATACTAGGTACTGTGTCATTACATTAGCCAGTTAGGATTGAGACAATTAAGTAAGCTCTGCACAGCACAGCTCAACTCAACTGCTTTTCAGACCAGGTGCTCTCTTTTCCCTAATTTAGTCGTTCCTCCTCTCTCTCTCTCTCTCTCTCTCTCTCTCTCTTTCTCTCTCTCTCTCTCACTCTCTCTCTCTCTCTCTCTCTCTCTCTCTCTCTCTCTCTCTCTCTCTCTTTCTTTCTCTCTCTCTCTCTCTCTCTCTCTCTCTCTCTCTCTCTCTCTCTCTCTCTCTCTCTCGCTCTCTCTCTCGCTCTTGCTCTCTCTCGCTCTCTCTTTCTCTCTCTTCTCGAAACATTGAGCTGTGTTTGACTAGAGCTGTTCCCAGCCCTAACCCTAACCCCTGGTCACACAGAACCTGGAACAGACAGACCCTGTCTGTGTCCCAAATGGCACTTTATTCCATATGTAGTTTGCTGCTTTTGACCAGGGCCTCTGCACTATATTGGGGATAGGGTGCCATTTGGGAGGCAGGCAGGACCTCTTCACCTCAGCAGCTGAGTCAGATGAGACCAGAGGAAGACAAAGGCAGCCTTTCACTAAAACAGCAATTATTTCAACATGTTCCTCCAACTGTTGCCCCAATGTTGTTCATAAGAGCTGGCAAAGGGAATAATTAGTCCTCTCCTCTCCTCTCCTCTCCTCTCCTCTCCTCTCCTCTCCTCTCCTCTCCTTTCCTCTCCTCTCCTCTCCTCTCCTCTCCTCTCCTCTCCTCTCCTCTCCTCTCCTCTCCTCTCCTCTCCTCTCCTCTCCTCTCCTCTCCTCTCCTCTCCTCTCCTCTCCTCTCATCTCCTCTCCTCTCCTCTCCTCTCCTCTCCTCTCCTCTCCTCTGCCTCTTCTACACTGAAAAAAATATAAACGTAAAGTGTTGTTCCCATGTTTCATGAGCTGAAATAAAAGATCCCAGAAATGTTCCATAAGCTTATATCTCTCAAATGTTGTGGACAGATTTGTTTACATCCCTGTAAGTGAGTAATTATCCTTTGGCAAGATAATCCATCCACCTGACAGGTGTGGCATATCAAGAAACTGATTGAACAACATTATTATTAAACAGGTTTACCTTGTGCTGGGGGCAATAAAAGGCCACAAATGCGCAGTTTTGTCACACAGCACAATGCTACAGATGTCCCAAGTTTTGAGGAATTGTGCAATTGGCATGCTGACTGCAGGAATGTCCACATGAGCTGTTGCCAAATAATGTAATGTTAATTTCTCCACCGTAATCCTCCTCCAACCTTGTTTTGTTTTGGCAGAATGTCCCACTGGCCTCACAACCGCGTTGTTTGGACGAGCGGTTTGCTGATGTCAACGTTGTGAACAGAGTGCCCCATGGTGGTTCAGGGGTTATGGTATGGGCAGACATAAGCTATGGACAACAAACACAATTGCATTTTATCGATGGCAATTTTAATGCACAGAGATACCGTGACGAGATCCTAAGGCCCATTGTGGTGCCATTCATCCACCGCCATCACCTCAAATTTAAGCATGATAATGCACGTGACACATGTCACAAGGATCTGTACACAATTCTTGGAAGCTGAAAGTGTCCCAGTTTTTCCATGGCCTGCATACTCACCATACATGTCACCCATTGAGCATGTTTGGGATGCTCTGGATCGACGTGCACGACAGTATATTTCAGTTCCCGCCAATATCCAGCAACTTCGCACAGCCATTGAAGAGGAGTGGGACAACATTTCACAGGCCACAATCAACAGTCATCAACTCTATGCGAAGGAGATGTGTCGCGCTGCATGAGGCAAATGGTGGTCACACCTGATACTGACTGGTTTTCTGATCTACGCCCCTACTTTTTTTTTATGGCATCTGTGACCAACAGATGCATTTCTGTATTCCCAGTCATGTGAAATCCATAGATCAAGGCCCACTGAATCTATTTCAATTGACTGATTTCCTTATATGAACTGTAACTTAGTAAAGTCTTTGAAATTGCTGCATTTAGCGTTTATATTTTTGTTCAGTATAGTTCTGGGAGAGTATCTCCATTCATTCAGGAGCAGGCTACTGAACTGGTTGGAGTTTTCCTGCTTTGTGTCTCGTTCCAAAGTCGTGTCATTTTGCACACAGAGGTCAGAGATCATAACAGACCCTATAAGACACTGTAGTAAAGATGATTTGTATCTGCTCGTTCAGACAACAACAAAACCAAATAGGACCACCAAGGACACTAAAGGAATGTCATTCAACCTAGCAGCATGCAACAGAACCAAAAGGGTTTTCTCTCTAGTTACACTGTAGACTTCTGACTCTTTCCAGATTATGTCGCCATTGAACACTACTGTATGTGAAACACCACAGGAAAATCGCTATATTAACTGTTTTACCTAAAGAAAACATCTAAACCTCTTTCCTTACAACTATGGCACATTTCATTTAGATATGACAATACTGTACAAGCATAACAGTACTATTTCTTGTGTGTATGACTGTTCTCTGATGTTTGGATGTACTGGTATGTTAGGGCGGGGTTGGTTGATCATAAACCTCTTAAACTAGATATATAGAGTACCGTGACAACGGCAGGACATAGAACAGCTTTCCAAGGAGATGGCAGAAGATATTGTTGACAGAGAAAGATATCCATGACTGTATAGCAGAGTATTTTATGAATGAGAGTAAGACAGAGGAGGTCAGAGTGCAGCAGGGGCTGATTTGTGATTATGGCTTCAATAGAGAGGAGGAAAGAGGATGGGAGGAAGATGGGTTAGGAAGATCAGGGAGAGGGGGTGAGGAGAGGGTATAGATGAATGCAGCCGCTCTCTCTCTCTCTCTCTCTCTCTCTCTCTCTCTCTCTGGAGTGGAGTGGATTTCAGGGTGATTTACAAAGAGTGAGCTCCTTTGGCATTCTTCATTAGCTACTTTAGCCAATCAGGTGGCCCCTAATGAATGTAAATAACACACACTCAGCCAATCAGCAGACAGCAGCTGTAGTGCACCCCCTCATGTGTGTGTGTGTGTGTTACTCTTCATATCACCCTCTGATGAGCTCTATATGACAGGCTTGTAGTTAGTTCTAAGAGTGACTCTATCTCCTACTGAGTGCAGACAGAGTTCTATATGACAGGCTTCTAGTTAGTTCTAAGAGTGACTCTATCTCCTACTGAGTGCAGACAGAGCTCTATATGACAGGCTTCTAGTTAGTTCTAAGAGTGACTCTATCTCCTACTGAGTGCAGACAGAGCTCTATATGACAGGCTTCTAGTTAGTTCTAAGAGTGACTCTATCTCCTACTGAGTGCAGACAGAGCTCTGTTCCCCCTGGACTTCTCTGGATCAGGTTAGTTCAGACTCCTTCCTTTACTAGTCTAATGTTGTGCAGAGCTGCCATCAATGACTCCTGTCTGTCATTCAGTAATGGACAGCACATGGCTGAACTAAAGTAGATTAGTTATGACTAACTTCACATTTTAACTGTATTATTTTGGACAAACAAGGCACTATCACTGTGGCAAATACTTCACATACCTTATTATGTCTCTGTTTGACACATTTCCCTATAACATAGCAGCATATCATTGACCCTGAGAAGATCCTTTGGAACTCCTTATCTCTGCTATCTGTGTCTTTATATTTTAACCAGCTACAGCAGGATATCAAGGCATGTTGCCACTCCTCCTCAGTAGGAATCCACTCTGCTGTGCCTGACTGCCATGCTGTTGCATCCAGATAGGATGATACACGCACGCATGCACACACACACACACACACATTCTGAGTCCAGTGACAATAGAGTCATTAGCTCACTGTCTTCACAGCCAAACTTGTTGTGTTAGCTGGAACCACATATTACCTTGTTCTCTTACCGTGCCAAATACTACTCCTCTCCCTCACTTCATCTCTATCTCCCCCCTCCCTCTCTCTCCTATCTCTTCTCTCCTCCCTGTTCCACCTCCCACACAAATGCACACACTCACTCTCACACTCCTTGCCCTTACTTACACATATTCTGAATGGCTTAGTCAGAGCGCTAGCAACATGCATAAAGGTATCCAGCGTTAACCTCCACTAAGCCCTGAGGGAGGACAGATAGGTATAGTTGAGGAATAACTGAGGAAGAGTTGAACTGCAGAGGAAGACCTGCTTGAGTGGCTTCACTTCTGACAGGAGACTCTTCTACTCTCTCTTTTCACTCTCTCTTCTACTGTTGTCTCTTCTGACAGACTCTCTTAGTCCCTCTCTCCCTCACTCTCTATCCTGCTCTCTCTTTTGTCTTAAGAGAACTGTGGCTTCACTATGGGACTCTGTCTCGCTCCAGTGTTTTGTTGCTGTGGTCTCAGTTTGTCTGTTTAGACAACAAACAGGACTATTCTTCATCTAACAGGTAAGACTCTACTTGTGTCTCAAATGGCACCCTATTCCCTATATAGTGCATAACTTTAGACCAAAACTTTAGACCTATCCATATCGGTCCGGGTCAAAAGTAGTGCACTATAAAGGGAATAGGGTTCCATTTTCTGTCGGTTTGTTTTTTGTTTTCATTGCCCTATTAGACATTTTCCATCTCTGACATGTCAGTCCTGGTGTCCTCACCGTGGGTTAGTGTGAGCTGTAGAGGTTAAAACTGCTGTTACAACTCTCTGCCTTAATCAAGTTGTATTACTTTGTACTTTGTTTGTCTATGTTCACATCTAACTCTATATCTATGTTCACATCCAACTCTATATCTATATTCACATCCAACTCGATATCTATGTTCACATCCAACTCTATATCTATGTTCACATCCAACTCTATATCTATGTTCACATCCAACTCTATATTCACATCCAACTCTATATCTATGTTCACATCCAACTCTTTATCTATATTCACATCCAACTCTATATTCACATCCAACTCTATATCTATATTCACATCCAACTCTATATCTATATTCACATCCAACTCTTTATCTATATTCACATCCAACTCTATATTCACATCCAACTCTATATCTATATTCACATCCAACTCTATATTCACATCCAACTCTATATCTATATTCACATCCAACTCTACATCTATATTCACATCCAACTCTATATCTATATTCACATCCAACTCTATATCTATATTCACATCCAACTCTATATCTATATTCACATCCAACTCTATATCTATATTCACATCCAACTCTATATTCACATCCAACTCTATATCTATATTCACATCCAACTCTATATCTATGTTCACATCCAACTCTTTATCTATATTCACATCCAACTCTATATTCACATCCAACTCTATATCTATGTTCACATCCAACTCTATATCTATATTCACATCCAACTCTACATCTATATTCACATCCAACTCTATATCTATGTTCACATCCAACTCTATATCTATATTCACATCCAACTCTACATCTATATTCACATCCAACTCTATATCTATGTTCACATCCAACTCTATATCTATATTCACATCCAACTCTATATCTATATTCACATCCAACTCTATATCTATGTTCACATCCAACTCTATATCTATGTTCACATCCAACTCTATATCTATATTCACATCCAACTCTATATCTATGTTCACATCCAACTCTATATCTATGTTCACATCCAACTCTATATCTATATTCACATTCAACTCTATATCTATATTCACATCCAACTCTATATCTATGTTCACATCCAACTCTATATCTATGTTCACATCCAACTCTATATCTATATTCACATTCAACTCTATATCTATATTCACATCCAACTCTATATCTATGTTCACATCCAACTCTATATCTATGTTCACATCCAACTCTATATCTATGTTCACGTCCAACTCTATATCTATATTCACATCCAACTCTATATCTATATTCACATCCAACTCTATATCTATATTCACATCCAACTCTATATCTATATTCACATCCAACTCTATATCTATATTCACATCCAACTCTTTGATTGTGTTTGTAGATCAATTTTATAGAAGACAAAAAAATATCTAAAACATTTGTATGTTTCTTAAATTGAAGAAAATAGTTCAGATAAAATTTAACAAGAGATTGAATTCCTCAGTTGTGGGATCTGTTTCACAGAATAAAAACATGTAGAGACTTGGGTTTAATATTTTATTGAGAATCAACCAATTTTCCATCCCGAGAAAGTTGAAAGCAATTACTGGGCTTGCCGGTATTCTCGAAGTGCTATTTAAAAGCGTGAAATACAATCCCCCCCAAAATCAGACATGATTATACCGCTAGAAATGGCTAAATATACACATGCACTAATGATTTCTTGTTGTATTATTTGCAATTTAATCAACTCAAAGTTCTCTGAAAGTCTCCACACTATTTTGTTGATGTAGCCTAGTTTTAATGAAGGCCTATGAAGCACTACTGGTCAAATATTATGAGGTTATTACAGTGTTGTTATAATTAGGCAACATAAATGTTAGCCTACATTTGACTGAAAGATGCATCATGGTACTTTTCTCTCCCCTTGCACCTGGCTATCGGGGGAATTTGGGAAAGTTGTGGCTGTTTTTACTTTATGATATCCGCCTATTGTGCTAATCAAACAGATAAACGTAGCGGCGATTCAGCACCATGGATAGCGCCGTGGTTGATCATTGCCCGTGAATCTAAACCGCTGTGCATCATGTGCTATTCTAAGGTAGGCTATATTTTACATAAAAGCTAACATTTTCTTCCTGCATTCGTTATCATTCATTAGCCCAAAAAAATCTATGACATTTCTAGCAAATTCTAGTCAATGATCATCTCTCAAGGTCTTGTTTTAAAATGTTTGTCACAGCATAAAATACATGAATCGCAAGCCTTCTGGCTACACCAACTTGGACTATAAAATGAAATACAGAGATTATTATTTTCCGTTATCTGGAACTGAACACCCTCCTCTGCAACTGGATCCTGGACTTCCTGACGGGCCGTCCCAGGTGGTGAGGGTAGGCAACAACACATCTTCCTGGCCATGCACAACTCCCAACGTCATCATTAATACGTTTGTTGAAGACACAACTGGGGTAGGCCTGATCACCGACGACGTTGAGACAGCCTATAAGGAGGAGGTCAGTGACCTGGTAGTGTGGTGCCAGAACAACAACCTCTTCCTCAATGTCAGCAAAACGAAGGAGCTGATCCTGGGTTACAGAAAACAGGAGGGCTGAGCACACCCCCATCCACATCGACTGGGCTGAGGAGCTGGTTGAGAGCTTCAAGTTCCTCTGTGTCCACATCACTAAGGAATTAACATGGTCCACACACACCAACACAGTCATGAAGAAGGCACAACAATGCCTCTTCCCCCAAGATTTGGCTTGGGCCCTCAGATCCTCAAAAAGTTTTACAGCTGCACCATTGTGGCTGCATCATCGCTTGGTATGTCAACTGCTTGGCATCCAACCAAAAGGCACTACAGAGGGTAGTGCGTACGGCCGAGTACATCACTGGGGTTGAGCCCCTTGCAATCCAGGACCTCTATACAAGGAGGTGTCAGAGGAAGGCCCTAAGAATTGTCAAAGACTCCAGCCCCCCAAGTCATAGATTGTTCCCTCTGATACCACAAGGCTGGACCCTGAACAGGACCCTGAACAGCTTCTACTCCCTAACCATAAGACTGCTAAATAGTTAATTAAATAGTTAACCAAATAGCTACTCGGACTATCTGCATTGACCCCTTTTATACTCATTCTTTTGACTCATTACGTACGCTGCTGCTACTGCTTATTTTCTTATTATTATACTGGTACTATGTGAATATAGCCAAGTTATTGTTACTCATTGTGTATTTATTCCTTGTGTTATTATTATATAAGGCGGAGTGATTTCTGTATAGTGCCACTTTAAATATGCACTATGCAGAAATTGCTCCTCCCTTCCCTGGCTCTTAAAATTTGAATAGTTCGCCTAATTTCAGTTTATGTGACAAAAAAAGCAAGTATTGTGTAAAGAATCATTGTACCATTTAAATCTCTGTGAAATATGTATTCCATAATCAAAAATGTTGTATTTTCAGCTGTTTGAAGCAGGTGTACAAAACCAAAAGTAAAAGATGCAAAACTTAACTTAAAACATAGAAAAACAAATAGCGCACATAGAACAGATCTACAGATCTACAGCATTTGTGTATTTGAGCAGTTGTTATAAGAGCTAGAGTCAGGGCCATGGTCCAAGATGCAGCAGCTGCTTGGCTCTCAGGGCAGCAGGGTATGTGTGTGTGTGTGTGTGTGTGTGTGTGTGTGTGTGTTTGTGTGTGTGTGTGTGTGTGTGTGTGTGTATGTGTGTCAACAGAGCAGCAGGCTATACTGTAGCTACATGGGCACCAGATCTCTGATTCTCCATAGCTGTTTCATGGATAGCTGTGTGTCAGCTTAGGAGTCATCCATTACACCATACACACGTACAAAAAGGTGCTATCTAGAACCTAAAAGGGTTATTTTACTGTCCCAATAGGAGAACCCTTTGAAGAACCCTTTTTTGTTCCAGGGTAGAAACCTTTGTTTCCCGGTAAAACCCTATTAGGTTCCATGTAGAACTCTTTCCACAGAAACCAAAAAGGTTTCTACCTTGAATCAAACAGGGTTCTCATATGGGATAGCCGAAGAACCCATTTTTGCAACCATTTTTTCTAAGTGTGTACAGATCAACCATACTAATAAATAACCATCCATTACAGCATACAGATCATCCATACTAATCAATAATCATCCATTTGTCACGCCCTGACCATAGAGAGCCCTCGGGGTTCTCTATGGTGTTTTAGGTCAGGGCGTGACTAGGGGGTTTTCTAGTTTTCATTTTCTATGTTGGTGTGAGTATGGTTCCCATTTGGAGGCAGCTGATGATCGTTGCCTCTAATTGGGGATCATACTTAGTGTGGTCCTTTTCCCACCTGCGTTGTGGGATAGTGTTTGTGTTTAGTGCTATGTGCACTACGAACTTTGGCGGGAGTCGCCAAGGAGTATAGGAGGACAGTGACGACGCCGGGGTCCGCGGCCACAGAAACCCCAACATTTCGGTCGAGGCAAGGAGAGAGCCAGAGACCGTCGGGGAGTCGATGGAGCAGTGTGAGGAGGGAGATCGGAGAGAGATGATGGTTAGGTGTATTCTGCAGCGCATTCGCCCTGAAGAGCGCCTTCCCCAGCCCGGTATGTTCTGTGCCGGCTTTCCCGCACTCGCCCTGAAGAGCGTGTCATCAGTCCGGTGAAACCTGTGCCGGCTCCACGCACCAGGCCTCCAGTGCGCCTCCCCAGCCCGGTACATCCTGTGCCGGCTCCCCGCAATCGCCCTGAAGAGCGTGTCATCAGTCAGGTGAAACCTGTGCCGGCTCCACGCACCAGGCCTCCAGTGTGCCTTCCCAGCCCGGTACATCCTGTGCCGGCTCAAAGTCCAGACCTTCCAGCGATGGTTCACAGTCCAGACCTTCCAGCGACGGTTCACAGTCCAGATCTTCCAGCGACGGTTCACAGTCCAGACCTTCCAGCGATGGTTCACAGTCCAGAGCTTCCAGCGACGGTTCACAGTCCAGACCTTCCAGCGATGGTTCACAGTCCAGAGCTTCCAGCGACGGTTCACAGTCCAGAGCTTCTAGCGACGGTTCACAGTCCAGACCTTCCAGCGACGGTTCACATTCCAGACCTTCCAGCGGCGGTTCACAGTCCAGAACTTCCAGCGATGGTTCACAGTCCGGTGCCATGACCGGCGCCTTCCTCTGCTCCGGTGACCAGTCCAGGCACAGCGTCCAGTCCCGCTCCATAGCCGGAGTCTTCCTCTGCTCCGGTGCCCATCTCAGGCACGACGTCCAGTCCCGCTCCATGGCCGGAGCCTTCCTCTGCGCTGGTGCACAGTCCAGTCCAGGCACGGCGTCCAGTCCTGCTCCATGGCCGGAGCCTTCCTCTGCTCCGGTGCCCAGTCCGGGCACGGTGTTCAGGCTGGCTTCATGGCCGGATCAGCAGTCTGAGCGTGTGCCCAGTCCAGGCACGGCGTCCAGTCCCGCTCCATGGTCGGAGTCTTCCTCTGCTCCGGTGCCCAGTCCAGGCACAGCATTCAGCCCGGCTTCATGGCCAGATCCGCGGTCTGAGCGGGTGATACGTCCCGCACCGGAGCCACCACTGACGCTAGTTGCCCACCCTAACGCGCCCCATCTAGGTTCAGGATTTGCGGTCGGAGTCCGCACCTTTGGGGGGGGATTCCGAGGGCTCTCTGACTATAGAGAGCCCTCGGGGTTCTAATCAATAATCATTCATTTCACCATACAGATTAACCATACTAATAAATCATCATTCATTACACCATGCAGATCAACCATACTAATCAATGGACTTCTAGCTCTCCATACATACAGAAGGCAAAGTTCTTGTACAGAGAATATGAGGACAGTTGCAAAGGCATTCATGACTGAGTTTAAGCTGTAGCATGACCTCACAGTTGGGGTTAGTGTATCTATCTGTGAAATGTAGGGAATGCAGTTGCTGATGTAACTTTGTTATCAGCTTGTTTGGAAAGAGCTGTCTGAGAAAAGCCTCCCTTTGTACCCTGAGACAGATGGGGATCCCTACACAGAGTGGAGTGCTAATGGAATGTGTGTGTGTACAGCTGCTGCTGTCAAGAGTAGCTATATTCCTGTGTGCAGAGATGTCACTGCCATAGTGTCAGAAACGGATCCAGACTTGAACGTTGCGACTGCAGCCAGATGTTCAGATTCATTGCTAGCAGCTCCTCTCTGGGGCTGTGTTCCAAATGGCACCATATTCCCTCCATAATGCAAAACTTTTGACCAGAGCCCTGTGGACCTTGGTCAAAAGTAGTGTAATGCATAGGAAATAGGATGCCATTTGGAATGCAGCCTGAATATGAGCTCCGCTGGACTCTGGCTTCACCCTGCTGTACTTAGTTCACTGCTAGTAGGAGAGTCAGAAGGGGAGAGACGAAACACACTTACAAAATACTAGCTTGGTAAATATGTGCTTAAATGTAAAGTTATTACTATTCTTTGTCAAATGTCGCTGTGAGGTGTTTATGACTTGGAACTAATGTTTTTTTTTAGTCCGTTTGTATTAATGCAGTATCTTCTCTAATGCAGTATCTTCTTTGTATCTTCTCTAATGCATTATCTTCTTTGTATCTTCTCTAATGCATTATCTTCTTTGTATCTTCTCTAATGCAGTGTCTTCTCTAATGCAGTATCTTTTAAGTATATTCTCTAATGCAATGTCTTATCTAATGCAGTGTCTTTTCTAATGCAGTATCTTCTATATTGCTATATCTTCTCTGTATCCTCTCTAATGCAGTACCTTATCCGTATCCTCTCCAATGCTGTATCTTATCTGTATCATCTCGAATGCAGTACCTTATCCATATCCTCTCTAATGCAGTGTCTTATCCGTATCCTCTCCAATGGTGTATCTTATCTGTATCCTCTATAATGCAGTACCTTATCCATATCCTCTCTAATGCAGTGTCTTATCCGTATCCTCTCCAATGCTGTATCTTCTATATTACTGTATCTTCTCTGTATCCTCTCTAATGCAGTACCTTATCTGTATCCTCTCTAATGCAGTACCGTATCTGTATCCTCTCCAATGCTGGATCTTCTATATTGCTGTATCTTCTCTGTTTGTTTAATGTTGTAACGTTATCTTCTATCTTTGTTTTGCTGTATCTTCTCTGTATCCTCTCTAATGCAGCACCTTATCTGTATCCTCTCCAATGCTGTATCTTCTATATTACTATATCTTATCTGTGTCCTCTCTAATGCAGTACCGTATCTGTATCCTCTCCAATGCTGGATCTTCTATATTGCTGTATCTTCTCTGTTTGTTTAATGTTGTAACGTTATCTTCTATCTTTGTTTTGCTGTATCTTCTCTGTATCCTCTCTAATGCAGCACCTTATCTGTATCCTCTCCAATGCTGTATCTTCTATATTGCTGTATCTTCTCTGTTTGTTTAATGTTGTAATGTTATCTTCTATCTTTGTTTTGCTGTATCTTGTCTGTTTTTAATGCTGTATCTTGTCTGTTTTTAAGGCTGTATCTTGTCTGTTTTTAATGCTGTATCTTGTCTGTTTTTAATGCTGTATCTTGTCTGTTTTTAATGCTGATTCTTGTCTGTTTTTAATGCTGATTCTTGTCTGTTTTTAATGCTGATTCTTGTCTGTTTTTAAAGCTGTATCTTGTCTGTTTTTAATGCTGATTCTTGTCTGTTTTTAATGCTGATTCTTGTCTGTTTTTAATGCTGTATCTTGTCTGTTTTTAATGCTGATTCTTGTCTGTTTTTAATGCTGTATCTTGTCTGTTATTAATGCTGTATCTTGTCTATTTTTAATGCTGATTCTTGTCTGTTAGTAATGCTGATTCTTGTCTGTTTTTAAAGCTGTATCTTGTCTGTTTTTAATGCTGATTCTTGTCTGTTTTTAATGCTGATTCTTGTCTGTTTTTAATGCTGTATCTTGTCTGTTTTTAATGCTGATTCTTGTCTGTTTTTAATGCTGTATCTTGTCTGTTATTAATGCTGTATCTTGTCTATTTTTAATGCTGATTCTTGTCTGTTAGTAATGCTGATTCTTGTCTGTTTTTAATGCTGTATCTTGTCTGTTAGTAATGCTGATTCTTGTCTGTTTTTAATGCTGATTCTTGTCTGTTTTTAATGCTGTATCTTGTCTGTTTTTAATGCTGATTCTTGTCTGTTAGTAATGCTGATTCTTGTATGTTTTTAATGCTGTATCTTGTCTGTTTTTAATGCTGATTCTTGTCTGTTAGTAATGCTGTATCTTGCCTGTTTTTATTGCTGATTCTTGTCTGTTTTTAATGCTGATTCTTGTCTGTTTTTAATGCTGTATCTTGTCTGTTAGTAATGCTGTATCTTGTCTGTTTTTAATGCTGCATCTTCTCTATTTGTTTCAAGTGATCTGCTGTTTGATCTATGTGAAGGTTGGTGTTGCTAAGCCAGGTGATGAGGATGTCTGAGAGGAACATGGCAAATCCATATAGCTCTTTCATCAGTCAGCAGTCCCTCTGGATCTACCTGACCACCAGTCACACCACCAGACTATCTGTTCCCTAGTAACACACTGTAACAGACTGTAGAGACAACATGGACACAGCTCTGATGTTAACTCTTAAGGTGCGACAGTCTCTGGCCATGTCAGCATCAGCAGGCAGGACCTTCTCACCTCAGACACAGCCAACGGCACAGACACAGATACAGAAACAGACACAACCACAGACACTAACACACCAGTCCTCCTCAGACTGTGCTCCAGAGTCTTCTCATGATGACGACAGCTCCACAGAGAGCAGTGAGGATGTCTGTCTGCCAGGACCTCTAAGCCTGGAGCTGTCGAAACTGGAACTAGACAACCAGGACGCACCCCAGCAGGACAGGGAGGCTGGTTGTGAATATAACAGTACTGGAGCCCCTGGGATAGAGGGAGATCTAGCTGTTAGTACTGGAGGTCCAGGAGGGCCAGCAGAGTCTGGTTTTGATGTCTCCCCCCCTGACCCTCTAGACCTAGACCAGATTGTCTGTCCCGCGGGTCTAATCAGTGAGCCAGGCAGTGTCACATCACCATCGTCTGATGATGCCAATAACAATGGATTGGATTTACACAGCAGTTCTCCAGGAGCAGCTGAGGACCACTGCCTAGCCTCCAATGTTCCTTCTCATAGGATAGAGGGAGATGTGGATGTTCTTGCTCCTAGGATAGAGGAAAACCTGGAAGTTGAGGACAGTAACAGACGTGTAGAATCAGGACATACCCTGGATGCTAACCTCTCTGGTCAGCTACAGGACATGGAGCTGGGGCATACCTCACCCAGGCAGACAGAGACAGACATGGAACTGGGCAATACCTCACCCAGGCAGACAGAGACAGACATGGAGCTGGGGCATACCTCACCCAGGCAGACGGAGACAGACAGGGAGCTAGAGGAGGAGTCACCCAGGTGGACAGAGGCAGACAGCCAGCCTGAGGACTACTCAGAGGGACCTGTGGAGAACAGACAAGTCCCTACTGATCTGGAACACACAGAAGACAACCATGTCTCCGTCCCTCTAGTCCCAACAGAGAATGGACATATCCCTACCCTTCTGGTCCAATCAGAGACAGAGGTCAGCCACGTCACTATCTCTGTGGTCCAATCAGAGGCTTTTAGCTCCATCCCTTCTCTAGTGGTCAGTGTAGACAACAACATGGATCCCTTCACACATCCCTCCCTTACCCTGGCCCTATTTGAGGGCCCCTTGGCAGGGCTAGGCCTCTGCGATCACCCCTGCATCATCAAACACAAACCTAGCTCCATCACCTTCTCAGACTTCACCTGTAGTCCCTCCACCTGCCACTCTAGCACCGGTCACAGCGTCTTCATCAAAAACAGCTCTGACTGCAGGGAGCCTTCCTCAGAGAAGGATGATGAAGGTGATGATGAAGATGGGGATGATGAGGACACATTCCCAGAGCTGCTTCAGAGCAGGGAGTTCCTGGTCAGTCGGAGGAGAAGGAGCAGCAGCAGAGACAAAGTAGTTAAGGAGAGAGGATCTATGAGTCCCCAGGCGGAGGCACCAGTCAGCTCTACAACCAACTCTACAGCCAGCTCCCACCTCTCCTCCTCCTCCAAAAACCAGAACCACAGCGGCTGCGAGGCAGAGACTGAGACCAGCAGCACAGAGGTAGGCTACTGTTTATTGTCATTACAGACACATTTTAGAGACACAACTGTAAAGATAGTCCCACCTGTGTTCCTCACATATTGCTGTAATATTCATGTCCACCTAAGGTCAGCTGGTTCAGTAGAGATGTGTTTGAAAGTTTATGTCAGGGTTAGGGACTGTGTACTAACTGTAGTTCAACACCATTAGAAACAGTATATTAATGTATATGAATCCATCGTATGTTAATATAATCCAGCCTGTTCTCTCAGTGAGGAAATGTGACTGTTTCTTCCCCAGGCCGTGTCTTTCCTGGGGCCATAAGTATTAAGGGTCTCAGAGTAGGAGTGTTGATCTAGTTCTGCCTTATAGATAGATGATAATGAATATGATTACATGGACAGAGAGGACCTGATCCTAGATGATAATGAATATGATTACATGGACAGAGGGGACCTGATCCTAGATGATAATGAATATGATTACATGGACAGAGGGGACCTGATCCTAGATGATAATGAATATGATTACATGGACAGAGAGGACCTGATCCTAGATGATAATGAATATGATTACATGGACAGAGGGGACCTGATCCTAGATGATAATGAATATGATTACATGGACAGAGGGGACCTGATCCTAGATGATAATGAATAAGATTACATTGACAGAGGGGACCTGATCCTAGATGATAATGAATGCGATTACATGGACAGAGGGGACCTGATCCTAGATGATAATGAATGCGATTACATGGACAGAGAGGACCTGATCCTAGATCACCACTCATACTCTGAGATGCTTGATACAAAAAAGTATTATATTATTTAATTCCACTAAGGTTCAGTACAAACACAGTGCTTTGCTATACAAACACCTTCAGTAGTCTGTTCCCCACTGTTTGTTGTTATTACATTCTGAGATATTACTCTGCTGGAATGAGTGAGTACATTGATCTAGTATTTTCCCCAGCGTTTAAAAACACAAAACCCAGCAGGTCTTGCAGGAATGCATACATAAATGCACACATGCATCCTTAAACAGTTTTTGCTTTCCCTCCGGTTTTGACAGAGCTCCTATGCAGGCATCGTTGGGTATATTACAGTAGCAGTGAACATATTACCAACAGCTAGATTCTCTTCTTCAATCTCTATAGTGCACTCCTCGGCTCTGGTCAAAAGTAGTGCATTATAGGGAATAGGGATCCATACTGCCACAGCTCTGTTGTGTTTTCTTCCAGCCGTCCCCCTGACCTTGGTAGTTACCAGGCTGTGAATCCATCCCTCCATGTTTAATAGTTACCAGGCTGTGAGTCCATCCCTCCAGGTTTACTAGTTACCAGGCTGTGACACCATCCCTCCAGGTTAACTAGTTACCAGGCTGTGAGTCCATCCCTCCAGGTTTACTAGTTACCAGGCTGTGACACCATCCCTCCAGGTTAACTAGTTACCAGGCTGTGAGTCCATCCCTCCAGGTTTACTAGTTACCAGGCTGTGACTCCATCCCTCCAGGTTTACTAGTTACCAGGCTGTGAGCCCATCCCTCCAGGTTGACTAGTTACCAGACTGTGACCCCATCCCTCCAGGTTGACTAGTTACCAGGCTGTGACTCCATCCCTCTAGGTTTAATGGTAGTTACCAGGCTGTGACTCCATCCCTCTAGGTTTACTAGTTACCAGGCTGTAACCCCTTCCCTCTAGGTTTAATGGTAGTTACCAGGCTGTAAACCCCCTTCCCTCTAGGTTTAATGGTAGTTACGAGGCTGTAACCCCATCCCTCTAGGTTTAATGGTAGTTACCAGGCTTTGACTCCATCCCTCTAGGTTTACTAGTTACCAGGCTGTAACCCCTTCCCTCTAGGTTTAATGGTAGTTACCAGGCTGTAACCCCTTCCCTCTAGGTTTAATGGTAGTTACCAGGCTGTGACTCCATCCCTCTAGGTTTAATGGTAGTTACCAGGCTTTGACTCCATCCCTCTAGGTTTACTAGTTACCAGGCTGTGACTCCATCCCTCTAGGTTTAATGGTAGTTACCAGGCTGTAACCCCATCCCTCTAGGTTTAATGGTAGTTACCAGGCTAACCCCATCCCTCTAGGTTTAATGGTAGTTACCAGGCTGTAACCCCATCACTCTAGGTTTAATGGTAGTTACCAGGCTGTAACCCCTTCCCTCTAGGTTTAATGGTAGTTACCAGGCTGTAACCCCATCCCTCTAGGTTTAATGGTAGTTACCAAGCTGTAACCCCATCCCTCTAGGTTTAATGGTAGTTACCATGCTGTAACCCCATCCCTCTAGGTTTACTAGTTACCAGGCTGTAACTCCATCCCTCTAGGTTTAATGGTAGTTACCAGGCTGTGACTCCATCCCTCTAGGTTTACTAGTTACCAGGCTGTAACTCCATCCCTCTAGGTTTAATGGTAGTTACCAGGCTGTAACCCCTTCCCTCTAGGTTTAATGGTAGTTACCAGGCTGTAACCCCTTCCCTCTAGGTTTAATGGTAGTTACCAGGCTGTAACACCATCCCTCTAGGTTTAATGGTAGTTACCAGGCTGTAACCCCTTCCCTCTAGGTTTAATGGTAGTTACCAGGCTGTAACCCCATCCCTCTAGGTTTAATGGTAGTTACCAGGCTGTGACTCCATCCCTATAGGTTTAATGGTAGTTACCAGGCTTTGACTCCATCCCTCTAGGTTTACTAGTTACCAGGCTGTAACTCCATCCCTCTAGGTTTAATGGTAGTTACCAGGCTGTAACCCCTTCCCTCTAGGTTTAATGGTAGTTACCAGGCTGTAACCCCATCCCTCTAGGTTTAATGGTAGTTACCAGGCTGTAACCCCATCCCTCTAGGTTTAATGGTAGTTTCCAGGCTGTAACCCCATCCCTCTAGGTTTAATGGTAGTTACCAGGCTGTAACCCCTTCCCTCTAGGTTTAATGGTAGTTACCAGACTATGAGTGACCCCTTCCCTCTAGGTTTAATGGTAGTTACCAGACTATGAGTGATCCCATCCCTCTAGGTTTAATGGTAGTTACCAGGCTTTAACCACTTCCCTCTAGGTTTAATGGTAGTTACCAGACTATGAGTGACCATCTTCCAAGGTTTACTGACGTCTAAAAGTATCTTCTGGATGTTTATGAATCATGTTTACATCTATGGTTTAACTTTACAAGTGTCAGAGACACCAGATCTCTGACAGTGCATAGCTGTCATTCCTCAGCTAAACCGTTTTGTAGATAACAACATACAGTAAAACAGAGAGGTTAGGTAGGGAACACTCCCACTGTCTCTGCTGATAGCCCTGGCAGGCTTTACAGGCTGTTTGACACAACACTGGGAATGGGCTGTTTGTGAGCATAAATGTTGTTTGGGGAAAGGGAGGAGGAATGCTTTAAATACCTGGAATTGGTTTAAACTGTGACCTTGTCAAAAGTTGCACATTAGATAGGAACCAAGGTGCCATTTGGGACGCGACCAAGACATCTGACAGCGGCACTCATGTTTGTTCTTCAGGCAGTCCATTTTAACTGCAGCTTTTCATACTAGCCATCTGAGGGCACCATTGCTACATCGTAATCCTGCAAGTAAACCTATTCTCTCTCTCTCTCGCTCGCTCGCTCTCTCTCTCGCTCTTTCTCTCTCTCTCTCTCTCTCTCTCTCTCTCTCTCTGTGCATCAATCAGTTGGTTATGGTATGTTTGTGTATACTGTAAAAAGACACATGTTGCTGTGATGTTGTTTATCTTTCTATAGTTTATAAGTGAAAGGATTCTACTGGTGTGACTGTTCTCACCAGGCGATAGACCTGGGAACATAGCGGGTAACTCCTAGAAAGTTAGGAGAGACTGGGTTTTAAGTTAGGAGACACTGGGTTTTAAGTTAGGAGACACTGGGTTTTAAGTTAGGAGAGACTGGGTTTTAAGTTAGGAAATAATGGGTTTTAAGTTAGGAGACACTGGGTTTTAAGTTAGGAGATAATGTGTTTTAAGTTAGGAGAGAATGGGTTTTAAGTTAGGAGAGAATGGGTTTTAAGTTAGGAGAGACTGGGTTTTAAGTTAGGAGAGACTGGGTTTTAAGTTAGGAGAGAATGGGTTTTAAGTTAGAAGAGACTGGGTTTTAAGTTAGGAGAGAATGGGTTTTAAGTCAGGAGAGAATGGGTTTTAAGTTAGGAGAGAATGGGTTTTAAGTTAGGAGAGAATGGGTTTGAACTCTTTTTCAGTGCAGTAACCCATTAGCCTAGCTGTTGTGCCCTTTCACATGCCTCCCTGCTCAAACTCTAACCCAGTCATCTCCAGTCCTCTCTGGTGATCTGTACCTCTCTCAGTGGGTGGTACGGTCCAGGCACGGTGCCCAGAGCTCACGCACTTAACTCCTCATTACCATGTCAAAGACCCAGCCTTGGGGTTTACAATGTGGCCAATTTGCCCTGATGAAGTTATCGTCCCTCTCACATTTAGCTATCTTCCTGAAGATAACACTACTCATACCGGCAGCATTGCCATGGTATCAGTGTTTCTCACTATTGATGGGGCCAGAGAATGGAGGAGAAAGGAATCATGGGTAGTGTCTCTCTCAGCTTCAAGACTGGAATTCCACTCATTCTGAAGAAAAGTGTTTGCATTCCGAGGCAGGCAGGCAGCACTGTGTGTGGCTGTCAGAGAGAATGGAGACAGTGGGAGACAGTGTGTTGTAGTGTGCTCCAGATATAGCACAGAGAGACAGACTGAAAGATTGAGGAGTTTCCCCTGTCAGAGATCAACCAGCTGACCTTAGGTGGACTGACTTCTGCTCTGATCACTAGCACCCTACTGGTAACATCTTTATGTGGTCGGAACTCTCTAGAGGCATTAACACCTCTAGTTCCCTGTCACTACATTGATTGTTGTTTCCCACCAATTGTATTTCCTATATTTTCTTGTCTATTCCCATTTTGTTTTCATTCTGATGAAGGCCATTGACGGCCAAAACGTCATGGCTTTAACTTTAAAAGGATCACGATTTTAATTGAGAGGGAAAGTCGTTCCTATATACTGTATGTTGTGAGTGTGACTCTGCCTTTACATTGAAGAAGGAAGAACAGGATGCCAATGGGAGGGTCACACCCATCTCCACCCAAGGCCCTGCTAGAGAACACAACCCTCAATAGGATGATTGTTAGGAGGAAAGGGGTTTTAATGCAGCATGGAGAAAGAACTGGGGACACAGGGACTCCTGGGGGCCCTAACAGACAGAACACAGAGCCGGGGGCCAGGGGCTTCCAGGGGCCAGGGGCTCCAACAGACAGACAGACACACTCAGAACACAGATGACAGTTCCACAGTTTAATTCCAGGAAATGAATGAATGGCTTTGTGTCGGCTGCTTGTCTTCTGAGTCACACCGTTGCGCAACAAGGGTCTTAAAGAGAGAGAGAGAGATCGTAACCTCCAGATCCTCTAACACAGCTCATGTTTGTCTCTGGATGCATCCCAAATGACACCCTATTGCATATGGTCACTGGTCAAAAGTAGTGCACTATAAATGGACCAGGGTGCCCTTTTCCACACATCCAGAGACAAACATGAGCTGTGTTAGAGGATCTGGACTGGAGGTTAAGGTCTGTGTTATGACGTGATGGCTGCTGAGAACTAGTCTGTTTCTGCAGGCTCTATAGGTTTCTCCAGTTTTGTCTAATCACACACTCTTCCCCCTGCCTTTCTCTTCCCCCAGGAGTCTCCCCTGGTCCAGCCTCAGACCCCATGGTGTGAGTCTATGAGCCAGCTGATGAGGAAACTGGACCAGCTCAACCTGGACATAGAGGAGGCTCTGAGTGCATCATCCTCCCCCTCTGACACACCCTGCACCGCACGCAGACAACAGGTCAGTCACACACACACCCTGCACCGCACACAGACAACAGGCCAGTCACACACACACCCTGCACCGCACGCAGACAACAGGTCAGTCACACACACACCCTGCACCGCACGCAGACAACAGGCCAGTCACACACACACCCTGCACCGCACGCAGACAACAGGTCAGTCACACACACACTCTCCACTGCACGCAGACAACAGGTCAGTCACACACACACCCTGCACCGCACGCAGACAACAGGTCAGTCACACACACACCCTGCACCGCACGCAGACAACAGGCCAGTCACACACACACCATGCACCGCACGCAGACAACAGGTCAGTCACACACACACCATGCACCGCACGCAGACAACAGGTCAGTCACACACACACCATGCACCGCACGCAGACAACAGGTCCGTCACACACACACCATGCACCGCACGCAGACAACAGGTCAGTCACACACACACCATGCACCGCACGCAGACAACAGGTCAGTCACACACACACCATGCACCGCACGCAGACAACAGGTCCGTCACACACACACCATGCACCGCACGCAGACAACAGGTCCGTCACACACACACCATGCACCGCACGCAGACAACAGGTCAGTCACACACACACCATGCACCGCACGCAGACAACAGGTCCATCACACACACACCATGCACCGCACGCAGACAACAGGCCAGTCACACACACACCATGCACCGCACGCAGACAACAGGTCAGTTACACACACCCCGCACTGCACACAGACAGACAGCAGGTGACATGACCATGTTAATTGAAATGCGAGCCATGTACTGACCAGTGGCACATATGGGAAATGTATACATTCTTCTGCAGCCTATCATGATGCCACATGCTTTTTCATGCTCTCTGCTGTCTATAATCAATTTACTGAGCTTTGTGAAGAGGAAATCCCGATGGATTATTGTTATAGTCATTCAACAGGTGTCTAACAAGACTATAAGTCCTTGCTGCTATATCATGTACTGTCCATTACACATACATTCACCTAGCTCAGCCCCTGACCCAGACAGAGAGAACACTAGACTCAGGATCAGTCCCAAATGGCACCCTATTCCCTTTATAGTGCACTACTGTTGACCAGAGCCCCATGGGTGCCATTTGGGACGCATGCCTCAGAAGCCTGTAGGTCTGGGAAGGACTGTTCCGTCATAAGCCTTAGGATAACTGTGATATATGTTGATATACATACACTTTGTTGTCAGACAGTGGAAGCTGTCTGTCTGGAACACTATGACCATTGTCAGGCTGTCTATGATTTCGCTTCTCTGACTGCTGCTGGCATCCATTTTATGATGTGAGAGGAGGGAGCTGGCTGTTAGAAAAGCTGTTATAGTATGTAGTGTGTCTAGCAGTAGTCTGGCCAGGGTGGTGGGCCAGGCGGGGCGGAGACAGACAGACAGCCATTGTGTAGAGATGTTGTTACCGGGACCTTGTAGCTCTGGTCCTCCATAAGACTCCTCTCATGGAGGCTTGCATCATGACATACCCCAGCAGTCAGTTAGCAGAGGGCAACAACAGACTGTATGGTTCTGTATGTGATCAGCACAGAGGTCTTGTTGTGTGGGTAGAGGAGGTTGTTTGTATGATTGAGCACGTTAGGAATGGTTACAGAGTGGATTGCAGAGGGGCACATGCCTGCAGGCATCAAATCAACAGCCATAACACACATTCACTGAGACAGCTTTAACTAACAGCCAGCCGCTGGTGGAGGAGATCACACAACATCTTTACTAGGGGGAGTTGACAAGGTCCTTTGTCCTTTCAAAGGACGATTAACACATGATACAGGCTGCCTTGTCACTATCTGTTACTGTCTGTCCAATATAACTGGAACTGAAGACTGTGTTCCCTGCCGCTGACCATCCCAGAGACAGACAGACTGACTGACTGACTGACTGACTGACTGACTGACTGACTGACTGACTGACTGAGATCCAGTGTTGACGGTTGTTGTTGTGCTGTTATTGCAGTATGGAGCTGTGTCTGGGACGGCAGTAAACCAATCTCTTAACGAGGAGGACAGTACACAGCTGCAGCGAGGGGAACCAGATACAGAAGAATGTCTCAGACAGAATCAACACAAGACCTTGGCCTCTAGTAGCTCAGCCGAAGGAACCAGAGCCAGGACCAAGAAGACAGTCGTAAGTTCCTATCAGAGTCTCCCTCCTCCTCTCGACTCCTGCATGCTCTGTGCCTGTCTGTCTAGGTCTGGGTGAAACCATGTGGTATAGATATCATCAGATAGCTCTCACTTTACATACAGTGCCTTCAGAAAGTATTCATACTCCTTGACTTATTTCACATTTTGTTGTGTCACAGCCTGAATTCAAAATAGATAACATAGATGTTTTTCATACACACAATAGCCGATAATGACAAAGTCAAAATATGTTTAAAAAAATGTTTTGCAAATCTATTTAAAAAAGTATTCACATAAGTATTTACACCCCCTAAGTCAATACATGTTTGAATCACCTTTGGCAGTGATTACAGCTGTGAGTCTTTCTGGGTAAGTCTCTAAGAGCTTTGCACACCTGGATTCTACAATATTTGCATATTATACTTTTTTAAATTCTTCAAGCTTTGTCAAGTTGGTTGTTGATCATTGATGGAAAACCCTTTCCAAGTCTTGCCATAGATTTTCAAGCCGATTTAAGTCAAAACTGTAACTAGGCCACTCAGGAATATTCAATGTCATCTTGGTAAGCAACTCCAGTGTATATTTGGCCTTGTCTTTTAGGTTTTGTCCTGCTGAAAGGTGAATGTGTCTCCCAGTGTATGTTGGAAAGCAGGTTGAACCAGGTTTTCCTCAAAGATTTTGCCTGTGCTTATCTCTATTTTGTTTATTTTTGTCCTAAAAAAACTCCCTCGCCGATGACAAGCATACCGATAACACGATGCAGCCACCACCATGCTTGCAAATATAAAGAGTGGTACTCAGTGATGTGTTGTGTTGGTTTTGCCCCAAACATAACACTTTGTATTCAGGACATAAAGTTAATTTCTTTGCCACATTTTTTGCAGTTTTACTTTAGCGTCTTACTGTGTAAAAGTTAAATAAGATAAAAATATTACAAACAGGATGCATGTGGCCTTCTTTGCGAGGCATTGGAAAACCTCCCTGGTCTTTGTGGTTGAATCTGTGTTTGAAATTCAACTGCGGGACCTTACAGATAATTGTATGTGTGGGGTACAGAGATGGGGTAGTCATTCAAATATCATGCTAAACACCATTATTGCACACAGAGTGAGTCCATGCAAGTTACTATGTGACTTGTTAAGCACATTTTTAGTCTTGAACTTATTTAGGCTTGCAATAACAAAGGGGTTGAATACTTATTCACTCAAGACATTTCATCTTTACTTTTTTATAGGAATTTGTAAAAAGTTCTACAAAAATAATTCTACTTTGACATTATGGGGTATTGTGTGTCGGCCAGTGACACAAGATCTCAATTGAATACATTGTATATTCAGGCTGCCTTCAGCTAGCTACAGAAAGATAGACTTTCTCTACTAATGTAAACAGCAGTCCTCTTATTAGCTGGGAAATGTAATTCATGGACTAAGGATGGCAGCAAGCATTAACGTTTTAAGTGACATACTGTACATTTTCTTTTTGTCCAGATGGGATAAGGCAGTATTCAGTGTGATGGCGATTGCGTCATCTGTGGCCCTGTTGGGGCGGTATGCAAACTGAAGTGAGTCTAGGGTGGCTGGTAAGGTGGCGGTGATATGATCCTTGACTAGCCTCGCAAAGCACATCATGATGACAGAAGTGAGTGCTACGGGGCGGTAGTCATTTAGTTCAGTTATCTTTGCCTTCTTGGGTACAGGAACAATGGTAGCCAACTTGAAGCATGTGGGGACAACAGAATGTGATAGGGAGTGATTGAATATGTCTGTAAACACACCAGCCAGCTGATCTGCGCATTCACAGAGTTCAAGTAACAGACACATCTCAACATCAACTGTTCAGAGGAGACTGCGTGAATCAGGCCTTCATGGTCAAATTGCTGCAAACAAACTACTACTAAAGGACACCAATAGAAGAAGAGACTTGATTGGGCCAAGAAACACGAGCAATGGACATTAGACTGGTGGAAATCTGTCCTTTGGTCTTATGAGTCCAAATTTGAGATTTTGGGTTCCAACCGCCGTGTCTTTGTGAGATGCAGAGTAGGTGAACGGATGATCTCTGCATGTGTGGTTCCCACAGTGAAGCATGGAGGAGGAGGTGTGATGGTGTGGGGGTGCTTTGCTGGTGACACTTGTAGGTGATTTATTTAGAATTCACACTTATCATGGCTACCACAGCATTCTGCAGCGATACACCATCCCATCTGGTTTGCTCTAAGTCGGACTATCATTTGTTTTTCAACAAGACAATGACCCAACACACCTCCAGACTGTGTAATGCTAATTTGACCAAGAAGGAGAGTGATGGAGTGCTGCATCAGATGACCTAGCCTCCACAATCATCCGACCTCAACCCAATTGAGATGGTTTGGGATGAGTTGGACCGCAGAGTGAAGGAAAATCAGCCAACAAGTTCTCAACATATGTGGGAACTCTTTCAAGACTGTTGGAAAAGCAGTCCTGGTGAAGCTGGTTGAGATGCGTAGCACTCACATGTTTAGCCATGAAGTGCTTTGAAAAGCTAGTCATGGCTCACATCAACACTATTATCCCAGAAACCCTAGACCCACCCCAATTTGTATACCGCCCCAACAGATCCACAGATGATGCAATCTCTATTGCACTCCACGCTGCCCTTTCCCACCTGGACACAAGGAACACCTACGTAAGAATGCTATTCATTGACTACAGCTCAGCGTTCAATACCATAGTACCCTCTAAGCTCATCACTAAGCTATGGGCCCCGGGACTAAACACCTCCCTCTGCAACTGGTTCCTGGACATCCTGACGGGCCGCCCCAGGTGGTCAGGGTAGGAAACAACACATCCGCCACGCTGATCCTCAACACAGGGGCCCCTCAGGGGTGCATGCTCAGTCCCCTCTGTACTCCCTGTTCACCCATGACTGCATGGCCAGGCACGACTCCAACACCATCATCAAATTTGCCAACGACACAACAGTGGCAGGGATGATCACCAACAACGATGAGACAGCCTGTAGGGAGGAGGTCAGAGACTTGGCCGTGTAGTGCAAGGACAACATCCTCTCCCTCAACGTGATCAAGACAAAGGAGATGATTGTGGACTACAGCAAAAAGGAGGACCGAGCACGCCCCATTCTCATCGACGGGGCTGTAGTGGATCAGGTTGAGAGCTTCAAGTTGCTTGGAGTCTGCATCAACAAAAAACTATCATGGTCCAAACACACCAAAACAGTCGTGAAGATGGCACGACAAAACCTATTACCCCTCAGGAGACTGAAAAGATTTGTCATTGGTCCGCAGATCCTCAAAAAGTTATACAGCTGCATCAGCGAGAGCTTATACAGGTTGCATCACTGCCTGGTATGGCAACTGCTCGGCCTCCGACCGCAAGGCACTAGAAAGGGTAGTGCGTACGGCCCAGTACATCACTGGGGCTAAGCTTCCTGCCATCCAGGACCTCTATATCAGGCAGTGTCAACATTTTTAAAGACTCCAGTCACCCTAGTTATAGACTGTTCTCTCTGCTACCACACGACAAGCTGTACCGGAGCACTAAGTCTAGGTCCAAGAGACTTCTTAACAGCTACACCAAAGCCATAAGACTCCTGAACAGCTAATCAAATGGCTACCCAGACTATTTGCACCCCCACACACCCTGCCTTTACACTGCTGCTACTCTCTGGTTATTATCTATGCATAGTCAATCAAATTTCAATCAAATTTATTCATAAAGCCCTTTTTACATCAGCCAGTGTGTGTGTTTATGTGTGTGTGTGTGTGTGTGTGTGCGCGTGTGCGCGTGCCAGTGCCAGGCTCTATAACACTGACCTCGGGTCAGGGTTAATGATAAGCCCAGGATTACTTCCCTACAAGCCCCAGGCTGACTCCAGGATCTAGACCACCCCTAACACATGCATACACCCCTCAGCCTCTTACATGAGGGTTTTGGAGTGGGTGTGAAAGCAGCGGAGAGAGAGAATGTGATGTTAGAGTCTGAGCTGCTGCTGTCATGATGAGGGGCTCAGAATAACCTGACCACGGTAACTAATTACTGTCATGTGACTGGAAGGTTATGAGTTGATAGAGAGGCTGCGACCCAAATTACACCCTATTCTCTATATTGTGCACTACTTTTAACCAAAAGGTTTTATGACCAAAAAAAGTGCACTATATAGGGAATAGGGTGCCATTAGGAACATATACAGAATGTTTGGAGTCATTGTTTATCATGATGTTGTTATGGAAGTTCCCCCTGACCCTGCCTGTCTCTAGGTTAGGGTCACCATTTTTCAATTGGTTTCAACATGATGTAATGGGTCCTATGTGTAGCTGGTGTAGAGAGTCAGGCGCAGGACAGCAGATATGAGTAATCAACATACTTTTACTCAAAATGTGAAATATACAAAGTAACAAATACACGCACACCATGACAGACTGAAAATACAAGAAACAATCACTCACAAAAAAACATGGGGGAACAGAGGGTTAAATAATGAACAAGTCATTGTAGGATTGAAATCAGGTGTGTAAAACAAAGACAAAACAAATGGAAAATGGAAAGTGGATCGGTGGTGGCTAGAAGGCCGGTGACGTCGACTGCGAACAACGCCCGAACCATGAGAGGGACCGACTTCGGCGGAGGTCGTGACACATGACCCCTGTTGTATTGACATGCAGATTCCTGTCCACAATGGTTTGCTAAATGGAAAGGGTAATTCATTCCTAACATTCTGGTTCCACCTCCACCTGCACCCACTGCGTAGTGACTGTGAGGTATCCGTTCTGTGTTTGATGCTTGAGGGTGAGACCATCAGGTATGTGTCCGGTGTTTAAATGTTCTGCAGCACATGTGTTCCTGTGTGTCTCAACATGACTGCAGCCACTGCATTCCTGAGACCTTACACTTCAAATAGTGAAAGAAAAGTTCCTCCTCAGAACCTGGCAGGACAGAGCTGGTCTGATGGTCCTGGCAGACATAGGGTCAAAGCATCAAAAGACCCACAGACAGACACACATCCAGAAAGGCAGCAGTGACGGATGAATTAGAAATGATCCTCTGACATGATAGAAGGTCTTCCTATTGGTTGTGACCCATTGAGACAGTGTTCTAAATATAGCCAGATGTTATAGTGTCTGTCCAGGGGTTGGATAGAGGAGGCAAAGGATGAGGCTGGTCTACTGGTTTACTGGACTACTGATCTACTAGTCTACTGGCTAGTCTACTGGTTTACTGGCTGGTCTACTGATCTACTGGCTGGTCTACTGGTCTACTGGCTGGTCTACTGGTCTACTGGTTGGTCTACTGACTGGTTTACTGGTCTACAGACTGGTCTACTGGCTGGTCTACTGGCTGGTCTACTGACTGGTCTACTGGTCTACTGGCTGGTCTACTGGTCTTCTGATCTACTAGTCTACTGGCTGGTCTACTGGTCTACTGGCTAGTCTACTGGTCTACTGGTCTACTGGCTGGTCTAGTGACTGGTCTACTGGCCTACTTACTGGTCTACTGGTCTACTGGCTGGTCTACTGGTCTACTGGCTGGTCTACTGGTCTACTGGTTGGCCCACTGGCTGGTCTACTGGCCTACTGGCTGATCTATTGAGACCACATCTGACGAGGAGCAGAGCAGACGCCCAATGATCTCTGTGACGACCCTCCCACTCTGTCTGCCGTATTTTGTCTTTGTTCTTGTTTCCTTCCTTATTAGGATGCCGGTGGGCGGAGTTGAGAGGGTCGTCAGCTACATGGGAAACACCTGGGCCCAGGTGTTTCCCAGGATAAATACACCCCTTCCCCATTCATGGAGGAGACTCTCTCCATGCAGACATTTGTAGATTGTGTTGTGGTTCTTGTTGACTTTTTGTTTGTTTGCTTTGGCACCTTTCAACACCCTGCATTATCACATTCATGCATGCAAAACACTCACTTACGCTACTGATTACTGATTACACACATCATTGTATATTTTCCTTAGTTGCTTTAGTTAATAAATATATTTTGTTACTCCTTATCTCCACGTTGTCTCCCTTTGTTACGGGCTTTGAGCCGGTTCGTGACACTATCCCTTATTTTTTCTTAGACTTTGAGTAAAACTAAGGTTATTTTCCCAGGGACATAGATTGTAGGTCTGATGTTTTATTTTACAACCGAGACAACTATCTGAATGTTGTGGAGAGAGATGGATTCAGTCCTGTGAGTTCAGCCCATAGTTACATGTTATGAGTTAGGGGTTGTGGATCATGGCTATGCCTTGGCGTAGAGGCCTAAAGGAAGTCTCTGGAGATATGCTGTTAGAAGTCACAGAAGAGTAATGGCCGTGGAGAGACCGCATCCATCCTACCCTGCCCTGAGCTATGATGAGAGGCCTGGATCGTTACATATAGCTGCGTCCCACATGACAACTCATTCCCAATATAGTGCGTTACATTTGACTTGGGCCCATTGGGCTCTGACCAAAGTAGTGCACTATGTAAGGAATAGGGTGCCATTTTGGAGGCAACCATATACAACTATAGGTCTGGTTATATAATATCAGTCATGGGTTTGGAGTTCTCTGTCTTTCTCTGTGAACAAATGTGATTCAGGTTAGTCGCGCATGCCAATGAAACACAATGAATGATTGGTGGGGTAACCTCAGACTTCACTCTGTGGGGTTGGGTGTGTTCAGCACTATTAAATCCATCCCAAATGCAACCCTATTCCCTGAAAAGTGCACTACTTCTGCCATTTTGGATGCATGCTAAACAGACAACAGGGCTCTGTGTTGGGTTGAGAGTGTACTCTACATAGACCAGAGGGCTCTGTGTTGGGTTGAGAGTGTACTCTACATAGACCACCGGGGGGAAGGGGGGAGGTTGAGAAACGCAGGGAAAAGTCAAACACAAACGTCAACGTTGTTCATTGGGGATGTAAAGAAATGCAAGATGGGGATTATGTAATTCCTTACAGATCTCGTGTGAGCTTTGTACGGCATCCCATTGCCAGCTACAATGTATAACAGCATCTCAAAGAGTACTATTAGAAAGCATGGACATGTCCCATAGTCTGTTAGGAATGTTTTCCACTTGTTTTGTCTGAACTAGTTGATTTATTTAGTCACTGCAGTAGACAGGTAGACCAGACCAGTTATCAATCACGAAAGACCAGACATGTCAGTCCATATAAAAATCTTGGTTGTTGTAGCAGAGGTAGCTTCCTGATAGGGCTGTCTTCTTTCTGTGTCTTGTCACCTGACCCCTGACCTCTAACCCATAACCCGACGTGGTGATTGCTCAGAACTGAAGCGGTGTGGTATAACCTTAGAGATAGACGACTCTAGAGCCCAAAGGCCTGTTTTAGCTTGAGCAGTGCTATTGAGGACTTTCAACATTTTGAAGGTGTTAGCTGGGAGAGACTTCCTAGGGGTTAAGGAAGGATCACATCATTCCATACAGGTTACCTGGAGGGATCAGCCAATGCATTAGAGTCATGAGCAAACATTCCATAACTGCAGGTGTCAGTAAATAGCCAACCATGGCTTCATACCTGTTCAAACAACACTCTCCAGGTGGCAGTGTGCACCCTTTGTTTGTTTGACAACTCATAGTAGAAGAAAATCTACTACTTAAAAATGGAGATGGCCTCAATGGTGCGATGCCCATGCTCTCACAGAGGCCACAATGGGACATATCCAATGATGCAATGTCTTTCTAGGTCCATGGGTATAACTAAACCAGTGAAGAGGAAAATGGAAGGACACTAACAGGACTTTATCCGGGCTGTCGAGTGACAGAAATAAGTCTAGGACAGTCTTTGAAGCCCTTTGAGTAAAGGACAGACTGGTATCTCCATTGGGGCCATTCAGTCAGTTCTAGTAGGCTAATTTTCATCACAGCTTTATTTGTAGTTGTGGGTCAGAGCCTGTTATTAGATCTATTATGTTAACGCACGTCAGTTTAGACAGTGAACTTTAACACCTTCCCACAAAGAAACTGTCTTCATATTCTATCCTCCTGATACCTACTTACAACCAAAAATTAAATCAGGAAGCACCAGTGACTCAGTCAATAAAAAAGTGGTCAGATGAAGAAGATGCTAAGCTACAGGACTGTTTTGCTAGCACAAACTGGAAAATGTTCCAGGATTCTTCCTATGGCATTGAGTAGTACACCACATCAGCTATTGGCTTCATCAATAAGTGCATCGATGACGTCGTCCCCACAGTGACCGTACGTACATACCAGAACCATGGATTACAGGCAACATCTGCACTGAGCCAAAGGCTAGAGCTACCACTTTCAAGGAGCGGGATTCTAACCTGGAAGTTTATAATAAATCCCGCTATGCCCTCCGACAAACCATCAAACAGGCAAAGTGTCAGTACAGGACTAAGATCGAATCATACTACATCGGCTCCGACGCACGTCGGATGTGGCAGGGCTTGCAAACCATTACAGACTACAAAGGGAATCACAGCCGAGATCTGACCAGTGACACGAGCCTACCAAACTAGCTAAACTACTTATATGCTCGCTTCGAGGAAAATAACACTGAAAAATGCATGAGAGCACCAGCTGTTCTGGACGGCTGTGAGATCACGCTCTCCGCAGCCGATGTGAGTAAGACCTTTAAACAGGTCAACATTCACAAGGCCGCAGGGCCAGACGGATTACCAGGACGTGTACTGCGAGCATGCACTGACCAACTGGCAAGTGTCTCCACTGACATTTTCAACATGTTTCAAGCAGACCACCATAGTCCCTGTGCCCAAGAACACTCAGGTAACCTGCCTAAATGACTACCAACCCATAGCAGTCACATCTGTAGCCATGAGGTGCTTTAAAAGGCTGGTCATGGCTCCCATCAACACCATTATCCAACCCTATGACTGAAGAGGACAGAAATGTAATAATACAATTCGACCCTCTTATGCTGAATCTCACAGTCAATAAGCAGGGATACTTTGGTAACAACATCAGTCCCTTCACCTCATAGTGTTCTGCCTGAGACCGAATATTGTCTGTATGTCTCCACCTGTTAACCACCTCACTCCTCTGCTGTATGACAGAGGATAATATTTGTAATATGTGTTTCCTCATACTGTAGGCTGCTCTACCATGGGTACATCCCAAATAGCACCCTATTCTCTATATAGTGAACTATTCCAGCTGTGGGAAAAATCCTATTCCGCCACCCATGGCGCTGCACAACCAACAGCTGACCTCTAATATCACAATATATTTTCTCTGCAGACAAAGTATAAACACCATGGGACCACGCAGCCGTCATACCACTCAGGAAGGAATCTGACTCCTGGAGATGAATGTACTTTGGTGAGAAATTCCAGAACAACAGTAAAGGACCTTGTGAAGATGCTGGAGGAAACAGCTACAAAAGTATCTATATCCACAGTAAAACGAGTCCTATATCGACATAACCTGAAAGGCTGCTCAGCAAGGAAGAAGCCACCACTCTGCAACTGGATCCTGGACTTCCTGACTGGCCATCCCCAGGTGGTCAGGGGCCCCTGATTCTCAACACAGGGGCCCCTCAGGGGTGCGTGCTCAGTCCCCTCCTTTACTCCCTGTTCACTCATGACTGCACAGCCAGTCACAATTCCAACACCATCATTACATTTGCCAATGACACAACAGGCCTGATCACAGACAACAACGAGACAGCCTATAGGGTGGAGGTCAGAGACCTGGCCGTGTGGTGCGTAATCAAGACAAAGGAGATGATTGTGTTCTACAGGGTAAGGAGGACTGAGCACATCCCCATTCTCATCGACGAGGCTGTAGTGGAGCAGGTTGAGAGCTTCAAGTTCCTTGATGTCCACATCACCAACAAACTATCACGGTCCAAGCACACCAAGACAGTCGAGAAGATGGCACGACAAAACCTATCCCCCCTCAGGAAACTGAAAAGATTTGGCATGGGTCCTCAGATCGTCAAAAGGTTATACAGTTGCACCATCGAGAGCATCCTGACTGGGCATGGTATCACTGTCTGGTATGGCAACTGCTCGGCCTCCGACCGCAAGACACTACAGAGGGTAGTGCGTACGGACCAGTACATCACCGGGGCCAAGCTTCCTGCCATCCAGGAACTCTAAACCAGGCAGTGTCAGAGGAAGGCCCTAAAAATTGTAAAGACCCCAGCCACCGTAGTCATAGAATGTTCTCTCTGCTACCGCATGGCAAGCGGTGCCGGTGCGCCAAGTCTAGGTCCAAGAGGCTTCTAAACAACTTCTACCCCCAAGCCATAAGACTCCTGAACATCTAATCAAATGGCTACCCAGACCATTTGCAGTGCCCCTCCCCCCCCCTCTTTTACGCCGCTGCTATTCTCTGTTATTATCAATGCATAGTCACTTTAATAACTCTACCTACATGTACATATTACCTCAATTACCCAGATTAACCGGTGCCCCTGCACATTGACTCTGTACTGGTATCCCCTGTATATAGTCTCGCTATTGTTATTTTACTGCTGCTCTTTAACTACTTGTTACTTTTATTTGATAATCTTAATCTTATTTTTAAACTGCATTGTTGGTTAGGGGCTTGTAAGTAAGCATTTCACCTGTTGTATTCGGCGCATGTGACCAATACGATTTGATTTGATTGGATTTTAATGATGCAGAGGCTGAAGATAAAGCTCACCACAAGTCATTAGTGACACACTCCTGATGGAAACACAATAACACGCAAGTTTACATTAACATAAAACACTGGCGACTCACTGGTGTGGTGGTAAGCCTCAATGGAAAAGCACCATGTTGTAGTGCACCCTGGTCAACAGTATTTCCCCATTATAGAGAATAAGATGCCATTTGGGATTAAAACCATGTGGTTTGTCTAAATTGGTCTAATAACACTAGACAGTGGATGTTATAAATACTTAAGCGATGTACAAACATGAGCCAGCTGTCCATATTGAACCAGCCATCAGGTCTCTATGGCAACACAGTAAAGCAGTCATTAACCCTTAACTTGTATGGCTGTGTCATTACCAGGATACAATTCAGTTCAATACTCCTCACCTCTCTGAATATATCCTCTGTGGCATTACTGGGATATAATTCAGTTCAATACTCCTCACCTCTCTGAATATATCCTCTGTGTCATTACTAGGATATAATTCAGTTCAATACTCCTCACCTCTCTGAATATATCCTCTGTGGCATTACTGGGATACAATTCAGTTCAATACTCCTCACCTCTCTGAATATATCCTCTGTGTCATTACTAGGATACAATTCAGTTCAATACTCCTCACCTCTCTGAATATATCCTCTGTGGCATTACTGGGATACAATTCAGTTCAATACTCCTCACCTCTCTGAATATATCCTCTGTGGTATTACTGGGATACAATTCAGTTCAATACTCCTCACCTCTCTGAATATATCCTCTGTGTCATTACTAGGATACAATTCAGTTCAATACTCCTCACCTCTCTGAATATATCCTCTGTGGCATTATTAGGATGCCACAGACACCTGAGTTGTATAACACTGTAGTATTTATAACATTTTGAAAAGCTGTGTATTCTTCAACCAATCTGTTTTTGTTGTTGTTTGTGACAGTCATGCAGTTAGAGTGGTATTGAGGGCTGCAGTAAACTCTGTTGTTGTCTGACTCACCATTGTCTGTTTCTCTTCTTTGCAGATGTGCAGTAAGATGACCAATGCAGGTGCAGGTAAGGCTTTTTCATGTGTACATGTTTCACCAGGCTGTGTTGGATTTGGCATGTGCCCTAACTAGAACCACATTCCCTACATATTGCTCTGTTCAAAAGTAGCGCACTATATGAGGGAATACTATATGAGGGAAAATAATTAAAAAAATACAGTGCCATTTGGGACATAGCCACTGTTATTAGATTGTCTTCAGATGGTTCTCGCTGCAGGACAGTTTTAATTCTCAGCACTGACACTCTTCTCTGTTAGTCCAGGATCTGCACTGTTAGTCCAGGGTGTGCTCTGTTAGTCCAGGGTGTGCTCTGTTAGTCCAGGGTATTCTCTGTTAGCCAGGGTCTGCTCTGTTAGTCCAGGGTATGCTCTGTTAGTCCAGTGTATGCTTTGTCAGTCCAGGGTATGCTCTGTTAGTCCAGGGTATTCTCTGTTAGCCAGGGTCTGCTCTGTTAGTCCAGGGTCTGCTCTGTTAGTCCAGGGACTGCTCTGTTAGTCCAGGGACTTCTCTGTTAGTCCAGGGTATGCTCTGTTAGTCCAGGGTATGCTATGTTAGTCCAGGGTCTTCTCTTTTAGTCCAGGGTCTGCTCTGTTAGTCCAGGGTCTTCTATTTTAGTCTAGGGTATGCTCTGTTAGTCTAGGGTATGCTCTGTTAGTCCAGGGTCTGCTCTGTTAGTCCAGGGTCTGCTCTGTTAGTCCAGTATTTTCTCTGTTAGTCTAGGGTATGCTCTGTTAGTCCAGGGTCTTCTCTGTTAGTCCAGGGTCTTCTCTGTTAGTCCTGGGTCTTCTCTGTTCGTCCAGGGTCTGCTCTGTTAGTCCAGGGTATGCTCTGTTAGGCCAGGGTATGCTCTGTTAGTCCAGGGTCTTCTCTGTTAGTCCAGGGTCAGCTCTGTTAGTCCAGGGTCTGCTCTGTTAGTCCAGGGTATGCTCTGTTAGGCCAGGGTATGCTCTGTTAGGCCAGGGTCTGCTCTGTTAGTCCAGGGTCTTCTCTGTTTGTCCAGGGTCTTCTCTGTTTGTCCAGGGTCTTCTCTGTTTGTCCAGGGTCTGTTGTCATTCAGGGAGCATTCCAAGTGTAACAGAGGTGGTTGAGTGAACCTTTCTCGGGTGACCAGTAACCTTGCATGAGACCTGAAGTCTTGCATTAGCCAATGCCTGGACTTTAGCTCAGTGGGCTTAAACATAAGACCTGCATGGTTTCAAAACCAGTACGTCACATAAGGCTTGCCTGCTAGTGCTGTGGTCTTGTTCTGTAGGATGGTACGGCTGTTGCTGTGAGACAATGGGGTTGTGAGTGACGGATGGGGACAGGTGTGCCAGCCAGGGTCCAGGTTTCACTCCCCAGCTGTGTCTAGAGAATGTCCAGAGAATGTCCCTCCCAACACAGCCTGTCAGGCTCTTCTTTTAAAGGCCTATTTATACTGACTGCCTGGCTTGGTGGGACACAGATAAAATTAGGAGGCATGCCAGATCATTGTTACTAGTACTACATAGTTACTGCTGAGGGAACTATTTGTCGTGTCTTGGCCCTGGGGGCAGCTGGGGGATTATGGGGCGATGCCATTTTAGTCTCAGGTTCCACTCTCACATGATCTCTATGATCAGGAGGGGTAATGGGGAGTACCAGGGGGTATGTCAGTAATGTACAGGAGACCCTGTTCACATTCCATCACTCTCACCTATAGGTAGGAATGTCTGCTGTGTGGTCTGGCTGTGATTTATGAAGTGCTCTGTGACTGATCACCACTCATACCAGGGTAATCTAGAGTGACGTATCACTGCTAATGGTTGTAAATCTATGGGCTTTGTGTGGTATTTACCTTGTTGATGACTTCAGTAATTATTTGTCAACACAACCAAGACATTTCCTTCCCTATGGTCCTGTTGATGTCATATTTGAGTACAGTGTGTTTCTACCATCTCTGCTTTAATAGAGTACAATATATTTAGCCACAAGACTCTCGACATGCCGTCTCCCTTTCACAACCATATGCTGGCTGAAATAAGACAGACAAAAGTCTGTGTCAAAGTCAATCTGATGTGGCCAGAATCACCTACAATAAGAGAAGCGTAGTTAACGGAACATCTGTCTTCAATAGAAACACAGCATATGTCCCAAATGGCACCCTACTCCTTATATAGTGCACTACTTTTGACCATAGCACATATGGGACACTGGTGAACAGTAGTGCACAATACAGGGAATGGGGTGCGATTTGAGACGCCGACACAGTCAGGGTAATAACTGTGAGTAGGATGATGATGATGACGTAAAGAGATGAAGCTAACTCTGAGCGCTGATATTCTCTGCCTATATTTGACAGCCGTACCGTAGAGACTGTATAGACTGCATGATGTCATGTTACTGGATCAGATGGTCTTCAGAATCTATGGTTATGTCCCAAATGGCACCCTTTCCCCTATATAGTCCACTAATGTTGACCAGAGCCACATGGACATTGGTCAAAAATAGTGCACTATAAAGGGAAAATGGTGCCATTTGGAACACAGACTATAACATAGCACCAGTCATCATAACCACCAGTTCACCTCACTATAGTGACATAGTTCAGCCGAGAAAACCTCTCTGGGCCCATATCCCAAAAAGCCCCGCGTGTGACTAAACACACCACGTACATATATACCCAAACCACATTTGAGCACTGCCTAGGGTAGAGGTTAGGGTGGTCAGATCTCTGGGTAGAGGTGAGGAGAAACATAAGTCAGACGGAGGCTTAAATTCTCATCTCTCTGAACCATGGGCTGTGTGACCTGAATGTATTATATGTGTAGTCTCCTGACCATAGCTTATGGCCTTTAAAATCTATACTGATGTATATCTGTTGCTGTGTTCTCATGTTGAGCGGAAACTCCAAGCATATATGGGAAAACGCCATACCTTTCTGTCCAACAATAATGTTTTTAAACCCCAGACCTTTCTGCCCAACTAAAAGGTTTTTAAACCCCAGACCTTTCTGCCCAACAATAATGTTTTTAAACCCCAGACCTTTCTGCCCAACAAGAATGTTTTTAAACCCCAGACCTTTCTGCCCAACTAAAAGGTTTTTAAACCCCAGACAATTCTGCCCCACTAAATTTGAAAAACAATCCAGAATATTTTTGTTTGCTTGTTTTCCCTCAACTCCCAGAAGGACAGGTTCAGTTTTAACAAAAATCAACAGCTTATATTTTAGAACATTTTACCAACACTTCACGAGAGAGAGATGGAGAGAGGGAGATGGAGAGAGGGAGATGGAGAGAGGGAGATGGAGAGAGGGAGACAGGGAGATGGAGACAGGGAGATGGAGACAGGGAGACAGGGAGATGGAGACAGGGAGATGGAGATGGAGACAGGGAGATGGAGACAGGGAGACAGGGAGACAGGGAGATGGAGACAGGGAGATGGAGAGAGGGAGACAGGGAGATGGAGAGAGGGAGACAGGGAGATGGAGACAGGGAGACAGGGAGATGGAGACAGGGAGACAGGGAGATGGAGACAGGGAGATGGAGACAGGGAGATGGAGACAGGGAGATGGAGACGGGGAGACGGGGAGATGGAGACAGGGAGATGGAGATGGGGAGATGGAGACAGGGAGATGGAGACAGGGAGATGGAGACAGGGAGATGGAGACATGGAGATGGAGACAGGGAGATGGAGACAGGGAGATGGAGACAGGGAGATGGAGACAGGGAGATGGAGAGAGGGAGATGGAGAGAGGGAGACAGGGAGAGGGAGACAGGGAGATGGAGACAGGGAGATGGAGACAGGGAGACAGGGAGATGGAGACAGGGAGACAGGGAGATGGAGACAGGGAGATGGAGACAGGGAGATGGAGACAGAGAGATGGAGACAGGGAGATGGAGACAGAGAGACAGGGAGATGGAGATGGAGACAGGGAGATGGAGACAGGGAGATGGAGAGATGGAGACAGGGAGATGGAGACAGGGAGATGGAGAGAGGGAGCTGGAGAGAGGGAGATGGAGAGAGGGAGATGGAGAGAGGAAGCTAGAGAGAGGGAGATGGAGAGAGAGAGCTAGAGAGAGAGAGCTAGAGAGAGGGAACTGGAGAGAGGGAGATGGAGAGAGGGATATGGAGAGAGGGAGATGGAGAGAGGGAGATGGAGAGAGCGAGATGGAGAGAGGAAGCTAGAGAGAGGGAGATGGAGAGAGCGAGATGGAGAGAGGAAGCTAGAGAGAGGGAACTGGAGAGAGGGAGATGGAGACAGGGAGATGGAGACAGGGAGATGGAGAGATGGAGCTGGAGAGATGGAGCTGGAGAGAGGAAGATGGAGAGAGGAAGCTAGAGAGAGGGAGATTGAGAGAGGGAGATGGAGAGAGGGAACTGGAGAGAGGGAGATGGAGAGAGGGAGATGGAGATGGAGAGAGGGAGATGGAGATGGAGAGAGGGAGATGGAGAGAGGGAGATGGAGAGAGGGAGATGGAGAGAGGAAGCTAGAGAGAGGGAGATTGAAAGATGGAGCTGGAGAGAGGGAGACAGGGAGCTGGAAAGATGGAGCTGGAGAGAGGGAGCTGGAGAGAGGGAGATGGAGAGAGGAAGCTAGAGAGAGGGAGATTGAGAGAGGGAGATGGAGAGAGAGAGCTAGAGAGAGGGAACTGGAGAGAGGGAGACAGGGAGATGGAGACAGGGAGATGGAGAGAGGAAGATGGAGAGAGGAAGCTAGATAGAGGGATATTGAAAGATGGAGCTGGAGAGAGGGAGACAGGGAGCTGGAAAGATGGAGCTGGAGAGAGGGAGCTGGAGAGAGGGAGATGGAGAGAGGAAGCTAGAGAGAGGGAGATTGAGAGAGGGAGATGGAGAGAGAGAGCTAGAGAGAGGGAACTAGAGAGAGGGAGAGAGGGAGAGGGAGATGGAGAGAGGGAGATGGAGACAGGGAGATGGAGAGAGAGAGCTAGAGAGAGGGAACTAGAGAGATGGAGAGATGGAGATGGAGAGAGAGAGCTAGAGAGAGGGAACTAGAGAGAGGGAGAGAGGGAGAGGGAGATGGAGAGAGGGAGATGGAGACAGGGAGATGGAGAGAGGGAGATGGAGAGAGGGAACTATAGAGAGATGGAGAGAGAGCTAGAGAGAGGGAACTATAGAGAGATGGAGAGAGAGCTAGAGAGAGGGAACTAGAGAGATGGAGAGATGGAGATGGAGAGAAGGAGATGGAGAGAGTGAGATGGAGATGTGACACAGTGCAAGAAAATAGCAGTTGCACTTAGCCGCTGTGTCGTTCAGACGTGGCCTATAACCTGCAGCTTTAATTACCGTCCGGGTGTTTTGTTATGGTAAACATCACCTTGGCTGACCTGCCCTCTCACAGTGATGGGACAGGACACTGCAGTGCCCTAGAACTGTCTATCACTGTCCTAGACCACACGCACACACACACACACACGCACGCGCGCGCGCACACACACACACACACACACACACACAGATCTCCTCTCTGAATACATCCTCTAATCTGTGTTGACTGGTACAATCTGAAGCCAGTTATTCTGTGGTTCTGTGAAAACAAAGGAAGAGCTGTGTGGAAAGGGTTCATTCTCTTAATAAGACTCTCCGTGTCTGAAGGCTCCATTGGGTTATTAAGACACTGCGTTCCTCACACCTCTCTGTGAATGACTCCAGGGAAAAGCATTCAACAACCTGGCTGACTTCCCTCACCAGGAAAAAGGACGCATCTTTAAGACTCTTTGTACAACTGTCTTTCTTCTTTAGTTTACTTCCTCTTCACTCTTCAATTTCACCTTGTTATAATAAGGACTTGAGCCATGCTGCTGGTCCTATTGACTCTACTGTCAGGCTGCTGCTTTGATCAACTCTACAGAGTACTGACTGACTGGTTAACCATGGAGGAGTCCTCCTCCTCATGATTACACCCCAACATGTCATCCTCACATCAGATCAGGCTATACCCTAGTATATTCATTTGCAGCGAATAGTTGTGAGTTGTCTAATGGATGCTAACTGTTTTGTTTATATGTGATTTACAATAGAGTCCTACACCATTAATATGAACTTGGCTGAAGCTGAGTGTAGTCAATTGATTTTGCCACAGGGACCATTCCTAGAACAGTAAGGAACACTAGATCAGGAACATTAGAAAACTTGGGAACACTATTAGAGATAATGTGGAATAATATTAATTCATAATAATAATTAATCTTGGTGTAAAACAAGGTATGTACTAGCCCAGTCGGTATATACAGTATTCTAAATCACTATTCTGGGTCCTGGGTCCAGATGACTCCAGTGCCTGTTATATAACTCCAGGCCAGGCTGGTGATAATCATCCAGAAGATGTGTCTTTTATTTTTGTTTGACTCATCTCTGTCCCACCAGAGGCACATCACATTGCTCCCAGCTGCCTTCTCAAACCGAGGCCTCCTTCTCTCTCACTCTCTCTTTCTCACTATCTCTCTCATGCTCTCTCACTCGCTCTCTCTCCCCAGCCTCTCTCTCCCCCTCCCATCTCTCTGCAACCTCTCTCTTCCTCTTCCAACCTCAACTCATTTCTCCTATTTCCTTTCTCACCCTCTTTTCCCTCTACCAGTGACCCTAGACTGCTGCAGTTTCTCTGCTCCTCTACCAGAACACTCCCAGGCTGTCACATGCACACACACACACACGCACACGCACACGCACACGTACAGGCACACACACGCACATGCACACACACACACACACACACACACACACACACACACACACACACACACACACACACACACACACACACACACACACACACACAGGATTGATGATGAGGGAGAATGGGGTATCACCTGTAGAACCGTAGCCAGAACACATGCAGAATGTAGGCACAACTTAGTGTGGGGGCGAGCATGTTGAACTCAGACAGTCCCTATCTTACTGATGCGTTTATGATCACACCTATGTATGGCGTCAGTCAAGGTCATAAGGGGGACAGAGGGGGAAGAGGACCGAGGGGGAAGAGGACCGAAGGGGAAGAGGACCGAGGGGGAAGAGGACCGAGGGGGAAGAGGACCGAGGGGGAAGAGGACCGAGGGGGAAGAGGACCGAGGGGGAAGAGGACCGAGGAGGAAGAGGACCGAGGGGGAAGAGGACCGAGGGAGAGTCTAGCAGAAGGTGTGTGTGAGGGGGGGGGGCACTCACTAGGCCCGGTTGGAGAAGATGACCAGCGACAGAACTGGAACAGAGATGTCAGGACAGATCTATAGATTCTATACAAAAATACATGACGTATTCCCTACATAGTGCACTACTTTGACATGAGACATATGGCCCCTGGTTAAAAGTAGTGCACTACATAGGAAAATAGGGGTTAATTTGGGAAGTAACCACAGTGTTATGGAGAAGTGGCTGAAGGATCACCGGCTGGTTGAAGCATGTCGTTGCTGTGGCCTCAATAGAAAACAGGTGTTCTCTCCAAGGTGGCCTATATATTTAGTGAAGGCGCTGTGTGCGTTCGTTTGGGTTTTCCAGTGGCCAGGACATTCAGTGTTTTTATCCATTTTGCGACCTTAAAATACTATAATAGACAGCAGGTCTGGACAGTGTTGATGTGTCAATAGTGACTACGCTCAGAACTTGGAACTCCTGGAAAACCTGTTTCCATGTCATTAGACTGTTACTCACTCCCCCTCCTCTCATTGGCCAGCATGGTCTGATCTATGACATCATGTGTTATATTTACTAGCCAGTCGTCATGTGTAGCTTTATAAAGAGCTCCTGGCCTTGCCAGAGAATGAAACATTACACACGGGGAAAGATGGATAGTAACTTGTGGTTTCGTGAGGCCACATACCAGCCAGATGAAAAAACAGTCCTAGGTTTAAAAAAGACTCTTTCCTATATATACAGTCATTAGACTCTTCTTCATTAGGCTTCGCAGAAGATGTGAGAAACTACTTCAAACTACTACTAGAAACCATTAGTCATGTTGTATTAAAGCTCTTGTCATTTGAAATGCCACGTTACTTCTGATGCCTTGTATCCTGGATAAAACCCTGAGCGTGGCCACAAAATCCCCATCATTACCAGAATGAATGACCCAATATAAATCCATCCTGTAGTTTGATTGTGCCATTGTGAACAGTTAGTTCATGCTGCCTGCACTGTGTCACAAATGCACCCGCTTCCCTATATAGTGCACTACTTTTGATAAGCGCTCTGGAATAGGGAAAAAGGTGCATTTGTGAGAAAACAGGGTTTAGTCAGAGTTAATGAGGCAGGATGGCCATTAACAGCCCAGGACTCTGCTCTGGGACATGCCTACAGAGCCAGCATGACCACCTCCATTTCTGTTGAATGGCAGTCAGTCTGTCTGTCCTCTCCTGGCTGTGTGTTTGTCCAGTGGAGCTTGGCTGTGAGGAAGCATGCAGCAGGAGCTTTACATAGCTCTGTGCTTTCACCTGTACACTGCTGTAACATTGGTACAGCAACACCCTCTAATAACAAAAGGCTACTTTATGCCTCTTTACAGAGAGGCATAAAGAGCAATAAGAGAGAGAGAGATTGAATTAAGAATGAGAGAGATTGCATTGAGAGAGAGACAGAGCGAGAGAGAGAGAGAGCGAGACAGAGAGCGAGCGAGAGAGAGAGAGAGCGAGACAGAGAGCGAGCGAGACAGAGAGCGAGCGAGCGAGAGCGAGAGCGAGACTACGGTGGGACTCTTTGGGGAGATTCACCTATTGCTCACCTCTTGGTTACAGCACAGTGGACTATATGATTACAGACATGGACCCTTTCTCTCTGAGCTCATTCACTGTCACGCCACTAACCTCTATCTGATCACAGCCAAATTACGTTGTTCCTCAAAAGAACAGACATGGAAACAACCACACATTCACAGCCCAGTAAGCTGTACAACATCAGAAATTCATGCAGATGGGCCCAAAACAGCACAGAAGAATACCAGAAAGCAACCAGTAACCAAAATAGAGATGGATACCACATTCACTCACAGTAAAGATGGCATCAATCTACAACAAATGGCAAAAGAAGCACAACTTAAATTGCTAAAAAACAAAACGAAGACCACAGATGACAACTGGTTTGATTCAGATTGTAAAATCCAACCAAAAGCACAGAGACCCAAATAATGGTCAATTACGCCTTCATCAAAACTCTATAAACGTACACTCAGAACAAAAAAAGAACAGTACAACAGCAGGCAGCTGACACTAATTGAGGAGTCCAGAAACACAAACAACTTCTGCCGAAATTTGAAATAACTAAAAAAATCTAAACAAGAGGAATTAGTGATACAAAATGGTGACATATGGACAACCCATTTTAAAACACTCTACAACACCGTTCAAATTGACACAAATGCAGAACGCCAAATTCATGAGAAGTTTAATGGATTAGAAAAAGCTATAAAGGACAATCAAAATCCATTGGACTCCCCAATTACTGACCAGGAGCTCTATAAGAAACCTCAGGCTCTCAAATTTAAAAAAGCATGCAGACCTGATGGCATCCTAAATGAGATGCTCAAACTCACTAGTGCAAAATGTCAATTGGCTATATTAAAACTGCTTAATTTGATCCTGAGTGTAGGTTATTGTCCTGACATCTGGAATCAAGGACGCATAACCCCAATTTTTAAGAACAGAGACAGTAACCTGGGAAAGATGTTCTGTAGTATTATACATTTAAACTTCCTTTATAGCACAATGTTTTGAGTACAAGCCAAATTGGATTTATACCAAAACATTGCATGGCTGATCATATTTACACCCTACATACCCTGATAGATAAACGTGTTCACCAAAATAATACCAACATGTATGCTTATGACATGACGTTGGCCTGTTGGGGGAGGTTTATGACCCCCATAAATACCTTTCCCCTTTTTCCTCTCTCTACTCTACCGATGTGACTATTGAAAACCCCTTTGTTAACATTGTAACGGTTTTCTTCTATCTCCTCCTCTGATGAAGATGTAGAACAAGGATCGGACCAAAATGCAGCGTGTAGATTGCGATCCATGTTTTAATGAACAAACGTAAAACACGAATCAAAATACAAACAGTGCAAAATAATAAATGTAATGAAAACCGAAAAACAGCCTATCTGGTGAAAAACACATAGACAGGAACAATCACCCACAAACACACAGTGAAACCCAGGCTACCTAAATATGGTTCCCAATCAGAGACAATGACTAACACCTGCCTCTGATTGAGAACCATATCAGGCCAGACATAGAAATAGACAAACAAGACATCCAACATAGAATGCCCACCCAGTTCACGTCCTGACCAACACTAAAACAAGGAAAACACACACAAACGATGGTCAGAACGTGACAGTACCCCCCCTCCAAGGTGCGGACTCCGGACGCACAACTTAAACCTATGGGGGAGGGTGTGGGTGGGCATCTGTCCGCGGTGGCGGCTCTGGCGCTGGACGTGGACCCCACTCCATAACAGTTTTAGTCCACCTCCTTAGCGTCCCTAGATAGGTTACCCTCCTTAAAGACCGCTCGGGACAGAGGGGCAGCTCGGGACAGAGGTAGCTCGGGACTGATGGGTAGCTCAGCACTGAGAGGAAGCTCAGCACTGAGAGGAAGCTCAGCACTGAGAGGAAGCTCAGGCAGGTGGTTGGATCCGGCAGATCCTGGCTGGCTGGCGGTTCTGGAAGAGTCTGGTCGACTGGCGGATCCGGAAGAGTCTGGTCGACTGGCGGATCTGGAAGATTCTGGTCGACTGGCAGATCTGGAAGAGTCTGGTCGACTGGCAGATCTGGAAGAGTCTGGTCGACTGGCAGATCTGGAAGAGTCTGGTCGACTGGCAGATCTGGAAGAGTCTGGTCGACTGGCAGATCTGGAAGAGTCTGGTCGACTGGCAGATCTGGAAGAGTCTGGTTGACTGACAGCTCTGGCTGCTCCGTGCTGACTGGCTGCTCCATGCTGACTGGCAGCTCTGGCTGCTCCATGCTGACTGGCTGCTCCATGCTGACTGGCAGCTCTGGCTGCTCCATGCTGACTGGCTGCTCCATGCTGACTGGCTGCTCCGGCTGCTCCATGCTGACTGACTGCTCCATGCTGACTGGCGGCCCTGGCTGCTCCATGCTGACTGGCGGCCCTGGCTGCTCCATGCTGACTGGCGGCCCTGGCTGCTCCATGCTGACTGGCAGCTCTGGCTGCTCCATGCTAACTGGCAGCTCTGGCGGCTCCTTGCAGACTGGCAGCTCTGGCGGCTCCTTGCAGACTGGCAGCTTTGGCGGCATCCTGCAGAAAGGCAGCTCTGGCGGCTCCTTGCAGACTGGCAGCTCTATGCAGACTGGCAGCTCCTTGCAGACTGGCAGCTCCTTGCAGACTGGCAGCTCCATGCAGACTGGCAGCTCCATGCAGACTGGCAGCTCCTTACAGACTGGCAGCTCCTTGCAGACTGGCAGCTCCTTGCAGACTGGCAGCTCCTTGCAAACTGGCAGCTCCTTGCAAACTGGCAGCTCCTTGCAAACTGGCAGCTCCTTGCAAACTGGCAGTTCCGAACAGGCGGGAGACTCCGGCAGCGCTGTAGAGGCGGAAAGCTCTGACAGCGCTAAACAGGCGGGAGACTCCGACAGCGTTGGAGAGGAGGAGGGCTCCGACAGCGCTGGACAGGCGAGGCGCACTGTAGGCCTGATGCGTGGTGCTGGCACTGGTGGTACTGGGCCGAGGACACGCACAGGAAGCCTGGTGCGGGGAGCTGCTACCGGAGGGCTGGGGTGTGGAGGTGGTACTGGAAAAACCGGACCGTGCAGGCGCACTGGAGCTCTTGAGCACCGAGCCTGCCCAACCTTACCTGGTTGAATGCTCACGGTCGCCCTGCCAGTGCGGCGAGGTGGAATAGCCCGCACTGGACTATGCAGGCGAACCGGAGACACCGAGCGCAAGGCTGGTGCCATGTAAACCGGCCCAAGGAGACGCACTGGGGACCAGCTGCGTAGAGCCGGCTTCATGGCATTAGGCTCGACGCTCAATCTAGCCCGGCAGACACGCGGAGCTGGAATATACCGCACCGGGCTATGCACCCGCACTGGAGACACCGTGCGCACCACTGCATAACACGGTGCCTGTCCGGTCTCTCTAGCCCCCCGGTAAGCACAGGGAGTCTGCCCAGGTCTCCTACCTGGCATAGCCATACTCCCTGTTAGCCCCCCTCCAAGAAATTTTTGGGGCTGCCTCTCAGGCTTCCATCCGCGTCGCCGTGCTGCCTTCTCATACCAGCGCCTCTCTGCTTTCACCGCCTCCATTCTACGGTAACCCTCCTCGCATTGCTCCAGCGAATCCCAGGCGGGCTCCGGCACTCTCCCTGGGTCGGCCGCCCACCTGTCGATCTCCTCCCAAGTAGTATACTCCATACTGTACTCCTCCTTGGGCTGTTCCTGTTGTTTCTTCTCCCGCTGCACCTTAGTGCGGCTACACTCCCCTGGTTTAGCCCAGGGTCCTCTCCCGTCGAGGATTTCCTCCCATGTCCAGAAATCCTTATTGCGCTTCTCCTCGCGCTGCTCCTGCCTGTTGACACGCTGCTTGGTCCTTTTGTGGTGGGTGATTCTGTAACGGTTTTCTTCTATCTCCTCCTCTGATGAAGATGTAGAACAAGGATCGGACCAAAATGCAGCGTGTAGATTGCGATCCATGTTTTAATGAACAAACGTAAAACACGAATCAAAATACAAACAGTGCAAAATAATAAATGTAATGAAAACCGAAAAACAGCCTATCTGGTGAAAAACACATAGACAGGAACAATCACCCACAAACACACAGTGAAACCCAGGCTACCTAAATATGGTTCCCAATCAGAGACAATGACTAACACCTGCCTCTGATTGAGAACCATATCAGGCCAGACATAGAAATAGACAAACAAGACATCCAACATAGAATGCCCACCCAGTTCACGTCCTGACCAACACTAAAACAAGGAAAACACACACAAACGATGGTCAGAACGTGACAAACATAGAGAGTCTGGTAACATCAAAAGGTGGGAAACTGAACCATATTTCTGTAACGGTTTTCTTGATGAGAAGGAGAGTCGGACCAAAATGCAGCGTGTAGATTGCGATCCATGTTTTAATGAACAAACGTAAAACACGAATCAATACAAACACTACAAAAACAATAAACGTAACGAAAACCGAAACAGCCTATACTTGTGTAAAACTAACACAGAACAAGGACATCATGATACTAAGGACAATCACCCACGACAAACTCAAAGAATATGGCTGCCTAAATATGGTTCCCAATCAGAGACAACGATAAACACCTGCCTCTGATTGAGAACCACTTGAGACAGCCATAGACTTAGCTAGAACACCCCACTAGCTACAATCCCCATACATACACACCACATACAAAAACCCATGCCACACCCTGGCCTGACCAAATAAATAAAGATAAACACAAAATACTTTGACCAGGGTGTGACAGAACCCCCCCCCCTAAGGTGCGGACTCCCGAACGCACCTCAAAACAATAGGGAGGGTCCGGGTGGGCGTCTGTCCATGGTGGCGGCTCCGGCGCGGGACGTGGACCCCACTCAATCAATGTCTTAGTCCCTTCTCCTCGCGTCCCTGGATAGTCCACCCTCGCCGCCGACCATGGCCTAGTAGTCCTCACCCAGAACCCCACTGGACTGAGGAGCAGCTCGGGACTGAGGGGCAGCTCGGAACTGAGGGGAAGCTCGGAACTGAGGGGAAGCTCAGGAGTGAGAGGAAGCTCAGGCAGGTTGATGAATCTACCAGATCCTGGCTGGCTGGTGGTTTTGGCAGATCCTGGCTGACTGGCAGATCTGGAAGAGTCTGGTCGACTGGCAGATCTGGAAGAGTCTGGTCGACTGGCAGATCTGGAAGAGTCTGGTCGACTGGCAGATCTGGAAGAGTCTGGTCGACTGGCAGATCTGGAAGAGTCTGGTCGACTGGCAGATCTGGAAGAGTCTGGTCGACTGGCAGATCTGGAAGAGTCTGGTCGACTGGCAGATCTGGTCGACTGGCAGATCTGGAAGAGTCTGGTCGACTGGCAGCTCTGGCTGCTCCATGCTGACTGGCTGCTCCATGCTGACTGACAGCTCTGGCTGCTCCATGCTGACTGGCAGCTCTGGCTGCTCCATGCTGACTGGCAGCTCTGGCTGCTCCATGCTGACTGGCAGCTCTGGCTGCTCCATGCTGACTGGCTGCTCCATGCTGACTGGCTGCTCCATGCTGACTGGCTGCTCCATGCTGACTGGCAGCTCTGGCTGCTCCATGCTGACTGGCGGCCCTGGCTGCTTCATGCTGACTGGCGGCCCTGGCTGCTCCATGCTGACTGGCGGCCCTGGCTGCTCCATGCTGACTGGCGGCCCTGGCTGCTCCATGCTGACTGGCGGCTCTGGCTGCTCCATGCTAATTGGCAGCTTTGGCGGCATCCTTGCAGACTGGCAGCTCCTTGCAGACTGGCAGCTCCTTGCAGACTGGCAGCTCCTTGCAGACTGGCAGCTCCTTGCAGACTGGCAGCTCCTTGCAGACTGGCAGCTCTATGCAGACTGGCAGCTCTATGCAGACTGGCAGCTCTATGCAGACTGGCAGCTCCTTGCAAACTGGCAGCTCTATGCAGACTGGCAGTTCTGAACAGGCGGGAGACTCCGGCAGCGCTGTAGAGAAGGAAGGCTCTAACAGCGCTAAACAGGCGGGAGACTCCGACAGCGCTGGAGAGGAGGAGGGCTCCGACAGCGCTGGACAGGCAAGGCGCACTGTAGGCCTGATGCGTGGTGCTGGCACTGGTGGTACTGGGCCGAGGACACGCACAGGAAGCCTGGTGCGGGGAGCTGCTACCGGAGGGCTGGGGTGTGGAGGTGGCACAGGATGGGTTAGACCGTGAAGGCGTACTGGAGATCTTGAGAGCGGTGCTGGCACAGGACGTGCAAGGCTAGGGAGGTGCACAGGAGGCCTGGTGCGTGAGACTGGCACCATCTTCACCAGCCGACTAACACGCACCTCAGGACGAGTATGGAGCGCTGACCCAGATGCCATCAAATCCCCGACACGCTCCGTCGGGCGAATTCCATGTTTAAAACACCAACACAGCAACTCCCTCATTTCTCTCTCCTCCAATTTCCCCATTAACTCCTTCACAGTCTCTGTTTCGTTCACCTCCAACACCGGCTCTGGTTCTGGTCTCCTCCTTGGCTCCTCACGATAAACAGGGAGAGTTGGCTCAGGTCTGGCTCCTGACTCTGCCACACTCTCCCTGAGCCCCCCCCCCCAAGAAATTTTTGGGGCTGACTCTGGGGCCTCCGTCCGCGCCGCCTTGCTTGCTTCACAAACTCCATTCTCCTATATCCTTCCGCGCACTGCTCCATCGAATCCCAGGCGGGCTCCGGCACTCTCCCTGGGTCGACCGCCCACCTGTCTATCTCCTCCCAAGAAGTATAGTCCATACTGTACTCCACTTTGGGCTGTTCCTGCCTGTTGACACGCTGCTTGGTCCCTTTGTGGTGGGTGATTCTGTAACGGTTTTCTTGATGAGAAGGAGAGTCGGACCAAAATGCAGCGTGTAGATTGCGATCCATGTTTTAATGAACAAACGTAAAACACGAATCAATACAAACACTACAAAAACAATAAACGTAACGAAAACCGAAACAGCCTATACTTGTGTAAAACTAACACAGAACAAGGACATCATGATACTAAGGACAATCACCCACGACAAACTCAAAGAATATGGCTGCCTAAATATGGTTCCCAATCAGAGACAACGATAAACACCTGCCTCTGATTGAGAACCACTTCAGACAGCCATAGACTTAGCTAGAACACCCCACTAGCTACAATCCCCATACATACACACCACATACAAAAACCCATGCCACACCCTGGCCTGACCAAATAAATAAAGATAAACACAAAATACTTTGACCAGGGTGTGACAATTTCGGTAATCCAACCAGTTGAAAATATGCGTTGGTACTTAATTAATATGTTGTCACATCAGTTGGCATCTGAGACATTATTACTGATGATAGGATGACATAAACTGTATCTTGGAAAGTCTACACATTCCAGTTATCAGATTCACATGGAATTGTTGTGCAATTTAAACGTTTAAATATGAAACTATTTGTGAAAAGATTAAATATAATTTTAGCTTCTTAATGAGAGTTTACTCGGAAGATAACAGCTCTATAAACAGTATTTCGTGGTGCCCCGACTTTCAGGTTAATTACAATTACCTGATTAGCTTAATCAGGTAAAATTAATTACAGAGAAATTATTTTATAGAATAGCATGTCATATCACTTAATCCGGCATAGCCAAAGACACAACACTTGCTTTATTGACTTCCAAAAAGCATTTGATTCTATTTGGCATACAGGACTGTTCTACAAAGTTATTGAAAGTGGTGTAGGGGGTAAAACATATGACATAATAAAATGAATGTATACTGGCAATACATGCAGCATCAAAATTGTCAAGAAAGGAAGAGAATTCTTTAACCAGGGACGGGGCCTTCACAAGGGTTGCAATCTGAGCCCTGCACTCTTCAATATTTACATTAGATTTGGCCACTATTCTAGAAAAATACTCAGCCCCTGGTGTTAGTCTCCAGGTGTCGTTAGTTGTCTCTGATTGAGAATCATACTTAGGTAGCCTATGTTTCACTTTTGGTTTGTGGGTGTTTGTTTCCGTGTGAGTGTTTGTTGCCAGACGGTACTGTTTCGGTTTTCGTTCATGTTCACGTTTATTGTTTTGTATTTCATAGTGTTCAGTTTATGTCTTAAAATAAACGTTATGGACACTTACCACACTGCGCATTGGTCCTCCGATCCTTATCGCTTCTCCTCCTCAGAAGAGGAGGAGGAATGCCGTTACATGACCCTTGGTTATTGTTGTTACTGTTGTCCCGTTGACAATTTTGATTCTCATTATTTTCATATTGTAAATATCCAAAGTAAGCTTTGGAAATATGTACTGTACGTTGTCACGTCATGCCAATAAAGCAAATTTAATTTAATTGAGAGAGAGAATTCAGAGAGAGAGAGAGAATTCAGAGAGAGAGAGAGAGAATTCAGAGAGAGAGAGAGAATTCAGAGATAGAGATTACACAGATCCACAAAGAATTCGAAAATAAATCCAATTTTGATAAACTCCCATATCTACTGGGTGAAATTCCACAGTGTGCCATCACAGCAGCAAGATTTGTGACCTGTTGCCACGAGAAAAGGGCAACCAGTGAAGAACAAACACCACTGTAAATACAACCCATATTTATGCTTATTTATTTCATCTTTGTCCTTTAACCATTTGTACATTGTTAAAACACTGTATATATATATATAATATGACATTTGTAATGTCTTTATTGTTTTGAAACTTCTGTATGTGTAATGTTTACTGTAAATTTGTATTGTTTATTTCACTTTTGTATATTATCTACCTCACTTGCTTTGGCAATATTAACACATTTCCCATGCCAATAAATCCCTTGAATTGAATTGAATTGAATTGAGAGATAGAGAGAATTCAGAGATAGAGAGAGATAGAGATTGAATTCAGAAAGAGATTGAATTCAGAGAGAGAGACAGAGAGAGAGATTGAATTGAGAGAGAGAGACAGAGAGAAAGATTGAATTGAGAGAGACAGAGAGAGAGGGGGGGAGAGAGAGAGAATTGATAGAGAGAGAGAGAGAGAATTCAGACATCGAGAGAGAATTCAGAGATAGAGAGAGAATTCAGAGATAGAGAGAGATAAAGAGAGAATTCAGAGATAGAGAGAGATAGAGATTGAATTCAGAAAGAGATTGAATTCAGAAAGAGATTGAATTCAGAGAGAGACAGAGAGAGAGATTGAATTGAGAGAGAGACAGTGATAAATATTGAATTGAGAGAGACAGAGAGAGAGAGGGGGAGAGAGAGAGAATTGAGAGAGAGAGACAGAGAGAATTGAGAGAGAGAGAGACAGAGAGAGCGATTGAATTGAAAGAGACAGAGAGAGAGGGGAGAGAGATGGGGTGAGAGAGAATGGGGGGAGAGGGAGAGAGGGAGAGAGAGAGAGAGGGGGAGATGGAAAGGAGAGAGAGATGGAGACAAAGAGAGAGAGAGAGAAATAAAGAGAAAAGAGAACGAGGGGAGAGATAAAGACATGAAAGAGAGAGAGAGAGACACAGACAGGAAAATACAGACATTTGTATGTTCTGTGATTCATGTTTAATACTCTGGCTCCCACACTTTATCTTGCTAGACAAACATATGAAATCTATCCTTCACAAAACATTATCAATCCACCCCCTTTCCTCCTCTTCTCTTCCGTCTCTTTCTCTTAGTGTGTGTGAGTGTCCGTGCATAAGCGTGTGTGTATACATATGTGCGTGTGCGTGTGTGGGGAGGGGGCGGGTTGGTTTCAGTGCTAATAGAAGCCAGGTGGTGCAGACAGTAAATGGGTTCCCATGGATTATAGTGGCTAACAGAGCCATTACATGCCATGTCATTCTCGTCTTGTTAAACAGTGACGATAGCCATGTTAGCTTGGCTTGCCAGTTATACTCTCTCTCTTCATTTCACTTTGTAGACCTTTGAGTGGTCACTCCTGTTATTACAATCCTGACACTAACAGTCTATTACAGTCTAGTATGATATGAAATGTACATACTTTAGCAGCAGGCATCGTCATGGTGTGTGTGTGTGTGTGTGTGTGTGTGTGTGTGTGTGTGTGTGTGTTTCTGGAGAACCCTACTCGTACTCTCTAACCCCTAACCCGTCATCTAAACCCACATACACACCACATGTTGCTCCTCTGGAAAAATTGAAAAGCATCTTGGGAATATATGGCCGGGAAATGTATAGTGCTTGAGTGAGATGGGCCTGTAAGAGTGGGGCGAGGGAGAGACCGGGCCGTGAGAGTTCCCTGGTGCGTCTTGTTTCCATTAGGTTGGGAATGTTATCCCCTGACTGTTGAGGGGGCATGGCCTGGGATCTCATCATCCAATCACAGAGCAGAATCAGCTTCTCCACATCTGGGATTTTCTCACTGCGCCGATCGGACAACATTCCACACATACACATGCACCCCCACACACACACACACACACACACACACACACACACACACACACACACACACACACACACACACACACACACACACACACACACACACACACACACACACACACACACATACACACATGCACCCACGCATACACACACACATAATGTAAACATGCGAGAGGGAGAGAGAGAGGGAGAGAGAGAGAGAGATGGAGAAAGAGAGAGAGAGAGAGATAGAGATAGATGGAGAAAGAGAGAGAGAGAGAGAGATGGAGATGGAGAAAGAGAGAGAGCAAAGAAGTAAACTAGCTCTCTGAGAAGTTGCATGTTTCTCAACGAGATGAGGAGTGGTTTGAGTGGCTTGTCCAAAACAAACATTCAGAGAGTCAGAGAGGAGATTATTGATATTTCCTCTCTCTGCACCTCCCTCCCTCTTATCTCTCTCTCTGGCATGGGAAACATATGTTAAATATTGTCAAAGCAAGTGAAGCAGATAATATACAAAAGTGAAATAAACAATAAAAATGAACAGTAAACATTACACTCATAGAAGTCCCAAACAGTAATACATATTATGTCTATATACAGTGTTGTAACGATGTACAAATGGTTAAAGTACAAAAGGGAAAATCAATAAACATAATAATGAGCTGTATTTACAATGGTATTTGTTCTTCACTGGTTGCCCTTTTCTTGCGGCAACAGGTCACAAATCTTGCTGCTGTAATGGCACACTGTGGTATTTCACCCAGTAGATTTGGGAGTTTATCAAAATCGGGTTTGTTTTCAAATTCTTTGTGTATCTGTGTAATCTGAGGGAAATATGTGTCTCTAATATGGTCACACATTGGTGCAGGAGGTTAGGAAGTGCAGCTCAGTTTCCACCTTGTTTTGTGGGCAGTGTGCACATAGCCTGTCTTCTCTTGAGAGCTAGGTCTGCCTACAGCGGCCTTTCTCAATAGCAAGGCTATGCTCACTGAGTCTGTACATAGTCAAAGCTTTCCTTAGGTTTGGGTCAGTAACTGTCAGGTATTCTGCCACTGTGTACTCTCTGTTTAGGGCCAAATAGCATTGTAGTTTGCTCTGTTTTTTTGTTAATTCTTTCCAATGTGTCAAGTAATAATATTTTTGTTTTCTCATGATATGGTTGGGTCTAATTGTGTTGCTGTCCTGGGGCTCTGTGCGGTGTGTTTGTGTTTGTGTTTGTGAACAGAGCCCCAGGACCAGCTTGCTTAGGGGACTCTTCTCCAGGTTCATCTCTCTGTAGGTGATGGCTTTGTTATGGAAGGTTTGGGAATCGCTTCGTTTTAGGTGGTTGTAGAATTGAACGGCTCTTCTGGATTTTGATAATTAGTGGGTATCGGCCTAATTCTGCTCTGCATGCATTATTTTGTGTTTTACGTTGTACACAGAGGATAGTTTTGCAGAATTCTGCATGTAGTCTTCATTTGGTGTTTGTCCCATTTTGTGAATTCTTTGTTGGTGAGCAGACCCCAGACCTCACAACCATAAAGGGCAATGGGTTCTATAACTGATTCAAGTATTTTTAGCCAGATCCTAATTGGTATGACAAATTTTATGTTCCTTTTGATGGCATAGAATGCCCTTCTTGCCTTGTCTCAGATCATTCACAGCTTTGTGGAAGTTACCTGTGGCGCTGATGTTTAGGCCAAGGTATGTATAGTTTTTAGTGTGCTCTAGGGCAACGTTGTCTAGATGGAATTTGTATTGGTGGTCCTGGCTACTGGACCTTTTTTTGGAACATCATTATTTTGGTCTTACTGAGATTTACTGTCAGGGCCCAGGTCTAGCAGAATCTGTGCAGAAGATCTAGGTGCTGCTGTAGGCCCTTCCTTGGTTGGTGACAGAAGCACCAGATCATCAGCAAACAGTAGACATTTGACTACAGATTCTAGTAGGGTGGGTGGGTGGGTGGGTGGGTCGGTGGGTGGGTGGGTGGGTCTGTCTGTCTGTCTGTCTGTCTGTCTGTCTGTCTGTCTGTCTGTCTGTCTGTCTGTCTGTCTCAGTCTAGCCATAATCTTCTACAGAGATAACAACAGCCTTTGTTCTGGCTGGTAGAGGGTTTCATAATCAGGGTCGGGGTCAATTCAGTGTGTGTGCTCGTGTGCGTGTGTGTTCCTTCAGGCATTCTGCCCAATGGGGCATGGACAAGTGGAGCTGAAAATAGCAACAAGCATGTCACCGCTGAGGAGTTCCATGCATAGCATAGTTATTAGCCTTTATAGAGAGAGCAGCAGTGTGGTGTTCTCCAGTAAGATATAGCCTGGTGCTGACCCTGCAGTGTGTTGTTCTCCAGTAAGATATAGCCTGGTGCTGACCCTCCAGTGTGTTGTTCTCCAGTAAGATATAACCTGGTGCTGACCCTCCAGTGTGTTGTTCTCCAGTAAGATATAGCCTGGTGCTGACCCTCCAGTGTGTTGTTCTCCAGTAATATATAGCCTGGTGCTGACCCTCCAGTGTGTTGTTCTCCAGTAAGATATAACCTGGTGCTGACCCTCCAGTGTGTTGTTCTCCAGTAAGATATAGCCTGGTGCTGACCCTCCAGTGTGTTGTTCTCCAGTAAGATATAGCCTGGTGCTGACCCTCCAGTGTGTTGTTCTCCAGTAAGATATAGCCTGGTGCTGACCCTGCGGTGTAAATCACCAGCCTGAACCCTATACCAGGGAAGAGCAATGAGCGGTGAATGTCCTGGTGGAAATTAAGTAATGTTATCCCAGCTGGACGCGGAGAGGGAGAGAGTGAGGGAGAGAGTGAGGGAGAGAGTGAGGGGGAGAGAGAGGGGGAGAGAGGGAGAGAGAGGAGAGAGAGAGAGAGAGAGGGGGAGACAGAGAGGGAGAGAGAGGGGGAGAGAGAGGGAGAGAGAGAGAGGGAAATAGAGGGAAGAGTTAGGGAGAGAGTGGGGGTGTGGGGGGGTTACAGCAGAGTTCAGGTCAGGAGGCAGGACTATCTATTATAGAAGCTGTCTGTCAGTGTCCAGCTGGTCCTTGTGTATTATAGATCTGAGAGAATTATATTACTGCATAACTGTCTGCTGAAGTTCAGCTAGGTTGACATTATAAGGCTTAGGTCAAACATGGGCTGAACAGGGAATAAGACAGATATTGCACTTCTTCTACACTGTCTACTTCTACTCATGGCACCCCGATTATCTCAATAAAGCATTTTTTACTTTTATATATGAAAAACATTGAGTAAGCTACTGCAGACTGAACCGGTTGTTGTCACGATAATATCTGGAGTTGAACTTATTATGATATTGACACAGCAAAGTCACTATGATGTCTGGTGTGATATTGACACAGCAAAGTCACTATGATGTCTGGTGTGATATTGACACAGCAAAGTCACTATGATGTCTGGTGTGATATTGACACGGCAAAATCACTATGATGTCTGGTGTGATATTGACACAGCAAAGTCACTATGATGTCTGGTGTGATATTGACACAGCAAAGTCACTATGATGTCTGGTGTGATATTGACACAGCAAAGTCACTATGATGTCTGGTGTGATATTGACACAGCAAAGTCACTATGATGTCTGGTGTGATATTGACACAGCAAAATCACTATGATGTCTGGTGTGATATTGACACAGCAAAGTCACTATGATGTCTGGTGTGATATTGACACAGCAAAGTCACTATGATGTCTGGTGTGATAGTGACACAGCAAAGTCACTATGAGGTCTGGTGTGATATTGACACAGCAAAGTCACTATGATGTCTGGTGTGATAGTGACACAGCAAAGTCACTATGATGTCTGGTGTGATATTGACACAGCAAAGTCACTATGATGTCTGGTGTGATATTGACACAGCAAAGTCACTATGATGTCTGGTGTGATAGTGACACAGCAAAGTCACTATGAGGTCTGGTGTGATATTGACACAGCAAAGTCACTATGATGTCTGGTGTGATAGTGACACAGCAAAGTCACTATGATGTCTGGTGTGATATTGACACAGCAAAGTCACTATGATGTCTGGTGTGATAGTGACACTGCAAAGTCACAAGGCTTAACTTTCCTCTCCTTCAGGGGGGTTTGACCTCTGACAAGTTTGTGTATCAGAAAGAAAAACACACTTCATTTTAACTCACTTTTCTTTTTAACATAAAACCCAACATCTCTATAAATCAATTTTGATGTAGCCCTAATTTCACATTTTCTGAAACATTCCATGTGTATTACTTCTTATTCACAAGAGTGAAAGCTCTGTATAGTGTAGTGAAAGTGAGTGTAGCCTGGTGAGTGAGAGGGAAGAAGGGAGGGAGGGAAGTGGAGGGGTGAAAGATAAAGGGAGGGAGAGAGAGCAGCTAGAGTAGTCTATCTGTGAGTATAGACTGACCGTCACCGTGGTGGAAACTTCAAACACCACACATCTGGTCCTAGCTTTGTCCGGCACGGGGCTGCCGAATCAAATATCGTTTAATTGAAGGACTTGGCAAAGATGGATACTTTATACAGAACAGGTATCTGTTCTTCGGTCAAATGTATGGCTGGTTAATGAATGGTTACACTCTACTCTCGCATTCAGAGGAAAGACGCAATAACGGGTTCATGAGGATCGGGATTTGTTTTATTATGATGGACACCCGGATTTACTATGACAACTAAGCGCAAATCGATGAAACTGAAGCTGCGGCGGTGTTTCAGTGAGACGCTGCGCGATTCCACGTCGAAAGCCTGGGATCTACTATGGAAAAATGTCAGGGAGCGAAGACTCGCAGGTCAGTCTTCAAAAAGTATCGGTGTAGTATTGAATACACACTATATTTATTTGATATGTATTTATTCTGTTAGAAAATAGCCATTCTTAACTTTATTAGATTAAAACTTTTTTTTTACACAGATAGAGTCCAGCATATAACTGTTTTCCAACATGATTTTATTAAACAAGTAGCTTAAATAAACCCACTAAGTTACAAACTTGGCTGTAGTTAATGTTCTAATCAATCAAGTGAATGTTGAAGGGGCAATCAGCAGTTGCTAGATCCATTTTTGGACGTATACATTAATGATATGTAACCCTACCCATTGATTCTTGAAGAGTATATCTTATAAATGCCTCATATGAGTTTAGTTCAACTGTCATGCCCCATCAGAACCCAAAATATAAACTTGTTTTACTGCAATGTCTGTAAACACAGTTAATGTAAACAAAAGCGATGTAGCCTCAAAACATGGTTACAACTATAATTGTGATATCATGGATGCTCAGTCCTTGAATCCACAAAGCTTTTTAACGAAACAGGTACGCGGAAAACGCTTTGTTATTGTTCCTACTGCTGATTGCTGCTTTAAACTATACATCGTACCGCTGATTGGTGGATTGACCTAAGGCAGCCCAAATCTGACATTTTTCCCAAGAATTGGTCTTTTGACTTTTCACATCAGATCTTTTTCAGAGCTGATCTGATTGGTCAAAAGACCAATTAGTGGGGAAAAAAATCAGAATTGAGCTGTCTGTGTAAACGCAGCCTATATGCACAGAATACATTCTGCACAGTTGTCCTCATAATTCTTCTTCTACAGTAATCATATCCATTAACACGTGTACACCAGGTGTACTTACCTTAGTTTTACATGTGACTTACCTTGCTCTTGTTTATTTTTTTTTAAAGATCTTCTAATTTACAATAATAATTATAAATTACCAAACCAATTTGCAATACAATTTTACTTTTTATTTACTGCTGGTTGGTTATAATGATTGATTTGGATTGAAAGCAAAACAATATCACAATATATGTGAATAATGTTCTCTCACATGTAGCACCAAAGCAAGACCCATTATTATCCCAATGTGAGTTTGTGCTAAGCCTGTAGTAGAAGATGTATGAAACGGTGGGTTAGAGACCAGACCCCCTACTGCCACTGCTGCTGAGGCTATACTTAATGGTTAGAATTGTTTCCTGGATTAGTTTGCCTCATAATTCAAATGTGCAGAATATGCATCCCAAATAACATTCACTGTATATAGACTGTATTATTATTGACTGCATGTTTGTTTATTCCATGTGTAACTCAGTGTTGTCGTTTGTGTCGCACTGCTTTGCTTTATCTTGGCCAGGTCGCAGTTTTAAATAAGAACTTGTTCTCAACTAACCTACCTGGTTAAATAAAGGTGAAATAAATGTCAAAAAATAATTCCCTTTATAGTGCACAACTTTTGACCAGGGCCCATAAGGCTCTGGTAAAAAGTAGTGCACTATACAGGGAATAGGATGCCATTTGGGACACATCCACTGATAGTTATTTCCTTCAGGTACCTTTCTGTCAGATATTTAAAATACAGCTGTAGCTTCTTGCTGGGAGAATGATATTGTATTTTCAAAAGAGCTGCTGAATCATGGTCTGTGTGTGTAGGGAGCCCAGTACACCACTAGGGGGTACCAGTCAAATTATCCATACAGCAGGACAGTAGTCTAGTAGGTTATTAAATATTTTAGAGGGATCTGTTCTCCATCTGTATTTCAGTATTATAATGATGTTATGATGTTATGTGATAGATGTTGACCTCAACTGTCCCAGGAGACTGTAATTGAATCAGATTGGTGCCAGTTATGTCTTCTTATTGCAATAATATGGGCCGGTTTCCTGGACACAGTCCTGGACTATATAGCACTTTCAATTGTGATTTTCCATTGAGTTTGGTTTTTAGTCCAGGACTAGGCTTAATCTGTGTCCTTAATCTGTGTTGCAAATTTTATTGCAACACTGTAGGGGATATACAGTGCCTTCGGAAAGTATTCAGACCCCTTGACTTTTTCCACATTTTGTTATGTTAAGCCTTATTCTAAAATTAATTTACTAAAACAAATCCTCAGCAATCTACACAACACCCCATAATGACGAAGCGAAAACAGGTTTTTAGCATTTTTTGCAAATGTATAAAACATAAAAAACATAAATACCTTATTTACATAAGTATTCAGACCCTTTGCTATTAGGTGCATCATTGATCATCCTTGAGATGTTTCTACAACTTGATTGGAGTACCCTTGTGGTAAATTCAATTGATTGGACATGATTTGGAAAGGCTGTCTATATAAGCCTGTCTATATAAGGTCCCACAGTTGACAGTGCATGTCAGAGCAAAAACCAAGCAATGAGGTCAAAGGAATTGTCCGTAGAGGTTAGAGACAGGATTGTGTTGAGGCACAGATCTGGGGAAGGGTACCAAAAAATGTCTGTAGCATTGAAGGTCCCAAAGAACACAGTGGCCTCCATCATTCTTAAATGGAAGAAGTTTGGAACCACCAAGAATCTTCCTAGAGCTGGCCACATGGCCAAACTGATCACGGGCCTTGGTCAGGGAAGTGACCAAGAATCCGATGGTCACTCTGACAGAGCTCTAGAGTTCCTCTGTGGAGATGGGAGAGCCTTCCAGAAGGACAACCACCTCTGCAGCACTCCACCAATCAGGTCTTTATGGTAGAGTGGTCAGACGGAAGCCACTCCTCAGTAAAAAAGCACATGACAGCACGCTTGGAGTTTGCCAAAAGGCACCTAAAGACTAACGCCTCTCAGGCCATGAGAAACAAGATACTCTGGTCTGATGAAAGATTGAACTCTTTGGCCTGAATGCCAAGCGTCACGTCTGGAGGAAACCTGGCACCATCCCTACGGTGAAGCATGGTGGTGGCAGCATCATGTGGTGGGGATATTTTTTAGCATCAGGGACTGGGAGACTAGTCAGGATCGAGGGAAATATGAACGGAGCAAAGTACAGAGAGATCTTTGATGAAAATCTAATCCAGAGCGCTCAGGACCTCAGACAGGGGGGAAGGTTCACAACAAGACAACAACCCTAAGCACACAGCCAAGCCAACGCAGGAGTGGCTTCGGGACTAGTCTCCAGGCCAGAGCCTGGACTTGAACCCAATCAAACATATCTGGAGAAACCTGAAAATAGCTGTGCAGTTGCGCTCCCCATCCAACCTGACAGAGCTTGAGAGGATCTGCAGAGAAGAAACTGAGAAACTCCCCAAATACAGGTGTGACACTCTTGTAGCGTCAAACCCAAGAAGACTCAATGCTGAACTTGCTGCCAAAGGTGCTTCAACAAATTACTGAGTAAAGGGTGTGAATACTTTTGTAAATGTGATATTTCAGTTTTTATTTTTAATAAATTAGCAAATTTTGTTTTGACATTACTGGGTATTGTGTGTAGATTGATGAGGAAAAAATAGAATTTAATCAATTTTAGAATAAGGCTGTAACGTAACAAAATGTGGAAAAAGTAAAGGGGTCTGAATACTTTCTGAATGCACTGCACAGTATGTGATCAACCTTCACAATATTGTCTTTGTCTTGTTTTAGCAACATGTCTGTCGAGGTGTATTTAATGTTGTTTAAATCCTGTCAGTCCATCTCAGCTGTGGAGTACTCAGCTGTGGAGTACTGAAACACCTCTCGAGTTTAACTGACTTTAGAGTCCTGTGGCTGCATTGTTGCTTTGTTGTTGCTGCGTTGTTTGAAAGGTTGACACATGAATCCAACATTCTATTCCATATTTGTATCCTGGTGATATGCCATGATGCCATGTATCTGGCAGCCCATCCATTGGACCTACTACTAGCCTTGGCCTGCTGTCTGTTTAGAAGCACTCTAAACAATCAGGGACTGTTTATGGGCTGGGCTGGGCTGCTGACTGTCTGACCTGTGTGTGCAAGCGTCGATCAGACTTGGCTGGCTGGTGTTCTATTGCTTCTAACTGTCATAATGAGTCATCATTTTAACACATCTATTACATTTCTATGAGACCATTAAGTAACAGCACCTCTTTGGAAATGGTCTTGTCCTATTACCAGGTTGTCCTATGCCTGTAGGTTGTGTTTTCACTGAGGAGTAATTCTGACATCTATTACAGAAACAATAGTTACATGTCCTATAATCCAGCTCCATGATAAGACCTGGCTGACATTGAGGGATCGAGTCTCTCTTCAGCTGGCACCTGCTCTAGAACATGTGCTTGGCGTGAATAAGAGACTCCCAGCCAAGACTGTCCTCAAAGTGAAAGCACCTGGCACAGTCATATTGGACCTGGGATTTCTCTCTTTGAAATGTCTTCAGTTCTTACAATCAAACAGGACATTCCTACTGCAGCCCAGCATTATACCCAGTCTAACAGGTTGTTTTTTTGGATCATGGGGTGGAATTCATCAGTCATTCTGAAGCTACCGCTGGTCAGGAGCCAGACCAAAGCCAGAGTCATGCAGGGCTACTATCGTTTCTCTCTGAGTAACTCCCCACTTCATACCAGACCAGAGCCTAAACATTTACCCAGTTGCTTCTGATCAGTCCTGAATCCAACTACCTAGTAATACTATCTCCAACCCTGGTTCCAGCCACCTAGTAATGCTATCTCCAACCCTGGTTCCAACCACCTAGTAATACTATCTCCAACCCTGGTTCCAGCCACCTAGTAATACTATCTCCAACCCTGGCTCCAACCACCTAGTAATGCTATCTCCAGCCCTGGTCCCATCCACCTAGTAATACTATCTCCAACCCTGGTTCCAGTCACCTAGTAATACTATCTCCAATCCTGGGTCCAACCACCTAGTAATACTATCTCCAACCCTGGCTCCAACCACCTAGTAATGCTATCTCCAACCCTGGTTCCATCCACCTAGTAATACTATCTCCAACCCTGGTTCCAGCCACCTAGTAATGCTATCTCCAACCCTGGCTCCAACCACCTAGTAATGCTATCTCCAGCCCTGGTCCCATCCACCTAGTAATACTATCTCCAACCCTGGTTCCAGTCACCTAGTAATACTATCTCCAATCCTGGTTCCAACCACCTAGTAATGCTATCTCCAACCCTGGTTCCAACCACCTAGTAATACTATCTCCAACCCTGGGTCCAACCACCTAGTAATACTATCTCCAACCCTGGGTCCAGCCACCTAGTAATACTATCTCCAACCCTGGTTCCAGCCACCTAGTAATACTATCTCCAACCCTGGTTCCAGCCACCTAGTAATACTATCTCCAACCCTGGTTCCAACCACCTAGTAATACTATCTCCAACCCTGGTTCCAGCCACCTAGTAATACTATCTCCAACCCTGGTTCCAGCCACCTAGTAATACTATCTCCAACCCTGGTTCCAGCCACCTAGTAATACTATCTCCAACCCTGGGTCCAACCACCTAGTAATACTATCTCCAACCCTGGGTCCAACCATCTAGTAATACTATCTCCAACCCTGGGTCCAACCATCTAGTAATACTATCTCCAACCCTGGGTCCAACCATCTAGTAATACTATCTCCAACCCTGGTTCCAGCCACCTAGTAATACTATCTCCAACCCTGGTTCCAGCCACCTAGTAATACTATCTCCAACCCTGGTTCCAACCACCTAGTAATACTATCGCCAACCCTGGTTCCATCCTGTTGGGATAAATAATAAAAATGCATTATAGCAGATAGCAACACATAGCACCTAGCAACACATAGCACCTAGCAACACATAGCACCTACCAACACATAGCACCTAGCACCACAGAGCACCTAGCACCACAGAGCACCTAGCACCACAGAGCACCTAGCACCACAGAGCACCTAGCACCACAGAGCACCTAGCACCACAGAGCACCTAGCACCACATAGCACTTAGCACCACATAGCACCTAGCACCACAGAGCACCTAGCACCACAGAGCACCTAGCAACACATAGCACTTAGCACCACAGAGTACCTAGCACCACAGAGCACCTAGCACCACAGAGTACCTAGCATCACAGAGCACCTAGCACCACATACTGTAGCACCTAGCACCACAGAGCACCTAGCACCACAGAGCACCTAGCACCACATAGTACCTAGCACCACAGAGCACGTAGAACCACAGAGCACCTAACACCACATAGTACCTAGCACCACATACTGTAGCACCTAGCACCAAAGAGCACATAGCATCACAAAGCTCAGACTACAGGAATGATCAGAGCAGTGCAGCCACCCAACACACCAGAGACAGGGACCTCCATCCCCTCACTTCCATGAACTAACACCCTTAGTTTGTGTGTGTGTGTGTGATTAACAGTAGAGTCAACACATGAAATCATTTGCACAATGTCACAGCACCACCCAATACCTGAACAAACAGTTTATCCACAGGACCACAGTATAACAGCTCCTGGTGTGTGTGTGTGGGAGAGGGGGGGGGGGGGGGATAGCTAGTCAAAGCCAGAGGTAGTGCATGAAAGCATATAGAGGGTTGTGGGGCTCTGAAGTGAAGGGAGCTGTGGGTGAATGGTGGTCTTTGTTGCACAGGGAGGGTCCTGCCAGCCAGAAGGACAGGGTCTGTTTGACTGTTTGCCTGCATCCCAAATGGCACCACCCTATTCCCTATATAGTGCACTACTTTTGACCAGAGCACTATAGGGAATAGGGTGTTATTTGGGCAGGGTTGGGGAGTAACGGATTACATGTAATCTGTTACATGTAAGGGATTACAAAACCGGTAACTGTAATCCGTTACACTCCCAGCATAAGTATTGTAATCAGATTACAGATAACCTTTGAATAACTAGATGACTACTTCGAGGATTAATTTAAATTCAGAAAAACACTTTGACACTGTTTTCTCAATAACATTGAAATCAGCATTGAAAAAAGGCAGAAGTTTAAGTTTGTTCCACCTGAGCGAGTCTGACAACAAGTCAGATACCACTATGATGACACACCAAATGTGTTTGATGGATCGCTGGAAAAGAGCAAGAATAAGCTTTTGTAGGCTACAGTCCAAGCTATGTCTTCCAATAGTGCGACTGCAGTCGGCATCCAAAGATTATCCAACTTGAATAAACGCTTGGAGGTAAGGATGACAGCAGTGGTGTAGTCTACGGTGATACGGATATCACTTATTATTGAAATCTACGTAGCACATTGATGTGAATCACATTGCTGCTCTCTCATTTAGCTATTTGCGCCCAATATTGTTTGAATTCAAGAAGTTTAAGTTGCCTATCAATCATTGTTTTTCAAACCAGTGGACAGCCAGTGAAAAATGCGCTCTTGCAACAGCTGCATATTGCGGATCCCAGCCTATGGAATAAAAATTGGCCGTTTATTGCTCAATCTAATTCATGCCGATAAAAACAATTAAATTCATAGGCCTTTTAAAATGATAAACTTGGATTAGCTAACACAACGTGCCATTGGAACACAGGAGTGATGGTTGCTGATAATGGGCCTCTGTACGCCTATGTAGATATTCTATAAAACATCTGCCATTTCCAGCTACAATAGTCATTTACAACATTAACAATGTCTACACTGTATTTCTGATCAATTTGATGTTATTTTAATGGACCATTTTTTTTTGCTTTACTTTAAATAACACGGACATTTCTAAGTGACCCCAAACTTTTGAACGGCAGTGTACATTTTTGTCTTCTTCTGTAACGGTTGTCGTATGAAGGAGAAGAGGACCAAGGTGCAGCGTGGTATGTGTCCATATCTTTAATAAAGAACTTGAACACTGAACAAAAACAATAAACCAACAACGGAAAACAGTTCTGGCCGGTGCAGACACACAACAGAAAACAGTTCTGGCCGGTGCAGACACACAACAGAAAACAGTTCTGGCCGGTGCAGACACACAACAGAAAACAGTTCTGGCCGGTGCAGACACACAACAGAAAACAGTTCTGGCTGGTGCAGACACACAACAGAAAACAGTTCTGGCTGGTGCAGACACACAACAGAAAACAGTTCTGGCTGGTGCAGACACACAACAGAAAACAGTTCTGGCTGGTGCAGACACACAACAGAAAACAGTTCTGGCTGGTGCAGACACACAACAGAAAACAGTTCTGGCTGGTGCAGACACACAACAGAAAACAGTTCTGGCTGGTGCAGACACACAACAGAAAACAGTTCTGGCTGGTGCAGACACACAACAGAAAACAGTTCTGGCTGGTGCAGACACACAACAGAAAACAGAAAATAATCACCCACCCAACACAATAGAAAACAGGCTCCCTAAATATGGTTCTCAATCAGGGACAACGATTGACAGCTGCCTTTGATTGAGAACCATACCAGGCCAAACACAGAAATAGCAAATCATAGAAAAACTAACATAGACAACCCACCCAACTCACGCCCCGACCATACTAAAACAAAGAGATAACAAAAGAACTAAGGTCAGAACGTGACATCTTCTAATGCCTCTTAAGGGGAAAATAATCTAAAAAGTAATTGAATGTAATCAAATTACATTACTGAGTTTGGGTAATCCAAAGTTACATTACTGATGACAATTTTGGACAGGTAACTAGTAACTGTAACGGATTACATTTAGAAAGTAACCTACCCAACCCTGTATTTGGGAGGCACCCTTTGACTCTTTAGCTTGGTGGTGTGGCCTCTAGCAGCGCCAGTCCCATGTGGAGCCCTGTGCTGCTGGACACAGGCAGGCTGTATGTTGAGAGGGGTGACAGCACCAGAATGGCCCGCTGAGACTGGGAGTGGGTGGGTCTGCTCTGTTTGCAAGGATGTGGACTCTGTTTTAAATGTGAATGATCACTTCTGTTGTTCCATCCTGTTCCAAACTCAACAATACTACTGGAAGGTTATCAAGTTTCAAGATCTACTTTTAGTATTATTTAGTTTAAACTTCACTATTGCCAACTGCTGTAACGCGGTTCGTCTGAGGAAGAAGGAGTAGACCAAAGCGCAGCACGCGTTCCTATTTCCTTTAATTAACTGAACACTAAATACAAAAGAACAAGAGAATAAATGAAAACCGAAACAGTCCCATATGGTGCAAACACTGAAACGGAAAACAACTACCCACAAACACCAGGTGGGAACAGGCTACCTAAATATGGTTCTCAATCAGAGACAACGATTGACAGCTGCCTCTGATTGGGAACCATACCAGGCCAAACACATAGAACTATAACACACAGAACAAACATAGAATGCCCACCCCAACTCACGCCCTGAACAAACTAAAATAGAGACATAAAAAAGGAACTAAGGTCAGGACGTGACAACTGTATCTTATCATCATATCTCAATCTCAAATTCTAGAGGCTGTAATGTTGTGGCAGTAGCATGGCTGTTTTAATGAACCGGAAAGCTTACTGGGGTCTGTATTAACCAATTGATATTCATTATAATCCCGGTGTTTAGGCTCAATGGTTTCTTCTTCACAAGGTGCCACAGGCTTCCTGTCCTGTTGAACACCACTGTGAATGGAGACGGGCTGAGAGTGGTGTTAGAGAATGGGTGTGGGCGGGGGCCTGGGGGTGGAGAGGGGGTTGTTGGGGAATGGTGAGTTTGGGGAGGAGAGATTAGCATTCTCCCTCTCGTTCATCTCTCTCCTTCTTTTTACTCTCTTCATTCTTTCAATTCAATTCAATTCAATTCAATTCAAGGGGCTTTATTGGCATGGGAAACATATGTTAACATTGCCAAAGCAAGTGAGGTAGATACTATTCAAAAGTGAAAACATTCCACTCACATAAGTTCCAAAAGAATAAAGACATTACAAATGTCATATTATGTATATATACAGTGTTGTAACGATGTACAAATGGTTAAAGTACAAAAGGGAAAATAAATAAGCATAAAATGGGTTGTATTTACAATGGTGTTTGTTCTTCACTGGTTGCCCTTTTCTTGTGGCAACAGGTCACAAATATTGCTGCTGTGTTGGCACATTGTGGTATTTCACCCAGTAGATATGGGAGTTTATCAAAATCGGGTTGTTTTCTAATTCTTTGTGGATCTGTGTAATCTGAGGGAAATATGTGTCTCTAATATGGTCACACATTGGTGCAGGAGGTTAGGAAGTGCAGCTCAGTTTCCACCTTGTTTTGTGGGCAGTGTGCACATAGCCTGTCTTCTCTTGAGAGCTAGGTCTGCCTACAGTGGCCTTTCTCAATAGCAAGGCTATGCTCACTGAGTCTGTACATAGTCAAAGCTTTTCTTAGGTTTGGGTCAGTCACAGTGGACAGGTATTCTGCCACTGTGTACTCTCTGTTAAGGCCCAAATAGCATTCTAGTTTGCTGTTTAATTGTTAATTCTTTCCAATGTATCTAGTCATTATCTTTTTGTTTTCTCATGATTTGATTGGGTCTAATTGTGTTGCTGTCCTGGGGCTCTGTGGGGTGTGTTTGTGTTTGTGAACAGAGCCCCAGGACCAGCTTGCTTAGGGAACTCTTCTCCATGTTCATCTCTCTGTAGGTGATGGCTTTGTTATGGAAGGTTTGGGAATCGCTTCCTTTTAGGTGGTTGTAGAATTGAACGGCTCTTTTCTGGATTTCGATAATTAGTGGGTATCGGCCTCTCTCTCTCTCTCTTTCGCAGTCTCTCTCTCTTTCTCCCGTGTATCGGCCTATTTCTGCTCTGCATGCATTATTTGGTGTTATTTCTCCTCTTTCTTTTTGTCAGCGTGGTAGAGAGACTCCCATCTCCTGAGTAAACTTGTAGGTCGTCATTGTAAATAAGAATGAGTTTTTAACTGACTTGCCTAGTTAAATAAAGGTTAAATGTAAAAAACAAATTTACTTGCCACTTGTGTGCAAGTCCACACTCCACAGCGGAGGATTGTTTTGGGCAGGGCGGGTCCTAACAACACTGTTTTTCTAAGCCCTCCCATGTCCTCCTCCCTGTCTCGTCCTCCTCCCTCAGTCAGTTCACAGGCTTTCTTCTGGTATTTATATTTCCCTCCAGACCCGCGTTCAGGAGTTCAGTCGGTTCCTCTCCCTCTCTCACACAGACAGACACTGGATAGAGCTCAGCAAGGTGGGCAGTACTCTAAGTACTGATCTGCCACTGGCTGCTGTCTGATCACCTGACCTGGAGAGGTGTAGCTGGCACTCCTCCTCCCTCCCCTCTAGCCTCTCAGCTCTCCTTCCGAGCCCCAGACTTTCAGATCAGAGGCCAGTGTAGTGTGTGTGTGTGTGTGCAAGTCTAGCAGTGCCAATGCTGCAGTAGCAGTCATGTACAGGGATCTGTCTGACAGTCACTCTGAGTCCCAGGGACCAGGCAGTGAGTCTCTGGGCAGCAGTATGAGTCAGGACAGCCAGGATTGTCTGGGCAGTATGACCCAAGAGAGCCAGGATATCTACCTAAGGATGGACCACCACCGCCGTCGCTCCGGATACCGCCTGGGACGCATCATTGCCCGGCAACAGCTGCTCTGGAGGATAGCTGGAGGTAGGAGGAGGAATGGGAGCTCTAGTCCAGGGTGTTGTATGCGGCTTGCTGACACAGCCTTAAGCGGCAGCAAGCCTCACCTGATGCCCTGGACTAGAGCTAGTTGAGTGGATACTGTAGTAGGAGTGGTGGTGGAAACTCACTCTAAATGTATAAGGACATGGCAAGGTGCTGGACTCAGTCATGGAGTAACTCTGGTGTTGCTTAACTTAATAACACTTTTAGCAAGCTGTGTAAAGGGTGACTAATATTGTTGATCTAGACTAGCACACCACAGTGTTCCTACATTCCAGAGGGTTGATTTTGTGGACTATTCCCTAAGTATGTAACATACCTGGGCTGTGTCATTCGCTGAATTGTTGTTTTGATCCTAAATACGATATGCAAGTCAAGACAGCTCAGAACACCACAGTAGGCGTGTGTTGGGAGCATGACAAGCTATCAGCCCCACCTGAACCTTGATACAGTAGATGACCTACAGTGCCTTAAGTATTCACACTCCTTGACTTTGTCCACATTTTGTTGTGTTACAGCCTGAATGTATTAAATGTAGATTTTGTGTTACTGGCGAATACTCCATAATGTCAAATTGGAATTAGAAATTTTTACAAAATAATTAAAAATGAAAAGCTGAAATGTCTTGAGTCAATAAGTATTCAACCCCTTTGTTTAAAGCAAACCTAAATAAGTTTAGGAGTAAACATGTGCTTAACAAGTCACATAATAAGTTGCAATAATAGTGTCATGATTTTTGAATGACTCATCTCTGTACCCCACATATACAATTATCTGTAAGGTCCCTCAGTCGAGCAATGAATTTCAAACACAGATTCAACCACAAAGACCAGGGAGCGTTTCCAATGCCTTGCAAAAAAGCAGACATTGAATATTATCTCTTTGAGCATGGTGAAGTTATTAATTACACTTTGGATGATGTATCAATACACCTAGTCACTACAAGAGAGGAAGGAAACCACTAGGATTTCACCATGAAACCAATGGTGACTTTAAAACAATGACAAAGTTTAATGGCCGTGATAAGAGAAAACTGAGGATGGATCAACAACATTGTAGCTACTCCACAATACTAACTTAATTGACAGAGTGAAAAAAAGTAAGCCTGTATAGATTACAAAAATACCAAAACATGCATCCTGTTTGCAATAAGGCACTGAAGTAAAACTGCAAAAAATGTGGCAAGGAAATTAACTTTATGTCCTGAACAGAAAGCGTTATGTTTGGGGCAAATCCAACACATCACTGAGTACCACTCTTCAAATTTTGAAGCATGTTGGTGGCGGCATTGTATTATGGGTATGCTTGTCATTGGCAAGGACTGGGGAGTTTATTACAAAAATAAGAAATTGAGTAGCGCTAAGCAAAGGCAAAATACTAGAGGTAAACCTGGTTCAGGCTTCTTTCCAACAGAGACTGAGAGATAAAGTTACCTTTCAGCAGGAGCACGTCCACATTTACACAGGAGTTGCTTACCAAGACGACATTGAATGTTCCTGAGTGGCCTGGTTACAGGTTTGACTTAAATCGGCCAAGGCAGCAGCTACTCTTCTTGTGGTCCAAACACATTAAGGCACTTACATTACATGTAAAACGAAATATAAAATAGTACATCATATAACATTATTACACAACTACATATCTACAATACAAAATGTATAATACCACCATACAATAATATTACAATGTACGTGTGTGTAGAGTGTGTGTGCTAGTGCTTGTGTGCAAATGCCTGTGTCTGTACCTTTGTGTGTGTCTCTTCTGGGTCCCCTCTTGCTTGATTATGTATGTGATATCAACAGAGGTATATTTTCTGGGTGATTTAAGTATTGCCTGGCTTTCATCAAGCTGCCTACTCAGGAAAAAACTTTAAACTAACCAGTGCTTGCAACCTGGTTCAGGTTATCAATCAACCTACCAGAATAGTTACAAACAGCACATGAATGAAATCATGAACATGTATTGATCACACCTTTATTAATGCTGCATACATTTGCTTTAAATCAGTATCCAAATCCATAGGATGAAGTGATCCCAATAAAGTTACCATATTTAGGAAAACTAAAGTTCCAAAGTCTGGGCCTAATATAGTGTATAAGAGGTCAAACAATACGTTTTGTAGTGATTCTTATGTTGATGTTGTTAAGCATATTTGCTGGTCTGTGGTGCATGATAAGCAGCAACCAGACGCTGTACTTGACACATTTATGAAATTGCTTATTCCAGTTACTAATAAGCATGTACCCCTTAAGAAAATGACTGTAAAAACTGTTAAATCCCCTTGGATTGGTGAGGAATTGGACAGTTTTATCCTTGAGTGGGATGAGGCAAAAGGTATGGCAAATAAGTCTGGCAGCATAACCGATTGGCAAACGTAATGCAAATTGAGAAATCATGTGACTAAACAAAAGAAAAATACACTATACTATAAAACAAATAAATTATTTAAAGAATGATAGTAAAATGCTGTGTGTCACCTTGGTATAAAGGGTCGGGAGACAGGCGCAGGAATGTGTATGTCATGCCCTGACCTTAGAGATCCTTATTATTCTCTATGTTTGGTTAGGTCAGGGTGTGACTCGGGTAAGGAAAGTCTATTTTGGGTTTTGTGGGATCTTGTTTTCTGTTTAGTGTCTGTACCTGACAGAACTGTGCGCTTTCGTTTTCACTTTGGTTATTTTGTTTGAGTGTTTATTTGAAAATAAAAATCATGAACACTTTCCACGCTGCACTTTGGTCCACTCCTTTCGATGAGAGCCTTAACAGAAGATCCCACCACCAACGGACCAAGCAGCGTGCCCCGGAGTGGAGGACATCATGGGCATGGGAGGAGGTAATGGCAGGGCATGAGAGCCTGCCTTGGAAACAGGCAGAAGCAGCGAGGGAGGAACGGCGACGAGACCAGGAGTCACGGCAACGATGGAAGCCCGAGAGGCAGCTCCAACATTTTTTTTGGGGGTGGGGACATGGGGAGATTGGCGGAGTCAGGGTTTAGACCTGAGCCAACTCCCCGTGCTTACCGTGGGGAGCGTGTGACTGGTCAGGCACCGTGCTATGCGGAGATGCGCACAGTGTCTCCAGTGCGCATTCACAGCCCGGTGCGCTCTATTTCAGCTGCCCGCAGTTGCCGTGCTAGAGTGGGCATTCAGCCAGGATGGATTGTGTCGGCTCAGCGCTCCTGGTCTCCAGTGCGTCTCTTCGACCCAGGATATCCTGCGCCAGCTCTACAAACGGTATCCCCAGTTCGGCAGCACAACCCAGTGCGGCCTTTTCCAGCTCCCCGCACTTGCCGTGCTACAGCCAGGATGCTTTGTGCCAGCTCTACACTCCAGACCTCCAGTGCGCCTCCATGGCCCAGTATATCCTGCGCCGGCTCTACGAACTATGCCTCCAGTGCGCCTTCATAGCCCAGTGCGTAATGTGCCAGCTCTCCACACTCACCGAGCTAAAGTGGGTATCCAGCCAGGACGCGTTGTGGCAGCTCCACGTACCAGGCTTCCAGTACGTCTCCTCAGTCCGATGAGACCTGTTCCGGCTCCACGTACGAAGCCTCCAGTGATGATCCATGGCCCGAAGCCTCCAGTGATGATCCATGGCACAAAACCTCCAGTGATGATCCTTGGCACGAACCCTGCAGTGATGATCCATGGCACGAAGCTTCCAGTGATGATCCATGGCACGAAGCCTCCAGTGATGATCCATGGCACGAAGCCTCCAGTGATGATCAAGGGCACGAAGCCTCCAGTGATGATCCATGGCACAAAGCCTGCAGTGATGAGCCATGGCCCGGAGCCTGCAATGATGATCCATGGCACAAAGCCTCCAGCGATGATCCATGGCACAAAGCCTGCAGTGATGAGCCATGGCCCGGAGCCTGCAATGATGATCCATGGCACAAAGCCTCCAGCGATGATCCATGGCACGAAGCCTCCAGCGTCGATCCGCCCGGATCCTCCAGCGACGGTCCCCGGTCCGGAGCCTCCAGCGACGGTCCCCGGTCCGGAGCCTCCAGCGACGGTCCCCGGTCCGGAGCCTCCAGCGACGGTCCCCGGTCCGGAGCCTGCAGCGACGGTCCCTGGTCCGAAGCCTGTAGCGATGGTCCCCGGTCCGGAGCCTCCAGCGACGGTCCCCGGTCCGGAGCCTCCAGCGACGGTCCCCGGTCCTGAGCCCGCAGCGACAGTCCACAGGCCGGAGCCTGTAGCGAAGAGCTACGGTCCGGAGGCCCCGGAAATGATCCCTGCACCAGAGGCGCCACCGAAGTGGGGGGAGCCTTAAGCAGAGCGGGGCCTGCGTCCCGCACTGGAGCCTCCACCGAGAGCAGATGCCCACCCGGACCCTCCCCTATAGGTTCAGGTTTGCGGCCAGAGTCCGTACTGTCACGCCCTGACCTTAGAGATCCTTATTATTCTCTATGTTTGGTTAGGTCAGGGTGTGACTCGGGTAAGGAAAGTCTATGTTTTCTATTTCTTTGTTTTTTGCTTTGTGTGGTTCCTAATCAGAGGCAGCTGTCTATCGTTGTCTCTGATTGGGGATCATATATAAGTTGTAATTTTCCTTTTGGGTTTTGTGGGATCTTGTTTTCTGTTTAGTGTCTGTACCTGACAGAACTGTGTGCTTTCGTTTTCACTTTGGTTATTTTGTTTGAGTGTTTATTTGAAAATAAAATCATGAACACTTTCCACGCTGCACTTTGGTCCACTCCTTTCGACGAGAGCCTTAACAGTGTAATAGTTTTTAAAATGTCTTTACCCAAATTACAGCGTGCCATGTACAGGCACGGGGATGAAGACCAAACAAATGTATATACAAAGGATATATAAAGGATGTATACAAAACACAGGGTTGAGACCCAAACAAAAGAGCGAGGAGTACCTCGAATAAATACACAAGTGCACACAATGATTATCACAAGAGACGAGACCCGTAATCATCTGCGCAATACAAATGGCACAAAAGCCAAAACACAGCACAGGTACTCACACGACCAACGGACATTGGAACAATAATCGACAGCTCAATGGTGAACCAAAGGGCACACTTATACAATTACCAATCATTGGGAAATGGGCACCAGGTGTGCGTAATAAACAGTTCCGGAGGGATCTCTGAAGTTGCGGTGGCGCCGGACGGACCAGTCGCAGCGTCGTCAGACGGGCCATTCCCACTGTCTCCCTTAATTGTTGATTATTCTGTCACGCTGGTATAAAGGATTTAGAGACAGGCGCAGGAATACATCATCTAGGTTTTTAATACACCCAAAACAAACATGTATACAAAACACTGGGATGTAAACAAACAAAAGAGCGAGGGTAAACCTCGTAGAACGACACGGGACAAGACCCGTAATACACAATGCACAAACATGCAGCACAGGCTGCATGTTTGTGCATAGGCACTCACAACAACAACGGACATGGGAACAATAATCGACAGCCCAATGGGGAAACAAATGGCGCATTTATACAAACACAATCTGTGAGGAATTGTAACCAGGTGTGCGTAATGACACAGTTTAGTACACCCTAGAAGGCCGGTGACGTCGACCTCCAGAACTGGTGGACAGAATGAGCAGCAATACTGGAGGGATCCGTGACACTGTGGAGCAACTTAAATGTAGTTTTGGGTAAAAAGGCAAACTCAACTCCATCATTTATTGAATCAGATGGCTCATAAATTTTTTCATTGGCAAGATTTACTGGCTCAATTAGCCGACCAATCAGCCTGTTACCAACCCATAGTAAACTTTTGGAAAAAATGGAGTTTGACCAGATACAATGCTATTTACTGTAAACAAATTGACAACAGACTTCCAGCATGCTTATAGTGAAGGACATTCAACAAGCACAGCACTGAGAGAAATTGATGATAAAAAGTTTGTGGGGGCTGTTTTGTTAGACTTCCGTGCGGCTTTTGACATTATGAATCATAGTCTGCTGCTGGAAAAACGTATGTGCTATGGCTTTACACCGCCTGCTATAATGTGGATAAAGAGATACTTGTCTAACAGAACACAGAGTGCGTTCTTTAATGGAAGCCTCTCAAACATAATCCAGGTAGAATCAGGAATTCCCCAGGGTAACTGTTTAGGCCCCTTGCTTTTTTCAATCTTTACTAACTACATGCCACTGGCTTTGGGTAAGGCCGCTGTGTCTATGCATGCGGATGACTCTATACACATCAGCTACTACAGCGACTGAAATGACTGCAACACTTAACAAAGAGCTGCAGTTAGTTTTGGAATGGGTAGCAAGGAATAAGTTAGTCCTAAATATTTCCCAAACTAAATGCATTGTATTTGGGACAAATCATTCACTAAACCCTAAACCTAGACTACATCTCGTAATGAATAAAGTGGAAATTGAGCAAGTTGAGGTGGCTAAACTGCTTGGAGTAAACCTGGATTGTGAACTGTCATGATCAAAACATATTGATACAGCAGTAGCTAAGATGGGGAGAAGTCTGTGTGTAATAAAGCACTGCTCTGCCTTCTTAACAACACTATCAAAATGCCAGGTCCTACATGCCATGGTTTTGTCCCACCTACACTACAGTTCAGTAGTGTGGTCACGTGCCACAAAGAGAGACTTGGAAAAATTGCAGTTGGCTCAGAACAGGGCAGCACGGCTGACCCTGAAAAGTACACGGAGAGATAGCATTAATTACATGCATGTCAATCTCTTAAGGCTCAAAGTGGAAGAGAGATTGACTTCATCATTACTTGTTTTTGGGAGAAGTGTTGACAAACTGAATGTACCGAGCTGTCTGTTTAAAATACTAGCACCCAGCTCGGACACCCATGCATACCCCACAAGACATGCCACCAGAGGTCTCTTCAAAATCCCCAAGGCCAGAACAGACTATGGGAGGCGCACAGTACTACATAGAGCCATGACTACATGGAACTCAATTCCACATCAGGTAACTGATGCAAGCAGTAGAATCAGATTTAAAAAGAAGATAAAAATACACCTTATGGAACAGTGTGGACTGTGAAGCAACACAAACATAGGCACAGACACATGCACACACACACACACACACACATGATAACATACGCACTATACACACACATAGAGATGGAATTTGCATTGTAGATATGTGGTAGTGGATTATGGGCCTGAGGGCACACACTTAGTGTGTTGTGAATTCTGTAATGTGTTGTAATATTTTTAAAATTTGGCAGCGGCTAATGGAGATCATAATAAATACAAATACAAACTGTGTTGGTTTTTCATATAACCTGGGGCATAATCATTTAAGATGTCAAACATATGATTAAGTTTAAGTTGGTCCACTCTGCCATCCAAAGGCAGGTAGCCTAGTGTTTAGAGCATTGGGCAGTATCCGAAAGGTTGGTGGATTGAATCCCCGAGCTGACAAGGTAAACATCTGTTGTTCTGCCCCTAAACAAGGCAGTTACCCCACTGTTCCTAGGCTGTCATTCTAAATAAGAATTTGTTCTTAACTCACTTGCCTAGTTTTTTTTAAAGGCAACGAGCCCACCTTCTGGAACACCATTACCCCTATATGGGTCTCAGCTTTTTTGATAGCCCACTAGACCAAGGTGTGCAAAGTTCTTAGAAATTTACCCAGAAAGACTCACAGCCAAAGGTGATTCGAACATGTATTGACTCAGGGGTGTGAATACTTATGTAAATTAGATATGTCTGTATTTCATTTTCAATACATTTTTCACTTTGTCAATATGGTCCTTTTGAATTCAGGCTGTAACACAACAAAATGTGGAATACGTCAAGTGTTATGGATACTTCTGAAGGCACTGTAGCAATACAATAGAGGAACTAACCAAACAATTAAGCAATATGACATCTGTGAGTATAAGATAATGTCCATGGCAACAGCCAGTACAGTAAACAGTATGAATGAGTTTATGATCAAACAATGACTGACTTGACCTTTAGCCTTGGTTACTCTGTTGCCATTATCTGCTCACAGGATTCATCTAGACTGTGTGGTTCTGTGGAGGTATAGTTCAGCTCTGTTTCATGTGGAGGTATTGTGATGATCTGGGTAGAGGAGGAAGAGGCCTGTAGAATCATGTGCCTGGGTCTAATTACTCAGATCAAAGATGTCTAATGATCTCTGTAATTGCAAACAAAGGTTTCTGTACCAAATATTAAGTTCTGCTTTTGTCATGAAATAAAATGCTAATTAATTACTTAAAAATCATACAATGTGATTTACAGACATCTACAGACCTCTACATGCTTTGTAAGTAGGAAAACCTGCAAAATCGGCAGTGTATCAAATACTTGTTCTCCCCACTGTAACAGTTTTTTCCTGATATAAACACCTATTGTAGCTAAACACAACATATAGGAGAAGGCATTTACTTTGTGGAATCGAGATTGATGGAATAGAGATTGCCAAACCTAGAGACTCAATATTTACTTTGTCCTTTGTAAACACATTATTCGCTGATAATTTACAGTGGGGTCCGAATTATTGGATCCCTTGATAAAGAGAAGCAATAAGCTATATTGAATACAAAAAAACATGTATATTATTTTATACTAATACAATTGCTCAGAGAAAGAGACACCACTATATTTGACCATAGGTATCAGGTACTTTTCTGCATATCGTTCTGTTTTTCAACGCCAAACTCACCACTGGTGTGCGTGGCCAAAAAGCTCTATTTTCATGTCATCTGACCATAGCTCCGGTTCCAATCGAAGTGCCAATGGCGTTTATGAAACTCCAGGCAGTGTGGGTGACTGGTAGCCTAGAGGTTAGAGTGTTGGGTCGAATAGCCAAGTCGATAGAGTGAAAAACCTATCGATGTGCTCTTGAGCAAGGCGCCGTACTACTCTCCCTGTAGCTGCGTACTACTTTCACTGTAGCTAGTATGCGCCAATAAAACATTATTAGTATTAGTATTTTTCATTTCTTTCACATTATTTGTATACTTTTTTTGTAGTCTCTTATGCTCAACTTTATCAAGGGATCCAATCATTTCGGGCCCACTGTACATTATAACTGTCTGTGTAAAAACTATTGTTTGCTAAATCCGGAGAAATGACGGCCCCATGTAAAAATCTGTTGGCCACTAAATCCATCTCGAAGGACCATGTAAAATCTGTTGGCCACTAAATCCATCTCGAAGGACCATGTAAAAATCTGTTGGCCACTAAATCCATCTCGAAGGACCATGTAAAATATGTTGGCCACTAAATCCATCTCGAAGGACCATGTAAAATATGTTGGCCACTAAATCCATCTCGAAGGACCATGTAAAAATCTGTTGGCCACTAAATCCATCTCGAAGGACCATGTAAAAATCTGTTGGCCACTAAATCCATCTCGAAGGACCATGTAAAATCTGTTGGCCACTAAATCCATCTCGAAGGACCATGTAAAATCTGTTGGCCACTAAATCCATCTCGAAGGACCATGTAAAATCTGTTGGCAACTAAATCCATCTCGAAGGACCATGTAAAAATCTGTTGGCCACTAAATCCATCTCGAAGGACCATGTAAAAATCTGTTGGCCACTAAATCCATCTCGAAGGACCATGTAAAAATCTGTTGGCCACTAAATCCATCTCGAAGGACCATGTAAAATCTGTTGGCCACTAAATCCATCTCGAAGGACCATGTAAAAATCTGTTGGCCACTAAATCCATCTCGAAGGACCATGTAAAAACTATTGGTCGCTAAATCCGGAGAAATGATGGACCATGTAAAAAAGGTTGGCTGGTATGCCATCACCCATCTGAGCGGGCGGCTGTGAATGCCCTCTCCCACTATATACTTATAACTGATTGGTTTGGTTCCGCCCACTATAGTTCTGTCCGGTTAGAACATGATGTTGAGGCCCATACTGAACACTTGGTCACCACCACATGCACACACACGCAGACACAGCTGTTTCTATTTGAGGATGTTTATATGATTGTGGTAGTCCGAATGACTTTCAATCTAATTGTTGTGGTGATTTTCATGCACGCACAACATTCAAACATTCGTGTTATTGTCGACAATAAAAAGCAGTGTCCAGATGCCATTTCCAAGTGTTCTGAGCTTAGTCATGAACTAAAACGCTGTTTCAAATGAGATTCTTCATTGATCATGCTATTTATTCCAGGATGTTTGCAAAACTGGCCCATAAAGTGCGGGTACTATCAATGCACTCAACCTTTTGTCACACACAGCAGTATTAGAGTCTGTCCAGTGAACTGACCTCCTCCATCCCCTGTTGTGGCCTGTCTCTTCTGGCTGGAGCATTCCAGCTGGCCAGCTGCATTGACGTAGCAGGCTAGGAGAGGGAGGGACTGGGCTACCACACCTGGGTTCAAATACTATTTGAAATCATTTTAAATACTTTATCTGTGCTTGAGGTGGGAAACCCCCTCTATCTTGCACTCCAGACAGGCTAGAACAAACACTCAAAGTATTGGAAAGATTGCAAATATTATTTGAAACCATGTCTGGGGTTTACCCGGCCATAGTGACTGGTAATGTAGCAGACTGTGGGAGGGAGTGACTGGGAGCTACTGGGAGTTTGTATAGTTTCACCCTGAATTCCCAGGAAGCTTGTCCAGGGGCCTTATGTTTCCAATCTGATGGCATTGCAGTGAGACTCCAGCTACGAATGTGTGGGAGTGTGTGTGGGTCCCATTCAACTGCTTATAGCCAGTCAAAGAGAGTCCATACCAATGAGTTGCTACAGTGTACAACATTCCTAGAACCATTTTGTATTATATAAACATTTCGCAGAGTAGGCCTACAGAGCTGCGACTGTGGTCCAATATCTAGCAGGGTTTTCCTGGTCCACAGAGTGAAGGAATGAGCCAGTTTATCTGCAACAGGGTATGAAGATGAGGCCAGTCTCTCTGCAGCAGAATATGATGATGAGGCCAGCTTCTCTGCAGCAGGGTATGAGGATGAGGCCAGGTTCTCTGCAGCAGGGTATGATGAAGCCAGCTTCTCTGCAGCAGGGTATGAGGATGAGGCCAGCCTCTCTGCAGCAGGGTTTGTATGCATCCCAAATTGAACCCTATTCCTATATAGCTCCCTACTTTTGACCGGGCCCATGGGGATTGGGGGCCAGGGCCGGTCCCATTTGGGACTCAGCCTATGTGTATGAGGGAAGAGGCCTGTGTTCTATTCTAGAGGAATGTGTCTCTTTCCTGTCAATATTCCTGCAGTCCAACTCAATCTCTCTCTCTAGATCTATAGAGCAGACTGACTCCATCTCTCCCTGTATCTGCTGCTGCTGCTGCTATTAAGGGGAGTGGAAAAACCCAACACTTCACATCCGAATATAACTATATAGGTCCTCTGTGTCCAATTCCCCCATACTCACGAACACAGACCCTCACACACGTGGTTATCCTCCCCTTTGCCCCCTCTGGCCGTACACAATACCCCCTCTGTCCACAGTCAATGATCTTTTCATGCCGTCATGGAGAGAAATTCCTCGCAGAATTCCTGTCTTACGCCCAAAGTTATTTTCATCCGAACTTCAATTTGCTTTGGATGATGTTCTACTGGCAAACCCATTGTAAAATACTCAAATACAGAACCCAGAATATTGGTCAACTGCACAGTCAGAGTTATTGCAATAAATCATGCCTGGAGTAGTGGATATTGGTGCTTTGGCCCTGGAATGTTTATCAATACTAAATTCCTGTATAACTGGCTGTCTATTTCTATCTCTATATATCTCTACCTATATCTATAGCTGCACATGTATCTGTAGTGGGGATATACTGCATATCAGTGGAGGCTGCTGAGGGGAGGACGGCTCATAATAATGGCTGGAAAGGAATAAATGGAATGGCATCAAACACATGGCAACCATGAATTGAAACCATGATACCATTCCACCTTTTAAAATGTTTTTTATTTGACCTTTATATATACAGGTTTTTTTCTCATTGAGATAACATCTCTTTTCCAAGAGAGACCTGGTCCAATAGCAGCAGGGGGAACAACGTTTCAGACAAAACAACTTACATACACTAACACAACATTAAACAAAACTATAAACAACACATACAGTACAACAATTACATATTACATTAAAAACACAAACGTCTTGACTAAAAACAGTTGGCCTAAAAACAATTACATTCTTCTATGATATATACATCGATCAAGTGTTTAAACTCCACCAACGAAACTAGATCATCACATTTTAAAATGTTCAGGAGAGAATTCCAGGACCACGGTGCTAAGTAACTAAAACTATTTCTACCATGACCTGTTCTAATTTTTGGTACTGTTAGAAGCAAATCAGAATGGGACCGTAATTGATATTTATTTACTGACCTGGCTAAAAAAGAACAGAGATAAAATGGCATTTTACCCAATATGGCCTTATAAATCAGTGTATACCAGTGTTTAAGCCTACACAAGGTCAATGACGACCAGCCAACAGAGCTGTAGAGATCACAATGATGTGTTAGACATTTCTGATTTGTAATGAACCTGAAGACTGCATGATACACTGAATCAAGTGCTCTCAGGGTAGTGGCTGAGGCCTGCATATATATAACATCACTAAAATCTCAAACCGACAGTAATGTACATCGTACCAGCTCCTTCCTGGCCTCAAAAGAAAAACAAGCTTTATGCCGGTAATACAATCCTATTTTCAGCTTGAGCTTCCTTATCAAGTTCTCTACATGCACAGTGAAGCTCAGCTTATCATCAACCCACACACCCAAATATTTGTACACTTTAACTTGCTCTATAGTATGTCCAGCCAATGTAGCAATGACATGATTTGTAACATGCCTGGCATTTGAAAATATCATGCATTTTGTTTTACCCTGAATTTAGAATCAGCTTTAAATCATACAGATTCTGTTGTATGATGTTAAATGCTTTTTGGGCATTTTCAAAAGCTGAAGATAAACTACTACCACTTGAATAAAGAACAGTATCATCTGCATAAAAATGAACATCCGCTGTTTCAGTAAAATCCCCAATGTTGTTGATATACTAAATTGGGCCCAAAAAAACAGTGGGCCCAAAATAGAACCTTGCGGAACACCTGAGCACACCTCTATGGACTCAGATTTACAACCATCCGCCATTACACATTGTGTATGATTTGATAGGTAATTTATAAACCAATCTAGAGCATGACCAGTAATTCCACAACATTTGAACCTTTGCACTAACACAGCATGGTCCACGGTGTCAAAAGCCTTCGACAAATCAATAAAAACCGACACACAATGTAACTTCTTATCAAGAGCACAGTGGATGTCATTTAAAACCTTTAATGTTGCTGAAACAGTGCTGTGACCAGACTTAAAACCTGATTGCATTCCATCTAAGATGTTGTTTTCTTGGAAGTAGACCTTTAGCTGCCTACTAACTAAGGACTCCAGTACCTTTGACAGTACAGACAATTTTGATATGGGTCGATAGTTGTCAAGTAGCGAAGGATCTCCACCTTTCAGGAGAGGCAGTACAAAAGCAGATTTCCATAACTTGGGGATTTCCTTAACATCAAGCGTGTGGTTAAAAATACATGTTAAGGGGGAGCAATGATGTCTGCAGCTAGGTGTAGGAGGCGGGGGTCTAGTTCATCAGGGCCAGGGGATTTTTTAAAATACATTTCTTTCAGAGCTTTACACACTTCTGAAACAGAGAAGGATGAAAAGGAGAACCTGGTGAAGGAGTGCACAGGGTCAGGTAAATTCATAGGGGGCTCAATTATACCTTTGACCTTTTCAAATAAACTGCCTGCATCTAAAAAATGACGATTCAAGGCTTTCAGAATGGAGGTTCTCTCAGTTACAATCTGTGTATCGACCAACAATTGTTTGGGAAGCTATGTATATTTTTAAAGACTGAAATGGTGCTTTACTGTGGTAGAACTCTAAACCATGAAGAAAGGCTGGCTCGCTGACACCATTTGTTTTCTTCATGTCTTCACTGAGGGGTCTGTGTTTGGAACAGGTCCTCCTGTCCAGTCTGACCTCCTAGCTGACCCCCGAGCCTCTAGTGGCCCTTCAAAACGGCCCTCTGACCCCCCTGTGAATCTGTTGTTGTAGCCAGTGGCTCCATTCTCTCTCTGTGAAGACAATTACCTCTCTCTCTCTCTGTCTCAGGGCTCAGGACACTGTTGGCACCTCATCTACTGGTAGAAGTTACAACCTGGCAGCTGAATAGTAATAGGCTGGAGATGATCTGTCTGTTTGTCTCCTCAGGAGGACTGTGATAACTAGCAGTGTGGACTGAAGGTGCAAGGCTGTTGTGTACTGTAGATTACATGACTTGGTTGTTGTGTACTGTAGATTACATGACTTGGTTGTTGTGTACTGTAGATTACATGACTTGGTGGTTGTGTACTGTAGATTACATGACTTGGGGGTTGTGTACTGTAGATTAACTGTAGATTACATGACTTGGTTGTTGTGTACTGTAGATTACATGACTTGGTGGTTGTGTACAGTAGCTGTATGACTTAAGGGTTATTATGCATCATAGAACCAGGCTACAGGCCTGCTAGCCGCCATGATAACCCTCTGTAAAATATAGCCATGTTGATCATAATAAGGATACAGTACCTTAACAGGAAGAAGCTTCGGCCTCCCAGGTTTCGAGGTGGGCTGAAAGCCTGTGACAGAGCCTACGTTGTACCCTACTCAACACGACCCTGATGGTGACAGAGCCTACGTTGTTCCCTATTCAACACGACCCTGATGGTGACAGAGCCTACGTTGTGCCCTACTCAACACGACCCTGATGGTGACAGAGCCTACGTTGTGCCCTACTCAACACAACCCTGATGGTGACAGAGCCTACTCAACACGACCCTGATGGTGACAGAGCCTACGTTGTGCCCTACTCAACACGACCCTGATGGTGACAGAGCCTACGTTGAGCCCTACTCAACACGACCCTGATGGTGACAGAGCCTACGTTGTGCCCTACTCAACATGACCCTGATGGTGACAGAGCCTACGTTGTGCCCTACTCAACACGACCCTGATGGTGACAGAGCCTACGTTGTGCCCTACTCAACACAACCCTGATGGTGACAGAGCCTACGTTGTGCCCTACTCAACACGACCCTGATGGTGACAGAGCCTACGTTGTGCCCTACTCAACACGACCCTGATGGTGGCAGACAAGGACTTCTTATCTATTTCTCTAGGGAAAGTGATGTGTCGCACAGGCTACAGGCCAAATGACAACCCTGGTCCCATTTAGCAGAAGTCCTGCCTCTCCTACAGCCTGTGTGTCTAACCTGACAGCTGTCATGTCCAGACCAGCCCAGTCATAGAGCAGGCTAATGATTGTCTACATACCTGATATCCAGTGTAACGATACACACAAGTCATATATTAACAGAACCAGGCTGGAAAATTCTCACTGCTCAGCTCAACTCAAAGGTCAATCACGTTCCTGAGGGGAAATGCTTACTAGCGGAATAATTTCCCAGTGCAAAGTGGCACAAATCAAGTCAATAACTAGGTACTAACTAATTGTATCTCAGTAACAGTCACTGAAATAATACTTTATTAGGTCAGAATGTATTAACTGTGGACTGTGATTGTGTCATTTGAAAGTGAAGTCCAGGCCTCTCTTGATCTTTACATTAACCTCAGATGGAGTGTGTGTGGGTGTATGTTTGTATTTGAGTGTGTGTGTGTGTGTGTGTGTGTGTGTGTGTGTGTGTGTGTGTGTGTGTGTGTGTGTGTGTGTGTGTGTGTGTGTGTGTGTGTGCGTGCATGCGTGTGTGTGTGTGTGTTGGAACATAAACAGGGTGTTTTCATGGCAATTCGAGTGGAATAAGATGTTAGAGATGAGAGGTTATTGGTTGTGCCTCCTGGTGATTCAGTAGCCTGTCGTCACTGTTCCACTCGGTTTCCTCACGTCACTGGGTTCATCCTTTCTGCTGTCCTCCTCTGGCAGTGATGTGTAACTGCACCACCACATGGAGAGAGTGTGTGTGTGTGTGTGTGTGTGTGTGTGTGTGTGTGTGTGTGTGTGTGTGTGTGTGTGTGTGATCTCCTAACCCTGTACGTGTGATAGCTGTGGTTCTGGGCCAGAGTAAACTGGCTGTTTGTCTGTTTGTCAGTTATTAATGAGGATATTTCTCCAGTTGTATTACACAGCTCATGGAAAACCAAATGACAGTGTTTGCTATGCAATCAAAGACAGGAGAATTACAGCATACAGGCTTAGATTATGACAGGGAAACAGCATTGCCAGACACAAACATTATATTACCCACACACACACACACACACACACACACACACACACACACACACACACACACACACACACACACTGCTTATAGGTGACTGATTTACAGAGGGCAGCTGTCAAAGTGGTGCACATGCATGTCCATTAGCAGGAGGACAAGGTTACTAACTACATAGAACTCAGTTGTGTTATTGACTGCACTGGGGGGGGGGGGGGGGGGGGGGGGGGTGGTATCTGCACCCAGAGAACCACCAATGCCAACCAACAGGTACTTCTCTACTCTCTCTCTACAGCCTGCCCTATACAGTACCTCTGGCCACAGGTATTAATTAGCCTTCTCTATAACTCTCTGGCCTCACACAGGTCTGTGGATTTTTCATGCCGATGTCTAGTTTGATAACACTGCTCTATATCTCGTAGACCAAAAACAACAGAAGATAAAAAGGTGTTGTTTGATGTTATCATTCTTCTAAGAAAATAAAACTTCTGAGTTAAGTGTAATCATTTAGTAGCTACCGGTAGTTCACTATTTGGAAACTTACATCAGTCATCTGGTATGGTAGTGTTTCTATGTCCCATACTGAACTACTCAGGTTATCTCTTAACGTTAACAACTAACACTCTGGATGCATCCCGAATGGAATCATATTCCCTATATAGTGCACTTCTTTTGACCAAAGTCCTACGGGCCCTATATAGGGAATAGGGTGCCATTTGCGACTCATGGTCTGATTCCTGAACGGCGAGGAGGGCTGGTGGTGGTACACAATGTGTTGAGAGGGGGTGACAGACGTATGCCTTGTTGAAATGAAAAAGGAAATCTCCAAAAGCCAAAGTTTATGTTTTTCTCTCCTCTATGAAGGGCCTCCAAGATAGCTGTCAAAACACTTTAGCATGTGTGGGAAAATGGTCCTGGTCCAGCGCCTGGAAGTGTTTATGTAGAATTTGGGGCTGAGGTGGGGGCTAAAGCTTGAGATTGATCACTGTATGTATCTCACAGAATGCATGGCTGTTTGATTTATGATCTGTTTGGAGCTGCTGGCTGAGTGGGGTAGAGGTGTGAGGGGCTGTGGAGAGTGTACGGGAAGGGATCTGTCGAGGTGTTTTCTCAGCCCTGCCTGGGGTCGTGATGTTTCCTGGTACAGGCCTCTCTTCCAGGATTTCTCTTCCAGGACTTGGTAAAGGGATTCATGTGGGTCAGGGTGAGGTTTAGATGTGGGAAGTACTATGGTCAAGAGTAGTGGGGAGACGGGAACACCACTACCCTATGAGACCAGACCCGACCACTACCCTATCCTTCCCTCAGCCAGGAACAGGTCTGTAAATCACAGTGATGCTTGAAGAAATGTAAAGCTCGGGTGTATCTCTGAGATCATGACTGGTCTTCACCATGTAGAAGCTCTGATTTAGAACATATGTGATGTCTGCTTTTTTAAAACAACTTGAAGTAACCCCCCATGTCTTTAACCCCTTGAGGATGCATCATTCTAAAAGGTTCACTGTGTTTAAACTAAAGGGGCAGCAGACAAATTCAGAGTCAGAAGGGGTTTTTACATCCCTGTGGGCGTTGGATGTTTTGGTGCTGTTGTCATAGTAGACATTGTAGACAGTGGTGGGTGTGAGAGTGACTGTCAAGGTATGTTGTTGTAAGTATGTATTTGTGTCTTGTGTAGTTGAGACATGGTATGTGTCACTGTGTTGTCTAAGGTATCTATTGTTCTAATAGCATTAGAAGTCTGCTCTGTGCTGGGTGAAAGGATTGGTGACTATGTTGGGAGAGAGAATCGGAGAGTCAGTTTAAGAGCTGTTTTTCTGCCAGATGAAAGGCTGGTCTTTCTGGGTGATCTTCTGAGCTGTTCCACGGGGTGCATGCAGTGTTGCTACAGCTGTGCTGTTCTTGTTTCAACTCCATACCAGAGTATGCAAGTGGAGCTGAGCTGGAGCAGAAATTTTACTGGAGCGCAAGAGCGAGATTCCCAAAGGCTGGAGTGTCGGCCTTATCGCCGGCTCCAAATTCGCGGCAGTAGCTCTCCAGTCTCCAGCTCCCTTCACGAATTCAGGACATGTCCGGCCCACCATGCATTTGTAGTCTACTTGTGTGCTGCAAAAGCCCCTTGCTTTAGCTACTGTTAAATCAAATCGAATTGTATTTGTCACATGCGCCGAATATAACATGCCCTTAACCAACAATGCAGTTTAAGAAATAGAGTTAAGAAAATATATGCTAAATAAACTAAAGTAAAAAATTAAACACAATAGGATTACATAATAATAACGAGGCTATATACAGGGGCTACCGGTACCGAGTTAATGTGCGGAGGTGCAGGTAAGTCAAGGTAATTTTTGGTGCCTTCCTCTGACACCGCCTAGTATACAGGTCCTGGATGGCAGGAAGCTTGGCTCCACTGATATATTGGGCCATACACACTACCCTCTGTAGCTCCTTACGGTCGGATGCCGAGCAGTTGCCATATCAGGCGGCGATGCAACCAGTCAGGATGCTCTCAATGGTGCAGCTGTAGAACCTTTTGAGGATCTGGGGACCCATGACAAATATTTTCAGTCTCCTTGGTGTGTTTGAACCATGATAGTTTGTTGGTGATGTGGACACCAAGGAACTTGAAACTCTTGACCTGCTCCACTACAGCCCTGTCTATATTAATGGGGGCCTGTTTGGCCCTCAGTTTCCTGTAGTCCACGATCATCTCCTTGCTACATTGAGGGAGAGGTTATTGTCCTGGCACCACACGGCCAGATCTCTGACCTTCTTCCTGTAGGCTGTCTCATCGTCATCGGTGATCAGGCCTACCGCTGTTGTGTCGTCAGCAAACTTAATGATGGTGTTGGAGTCGTGCTTGTCCATGCTCTAGGGCAACGTTGTGCTCTAGGGCAACGTTGTCTAGATGGAATTTGTATTGGTGGTCCTGGCACCTGGACCTTTTTTGGAACACCATTATTTGTGTCTTCCTGAGATTTAATGTCAGGGCCCAGGTCTGGCAGAATCTGTGCAGAAGATCTAGGTGCTGCTGTAGGCCCTCCTTGGTTGGGGACAGAAGCACCAGATCATCAGCAAACAGTAGATAATTGACTTCATCCACGTCTTCGGCGCCCGAGGAACAGTAGGTTAACTGCCTAGCTCAGGGACAGAACAACAGATTTTTACCTTGTCAGCTGGGAGTTCAATCCAGCAACCTTTCGGTTACTGGCCCAACGCTCTAACTGCTAGGCTACCTGCCACCCCATTCCATGCCGCCCCTATCAGAACCCTCCTGGTAGAAAGTATTGAAGGGGCTGTGGTATGGGGGAATGAGTGGGTATTGTATGGGCTGTGGTACAGGGGAATGAGGGGGTATTGTGTGGAATGTGGTACGGGGGCATGAGGGGGTATTGTATGGGCTGTGGTACGGGGCATGAGGGGGTATTGTATTGAAGTATGGGCTGTGGTATGGGGGCATGAGGGGGTATTGTGTGTAGTGGTGGTGGAGAGGTATTAGGATGTAGCCCTGAGGGTGGCAAGAGGACCATGATGGAAACATGGGGGATGTTAATTAAAAATAGACCCACGTTGTTCCCACGACACTGGCAGAGTGACTTGGGGAATGAGCCTGAAGCCGGCGCTTGGAAGGGGGTAGGGGGTATGGGGAGGGTAAAGTGTACCAGCAGAACCTGGGGCTAGGCTATATTAACAATCCATCCACTGCCTCGCCAGCACTCTGCTAGGCTCTCACTGGACCTATTACTGCCTATTCCTGGCTCTGTGTACAACTACCTACGTACAACCAGTCACTTAGGGTCTCTCCACTGAGGCTACAGACTACTATTTAGAGACAACTACTTAAGCCTCAATCAGCTCTTCCTATTGTCCATGCACAATTGAACTCTGTTAGACAAGAAAATGTTAGACAGAGACAGGAGGAAATGTAGGCTTGTTTCAGACATGAGACATCTGTGGTGGTGGTTGTGGTTGACTAGAAGGGGCATATTGTTTCCTCCTGCCTGTCTGTCTACCTCAGGCTGTTAATGTAAGGTAGTGTGATCACTGAGTAGGTGTTTCTGGTGTTATTCTAAGGTAGTGTGATCATAATTGTGTGCAGCAGTAGTCTGTTTGTGACCAGGCTGCTGTCCCTCCTGAATCCTTCCCCAGGGCAGTCAGACAGACAGCAGGGGAGTATTGCCCTCAACTATTGTTTTCACAGCCACAGCTCTCGCTCGCTCTTTTTATCCATTCTTTATTTTTCTTTCTTTCTTTCTTTCTTTCTTTCTTTCTTTCTTTCTTTCTTTCTTTCTTTCTTTCTTTCTTTCTTTCTTTCTTTCTATCTCTTTCTTTACTCTCTCTCTCTCTCTTTCACTCTCTTTCACTCTCTTTCACTCTCTTTCAATCTCTTTCACTCTCTTTCACTCTCTCTCTCTCTCTCTTTCACTCTCTCTCTCTCTCTCTCTCTCTCTCTCTCTCTCTCTCCCTCTCTCTCATGCACTAAATAGTAAATAGGGAGTAGGGTACCATTTGGGATGCTTTCTGAGGATCTAAGTAAGATTCATGGCTGCTGATTGTTGACGGTTTATGTCATGGTTTTATGTCATGCTTTGGTTTTCCCCACTTTAGCTGCCCACGCTTTTCCATTCCGTCGATTTGCTGGAAAAACATCTGGATCAAGAAACTCCCCCTCCACCCCGTCCTCCCTCTCCCTCCCCTTCCCGCCTCATCCCTTACTCCCCCTCTAAATCTAACAATGTCCAGCTCTCTGGCTGTGTGACAGGGAGGAGGTGGTAGAGGGGTAAGATCTGGGATGAGTAAAGGATTCTCAAGCCACGGATCCAAACTATACTCTTTTTTTTATGTAGCATTTGATTGTAGTGATGAGGTTTCATTGGGATTACGTCTTTGGAGAGAAAAGTCCCACATTGCACACAGGCATTGGTACGCACAGCTCCTGTTGCTTGGCTCCTGGCATGATGTTCTCTGCCAAAAATGTGCTGAGAGATGTAGTGGGCAGAGCTGGGTAGGAGGGTACCGGGGGGTAGGGTAGGGATAGAGAAGGGGTAGGGGAGGGGTCGAGGAGGGGTAGAAGAGGGGTAGGGGAGGGGTAGAGGAGGGGTAGGGGAGGGTTAGAGGAGGAGAGTGGTAGAGGAGGGGAGGGTAGAGGAGGGGTAGGGGAGGGAAGAGGATGGGGTAGGGGTAGGGGAGGGGAAGAGGAGGGGGGGGTAGTGGAGGGGTAGAGGAGGGTAGAGGTAGAGGAGACGTAGAGGAGGGGAGGGTTAGAGGAGGAGAGTGGTAGAGGAGGGGAGGGTAGAGGAGGGATAGAGGAGGAGTAGGGGAGGGAAGAGGAGGGATAGAGGAGGGGAGGGTAGAGGAGGGATAGAGGAGGGGTAGGGGAGGGAAGAGGAGGGTAGAGGAGGGGTAGGGGAGAGAAGAGGAGGGGTAGAGGAGGGAAGAGGATGGGATAGGGGAGGGGAAGAGGAGGGGGTGTAGGGGAGGGGTAGAGGAGGGTAGAGGTAGAGGAGACGTAGAGGAGGGGAGGGTAGAGGGGGGGTAGGGGAGGGAAGAGGAGGGTAGAGGAGGGATAGATGAGGGAAGAGGAGGGTAGAGGAGGGGTGGAGGAGGGAAGAGGAGTGGGGTAGGGGAGGGGTAGAGGAGGGTAGAGGTAGAGGAGGGGAGGGTAGAGGAGGGGTAGGGGAGGTTAGAGGAGGGATAGAGAGGGGAGTGGTAGAGGAGGGGAGGGTAGAGGAGGGATAGAGTAGGGGTGGGGTAGGGGAGGGAAGAGGAGGGTAGGGGAGGGGTAGGGGAGGGGAAGAGGAGGGAAGAGAAGGGGGGGTAGAAGAGAGGTTGAGGAGGGGAGGGTAGAGGAGGGGTAGGGGAGGGAAGAGGAGGGTAGAGGAGGGATAGGGGAGGGAAGAGGAGGGTAGAGGAGGGGTAGAGGTGGGTTAGAGGAGGGGAGGGGTAGGGGAGGGGTAGAGGAGGGTAGAGGTAGAGGAGGGATAGATGAGGGGAGTGGTAGAGGAGGGGAGGGTAGAGGAGGGATAGAGAAGGGGTAGGGGAGGGGAGGGGTAGGGATAGAGGAGGGGAGTGGTACAGGAGGGGAGGGTAGAGGAGGGATAGAGGAGGGGCTCCTCTACCCTCCAAGATAGAGGAGGGGAGGGATAGAGGAGGGGAGGTGTAGAGGAGGGGAGAGGTAGAGGAGGGGTAGGGGAGGGGTAAAGGAGGGTAGAAGAGTGGTAGAGATGGGGTAGAGGGGTATAGGAGTAGAGAAGGGGATGGAGGAGGGGTAGAGGAGTAGAGGAGGAATGGAGGAGGGGTAGAGGAGGGATAGAGGGTACAAGGAGGGGAGAAGAGTGGGGAACAGCAGAAAGGGGTGGAGCTGGAGAGAGATCAGAGGGTGGCCACATGGCGGTTTGAGGGTAGATGGAAAGAGAGAGAGAGGGAGAGAGAGAGAAGGAGAAAAGGAGATGGGAGTGAGAAACAGGGATGTTTGGATGTGAAAGGGATCCGTAGAGATCAGTATCGCTCAGCAGCAGGTCGTGGTACTAGGGAGCTGGAATCTAACGTTACTTACTGCTGTGTGGGAAGAGGAGAACTAATACATCTGTAGAACCACATCATGACTGTATGATGAGGATAACCAGTGAGTAAACCACCATCTGTTTCTTACAGTCTGGTCATTACATAGTTGAGCATATTTGGGATTTTCTATTATCTTGGACTAATACAGGGAGCATTTGTCTCTCAAGAGTTACTCTTATTTCTTTAGAATGTAGACAAGTCTAGTGTAGTGATTGTATTTTTTAGTTTCGTTAAATCATGTTGTATAGGTGTTGATCTACAGTTAACAGTATAACCAGTTAGCTTTGTTAACAACTTGTATCATTCTGGACTCTCATGCATCTCTGTCTTGTTGTTGGCAGCCAACCAGGCAGGCAGGGTTAGGGTAATGATTAGGGCTTGTACTAGCAGGGTCAGCTCAACCCTCCACCAGCCACTCTCCAAGTCTGTATCCCTATGAACCCTGGTCAAATGTACTGCACTATATTATTAGGGAATAGGGTGCCATTTGGGACACTACCAGGGAATGCTCCTATAAAGGGAATCTTGTTGCGCAAGAAGAGGAAGGAGCATCCCCTTTAGGGATAGGTTGGTCGGCCACACACACACCTTAGTAACACACCTACTTCTGGTGACCTTCCGGACCTTTGTCCCTCCACCGTGCTGGGTTTTATGTCATTTTGGCAATGGAACATTACACTGCACACAGTAACATGATTACACTGTACACAGTAACATGATTACACTGTACACAGTAACATGATTACACTGTACACAGTGTTACAGCCATGGTTGTGTAGTAACAGGCAGTTCTCGTCCTGGCTCGCTGCCAGACCCGGGGTACGTCCCAAATGGCACTCTATTTCCTATATAGTACACTACTTTTGATGGGCCCTGGTCAAAAGTAGTGCACTTACAGGCAATAGGGTGCTATTTGGGATGCAGTCCAGCCGTTTCTCCATGGAGGAAAGGAAAAGGGACTTTGGAACGTCAGTTGGATCAGAATGTCTCGAGATTGTGGAATTCCCAGATCGTATTCCCTGTTCTGTTCCCAACAGTCCCACCTCCAGCTGTGGGACAAAGAATGGAGCTGGAGGCACTCTCACCATGTGGTTTAGTAGAACAATAGGGCTCGACTGTACTCAGTACAATATACAACTGGCAGGACAGGCTAGTCGGAAGAGAGAGAAAGACCTGAACTCACAGAAAGTCTTAGTTATTTTACTTCTGTGACCTCTGATGCTGCTATCTTAAGACTAGTGACAGTGACTGGAGGTTTTCCTTTTCTATCACGTGTCCTTACAGCACTGCACTCAAAGACTTGTACGTAGATAGAGTTGAGCACGCTGATCCTTTGTTCCACTAAGAACTGTCTAGTTGGCCAGCTTAGTGTCAGTTATCTTTGCTGCTGGGAGATTTCTCATGTTGACTCAACCTGTGATGTGATCCTGTTATGGAGGTCTTTGGAGTGATTAGTGATCTGACGTGAATGTAGAGGTAAACAAGGACGTTGTCATCCAGGGACCATCTCTCTGCATTCCAAATGGTACCCTAAACCCTTTATAGTGCACTACTTTTGACCAGATCCATATGGGCTCATAGAGCTCTGCTCAAAAGTCTTACACTATTTTTATTTATTTCATCTTTATTTAACTAGGTAGGTTAGTTGAGAACATGTTCTCATTTACAATTGCGACCTGGCCAAGATAAAGCAAAGCAGTTTGACACATACAACAACACAGAGTTACATGTGGAAAAAAGCAAACATACAGTCAATAATACAGTAGAAAAATAAGTATATATACGATGTGAACAAATGAGGTGAGATAAGGGAGGTAAAGGCAAAAAAAAGGCCATGGTGGCAAAGTAAATACAATATAGCAAGTAAAACACTGGAATGGTAGATTTGCAGTGGAGGAATGTGCAAAGTAGAAATATAAATAATGGGGTGCAAAGGAGCAAAATAAATAAATAAATAAAATAAAATAAATAGGGTAGGGAAAGAGGTAGTTGTTTGGACTAAACTATAGATGGGCTATGTACAGGTGCAGTAATCTGTGAGCTGCTCTGACAGCTGGTGCTTAAAGCTAGTGAGGGAGATAAGTGTTTCCAGTTTCAGAGATTTTTGTAGTTCGTTCCAGTCATTGGCAGCAGAGAACTGGACGGAGAGGCGGCCAAAGGAAGAATTGGTTTTGGGGGTGACCAGAGAGATATACCTGCTGGAGCGCGTGCTACAGGTGGGTGCTGCTATGGTGACCAGCGAGCTGAGATAAGGGGGAACTTTACCTACCAGGGTCTTGTAGATGACCTGGAGCCAGTGGGTTTGGCGACAAGTATGAAGCGAGGGCCAGCCAACGAGAGCGTACAGGTCGCAGTGGTAGGTAGTATATGGGGCTTTGGTGACAAAACGGATGGCTATGTGATAGACTGCATCCAATTTATTGAGTAGGGTATTGGAGGCTATTTTGTAAATGACATCGCCGAAGTCGAGGATCGGTAGGATGGTCAGTTTTACGAGGGTATGTTTGGCAGCATGAGTGAAGGATCGGTTGAAGAGCATGCATTTCGTTTTTCTTGTATTTAAGAGCAGTTGGAGGCCACGGAAGGAGAGTTATAATGGCATTGAAGCTCGCCTGGAGGGTTGTTAATAACACAGTGTCCAAAGAAGGGCCAGAAGTATACAGAATGGTGTCGTCTGTGTAGAGGTGGATCAGAGACACACAAGCAGCAAGAGCGACATCATTGATGTATACAGAGAAGAGAGTTGGCCCAAGAATTGAACCCTGTGGCACCCCCATAGAGACTGCCAGAGGCCCAGACAACAGGCCCTCCGATTTGACACACTGAACTCTATCAGAGAAGTAGTTGGTGAACCAGGCGAGGCAATCATTTAAGAAACCAAGGCTATCAAGTCTGCCGATGAAGATGTGGTGATTGACAGAGTCGAAAGCCTTGTCCAGGTCGATGAATACGGCTGCACAGTATTGTCTCTTATCGATGGCGGTTAAGATATCGTTTAGGACCTTGAGCGTGGCTGAGGTGCACCCATGACCAGCTCTGAAACCAGATTGCATAGCGGAGAAGGTGCGGTGGGATTCGAAATGGTTGGTAATCTGTTTGTTGACTTGGCTTTCAAAGACCTTAGAAAGGCAGGGTAGGATAGATATAGGTCTGTAGCATTTTGGGTCAAGAGTGTCCCCCCCTTTGAAGAGGGGGATGACCACAGCTGCTTTCCAATTTTTGGGAATCTCAGACGACACGAAAGAGAGGTTGAACAGGCTATTAATAGGGGTGGCAACAATTTCGGCAGATAATTTTTGAAAGAAAGGGTCCAGATTGTCTAGCCTGGCTGATTTCTAGGGGTCCAGGTTTTGCAGCTCTTTCAGAACATCAGCTGACTGGATTTGGGAGAAGGAGAAATGGGGAAGGCTTGGGCGAGTTGCTGTGCTGTGTACAGTGCTGTTGACCGGGGTAGGGGTAGCCAGGTGGAAAGCATGGCCAGCTGTAGAAAAATGCTTATTGAAATTCTCAATTATAGTTGATTTATCGGTGGTGACAGAGTTTCCTATCCTCAGTGCAGTGGGCAGCTGGAAGGAGGTGTTCTTATTCTCCATGGACTTTACAGTGTCCCAGAACGTTTTTGAGTTTGTGTTGCAGGAAGCAGATTTCTGCTTGAAAAAGCTAGCCTTGGCTATTATAACTGCCTGTGTATATTGGTTTCTAACTTCCCAGAAAAGTTGCATATCACGGGGGCTGTTCAATGCTAATGCAGAACGCCATAGGCTGTTTTTGTGTTGGTTAAGGGCAGTCAGGTCTGGAGAGAACCAAGGGCTATATCTGCTCCTGGTTCTAAATTTCTTGAATGGGGCATGCTTATTTAAGGCGTTTAAAAAAATAATAACCAGGCCTCCTCTACTAACAGGATGAGGTCAATATCCTTTCAGGATACCTGGGCCTGGTCCATTAGAAAGGCCTGTTCGTTGAAGTGTTTTAGGGAGCTTTTGACAGTGATGAGTGGAGGTCGTTTGACCGCTGACCCATTACGGATGTAGGCAATGAGGCAGTGATCGCTGAGATCTTGGTTGAAAACAGCAGAGGGCAAGTTGGTTAGGATGATATCTATGAGGGTGCCCGTGTTTACGGCTTTGGGGTGGTACCTGGTAGGTTCATTGATAATTTGTGTGAGATTGAGGGCATCAAGCTTAGATTGCAGGATGGTAGGGAATAGGGTGACATTTGGTACACACACTCTCCCTCTGGGAACTGTTAATATTTATTCAGTTGGTGGTCTGACCTGTCGGTCTGTGGACCAAAGTCACTAGTCATTGACATGTAGACACAGCGCTGTAATAACACAGGTTAGTCACAAAACAGGTTAGTCACAACACAGGTGAGTCACAAAGAAAATGGTCTCTGTGTTTGAGAGAGGAGTGGGTTATAGTATAGCCACAGAGCGGGGGTTGGAGAAAGGTGTGGTACAGACAGGACAGATTAAGTTTCAGTGGAAGGTTATCTCTGTCACAGACAGTTCTGTATGGAGACCCAGAACAGACATACCACCCTGCATCCCACTGCTGGCTTGCTTCTGATGCTAAGCAGGGTTGGTCCTGGTCAGTCCCTGGATGGGAGAGCAGATGCTGCTGGAAGTGGTGTTGGAGGGCCAGTAGGAGGCACCTTTTCCTCTGGTCTAAAAACATTTAAATATCCCAACACCCCATGGCAGTGATTGGGGACATTGCCCTGTGTAGGGTTCTGTCTTTTGGATGGGACGTTAAACAGGTGCCCTGACTCTCTGTGGTCACTAAAGATCCCATGGCACTTATCGTAAGAGTTAACCCTGATGTCCTGGCTAAATTCTCAATCTGGTCTTCATACTGTTCCATCATGGCCACCTAATCATCCCCAGTTTACAATTGGCTGATTTATCCCCTCCTCTCCCCTGTAACTATTCCCCAGGTTGTTGTTGTAAATGAGAACATGTACTCAGTCAACTTACCTGGTAAAATAAGGGTAAAAAAAACAAAAACATGCTGTGATACCTGTTTGGAGTGGAGTGGTCCTCTGTCCTCTTTATCTACACCAGACATATTGTTGAGGTGACTGTCGATGGATATGGGCTGAGGGATGTTCCCATTGTGTTGATCTACAATGATATTAATAACACTAGCTGTGATCTAGTCAGTCTACACACCAACGTACCTGGAGTAGACTGCTTCACTGCACAAGACTATTGTAGCAGCTTCACTGTGGAGTTGGGATCATATTGGAACAGGAGCACAGGTTCTATAACAGACTTCCATATACAATCTGGACTGTCTATGTCTGTAGTGCCAGGCTCGGGTAGTTGAGAATATTTTTGTTCATAGTACATGGAAAATAAAGGGAAAGTTTATATTGTGTAAGTTGAGGAGTGATAGAGGAGTGAGACTGAGAGAGAAGTGACAGGAGTAAGTGAGAGTGAGAGAGGAGAGAGTGAGAGAGGAGGGAGAGGGGTCTGTTCTGTTAGTTAGACGAGAGAGGTCTGTCTGCTTCCTTACATGTGGGTCAGGAGCTCGGAACCAGAGAGGGGATGTCACCCCTCAGGTGTCAGCATGGTCAGGTCATGATCCCACCACAGGGGTCACTGCTTGGGGTCACCTGTAGGGGACAGGGTTAGGGTTAGGACAGGACAGCTGCTCTGTCAGGAGGCTGCCTGGACACTTAAATTCAGGTTGTGTTGCAGCCCCAGTCCCTTTGATTATTGTGCTGACCACCATATACACCACATGACCAAAGGTATGTGGACAACTGCTCGTTGAACATCTCATTCCAAAATCATATGCATTAATATGGATTTGCTCCCCCCTTTGCTGCTATAACAGCCTCCACTCTTTTGGGAAGGCTTTCCACTAGATGTTGGAACATTGTTGCGGGGACTTTCTTCCAATTCAGCCACATTAGTGCATAAGTGAGGTTGGGCACTGATGTTGGGCGATTAGGCCTGGCTCGCAGCCGGGGTTCCAATTAATTCCAAACATGTTTGATGGAGTCTGTGCAGGCCAGTCAAGTTATTCCTCCTGCACCAACCGTTCTCCTGGCATACACCAAACCCAGATTAGTCCGTCGGACTGCCAGATGGTGAAGCGTGATTCATCACTCCAGAGAACGCCTTTCCACTGGTCCAGAGTCCAATAGTGGTGGGTTTTACACCACTCCAGCCAACACTTGGCATTGCTTATGGTGTTCTTAGGCTTGTATGCAGCTGCTCGGCCATGGAAACCCATTTCATGAAGCTCCCAATGAACAGGTCTTGTGCTGATGTTGCTACCAGAGGCAGTTGAAACTGAGGACAGATGATTTTTACACGCTACGCGCTTCAGAACTCGGCGGTCCGGTTGTGAGCTTGTGTGGCCTACCACTTTTTGGCTGAGCCGTTGTTGCTCCAATACATTTCGACTTCACAATAACAGCACTTACAGTTGACTGGGACAGCTCTAGTAGGGCAGAAATCTGACGAACTGACTTGTTGGAAAGGAAGCATCCTATGACGGTGCCAGATGGAAAGTCACTGAGCTCTTCAGTAAGGTAATCTTTTATGGAGATTGCATGGCTGTGTGCTCCATTTTATATACCTGTCATCAACGGGTGTGGCTGAAAAAGCCGAACCTACTAATTTGAAGGGGTGTCCACATACTTTTGTATAGTGTATCTAGTGAACATAAGACTGTCAGTCCAGGACAGTTTGATCTGCTGGCCTTGCTTTGCTATGATATCTATATTTAGCAGGATTTGTAGATTTCTTCTGTTTGAGAAGTCTAATCTTTTGTAAAACTCAGATAAAAAATACACACAACAAAAATGGGGTGTTGAGACAATAAAAATGATAGATATGACGTTTAAAGGTGCAGTTCTAGAAAAACATATCCCATGTCTTCCTGTGCTGATGCCTCTGCTGTCCAACAGTGCATCCTGACTTCTTTCACCCCTCCCAGAGCTTTGTGGTCAGGTTATAGAGCTCAAATCCAAGCTGGAAGAGTTAGAAGCTTAGAGACCAGACCTCAGATAGTCACAAGGTTTTGTTGTCGGTCTACCTGAGGGACCAACTATCTATCACCTTAGTTCAAGTTCAACTTGTATTGTTACATTCAGTACCGTGAAATATTTAGCTTACACACTATCTAACAGCTTTATGGTTTCAATCTCAACTATGTTTCTGTTTTTTGTTCTTCCAAGAGAACAGCCTTCCATGGTGAGTGCTGCTGGTTGCTTATAGTCGTCATAAAGGCATTTGACAGGCTGTATTTTTGTTGTTGTTGACAAAAAACATTTGGACAAATGGATGGATTTTCTTCCCATAATTGATAAAACACAAAAGTTCAATTGTTCAGTGAAACAGTGAATACCCCCTACCCACCACTCCGTGTTGGACATAATGTTTATTGTTGTTAGTCTGAATGACAAGAAATGTTTTCTTGTTCTGTTTCAGAACTCGAGGCGAAGGAGGCGTGTGATTGGCTACGAGCGGCAGGATTCCCCCAATATGCTCAGCTCTTTGAAGGTAATAAACTCAATCACCCAATAATACACCAGAACAATGCAACGCTGGCATGTGCACACACACACACACACACACACACACACACACACACACACACACACACACACACACACACACACACACACACACACACACACACACACACACACACACACAATAAAGTCATAACAGACCAACTATAAAACAAACGGTAGTTTTATTTTGAAACATAACATCCATTGTGAAATGAGCTACTGTTGATTTTAGCTTTGTCTAGAATTTCATTGTATACTGTAGCATTAAGATTTCCCTTCACTGGAACTAAGGGGCTGTGCCCGAACCATTAAAAACAGCTCCAGGCCATTATTCCTCCACCAAACTTTACAGATGGAACTATTTACAGTTGGAACATTCGGGTTATTATGCTGACGTTGCTTCCAGAGGCATTTTGGAACTTGATAGTGAGTTATGGAACCGAGGACAGATGATTCTAACACACTACACGCTTCAGCACTCGGTGGTCCCGTTCTGTAAGCTTGTGTGTCCTACCACTTCGTGGCTGAGCCGTTGTTGCACCAATACATTTCCACATCACAATAACAGCACTTACAGTTGACTGGGGCAGTTCTAGCAGGGCAGAAATCTGACAAACTGACTTGTTGGAAAGGATGCATCCTATGACGGTGCCACGTTGAACTTCACTGAGCTCTTCAATAAGGCCATTCTATTGCCAATTTTTGTCTATGGAGGTGCATGGCTGTATGCTCGACTTCATACACCTGTCAGAAATTAGTTTGAATATGAGGAGTGAATCATCTGGCACAGTCTGGCTTCATCTTACACTGCCCAGCCCCACCCAACCCAACCCTGTCCCATGTCGTGTCCTTTCCATTCCTCTCCTACGCTCTCATGTCCTCTCCTCTCATGTCTTCTCCTCTCCTCTTATGTCCTCTCCAATCATGTCCTCTCCTCTCTTCTCATGTCCTCTCCAATTATGTCCTCTCCTCTCATGTCTTCTCCTCTCCTCTCATGTCCTCTCCTCTCCTCTTATGTCCTTTCCTCTTATGTCCGTCCTCTCATGTCCTCTCCTCTCCTCTTATGTCCTCTCCTCTTGTGTCCTCTCCTCTCCATTCATGTCCTCTCCTCTCCTCTAATGTCCTCTCCTCTTATGTCCCTCCTCTCATGTCCTCTCCTCTTCTATTATGTCCTCTCCTCTCCAATCATCTCCTCTCCTCTCCTCTTATGTCCCTCCTCTCCTGTCCTCTCCTCTCCTCTTATGTCCTCTCCAAGCATGTCCTCTCCTCTCCTCTCATGTCTTCTCCTCTCCTCTCATGTCCTCTCCTCTCCCCTTATGTCCTCTCCTCTTATGTCCCTCCTCTCATGTCCTCTCCTCTCCTGTTATGTCCTCTCCTCCTATGTCCTCTCCTCTTATGACCTTCCTCTCATGTCCTCTCCTCTCCTCTTATGTCCTCTCCTCTTATGTCCTCTCCTCTTATGTCCCTCCTCTCATGTCCTCTCCTCTCCTCTTATGTCCTCTCCAATCATGTCCTCTCCTCTCCTCTCCTCTCATGTCTCCTCCTCTCCTCTCATGTCCTCTCCTCTCCTCTTATGTCCTCTCCTCTTATGTCCCTCCTCTCATGTCCTCTCCTCTCCTCTTATGTCCTCTCCTGTTATGTCCTCTCCTCTCATGTCCTCTCCTCTTCTATTATGTCCTCTCCTCTCCTCTTATGTCCTCTCCTCTTATGTCCCTCCTCTCATGTCCTCTCCTCTTCTATTATGTCCTCTCCTCTCCTCTTATGTCCCTCCTCTCATGTCCTCTCCTCTCCTCTTATGTCCTCTCCAATCATGTCCTCTCCTCTCCTCTCATGTCTTCTCCTCTCCTCTCATGTCCTCTCCTCTCCTCTTATGTCCTCTCCTCTTATGTCCATCCTCTCATGTCCTCTCCTCTCCTCTTATGTCCTCTCCTCTTATGTCCATCCTCTCATGTCCTCTCCTCTCCTCTTATGTCCTCTCCTCTTATGTCCCTCCTCTCATGTCCTCTCCTCTCCTCTTATGTCCTCTCCAAGCATGTCCTCTCCTCTCCTCTCGTCTTCTCCTCTTCTATTATGTCCTCTCCTCTCCAATCATGTCCTCTCCTCTCATGTCCTCTCCTCTTCTATTATGTCCTCTCCTCCCCAATCATGGCCTCTCCTCTCCTCTCCTCTCCTCTTATGTCTTCTCCTCTTATGTTCCTCCTCTCCTCTTATGTCCTCTCCTCTCATGTCCTCTCCTCTCCTCTCATGTCCTCTCCTAACATGTCCTCTCCTCTCATGTCCTCTCCTCTCCTCTCATGTCCTCTCCTCTCATGTGCTCTCCTATCATGTCCTCTCCTCTCATGTCCTCTCCTCTCTTCTCATGTCCTCTCCTCTCCTCTTATGTCCTCTTGTCTCATGTCCTCTCCTCTTATGTCCTCTCCTCTCATGTTCTCTCCTCTTATGTCCTCTCTTCTCATGTCCTATCCTCTCCTCTCATGTCCTCTCCTCATGTCCTCTCCTATAATGTCCTCTCCTCTCCTCTCATGTCTTCTCCTCTCCTCTTATGTCCTCTCCTCTCATGTCCTCTCCTTTCCTCTTATGTCCTCTCTTCTCATGTCCTGTCCTCTCCTCTCATGTCCTCTCCTATTATGTCCTCTCTTCTCATGTCTTCTCCTCTCCCCTCCTCTCATGTCCTATCATCTCAGGTCCTCTCCTGTCCTCTCATGTCCTCTCCTCTCCTCTCATGTCTTCTCCTCTCCTCTTATGTCCTCTCCTCTCATGTCCTATCCTCTTCTCTCCTCTTATGTCCTCACCTGTCCTCTCATGTCCTCTCCTCCTCTCATGTCCTCTTCCCTCCTCTCATGTCTTCTCCTCTCATGTCCTCTCCTCTCATGTCCTTTCCTCTGGCAGTTTCATTTGCACAGCTGTCCTCAGGAGTCTCAGGTCTACAGCTTCTTTTAACTCACTCAGGGAGGGAGGAGAGAGAAAAGTGACAGAGCGACAGGGGGGACTGCTGAAAGAGAGAAAGAGAAAGACTCAGTTGGGCTTTGGTCTGGATAGTTCCTAGAGTTACTACCCAAACATGTCCAGCACACTAAAACAAAGAGGTCATGGGAAAAAGTTTTATCATCATGGTTTAGAAGCAGCCAGCTCTCCTCACCCCTACTACCCACCCCTGTTCCCCTCCTCCCTTCCTCCTCACCCCTGCTCCCCACCTCCCTTCTTCTTCCCAGCACCCTCGGTGCTCCAGGTCTTTTGAAGTGAGAGGGTGTCATGAATCTCTTAGTGACAGGGATTGTAGCCTGTTGTAAAGGAGACACACTGAGTGTGTTTGTATGTGCGTACGTGTGGCTGCATGTGCGATTGTATCAGTGTGTATGGAAAGCCGCAGCTACAATCTCTCCACATTATGTCCCCCTGTATTCAGCTCCATACAGCCTGCTCAGTAAAGGAAACAATGTCTTTTTTATGTGTATCTTATGGCCTACACCGGCCAAATCTGGATGACATTGGGCCAAGTGTGTGCCACCCTATGGGACTCCCAATCACAGCCAGTTGTGATACAGCCTGGATTTGAACCAGGGTGTCTGTAGTGACGACTCTAGCACTGAGATGCAGTGCCTTAGACCGCTGCGCCACTCAGGAGCCCAATTAATGTGAAGCTGTTGTATTGAGGCAGACACTGATGAGTGGACTTGAAGATTGAGTATAAAGTAAGTACATTTTTAAACCATTTCACAATTGCTGACGGCTGCGGTTCCCCTGACCCAGATCTGTCTGAGTGTATTCTGATATCTGTGTTTCTCCTTATGTGACAGACCATGCTGCGTTGCTTTTCATAAAACAGTTAATGAAACCACATGAATGCAGTAGGATGTAATATTGAGGTTCTTAAGTGAATCTGTTGATGCGTCCCAAATGGCACCCTATTCCCTACATAGTGGACTATGGGCTCTGGTCAAAAGTAGTGCACTATGTAGGCAATAAGGTGCCAATTGGGACGCAGATGGTGTGTTACATAGCAGGAGGCCAATACCCAGAGACAGACGTAATGCTGCTGCTGCTAATGCTACTGCTCAACGTCTCAGCGCCGTTATTTGGGCAAGCCCTGTCTCTCTTCATTACCATCTCTCTCTCTCTCTCTCTCTCTCTCTCTCTCTCTCTCTCTCTCTCTCTCTCTCTCTCTCTCTCTCTCTCTCTCTCTCTCTCTCTCTCTCTCTCTCTCTCTCTCTCTCTCTCTCTCTCTCTCTCTCTCTCTCTCTCTCTCTCTCTCTCTCTCTCTCTCTCTCTCTCTCTCTCTCTCTCTCTCTCTCTCTCTCTCTCTCTCTCTCTCTCTCATGGATAGGTCTCTGGAAACAATGTGCTTTCCTTCCCATAGCTGTTCCGTTTAACTTCCTGAGTTAAAAAGTGAAGCTGCTTGTGATCTGCCACGTGTCCAGCCTGCTGCCCTATTAAGGAGCTAAATAACTACTGAGAGGAGAAATGGACTGAACAATTTAAAGTGGTATCTTTAATCTAATAGCAGTATTTAATCTGTTAATCTGTTTCCTCCTCCTCAGACTCTCAGTTCCCCATCGACATCTCTCCTGTGAAGAAAGACCATGACTTTCTGGACAACGACCTGGTGGAACCTCTGTGCAGGTGAGTGGATAAAACCTGGTTGGATTTTCCATACTGCTTCCATACATTTAGTTGACGTTGACTGTGTGAGTTTGTATGCCAGTCAGTAAGGTAACACCAGAGAGAGCTGAGTGTTTGAGCCTCAGGGAAGTGAAATGGATCTACACCGCTTAAACCGACAGAGTGATAATCACTGTGAGCAACAAGCAACTCACGCATCTAGCAGTCCTTCACTAGACAGACGTCACAGAAACCTCACACTAACGTTACACAGCCACCATAAGAAAACAACAGCATAATAGATTATCAAACCGAGCAGACCAGAGGAGTGTACTGCAAAGTAAGATCAATGTGTTAACCAGCTAACTAAAATATTGTGAAATCACTTTTTCTTTTATGGAAAGATAAACTTGAAATGGGCAATCTCTAATTGACAAAACAACCAAAAACACATACAGTGCATTCGGAAACTATTCAGACCCTTTGAATTTTTCCACATTTTGTTCCGTTAGTCTTATTCTAAAATGAATTGAATATATTGTTTTCCTCATCAATCTACACACAATACCCCATAATGACAAAGCGAAAACAGGTTCAGAATTATTTGAAAATGTATTACAAACAAAAAAACGAAATACCTTATTTACATACTGTATGTATTCAGACCCTTTGCTATGAGACTCGAAATTGAGCTCAGGTGCATCCTGTTTCCACTAATCATCTTTGAGATGTTTCTACAACTTGACTGGAGTCCACATGTGGTTCATTTAATTAATTAGATATTATTTGGAAAGGCACACACCAGTCTGTCTATATAAGGTCCAACAGTTGACAGTCAGAGTAAAAACCAAGCCATGAGATCGAAGGAATTTTTTGTAGAGCTCCGAGACAGGATTGTGTCGAGGCACAGATCTGGGGAAGGGTACCCAAAAAATTATGCAGCATTGAAGGTACCCAACACAGTGGCCTCCATCATTCTTAAATGGAAGAAGTTTGGAACAACCAAGAATCTTCCTAGAGCTTTCCGCCCCTCCAAACTGAGCAATCAGGCGAGAAGGGCCTTAGTTAGGGAGGTGCCCACTCTGACAGAGCTCCAGATTCCCTCTGAGGAGATAGGAAAACCTTCCAGAAGGACAACCATCTCGGCAGCACTCCACCAGTCAGGCCTTTATGGTAGAGTGGCCAGACGGAAGCCACTCCTCAGTAAAAGGCACATGACAGCCCACTTGGAGTTTTCCAAAAGGGACCTAAAGGATTCAGGCCATGAGAAACAAGATTCTCTGGTCTGATGAAACCAAGATTGAACTCTTTGGCCTGAATGCCAAGTGTCATGTCTGGAGGAAACTTGGCACCATCCCTACAGTGAAGCATGGTGGTGGCAGCATTTTTTCAGCGGCAGGGACTGGGAGACTAGTCAGGATCAAGGGAAAGATGAACGGAGCAAAGTACAGAGAGATCCTTGATGAAAACCTGCTCCAGAGCGCTCAGGACCTCAGACTGGGGCGAAGGTTCCCTTCCAAAAGGACAATGACCCGAGGCACACAGCCAAGACAACGCAGGAGTGGCTTCGGGACTAGTCTTTGAATGTCCTTGAGTGGCCCAGCCAGAGCTCGGACTTGAACCCGATCTAATTTCTCTGGAGAGACCTGAAAATAGCTGTGCAGCGATGCTCCCCATCCAATCCGACAGAGTTTGAGAGGATCTGCAGAGAAGAATGGGAGAAACTCCCCAAATACAGGTGTGCCAAGCTTGTAACGTCACACCCAAGAAGACTCAAGGCTGTAATCACTGCCAAAGGTGCTTCAACAAAGTACTGAGGAAAGGGTCTGAATACTTATGTAAATGTGATATTTCAGTTTGTTTTTTATTATAAATTTGCAACAATTTCTAAAGACCTGTTTTTGTTTTGTCATTACAGGGTATTGTCTGTAGATTGATGAGGAATAAAACAACTTAATCCATAAGGCTGTATCATAATTTTTTTGGGGAAAAACTCAAGGGGTCCAAACTAGCCCTGCAGACAATGCCTCCCAGCTCCCACCTCCCTGTGACTCTGTTTCCCTGTGAGTGCCACCCCCCTACACCATCCTTGACTTCTCAGCTCTGACACTTCCTCCCTCCACACTGATGGGGCTGAGAGGAACACTTCCTCCCTCCACACTGGCCATGGGGCTGAGAGGAACACTTCCTCCCTCCACACTGGCCATGGGGCTGAGAGGAACACTTTCTCCCTCCACACTGGCCATGGGGCTGAGAGCAACACTTCCTCCCTCCACACTGACCATGGGGCTGAGATGAACACTTCCTCCCTCCACACTGACCATGGGGCTGAGAGGAACACTTCCTCCCTCCACACTGACCATGGGGCTGAGAGGAACACTTCCTCCCTCCACACTGACCATGGGGCTGAGAGGAACACTTTCTCCCTCCACACTGGCCATGGGGCTGAGAGGAACACTTCCTCCCTCCACACTGACCATTGGGGCTGAGAGGAACACTTCCTCCCTCCACACTGACCATGGGGCTGAGAGGAACACTTCCTCCCTCCACACTGACCATGGGGCTGAGAGGAACACTTCCTCCCTCCACACTGACCATGGGGCTGAGAGGAACACTTCCTCCCTCCACACTGACCATGGGGCTGAGAGGAACACTTCCTCCCTCCACACTGACCATGGGGCTGAGAGGAACACTTCCTCCCTCCACACTGACCATGGGGCCTACTCTCCTACTCTCTGCCAGGCTAACTGTCCCACAGGCCCCTACTCTCTGCCAGGCTAGCTGTCCCACAGGCCCCTACTCTCTGCCAGGCTAGCTGTCCCACAGGCCCCTACTCTCTGCCAGGCTAGCTGTCCCACAGGCCCCTACTCTCTGCCAGGCTAGCTGTCCCACAGGCCCCTACTCTCTGCCAGGCTAGCTGTCCCACAGGCCCCTACTCTCTGCCAGGCTAGCTGTCCCACAGGCCTCTACTCTCCTACTCTCTGCCAGGCTATTTGTCCCACAGGCCCCTACTCTCTGCCAGGCTAGCTGTCCCACAGGCCCCTACTCTCTGCCAGGCTAGCTGTCCCACAGGCCCCTACTCTCTGCCAGGCTAGCTGTCCCACAGGCCCCTACTCTCTGCCAGGCTAGCTGTCCCACAGGCCCCTACTCTCTGCCAGGCTAGCTGTCCCACAGGCCTCTACTCTCCTACTCTCTGCCAGGCTATTTGTCCCACAGGCCCCTACTCTCTGCCAGGCTAGCTGTCCCACAGGCCCCTACTCTCCTACTCTCTGCCAGGCTATTTGTCCCACAGGCCCCTACTCTCTGCCAGGCTAGCTGTCCCACAGGCCCCTACTCTCTGCCAGGCTAGCTGTCCCACAGGCCCCTACTCTCCTACTCTCTGCCAGGCTATTTGTCCCACAGGCCCCTACTCTCTGCCAGGCTAGCTGTCCCACAGGCCCCTACTCTCCGCCAGGCTAGTTGTCCCACAAGCCCCTACTCTCAGACTGCATCCCAAATGGCACCCTATTCCCTATATTGTGCAATACCTTTGACCGTAGTGCACAATATAGGGGATAGGGTACCATTTGGTACATAGTCACAGCCTCCCAGGCAGTTTTACTGTTTGTAGGGTATATTGTAAATTCCCATTGTTACTCTAGAAACTTGTGGGTGGGATTTAATAGAAACCAACTCAAACAGTTATGGAGCTGGTTAGAGCTGGTTAGCCCAGAAAATACCAACAGGGACTTAGTTTTCTGTGGGTTTTTAAAATCCTACTGGAAAGAAGGAGAGAGTGACTAAGAAGGAGCAGGGACATGAAGTCTGTGTGTAGCTGGAGAAGCAGCAGAGACTAGTCCATTAGCTGCTGATGGATAATCTCTGTGAACCACAGCGCCTCAGCAGTCTTCACCAATTAGGTCCCTGTCAGGGAGAGAGAAGCCAGAAGCAGACGGACTGGCAGGGAGATAGAGCGAGAGAGGCCAGAGAGCATCTGTCCATTAACATTAAGTTATTAGCCACAGTTAGCAGGCATGATTAGGTTTGTGCTGCCCTGGCTGGGTAGTTGTCAGACCCACAGTCATTTAACTCCTGGACTGAACAACTGACTGTGTCTATTCCTGGTGACTTCTCTCGGAGAGAAGGATGATCTCTGAGATTGTTATTGTTTACATCCATCTGGCTTGTTTCTCTTCCAGACGACTCAACACCTTGAACAAGTGTGCCTCTATGAAACTCGATGTCAACCTTCCTAAGAAAAAGGTAAGCAGAGGTTTTAATTATTATAATATTATTCTATATGATGACCGTTATGATCCTGTTCAGTTGCACAGTGATATTGTATAACAGCTTTAGTCAATGCAGGCTATTATGTATACCTGTCTAAGGTATTATGGTAATAATTACTGAGGACATCGGCCAAGTCGTAGTCCTGTAACAACAGAAAACTCCTCCTCCACTTACCCCTCTATCCTTCCATCCCTCTTTCCTTCCATCCCTCTAACCCAGATCCTGTGATATGTGAGATGTGTCCATTGTCGTATTCCCTAAAGTGTGCACTACTTTTAACCAGAGCCCTATTAGCCCTGGTCACATGTAGTTTACTATAAGGAATAGGGTGCCATTTGGGACGCAACCATCACCTCTGTTGTTTCAACTTCCTTCAGTGTGGAGGGAAGTCCCTCTAGGCTTCAGGACATTTCAGATTGGTTTATTTATGGCTGGAAAAACCAGATTAGGAGGTTATATCATCATGATTATGTGATCGATGTATAGAACTGTAATGTGATTATAACTGAACAGACACATCCTCTGGCTCCGCTGTTAACTGTCAGGAAAACACAGATGACATTTGTCTCTCCTTCCTGGAACAGATAGAGATACAGACAGGCTGTGATGCTACTCCCTCACAGATCTCATAATATCTAGCTTACCCATCAGCTTATAACTACAACCAATCATTCGGATTGTGTCTTGTCACCATGTGTTGATAACAGTGTACTGGCAGTGCTATGTGTCTTCTCTCTTCCTGTGTGTCCACAGTGACGACTCGGATGAGTGTGTTTATGTAACTGTTAACTGGTTTAGATTTCTACCTGACTAGGTGATCATGTGTTGATAATTGATTTTGTGTTGTCTTCCTGTGTATTCAGAGTGAAGACTCTGATGAGGAGGACCTGCTTGCCATCAGTGACAGATGGACGTTTGAGTGGACGAGCCGCCGCTGGTCCAGACTAAAGGGGGAGGGGCGGAGTCCCAGGGAGGGGGAGGGCCGGGGCCTGCGGAACACTACCAGTAGCGAGAGTGTTCTAACTGACCTCAGCGAACCAGAGGTCTCATCTCTCCACAGTGAGAGCAGCGGGGGGAGTGGCCACCAGGCTGTGAGCACAGAGGACTCAGACTGCTCTAACCGGAACTACTCTGACTCTGCAGCCATGCCTGAACCTGACTCCAACTCCCTTACCCTGCCACACCTCCCTAAGCACCTCCCCTATTACGGCTCGTTGCCCACCAAAAACAACCGCGACGGACGGACCCGAGCCAAGGACTTCCTGCGCCACATGGAGACGCTACGTTCCCGAGGCACGTTGGATAGGGGGAGGAGCAAGATGCTGGTTATCAGCGCTCCGGTACTGCAGATGGAGCCGCAGGCCCTGAAGACGATGCGCTGTGTGGAGATCACCAATGGGGACGGGTCGAGGGCGGAGGAACCCACTGGGGGACCAATCCTAGGGCTAACCCCCCAGTGCCCCTCCAGTAGCGAGGGCAGCCACTCCAGCGGCAGCACCGTCTCCTCCCCCAGTCTGAAGGAGAGGAAGCCCCACTCCCAGCGGACGGACCGGTCTGACGCCAAGCGCAGTGGCATGTATCTGGAGGACTTGGCCGTGTTCTCCAGCCTGCAGCGGATCAGTGGCGTGGCCGAACACAACCGGCATAACGAGTTCCGCTCCTACGAGGACCTGGTGGTCCACATACCCAAAGACCACAAGCCTGGCACCTTTCCCAAGGCCCTGTCCATAGAGAGCCTCTCCCCCACCCTGGGGGCCTCCGTCCCCTGGCACAGCGGCAGCCTCAATCCCCTGGAGCCCCAGTCCAACCCCAACCCCCGACCTAACTCTAACCCCAGGGAGTTCCACCCCCGCCCGGCCACCCAGTTCTGCCCACGGGGCAGTAGGATGAGTGTGTACGACAACGTCCCTGGGTCTCACCTCTATGCCTCTACTGGAGACCTGCTGGACCTGGAGAAGGAAGACCTGTTCCCCCACCTGGATGACATCTTGCAGCACGTCAACGGCCTGCAGCAGATAGTGGACCGCTGGTCCAAGAAAATGCTGCCCTCTGCAGGCCTGGACATACAGGGGACCCAGCCTGCAGGTATGCAGTCTTCCAGCCAGATCACGCTGGACTTTGAGGGAACGTCTGTTCTGGAGGGACAGAGCACAGCCAGTGACAGGGACAGAGACCGTGTGTCCCTCATTGAGACTCACTGTACAGGACACAGAGAGAGGAGGGACTCAGGAGTGGGAGCATCGCTAACCAGACCCAACCGGTAAGAATCATAGTCCTCAAATGGTTATTAACATCTCAGTGTTTAGTTCCTTGTAGAAGTCATTATCCTGTCCTTATTTCCATACTGATAGTGCTAAACACTTACTCAAAACGTCTGTCTTTTAGAGGTGAAGTCTTGACATCATTGTCAAAGGTTGCATCCCAAATGGCTCTCTATTCCCAAGATTGTGCACCTTTTCCCTGCATACTTTCCCTTTAGGGATATGATCAAAAGTAGTGTGCTATATAGGGAATAGGGATGCCATTTGGAACGTATATTAACTGTTGTCCTCCTTCTCTCTCTCTCTGGCATTAGTCTGCGATGGCCCAGCTTCCAGATGTCCAACCGGCTCAGCCACTCAGTGGCCTCGCTCCAGATCACCAACCAATCAGCAGGCCAGCTCAGCCTGCTGCAGAAGTTCTCTCTCCTCCGCCTCACTGCCATCATGGAGAAATACTCCATGTCCAACAAACACGGATGGACCTGGTGTGCACTATCAATCAATCAATCAATCAAACAACAAATCAATCAACCTAAGCTTGTCAAGGCTGCACCCTATTCCTGTGTGTGTGAGTAGACATGGGACTCACCCTGTGTTGTCTCTCTGTCAGGTCAGTTCCAAAGTTCATGAAGAGGATGAAGGTTCCAGACTACAAGGACAAGAACGTCTTTGGTGTTCCTCTGATTGTTCACGTCCAGCGCTCTGGTCAGCCCCTCCCCCTCAGCCTGCAGCAGGCCCTTCGATACCTCAGGAGCCAGTGTCTAGACCAGGTCAGTCTCTCTCTGTTAAACTGTGTAACAGTAGACTGTCAGTCTCTCTCTGTTAAACTGTTCTATAGCAGACTGTTAGTCTCTCTCTGTTATACTTTTCTATAGCAGACTGTTAGTCTCTCTCTGTTAAACTGTTCTATAGCAGACTGTCAGTCTCTCTCTGCTAAACTGTTCTATAGCAGACTGTTAGTCTCTCTCTGTTAAACTGTTCTATAGCAGACTGTTAGTCTCTCTCTGTTAAACTGTTCTATAGCAGACTGTCAGTCTCTCTCTGTTATACTGTTCTATAGCAGACTGTCCGTCTCTCTCTGTTAAACTGTTCTATAGCAGACTGTCAGTCTCTCTCTGTTAAACTGTTACAGCAGACTGTCAGTCTCTCTCTGTTAAACTGTTCTCTAGCAGACTGGCAGTCTCTCTCTGTTAAACTGTTCTCTAGCAGACTGTCAGTCTCTCTCTGTTAAACTGTTCTATAGCAGACTGTCAGTCTCTCTCTGTTAAACTGTTACAGCAGACTGTCAGTCTCTCTCTGTTAAACTGTTCTCTAGCAGACTGTCAGTCTCTCTCTGTTAAACTGTTCTCTAGCAGACTGTCAGTCTCTCTCTGTTAAACTGTTCTATAGCAGACTGTCAGTATCTCTCTGTTAAACTGTTACAGCAGACTGTCAGTCTCTCTCTCTGTAGAACCGGTCAGTTTGTCAGTGTCTAGACCAGGTCTGTCTGTCTGTCTGAACGTTCTACTCTACTCCGTCTGTAGGTGGGTCTGTTCCGTAAGTCTGGTGTGAAGTCTCGTATCCAGGCGCTGAGGCAGATGAATGAGTCGTCTCCGGATGATGTCAGCTACGAGGACCAGTCAGCGTACGACGTAGCAGACATGGTTAAACAGTTCTTCAGAGACCTGCCTGAACCTCTACTGACCAGCAAGCTGGGAGAGACCTTCCTACACATCTACCAGTGTAAGGACTGATACACACAGGCACATACACACATGCTAACACACATGCACACACAAACTCAGTCTTGTACAGCTAACGTTTTTGAGACACACAATTCAGTCCCATTCAAAATCAAATTTTCCCTAAACCTAACCCTAACCCGTACTCTTCCCCTTCCCCTAACCCTATCCTTAACCCAAAAATCTAACCCTAACCCTAGCTCCTAACTCAACTCCTAACATAATTCAAATACTAATTCTAACCTTAACCCTAAACCCCCTAGAAACAGCATTTCACCTTGTGGGGACCAACACAATGTCCCCAGTTGGTCAAATTTTGGTTGCGGGGATTTCCAGTACCCACAAGAATAGGTAAACAGACAGACAGACAGACAGACAGACAGACAGACAGATCATACTAATGTCTCTCTCCATTGCCCATGGTAGAATAGTTCAACCCTTCCTCCCTCTCCTCCCTCCAGATGTTCCTAAGGACCAGCGGTTGCAGGCTGTGCAGGCGGCCATCATGCTGATGTCAGACGAGAACAGGGAGGTGCTTCAGATGTTGCTCTGCTTCCTGTCTGACGTCACTTCCTCTGTGGAGGAGAACCAGATGACTCCCATGAACATCGCTGTGTGTTTGGCCCCGTCCCTGTTCCACCTCAACATCCTGAAGAAGGACAACCTCTCACCCAGGTACACTACACCACAAACACACAGGTACATCACCTGATCAGCTCTAAAGTAGAACCAAATGAGGATCCCTGGACTGTTACTTCAGCAGTGTCTATAATGCACTAATATAACTACATCCCACTTGGTCTAGTATTTCCTATATACAGTATGCCCTCCTATTAGACTCCCCAGTGATGATGTCCTCCTAATTAGGTCTCTGTTAAGACTGATGTTAACTAGGTGGGAGTCTGGTTTGGGCATCAGGGGTTCAGCTACAGTAGACTGGCTATCTGGTTCTGGGCGGTTTTTATTAAGAAGGTTCTGGAGCTCCAGGGTACTCTTTAAAACACTGTGTTTTATGACATCACGCTGTGTACAAACAGAAACCTCTCATTTAACTAACTGGTGGAAGTGATTCTTTAAGGATTACAGGATCAAAGGGGCAGCATGCAGAGAGAGATGTTGAGATGACAGAGAGGAGGGAGAGGAGAGAGAGGATGGAGAGAGGGAGAGGATGGCAGGGAGAGAAGGGAGAGGAGGGAGAGGAGAGAGAGGGTGGAGAGAGGGAGAGGATGGCAGGGAGAGGAGGGAGAGGAGAGAGAGGATGGAGAGAGGGAGAGGATGGCAGGGAGAGGAGGGAGAGGAGAGAGAGGATGGAGAGAGGGAGAGGATGGCAGGGAGAGGAGGGAGAGGAGAGAGAGGATGGAGAGAGGGAGAGGATGGCAGGGAGAGGAGGGAGAGAGTGAGCGGATGGCAGGGAGAGGAGGGAGAGAGGGAGAGGATGGCAGGGAGAGGAGGGAGAGGAGAGAGAGAGGGAGAGGATGGCAGGGAGAGGAGGGAGAGAGGGAGAGGATGGCAGGGAGAGAAGGGAGAGAGGGAGAGGATGAGAGAGGGAGAGGGTGGCAGGGAGAGGATGGAGAGAGGGAGAGGATGGCAGGGAGAGGAGGGAGAGGAGGGAGAGAGGGAGAGGATGGCATGGAGAGGAGGGAGAGGGGGAGAGGAGGGAGAGAGGGAGAGGATGGCAGGGAGAGGAGGGAGAGAGGGAGAGGATGGCAGGGAGAGAGGGAGAGGATGGCAGGGAGAGGATGGCATGGAGAGGAGGGAGAGAGGGTTAGGAAGACAGGGAGAGGAGGGAGAGAGAGAGAGGATGGCAGGGAGAGGAGGGAGAGAGGGAGAGGATGGCAGGGAGAGGAGGGAGAGAGGGAGATGATGGCAGGGAGATGAGGGAGAGAGGGAGAGGAAGGCAGGGAGAGGAGGGAGAGAGGGAGAGGATGGCAGGGAGAGGAGGGAGAGAGGGTTAGGAAGGCAGTGAAGGAAGGAGGATAGGAGAGAGCGGGTTAGAAGAGAGAGAGGGTTAGGAAGGCAAGGAGGGAGGGAGGACATGAGCAAGAGGGTTAGGAGAGACAGAGAGGGTTAGGAGAGAGAGGGTTAGAAAGGCAGTGAAGGAGGGAGGACAGGAGAGAAATGGTTAGTGGGTGTCTCGGCTGCATGGGGGACTCTGTTTATCTAGTGGGCTGGGTGGGAGGTTAACTAGCTGTATTCAGTGGGAGTGAGGGAGGAGGTAAATGTGTTCATTGAGCACCTCGGCTGATTGACTCTTGCTGCTGTGTTCATAATTGTCTCATTACCCATGATCCTTTGCTGTGTTAATAACTGTTACCCATGATCCTCAGGGCCATGCAGAGGAAGTACACGACAGGCCGGCCCGACCAGAAGGACCTGAATGAGAACCTTTCCGCGACGCAGGGACTCGCCCACATGATCATAGAGTGCAACCGACTGTTTGAGGTTTAGACCTGAATAGAATACTTCATTAATAATCAACAATGTTACTAAGATGCCTTAGATACAGTGGATGTCATAAAATGTTATAAGCCTCATTATAAAACATTATAAAGGCTCATGCCTGCTGACAGGTAAGATATAAAGCATTATACCTTCAGCCTTTTATTTGTTATCGAACCATTTAAAAACATGTTTTGTCATTTAGAAGACGCTTTTACCCATAGCGACCTGATCTCTGATGGATCTTTCTTCTCCGACCAATCAGATTCCTCACGAGATGGTGACTCAGTCCAGGAACTCGTACGCGGAGGCGGACCTTCACGCTCCCACCTTAGAGGAGCTCTGTAGACAGCAGGAGGAGGACGATGCGTCCTACCAGACAGAGGCCAGACCCTGCCAGACACACTCAGAGACCAGACCGCAGAACCTCTACCAGAGCTACGTAGAGAGCAGGCTGCAGGAGCTCCTGAAGGAGGCCAGAGAGAAGGCTAAGGGCTGGGTGTCCTGCACCAGCTCAGACAACACTGAGCTCTACTGTAAGAAGGTTGGTGATGGGAACTCTTTGCGGCGGTGGCGTGTGGCGGTAGAGGTGGAGGCCCCTCCCTCGGTGGTGTTGAACCGCGTGCTGCGAGAGCGCCACCTGTGGGACGTGGACCTGCTGCAGTGGAAGGTAGCTGAGACTCTGGACAGACACGCTGAGGTGTTCCACTATGTCCTCAACCGCATGCCACCACACCCCAGCAGAGACTTCCTGGTCCTACGGTGAGTGTGTGTGTCTGGGTGTTTGTACTTAGAATTTTGACATTTACATTTCAATTCAACTCAGTTTGTTGTTCCTGTAGAGCTCACATCAACCTAAAGCCCTGTCGGTTCTAACTGTGCTGAATGAAGCTGACTTTGTCTGTCTTTCTCTGTCTCTCTGTAGGTCATGGAGGACTGACCTTCCCAAGGGGACGTGTGCATTGGTGTGTGTGTCTGTAGAACATGAGGACTGTCCCCGGGTCGGTGGGGTGAGGGCCGTGGTTCTAGAGTCTAACTACCTTCTAGAACCCTGCGGCTCTGGGAAGTCCAGACTCACTCACATCTGCAGGGTGGACTTCAAGTGAGTCCACACATAACATACCTTAGCATATACTGTATAAATAGTAAGTTCATTTCCATGTGTGTGAATCTGACTGTGTTGTTGTTGTGTTAGAACCTGACCATGTTGTTGTTGTTGTTCCAGAGGGCGGAGTCCAGAGTGGTACAACAAGGCCTTTGGTCACCTCTGTGCTGCTGAAGCAGCTCGCATTCGCAACTCCTTCCAACCAATCAGCACAGAGGGGCCAGAGACCAAGATCTGACACTAGAGTCTTCCATCCATAGAGCTAGACCCACACATACCTGGAGGGAACTAGACCCAACCTGGTCTGGCCTAGAGCTAGTGTAACCGAGTTGGATTTGTAACCTCACTCCCCAGCCTGAAATGTCTCCATCATCACTATCGAACTGCTAACTTTTCAGTAGCGTAGTTGGCTAAGACGTGATGATGCTCAAGATGCTAGTCACCTGTGTTTGCTAGACAGAGGATGCAAGATCAAGGACCAGTAAGGATATGTGAGTGAGAAGCTATACCGAGGAAGCACAGTGATGTCTGTTACACTAGGCCGAATGATGTCTGGAGCTCCAGTAGGTGCTAGAGGAGGACTGAGAGGCGGAGTATATATTCATAGAGTCCTGAAGCCAATAGGCAAAGCTGAAGCACTAAACCAGCGGATGGCCGCCCTTTCGCCTCTGACCACCGAACATCGATCATCATTTTCTATTTATTTCCCGACGATTCTACATGTTGAATCGTCAGCGTTTGTCGACCCCCGGCAGGTGTGTGCAGCCAACGTTCATGTTGGTCTGTCTTGAAATGTGATGCCAGAACACAGGGACTAAAGAGAGTATGGAGCTTTCTGGACTGTCTACACAATGACACAACATGAGCTCCTTAGGTGCTGGATGTTATTAAGACGTTATTATGATGTTATTATGACATGTATTATTATTATTATTATTATTATTTGTATTATTATGACCGAAAGGGGAACAGAATGATCCATCCAATGTCCATTAGTATTCAGTATTAGAGTTATGTCTAGGACATTTAAGCTCTTTAAAGCTTCTGGAAAGCTGTATATTATTTTATTAATGTAAAATGTCATGCTTTATGTTAGATATGCTGTATGTGCACGCATGTGTCTGTATATATATATATGTGTGTGTGAAAACATACATACAAGTATACTAGCTGTATATACTGTATAATTGAAAGGCTTAATGCTAAACCTGCATTGTGTCATAGTTATTATAATTCATTTGGTACTAATCTGTAAACTGGTTTTACTGGGCTTCAACAGTGATGTGTGTTTCTGAATGGGTGTAATGTTATTCTATATGACCTTATTGTTTAAGGTTGAAAACATGTCTGCGTCCTAAATGGCACCCTGTTTCCTATATATTGCACCACTTTTTACCAGAACCTCCATGGGGCTCTGGTCAAACGTAGTGCTCTGTATAGGGAATAGGGTGCCATTTGGGATGGAGCCCATGTGACTCAGGTTTGATCTCCAGACCTGCTGTTGAGAGCTGGCTGGACTGAGCTTCAGTTTAGTTCCAGAGACAAAAAAATTCAATTAAACAATGTAAAAAAAACATAAAATGTTTATATTGCCTATTTTTACACAGACAAATGCAATTAGAATGGATTAGAATAGAAACTTAATTGAAAGTCGCTCTCTCTTCACTCCATTTGCAGTTTGTTTATTTGTATGTTGTATGTTCCGCTAGTCAACACCTCACCTCACGTGGTGTGTTCTCTACTTCACGTCCCAAATGGCACCCTATTCCCTACATAGTGCACTACTTTTGACCAAAGCCCTGGTTTAAAGCTGTGTACTATATAGGGAATAGGGTGCCATTCGGGAGGCATTATATGCCTTTACTCTATACCACCCTGCATCCCAGTGCTGGCTTCACTCTGAAGCTAAGCAGGGTTGATCCTGGTCGGTCCATGGATGGGAGACCAGATGCTGCTGGAAGTTGTGTTGCGGGGCCAGGCAATGTGATTGGGAACATTGCCCTGTGTAGGGTGCTGTCTTTTGGATGGGACGTTAAACAGGTGCTCTGACTCTCTGTGGTCACTAAAGATCCATGGCACTTATCGTAAGAGTTAACCCTGGTGTCCTGGCTAAATTTCCCATAAACTCCCATACACTCTTAGTTAGACAAGGGCAAGTTAGAGCTATATTAGCCATAGAATAGTTATAACACTGGTCTCCTAATAGCAGCAGGCTAGGCAGTGGGTTGGTGTCCAGAGTCACGTGCTACACATACAGGACAGAATTGGACTAGAGTCCTTATTTCTGTCAAGAACACAATGACCAGGGGAGGTGTGGGAACACATAGCAGTGTCACGCCCTGATCTGTTTCACCTGTCCCTGTGATTGTCTCCACCCCCTCCAGGTGTCGCTTATTTTCCCCTGTGTTCCTGTGTCTCCGTGCCAGTTCGTCTTGTATGTTTCCAAGTCAATCAGCGTTTTTCCCGTTCTCCTGCTTTTTGCTATTCTCCTTTTTCTAGTTCTCCCGGTTTTGACCCTTGCCTGTTTCTGGACTTTGTACCCTCCTGCCTGACCATTCTCTTGCCTACCACTTTGGATTATTAAACGTTGTTAGACTCCGACCGTCTGCCTCCTGTGTCTGCATCTGGGTCTTGCCTTGTGTCATGATACGTGGAATGGAATCAGGAAAAGAATAGAGTGATACCGAACTTGAAATATTTCCTTTGAATAGCACCAAGAGTTTTTTTGAGGGTGGCAGAAGAATCTGTTGATGTGCCCTTGAGCAAGGCACTTACCCCTATTTTCCCCAGGGTCGCCGTTGAAAATGGCAGACCCTGGCATGACCCCACTCTCCAAGTGTGTCTCAAGGGGAGTTAGGCTATGCAAAAAAACACATTTACAATTCCCACATGTATTAATACACACTTGTACATGTGTGAAGTCGGACAAATTTAAGCACCCACCAATTTATTATTTACAGGATGTTGTTGCTCCCTGGTGGTCATACTGTGTATTACAACCTGCAGTCAGCCTGTTGAACGATCAACTCAGGGTTGATGTTCATCTGTATTTTGTGTTTCATACATATGGAATACCTTTTCATTTAAATAATCAGATTCATGATGGAGGGATCACAAAAGATTGCTTATCGCAAATTGATCCCTATGCCGTATGAACTTGTGGCGATATGAAAGGATTTTACAGCTGGAGAAATATGGTAATAGCTCCAACTAGGACTCTGATAGGCTACTGCATATACCAATCAAGTACTTAGGGCATAGGTTCTAGGGCACACGTGTCAAACTCATTCCACGGAGGGTTGAGTGTCTGCTGGTTTCGCTCCTCCCTTGTACTTGATTGATGAATTAAGGTCACTGATTAGTAAGGAACTCCCCTCACCTGGTTGTCTAGGTTTTAATTGAAAGGAAAAACCAAAAACCCGCAGACACTCAGCCCTCCATGGAATGAAGTTTGACTCCCCTGTTCTAGCGGTTGATTTGGGATTTTACTGAGTTACAGTTCATATGAGGAAATCAGTCAATTGAAATAAATGAATTTTGCCCTTATCTATGGATTCCCCATGACTGTTGGTCACAGATACCTTAAAAAGAAAATGGGCCACACAATGGGCCTCAGGATCTCGTCACTGTATTTTAGTGCATTCAAATTGTCATCGATAAAACTCAATTGGGTTTGTTGTCCGTAGTTTATGAATGTCCATACCATAACCTCACTGCTACCACGGGGCAGGCACTCTGTTCACAACGTTGACATAAGCAAACCACGCCATACACGTGGCCTGCGGTTGTGAGGCCGGTTGAACTTACTGCCAAATTCTCTGGCAACAGCTCTGGTGTATATTCCTGCAGTCAGCATGCCAATTGCACACCCCTTCAAAACTTGAGACATCTGTGGCATTGTGTTGTGTGACAAAACTGCACATTTTAGTGTGGCCTTTTATTGTCCCCAGCATAAGGTGCACCTGTGTGATTATCATGCCTTTTAATCAGAGTATTGATATGTCACACCTGTCAGGTGGATGGATTATCTTGGCACAATGAGAAATGCTCACTAACAGGGTTTGAGAGAAATAAGCTTTTTGTGCTTATGGGAACATTTCTGGGAGATTTTATTTCAGCTCATGAAACATGGGCCCAACACTGCGTTTATATTTTTGTTCTGTATAGTTAGAAATGATGTATTTCTTTATCCACTGGATGGCGACATCTGACTTCTGAACAATACAGGTTAATCAAACAGAAGATATGCTGAAGGTTAGATTTATTTAGCATCCCAATTGGCATACTATTCCCTATATAGTGCATTACTTTGACCAGGGTCCCATCTCAAGTGGCCCCTATTCCCTACATAGTACACTACTTTTGACCACAGCCCTATGGGCCCTGGTCCAAAGAAGTGCACTATATAGGGAATTGGGTGCCATTGGGGACATATTTTTAATAATTTCCCCCAAACCTGTTCTTTCTGTTCAGTCTATTCTTCTATGGTTCTGCAGGATGACTCTTCAAGGTCACTTCCACATCTACAGACTGTTCAACGTGCTGAAGATACACCAGGAGTCCTATTTACATAATTAAATAAAAGACAAGTAGACAGCCTTACTCTGGCGTGTGTGTGTGTGTGTGTGTGTGTGTGTGTGTGTGTGCGTGCGTGCGTGCGTGCGCGCGCGCGTGCGTGCGTGTGCGTGTGTGTGTGGAATACGGTTTGATTAATTTTAATTATTTATTGTCTTGAGCTGCAATTAAAAAGAGATTTGTTTCCCCACACAGTTTAGATTCAATAATGATTTAAATTAAATAGATTTAAATTAAAACAGAAAAGGTACAGTAATTGAGTCTTTTTTCACTTCCAACATTTGGTCCAGTGATGGTTAAATTGTTCAATAGAATGATTCATCTACCACAGTGAAGCTGTCTGGAAGTAAAAGGACATGTTAGAGTAGTGAGTAGAGTAGTGTCCTCCCATTGTAGCACTCATATAACTCAGGGGATGAGTCCCAAACGGCACTCTATTCCCTTTATAGTGCACTTTTGACCAGAGCCCTATAGTGCACTATAATGGGAATAGCGTGCCACTTGTATTTAGGCTACCTGTAATAAAACAATTCTTCAAACTGCCAACCAAGTTTTCACAATCTAAGCTTTAATAAGGTGCTTTCTCTATTGTGTAACTGGCTCTTTCACTAAAACCCTATAAAGCTTTTGAGTAACCTTTTCCTCCCTTCTATTGACTACTTGGCTACTGCTTTGATACATTCAGCATAGATAGCAATAAAACCACAAAGATGGACTGATTCACAACCAATTCAACTGTAAAGGCTTTGTTGAATCCCTTTAAAGTATTCTTTCCTAAGGTTACAACCCATTCACCAATTCTTCAGTTCAAGGTTTTTTAGAGTGGTTCTCTTACTTTTTTAGAGTGGTTCTCTTACTTAGTTTGTCTGCAGGCAGGCGTGATGCGCTTCTTGCCGCAGGCAGGGGGCGGCAACATGACGGAAAGCGGCAGAGCGGTAGCCTAGAGACCCTGCAGCGGCTGCCGCGCTGTTCAGGTTCACTCTGTCCAGATTACCAGAAGACGTCTGCGTGATGGGAAGGACACGGCTCGTTCTACCCTCTATAAATTATTACCAGATTGCAGTTCCTATTCGCGCACGGCAGAGAGAGTGTATGTAATCGTTAGAGTGGTTTCTTTTTCGCCAGGCTGTTCCAGAATATCCATTTTTTTCTCCTGTTCAATTGATGCAGTTGAACAGCGATTAAAACAGGTGACATCGATCTGGTTGAAAGGACATGACAAGCGAGAGGCCGGCGGTGAAGATGCCGGGTGCTTTGTCGCTTTCTGACCGACAAATCCCAGCGGGTCATGGGCAGCCGGGGGCCTCTGGTACCGGGGAAATAATGGTATCTGGCTCGGGCTCTATGGTTCTACCGGCCGGGATGATCAACCCGCAGGTTCCCATCCGGAATATCAAGATGAAATTCGCAGTTCTGATCGGATTGATCCAGGTGGGGGAGGTTAGCAACAGAGATATCGTGGAGACTGTGCTCAACCTGGTAAGGAAATGTAGGATATTTCAGCCACAGCTTCTCGCACATGTAACACAACATCCCCAACACGCACAGAGCGCTACATTGTAGCGCAATAGTAAAGGGTAAGGGTCTCAGCTGGTGATTCGATGACTGGCTGCGTGTGTGCTGTTCTGTACAGGTCTGATATTGTAGTCTAGAGACCCTGTAACTAGAAATTACAGATAGGGTGTTATTAGAGATTATGTTCATTCTTATTAGGGATTGAGGCATTACTCTGAACTCTCTTATGGAGAGTTTCCTCAGTTGAGTTTGTGCTTGTTAGGCTACACTTCATCATCTGAAGATGACAACTAACATAGCATGACCCATTTACAATATTTAGAATAACACAGATCAGATACAGGAGGCATGAAGCCCAGGTCTGAGGTGGTGGATAGGACCACAGAAGGTGTCCCACTGGGCAAAAACTGGTTGAATTGACATTTTCACATCATTTCAACCCCAAAAATCAAAGTGATGATGTTGAATCAACCTGGAATTCTGATTGAAATTGAATTTGCAGAAAGTCATCAATGTAAGGGCATTTGATATTTTTTTCACAGTAACGTAATATCTTCAATAGATGCCGATGTAAAAAGGGCTTTATAAAATACATTTGATTGATTGATTTGACATAGAAGTGTGAATATATAACTTTAGATGGACATTTGCTAGTGAAGGCTAGTAGCAACAGTAAATCCTAACTGTGGCTGATGCCACACGCATAATGTTAGCTATAGTATGGTAGCCATTGCTGGTATGAAGATGGAACCAGTCCATTAAATCATCATATTTCACTAATAGTTCCCAGTTGGCCTCTTAGGCTTCCTGTCTAATATATCTGGGTAAATGGTGAAATATCAGTCCTAATAAGCTATAGTTGTTTCATATGATAGCTTTCATCTGTAGAGAGATGTGTTGGATGGAAAATCTGTCTTTATTAACCATTATCCATCAACTCCTTGTGGAAGTGGAAATTGTAGTTGAGTCTCAAATGGCATCCTATTTCCTATATAGTGCACTACGTTTGACCAGAGCCCTATGGTCAAACATAGCGCACTGTAGTAATAGAGTGACATGTGGGAAGCATACTGTGTTTCATTTGATGGTTTTTAGTGCTGCATGTCAGGAGGTGTATTTTTAATGTGCCCCTGTATGATGAAACAGTGTGTTATTCATTTTTTTTTTTGTAACTTTATTTAACTAGGAAAGTCAGTTAAGAACAAATTCTTATTTACAATGACAGCCTACCGGGGAACAGTGGGTTAACTGCCTTGTTCAGGGGCAGAACGACAGATTTTTACCTTGTCAGTTCAGGGATTCGATCTTGCAACCTATCGGTTACTAGTCCAACGCTCCTACCACTAGGCTACCTGGCGCCGTATGATGATAAACAATTCTGTATCAGAGAACATTCTATTTATTTCTGAGTAATGTCTCCTCTCCTCTAACTAATGGTTCCATTAACACGTCTCTCATCAGGCAGGACAAACTACAGTGCATGAGAACTAGAATTAATGGAATAACACTCATTTAGGGATTGTTAAACAGCAAAAAATGGAATCTACAAAGGTGACTGCTGTAATGGAAAACAGACACAAGCAGGCCAGAGTAGAAATGTAGTAGGCATTCCAAATGGAACCCTGTTCTTTATACAGTGGGCTACTTTTGACCAGGGTATTATAAAGAGAATAGGGTGCTATTTGGGACGCTGTATCTGTCTGTGATTCATATCCCCATACTTCACTTGAGGTTGGATGAACACATACCGTAGCAGCACGGTCTCAATCAGAGAGAGACAGTGGGATGGAGGGAACATTTTAACATAATGCTAATATAATGCTAATCGTGTCTCTCCTGTGTGTATGAATTCATGATTCAGAGGGTCAGGGCTCTGAACAGAGACCAGTCTGATTACAGAACAATGGAGAGAGAGACGTGGAGAGACAGAGAGCAGAGTCAAGTAGGATCAGGTTGACAATGATGAGTGGATGAAAGGAGGAGTAGGAAGATGTGTAGGAGGTGGAGTAGAAGGAAAAGAGAGATTTAGGTTAAGTTCCTGCCCAACTAGATGTGCAGGCGCTGCATTGCATCAACCAATGGTTGCGTGCTACGTCGTCATCATCGACTATGCAGTCGGGCATCAGATGGCGATATCATATGATGTGGTTAGCTGTTATGTTGAAAATACTGTACCTATCCAGGCGTTGTAAGATCTGGCATGCGTCTGCAATGTAGTTTGGAAGGAACTCGACCATAGTGATCCATCATATGAGGCCCTGTAAAAACCTTGTATAAACCGTGCCATGGAGATTCATCTTTATGTGTACATGCATTCTGAACATAGGGACTGACATTTTGCATCTACTGTAGCTAGCGGTATGAATAACTAGGCTATATGACTGACGACTTGAGTTGGCCATCCATCGATGTAGACCAGGGCTCCGTACCAAATGGCACCCTATTCCCTATATAGTGCACTACTGTATATAGAGAATAGGGTGCCATTTGGGACGCAAGCCAGATGATGGAACACCACTTCTGGGTAGGAAAGTGCTAAACCTTTGACAGATCAACATCATCCATCCGTTCGGACACATCAACTGTAGACCGACCCGTGGAGTAGAATAATGAACCTCCTATCAGACAGATGCTATAACACGGTGTTGTGATGCTATAAGGCAGTATCCTGACCCACGGTGCCACCGTCCCTCATCTCAGCTCATTAAGCCTGGTTAGCTCGTTTATCTTCTCTATAGAAGCCAGTCTGATGAAAGCTGTACTTAAGATAACATGTCATAATGAATGAAGTCTCTCCTCCAGGTGGGTTTAATTCAGCAGGGTTGTATTCATTAGTGCACACCGTTTCACAATGGGAAAAGTTTTGCAAATGAAAATATAGTTTCTTATTGGAAAAGTTCAGGTCCGTTTTCTTCCGTTTGCTTTCTAGTGAATACGACCCAAGAATTCAGTTGTTTAATGAAGGGTGAGATAAATCAGTTGTTTTTTTCACCTAGCAACATTCAGATTCAGAGTGTTTAATAATGTACAGGGTTGCAGGTGTGATTGCAGGGTACAGTGAATATCTTAGTCTCTGAGCTCCAACATGCAGGATTAAGTTAAATAGATAATGACAATGGTAATAAAAACAACAAAAGAAATAGAAATAGCACCATATACATCACAACAACTGTAGCAGTGATGAATAAATACATGTCCATTGGGTTGGAGGCAGAGTAAAGACTGTGGCGGGGATGACCACAGGGGGAGCAGAATGACATTGAGGGAGTATTGGGACCAAGTTAAATAAAATAAAAACCTGTGTTGATCTTCACCTGTAGTTTGTCCCAGCAGCTCTGTAAATATGTCCATAAAGTGCTTTTCTGAAACCCAATAATGCTAAGATCAGGGACCAGTACACAGCACATTGACATTTCCATAGTCTGGGTATTACTGACATGGTCAGAGAACTAGTCCTTCTACATTCTGGTCAGCTACTGCAGAGCCCCATTCTGCCTGGCTGGTGGTGTCTCTGGGTGGCAGCTGGCATGTTGCCATACCTCATATCACACATCTGTTTTACAGTGTGGATGGCTGGCTGGAAGATGGTAACAGTGTGATGGATGGATCAGAGGCTGCTACTGATAGATGATGCAGTAGGCCTACAGTAAGAGTGTTAACCGATATTTAAAATTTTAACGGCATTCTAGTACAGTTAAATAGCTAACACACACACATGGACGCAGCGGTCTAAGGCACTGCATCTCAGTGCAAGAGGCATCACTACAGTCCCTGGTTCGAATCCAGGCTGTATCACATTCGGCCGTGATTGGGAGTCCCATAGGGCGGCGCACAATTGGCCCAGCGTCGTCCGGGTTTGGCCTGGGTAGGCCGTAATTGTAAATAATACTTTTTTTCTTAACTGACTTGTCCAAGTTAAATAAAGGTTACACACACACCAAACTGACCAAAAGTTATTTTGTTGGCATTTGCATATGTCCCTATTACCAGTAAAACATATTCATAACCAATTTCTTTCACTTACAGTTGAAGTCGGAAGTTTACATACACCTTAGCGAAATACATTTAAACTCAGTTTTTCAAAATTCCTGACATTTAATCCTAGTAAAAATTCCCTGTCTTAGGTCAGTTAGGATCCCCACTTTATTTTAAGAATGTGAAATGTCAAAATAATAGTAGAGAGAATGATTTATTTCAGCTTTTATTTCTTTCATCAAATTCCCAGTGGGTCAGAAGTTTACGTACGCTCAATTAGTATTTGGTAGCATTACCTTTAATTTGTTTAACTTGGGTCAAACGTTTCGGGTAGCCTTCCACAAACTTCCCACAATAAGTTGGGTGAATGTTGGCCCATTCCTCCTGACAGAGCTGGTGTAACTGAGTCAGGTTTGTAGACCTCCTTGCTCGCACACACTTTTTCTGTTCTTCCCACATATTTTCTATAGGATTGAGGTCAGGGCTTTGTGATGGCCACTCCAATACCTTGACTTTGTTGTCCTTAAGCCATTTTGCCACAACTTTGGAAGTGTCCTTGGGGTCATTGTCCATTTGGAAGACCCATTTGCGACCAAGCTTTAACTTCCTGACTGATGTCTTGAGATGTTGCTTCAATATATTCACAGAATTTTCCTTTGCTTGACATCATGAGAAAATCAAAAGAAATCAGCCAAGACCCCAGAAAAAAAATTGTAGACCTCCTGTATGGGTGTGTCAAATGTAGTGCCAGGGAATAGGGTGCCATTTGGGACGTAGCCCAATACATACAAGCTTTCTGACCCTTCAACTCTGCTCACAGACTATATACACCCACTACGTCTGTCAAACAGCATGACAACCTAAACGGACAAGCACACACACACACACACTGCTTTGTCATGTTTAGACAACAGGACATAAGCTATGGCAAACGGTAGCCTGAGTTTAGCCACATTACTGATTTAGAAGTCAAGGAAAATATAAAGATGAGAAATAGTGATCCTTACTCACACTGAGACTGAGTGCTTACACACTGAATGCATGAGCGGTCCTTATGAATATGAGCCTGTTGTTGGCAGCATCCCAAATGGCACGCTATTCTCCATATAGGGAGCCATTTCAAACACACTTTTTATATTACTGCAGCAGCAAGGTCACTGGGACTGGTCTCCTGGGGCTGAGTAGATTAATGAAGCTGGTACACTAACGCAGCTAGGCTTCACAGCCTCAATAACACGGTTGCTGTAGGTCTACTACTGAATCCATAACACGGTTACTGTAGGCCTACTACTGAATCTATAACATGGTTACTGTAGGCCTACTACTGAATCTATAACACGGTTACTGTAGGCCTACTACTGAATCTATAACACGGTTACTGTAGGCCTACTACTGAATCTATAACACAGTTACTGTAGGCCTACTACTGAATCTAACACTGTTACTGTAGTCCTACTACTGAATCTATAACACGGTTACTGTAGGCCTACTACTGAATATATAACACGGTTACTGTAGGCCTACTACTGAATCTAACACTGTTACTGTAGGCCTACTACTGAATCTATAACACGGTTACTGTAGGCCTACTACTGAATCTATAACACGGTTACTGTAGACCTACTACTGAATCTATAACACGGTTACTGTAGGCCTACTACTGAATCTAACACTGTTACTGTAGGCCTACTACTGAATCTATAACACGGTTACTGTAGGCCTACTACTGAATCTATAACACGGTTACTGTAGGCCTACTACTGAATCTATAACACGGTTACTGTAGGCCTACTACTGAATCTATAACACTATTACTGTAGGCCTACTACTGAATCTATAACACTGTTACTGTAGTCCTACTACTGAATCTATAACACGGTTACTGTAGACCTACTACTGAATCTATAACACTGTTACTGTAGGCCTACTACTGAATCTATAACACGGTTACTGTAGGCCTACTACTGAATCTATAACACTGTTACTGTAGGCCTACTACTGAATCTACAACACTGTTACTGTAGGCATACTACTGAATCTATAACACGGTCACTGTAGGCCTACTACTAAATCTATAACACTGTTACTGTAGGCCTACTACTGAATCTATAACACTGTTACTGTAGGCCTACTGCACCATCTATAACACTGTCACTGTAGGCCTACTGCATCATCTGTAACACTGTCACTGTAGGCCTACTGCATCATCTGTAACACTGTCACTGTAGGCCTACCGCATCATCTATAACACTGTTACTGTAGGCCTACCGCATCATCTATAACACGATTACTGTCGGTCTACTGCACCATCTATAAGACTGTTACTGTCGGTCTACTGCACCATCTATAAGACTATTACTGTAGGCCTACTGCATCATCTATAACACTGTTACTGTAGGCCTACTGCATCATCTATAACACTTACTGTAGACCTACTGCATCATCTATAACACTGTTACTGTAGGCCTACCGCATCATCTATAACACTGTTACTGTCGGCCTACTGCATCATCTATAACACTGTTACTGTCGGCCTACTGCATCATCTACAACACTGTTACTGTCGGCCTACTGCATCATCTATAACACTGTTACTGTAGGCCTACCACATCATCTATAACACTGTTACTGTAGGCCTACCACATCATCTATAACATTGTTACTGTAGGCCTACTGCATCATCTATAACACTGTTACTGTAGGTCTACCGCATCATCTATAACACTGTTACTGTAGACCTACCGCATCATCTATAACACGATTACTGTCTGCCTACCTCGTCAACTATAACACGATTAATGTCGGCCTACTGCATCATCTATCACACTGTTACTGTAGGTCCTACTGCATCATCTATCACAATGTTACTATAGGTCCTACTGCATCATCTATCACAATGTTACTATAGGTCCTACTGCATCATCTATCACAATGTTACTGTAGGTCTACTGCACCATCTACCACACTGTTACTGGAGGACTACTGCTGAATCTATCACAATTCGGGGTGCACAATATATCTGTGAAGATATCGTAATCGGCCGATATTAGCTAAAAATATCAACATCGACATTGGCCGATGTCTAGTTTAACGCCGATGTGCAAAACCGATGTCAACGCTGATGTGCATACCTATATAACGTAGGTACATGACAAAAGGACCAGCTGACATCACGTCAGTGATTCTCTCGTTAACACAGGTGTGAGTGTTGACGAGGACAAGGCTGGAGATCACTTTGTCATGCTGATTGAGTTTGAATAACAGACTGGAAGCTTCAAAAGGAGGGTGGTGCTTGGAATCATTGTTCTTCCTCTATCAAACATGGTTACCTGCAAGGAAACACATACCGTCATCATTGCTTTGCACAAAAAGGGCTTCATGGGCAGGAATATTGCTGCCAGTAAGATTGCACCTAAATCAACCATTTATCGGATTGTCAGGAACTTCAAGAAGAGCGGTTCAATTGTTGTGAACAAGGCTTCAGGGCGCCCAAGAAAGTCCAGCAATCTCCAGGACCATCTCCTAAAGTTGATTCAGCTGCGGGATCGGGGCCCCACCAATACAGAGCTTGCTCAGGAATAGCAGCAGGCGGGTGTGAGTGCATCTGCACGCACAGTGAGGTGAAGACTTTTGGAGGATGGCCTGGTGTCAATTAGCCTATCAGAAGCTTTGAAAGCCATGAAATCATTTTCTGGATTTTTCCAAGCTGTTTTAAGGCACAGTCAACTTAGTGTATGTAAACTTCTGACCCACTCGATTTGTGAAACAGTGAATGATAAGTGAAATGATCTGTCTGTGAACAATTGTTGGAAAAATTACTTATGTCATGCACAAAGTAGATGTTCTAACCGACTTGCCAAAACTATAGTTTGTTAACAATAAATGTGTGGAGTGGTTGAAAAACGAGTTTTAATGACTCCTACCTAAGTGTATGTAAACTTCCGACTTCAACTGTAATAGAGGTTTACATGTGTTTATATATACAGTGGGGAGAACAAGTATTTGATACACTGCCGATTTTGCAGGTTTTCCTACTTACAAAGCATGTAGAGGTCTGTCATTTTTTATCATAGGTACACTTCAACTGTGAGAGACGGAATCTAAAACAAAAATCCAGAAAATCACATTGTATGATTTTTAAGTAATTAATTTGCATTTTATTGCATGACATAAGTATTTGATACATCAGATAAGCAGAACTTAATATTTGGTACAGAAACCTTTGTTTGCAATTACAGAGATCATATGTTTCCTGTAGTTCTTGACCAGGTTTGCACACAATGCAGCAGGGATTTTTCGCCCACTCCTCCATACAGAACTTCTCCAGATCCTTCACGTTTCGGGGCTGTCACTGGGCAATACGGACTTTCAGCTCCCTCCAAAGATTTTCTATTGGGTTCAGGTCTGGAGACTGGAAAGGCCACTCCAGGACCTTGAGATGCTTCTTACGGAGCCACTCCTTAGTTGCCCTGGATGTGTGTTTCGGGTCGTTGTCATGCTGGAAGACCCAGCCACGACCCATCTTCAATGCTCTTACTGAGGGAAGGATCTCGCGATACATGGCCCCATCCATCCTCCCCTCAATACGATGCAGTCGTCCTGTCCCCTTTGCAGAAAAGCATCCCCAAAGAATGATGTTTCCACCTCCATGCTTCACGGTTGGGATTGTGTTCTTGGGGTTGTACTCATCCTTCTTCTTCCTCCAAACACAGCGAGTGGAGTTTAGAGCAAAAAGCTCTATATTTGTCTCATCAGACCACATGACCTTCTCCCATTCCTCCTCTGGATCATCCAGATGGTCATTGGCTAACTTCAGACGGGCCTGGACATGCGCTGGCTTGAACAGGGGGACCTTGCGTGCGCTGCAGGATTTTAATCCATGACGGCGTAGTGTGTTACTAATGGTTTTCTTTGAGACTGTGGTCCCAGCTCTCTTCAGATCATAAGCAGGTCCTGCCATGTAGTTCTGGGCTGATCCCTCACCTTCCTCATGATCATTGATGCCCCACGAGGTGAGATCTTGCATGGAGCCCCAGACCGAGGGTGATTGACCGTCATCTTGATCTTCTTCCATTTTCTAATAATTGCACCAACAGTTGTTGTCTTCTCACCAAGCTGCTTGCCTATTGTCCTGTAGCCCATCCCAGCCTTACACAGCTCTCTGGTCTTGGACATTGTGGAGAGGTTGAAGTCTGTTTGATTGAGTGTGTGGACAGGTGTCTTTTATACAGGTAACGAGTTCAAACAGGTGCAGTTAATACAGGTAATGAGTGGAGAACAGGAGGGCTTCTTAAAGAAAAACTAACAGGTCTGTGAGAGCCGGAATTCTTACTGGTTGGTAGGTGTTCAAATACTTATGTCATGCAATAAAATGCAAATTAATAACTTATAAATCATACAATGTGAATTTCTGGATTTTTGTTTTAGATTCCGTCTCTCACAGTTGAAGTGTACCTATGATAAAAATTACAGGCCTCTACATGCTTTGTAAGTGGGAGAACCTTACAAAATCAGCAGTGTATCAAATACTTGTTCTCCCCACTGTATGTACATACGTACGTGTCTGTTTTGGGCTTTGTCCCCGTCATGTTCATGACGTACACGATTTTGGGTAGAGAAATAAAAAAATATATATTTTTGTATTCCTGCGCCTGTCTCCTGGCAATATACAACGTGACAGAATATTCAACCCATCTAATGGAGACAGTCCGGGGTTGGTGGTAATGATCCAGTTCAGTGACGCCTAGAAGGCAGGTGACGTAGACCTCCAGAGCTGGTGAATGGAATGAGCAGCAATACCGTGGGAATCCGTGACATGAACAGGGTTCCATTAGGGGCACATCACTGGTCTGTCTGTATCTGTGACGTTTCTGGGTCATAATGCTGCTTAGTACAGGACACTTTCTAATGCCCCTGCCCCCTGTACCGCTACATACCTGTCTGGATTAGTAGCCTTTAACCGGCATTACAGATCAAATACCAGGTCTGTGTCCCAAATGGCACCCTATTCCCTATAGAGTGCACTACTTTTGAACAAGGCCCATAGGGCTCTGTTCAAAAGTAGTGCATTATATAGGAAATATGGGAACCATTTGGACAGATCCCAGGCTAAACACAAAACCAGCCTCAGAACCAACACTGCATCCCCTCATAAATGTTCATTGAGCAACGCTCTGGAACTAATCACAATGGAACACCAAGGTCCCTGTTTGGGCTTCATGCTGCTGGTTATTTCTCAGTACTCAGAAGAAAAACAATCCAATATTTTGCTGAGAAAAGCAGTTTATTTTCTCGCACCAAAAGTGTAGTTGATGTTTTTTGCCCGAGGCAGATTGAAACCTTTAGCCACATTTACAGGATGTACTTAGTTGGGCTGTGATCTTTCAATTCCCATTAAAAGGCATATTGAGGTGTCTGATGAGGACAGGGTTGAGCACACGTTACAGCCCAGGAGACTTCAGCCCAGACAACTTCCTGTTGTCTTGTGGAGTTTGAGCTTCATAGAATTAAGTTAACATTTACCTGATGATATGGACATTTAGAACGTGTCTGAGGAATGGACAGATGTATTTCATCTTGTGTCAACTCTTCACCCAGAAAGTAGACAACTCTGGAGGTTCTGATGACACTGCCAGAAAATAATGGTTACAACATGTAACATGCCAAAGGTATGTCACATATTAACATCCCCCTTCTTCCAGTGGCTGGGCCTGACTGTGAGTGTGATTGCATCTCAAATGTCACCCTTTTCCCTATATAGTGTACTTCTTTTGACCAGGGTTCTCGTCAAGAAGTAGTCCACTATATCAGGAATAGGGTGTCATTTAGGACATAACCTGAGAGAGATAGGAGGGTCTGATGTGAAGAAACAGACCTCACATCTCTGGATGAAAACAGATGTTTTGTCAGTATGCATGTCTCTTTCATGATGTTACTTTCCTAAAGATGAATTATTTTCCAAAGACCAAAAGCTGGCTGACATGTAAAATTAAAAAAAAAATACTGCATCTACTGTTACATCAGTCCTGTGGTGGGTTGTCTGTAGATATATAGATCATTTATAGATGTGTGGTTGTATCAGATCTAGAGGGAATAGCTTCGTATCAATCAGGAAAGTTGCAGTTGATTTACCACTAACAGTAACATCAGCTCTCTGTTCAGCTCAGCTCAATGGTGATGGCTTCTGGGAGACTTCCCTCCTCCTTCTTCTCCTTCTGCTCAGATCAGATGCTTCTCTTTGTTTTTCACGGGAGGCATCTAAAATTCATGTTGTCCCAGTTTCTCTGGTTGAGTTTCTCTGGGTTAAAGCCATGTTGCCACACTGCTGCTGTTGCACTCTGGGACAGAGACATCTCTCTCTCTCACCATGTCTTGGTTGGGGAAATGTGAGTCTTAAGAAATATTGTTCATTTTCAGAACCCATCTCGACTCACATTGGGACTCACTCTGAACAACAAACCCAGACCCAGCAGGCCCTCTGAGTGTGTTTGATTGTTTTTAAACTCCAGCAGTTGGTTGAAGTTGAAACACTTCAGTGGAGCCCTCAGGCCGCTGGTTTGGGCCTGTTCACAACACACATCAACCCTGTACAATCTACTGACTAGGAATAAAGGAACGGCTATAGCAACCAGAAGTATAGCCTTTTAATTAGGAACCACAGTCTGTCTGTGCTGTCTAGGGACAATCAATACCAGTGGAAATACATAATAGATGAGCAGAGGAACTGGGGAGGGGGGGTGCCTCCTTGGCCTCCACTATCATCAGGCTGCTCGTCTGTCCCAGCGCAGTCTCTTGTTTGTCCCAGGCAGAAGGGATCAATCCTGGGTTGATGCAGCCGGTGTGACGGGGCAGAAGTAACATAGACCAGCCTGGTGGTGAGACAGAGCAGAGCAGTAAGACTGCGTCCCAAATGGCACCCTATTCCCTCCATAGTAGAACTGCCTGGAGTCTTTGTTTTCATATGTTTACATTTTGTTTACATTATTTACACTGTCTGTTTACATGAACATTTATTCCATAATCATTAGAAAAGGGTGAATTTCCTTTTCAACTATGATCACATTGTTTAGCATTTTCTTGTGTAAAAAAACATCTACCAAAGCCTGTTAAGTTTAGACCTCTTCCTCTGTAGCGATCTGCCTTTTCATTCCAACTGCTCTCTATATTGATGTCATTTGTAGTCCCTTTACATACCATGCTCCAGGTTTTGTCTCAGTTATAGTGAGAAGTCTATACTTACACTGTCGGAGCTAGGAACACAAGCATTTTCACTTCACCCGCAGTAACATCTGCTAAATACTGTATGTGTATGTGACCAATACAATGTTATTTTATTGACTGTTTTGCTCCTCTTTGCTACTGTGGGAGTCAGTGCATGCGTCCCAAATTTCACCCTATTCCTTACATAGTGCACAACTTTTGACCAGGGCCCTGGTCAAAAGTAGTGCTGTATATATGGAATAGGGTGCCATTTGAGACAAAACCAGTATGGTAGAGATGGCAGGCAGTAGCTTTGGCCTCTCTGTGTTGTCTTTGTGTTGTCTCTCTGCGTTGTCTCTCTGTGTTGTGTTGTCTCTCTGTGTTGTCTCTCTGTGTTGTTGTGTCTGGGATGAAGTATCTGTGTCACTGGAAACAAACCACTAATGCCCAGAGGAGCTGTTAAAGAGATGGGCCACAAGCCACCGCAAAGGCCATGGATCTCTCTCTCTCCCTCTCTCCCTCTCTCTCCCCCTCCCTCCCTCCCTCCCTCCCTCCCTCCCTCCCTCCCTCCCTCCCTCCCTCCCTCTCTCCCTCCAATTTCAATTTCAATTTAAGGGCTTTATTGGCATGGGTAAAATATGTTAACATTGCCAAAGCAAGTGAAGTAGATAATAATCTCTCTGTAGGTGATGGCTTTGTTATGGAAGGTTTGGGAATCGTTTCCTTTTAGGTGGTTGCAGAATTTAACGGCTCTTTTCTGGATTTTGATAATTAGTGGGTATCGGCCTAATTCTGCTCTGCATGCATTATTTGGTGTTTTACGTTGTACATGGAGGATATTCTCTCTCTCTCTCTCTCTCTCTCTCCAATTCAATTTCAATTTAAGGGCTTTATGGGCATGGGAAACATATTTTAACATTGCCAAAGCAAGTGAAGTAGATAATAATCTCTCTGTAGGTGATGGCTTTGTTATGGAAGGTTTGGGAATCGCTTCCTTTTAGGTGGTTGTAGAATTTAACGGCTCTTTTCTGGATTTTGATAATTAGCGGGTATCGGCCTAATTCTGCTCTGCATGCATTATTTGGTGTTTTATGTTGTACACTGGGGATATTTTCTCTGTCTCTCTCTCGTTCATGCGTGGTAACCCTGAAGAATTCCTGATGGGGGATTTTGGCCAGCTGCTTACATTAGCATGATCCTGATGGAACATTATGTGGGCATTGCCTCACAACATTAGCATAAGAGGGCTGTAGTCCATGCCTCCCTGCTCTGGGTAATGGGGAACAGGAGCAAAGCTGGTAGGAAGAGGAGAGCAGGACAGGAGATAGGGGTACAGCTGGCTGGAGGAGGAGAGAAAATGAGGAGGAGGAGGAGGAGGAGAGGGGGATACGGGGCTCTGGAGGATGAGATGGGGGCACAGCTGGCTGCTGTCTTGCAGCGGGAAGAGTGGAGAGGAGGAGAAGACAGGAGGAAAGGTGGGGGTGAGGATATGGCTGCCGCATGCCGTCTTCCAGAATGAGAGGAAGAGGAAAGGAGAGGTGGGGAGGAGGGAGATAAGCTGCACCATGTCTATAAGGGAATAGGGTGCCAGTTGGGACGCAGCCAAAGTGTTTTTGCCAGTACATTTTTGTAATGCTTCTTTGTAGACATTTTATTTAAAAAACTCCAACTCCCCACCACAGTGACGAAAACAAACTTTTACATTAGCCAATAATTTCAACACTTGGGTTATAACTTGGTAATCTGCTGGGATAGAGTAACAGAGTGTCTAAGTAATACAACCCACTGGGGACAGATGTCATTTCAATATCTAGTTTTGATTTAAATGTGGTTGAGTTGTCAACTAACGTGAATTGAACGTGAAATCAACAAAACATTTCACCATGTTATTGGGTGAAATTTGGGAGAAAACAAAAAATACAAAAACATTCCCTTATGTTGATTACTTTTTGCAAATCCAATCATTTTTCCACGCTGATTCTAATTCATCACATAGATTTTAAAAAATTATGACATGGAAACAACATTGATTCAACCATTTTTTGCTCAGTGGGAAGGATCAGTCACTCTGAAGAATCAGTATTTGAGAAGTAGGTAGGAGAGAGGTTAAATGTTAGCTTCTATTCAGAGCCAGGGCTGTGTTCCAAATGGCACTCTATTCCCTATATAGTACACAACTTTTAACCCATTCAAAACAGTGCTCAATATAGGAAATGTGGGTGCTATTTGGGATGCAAGCAGTGATTTCAGAAAGATCTTGAATGTCAGGCAGAGAGGATTCTGACGTTTAGATTGTCTTTCTGTTAACAGAGCCTATTGTGTAATATCAACTGATGTTCAACTGCATAACAAATAGACTTGAATGATCCAACACACTTGACATTTTAGTAATTTAGCAGAGCGACTTACAGTTAGTGCATTCATCTTAGATAGATGGGTGGGACAACCACATTATTTAAAAAATAAAAATTGTGGGGGGGGGGGGGGGGGGGGTCGAGGTGAGGAGGAGGATCATTTTACCTTTTTAACACCTTTCTCAAATCAAATTGTATTGGTCACATACACATGGTTAGCAGCTGTTAATGCGAGTGTAGCAAAATGCTTGTGCTTCTAGTTCTGACAGTGCAGTAATCTCTAATAAGTAATCTAACAAATTCACAACGACTACCTTATACACACAATGTAAGGTGATGGAATAAGAATATGTACATATAAATATATGGATGCGCGATGGCCGAACGGCATAGGCAAGATGCAATAGATGGTATAAAATACAGTATATACATATGAGATGAGTAATTTAAGATGTGTAAACATTATTAAAGTAGCATTATTAAAGTGACTAGTGATCCATTTATTAAAGTGGCCAATGATTTCAAGTGACAAGTGATACCTTTATTGAATCCGTTTATCAAAGTAGCTAGTGATTTGAGTCTGTATGTTGACAGCAGCCTCTATGTGTTAGTGATGGCTGTTTAACAGTCTGATGGCCTTGAGATAGAAGCTGTTTTTCAGTCTCTCGGTCCCATCTTTGATGCACCTTTACTGACCTCGAGGCAAAGGCAAGAATCTCTGGATTAACTTTCTAATGTTAGCTAAATGTAGTAATTCATACATTTTATTACATTGCTTTAGATGAGAAATTCTGTCAACTCTCTTGTGCAAGTTTATCAAAAGTCACGCCAGGTCAAGTCTAGACAAAACACAGCCCTTATTTGAAGTCTTTCTAAAATCCCCTATGGGAAAAATGAATGGTAGAAAAACGATTGGAACCAAGTGCCTGTTTGACTGCTAGGTTTTATAAGGATAATGACACCTTCACTGTGGGGCTCTATAGCTTCGAAAATAAATGAATGTCTCTGGATGACAACATAATTATGTTTTCCTAAAGAACTTAAATCTGCTTTGTGTTTCGTTTCCACACAGTAACACTTTACCATCACTCTTTGAATTAAGGACTTGTCCCTAGTTTTTGCTATGTCCCCTTGTATGTTTTTCTGAATGCTGTAACTTGTTCTAAATGTTATTTACTTGAATAGACGGTCTTTCTGTCTGTCCGTCCGTCTGTAGTTCTGGCGTGTCTGTTTAGACACTTCTGTGTCCGTCTGTAGTTCTGGCGTGTCTGTTTAGACACTTCTGTGTCCGTCTGTAGTTCTGGCGTGTCTGTTTAGACACTTCTGTGTCCGTCTGTAGTTCTGGCGTGTCTGTTTAGACACTTCTGTGTCCGTCTGTAGTTCTGGCGTGTCTGTTTAGACACTTCTGTGTCCGTCTATAGTTCTGGCGTGTCTGTTTAGACACTTCTGTGTCCGTCTGTAGTTCTGGCGTGTCTGTTTAGACACTTCTGTGTCCGTCTGTAGTTCTGGCGTGTCTGTTTAGACACTTCTGTGTCCGTCTGTAGTTCTGGCGTGTCTGTTTAGACACTTCTGTGTCCGTCTATAGTTCTGGCGTGTCTGTTTAGACACTTCTGTGTTCGTCTATAGTTCTGGCGTGTCTGTTTAGACACTTCTGTGTCCGTCTGTAGTTCTGGCGTGTCTGTTTAGACACTTCTGTGTTATGACACTGATTCCAGTGTCTTTTAATTCCAGCTTGCCTCTAACTAAGATATGTGGCTCATACATATATTCACGAGAGAGTAATGGACAACTGTACATGTTCCATTCCCATGGTTTAATTAAGGAAATGTAAGATGGCAGCTTGGCAGCCCTGTGGTTATTTATCCTCTTATTGCCTATTGTTCTGTTTTGAGCTGCAAGGCACAAGGTGCGTCCCCAATGGCACTCTATTCCCTATACACACTACTTTTGACCAGGACCCATAGGGAATAGGGTGCCATTTGGGACATATACTCAACTAGCATAGAGAGAAATAATAAGGATTTATACTGTTGTTGCATACAAGAGAGAAACAAGGCTACAGATGTAGGATCTTAATCTGGTCACTCTTTTGTTGCTGAGAATTTTCCTGGAAAATACAAACATGTAGTGTATTTGAGTTTTTAAAGGCTTAGAAAATGTGGAATTTCCACTATGAATTGATTTGCCCTAACAAAAAATGGATCAACCCCTACAAAAATGTTAATTCATTATAATCCACATAATAATTCACATGTCCTGTTGCTGTAGCAAACTGGCTCAAATTAAGATCCTACATCTGTATGTGACTCTATAATATTTATAATTCTGAATGCTGCAGACTTCTTATAGCATAGTGGCTGTAACAGTGCCATAGCCCTTCAGTGTTAGGAGCATGTTTCATTCTCTGCCAGTTGGGACTGAGATGAGAAAACGGATTTTGCACCAACGTTTTCTCTCATCTTGACAATCCGTTTTGCATGTGGAAATGTTCATGTCTCATTGTTTTGGTTGTTGTTGTTGCAACGCTGAAATGAACATTGCACATTTCCAGTCTTCTGACAGAAAATCCCTCAATCTTTGGAGAGGCGTGAATATGTTTGATGATAGTGTCCTACTTCAGGGCTCAGTGAAGAAGGTCTGCACTCTGCATTATCTCTGCGCTCTTAGAAGCAAGGGTTCCGAAAGTTTTTTTGGGCTGCCCCCATAGGAGAACCCTTTTTGGTTCCAGGTATAAAAAAAAACATTTTGGTTTCAGGTGGAACCATTTTGGGTTCCAACCCTCTGTGGAAAGGGGATGAGAGAGAGAGACCGTGCTGAACCTTTAATGCAGTTTTTCCCAACTCCAGTCCTCCAGTACCCCCAACAGCACACATTTTTCTTGTGGCCCCAGACAAGCACACCTGATTCAACTCTCTGGCTGTCCCCATTCGAGAACCCTTTGAAGAACCCTTGTTGGTTCCAAGTAGAACTGTTTTTGGTTCCAAGTAGAATCCTTTCCACAGAGGGTTCTACATGGAACCCAAAATGGTTCCACCTGAAACCAAAATTTTTTTGTTTACCTGGAACCAAAAAGGGTTCTCCTAAAGGTTCTAGATAGCACCTTTTTTTCTAAGAGTGTGGGTCTCATTGTACTGAAGAAGCGTAGTAAAGAAATGGTGGATGTGTGTGTGTGTGTGTGTGTGTGTGTGTGTGTGTGTGTGTGTGTGTGTGTGTGTGTGTGTGTGTGTGTGTGTGTGTGTGTGTGTGTGTGTGTGTGTGTGTGTGTGTGTGTGTGTGGTGTGTGCTAGGGTTTTGTGGTAGTGGCAACTGCAGTGCTGCAGGTGAATAACTCAACCCAGGTTGTGTTTCTCCCACTGCTCCCCAGAGAGCTGTGTTTCTGGTGGCAGGAAGCCAGCTGGCCTGATGCTCTCTGTGCATCCCAAATGGCACCCTATTCCCTAATTAGTGCACAACTTTTTACCATAGCATAATGGGCCCTGGTCAAAAGCAGTGCACTATATAAGTAACAGGGTGTCATTTGGGATGCGCAATCTGATGGTCTGACCTCTGTTGATCTTGGAGTAACAGCACGTCTTACAGACTGGAGATTGGGTAGAGTAGCAACAGAGAACAGGCAGTAAATATGCCTGGAAAGAAGTCTTCTTTAGGTTAATTAAAGCAGTGTTTCCCAACTACAGTCTTGGAGACAAACTCACCTGTTTCAACTCATTGAGGCCTTGATAATTAGTTGGCAAGTTGAATCAGGTGTGCTTGTCTGGGGCCACAAGAAAAATGTGTGCTGTTGGGGGTAATGGAGGACTGGAGTTGGGAAAAACTGCATTAAAGGTTCAGTTCAGCATGGTCTCTCTCTCTCATCCCCAGAGCACCAGAGTTGGACCAGACCATATTAGGATGGTTCAGAGGCTTCTCTGCAGAAACATCAAACTGCATTGACACATCCCTGGCTTGCTCTGAGGCATTTCCGTCACACACTGAGTGGCTCTCCTAGCCACACATACCTGCTGTCAGCTTGATGTTACCAATGACAATAGGAAGTATGTCTCATCAGGAAACGTCTTGTCATATTGTAAACAGTGGACATTGTTAGCATCTCCAGTCAACAGAGGGTGCACACCAAATGGCACTCTATTCCCTATATAGTGCACTACTTTTGACTATATGAAGAATATGGATGCAGTCACTGATGTCACAGGAGAGGTTCATGCTATCTGCTGTATGTCTGTCTGTTCTGGAAGTCTGACACATCCCTCACTTGGGTGTGTTAAACTATGAACACTGAAATTGGTCAGCTACTGTCTTTCTGTTCAGCTACTGTCTTTCTGTCCCTGGCCTCACACTCCTGTTCTCACAGAGAGTAGAAGAACAACGAAAGAAGAAACCATATCCCTACAAGGCTAGAGTACAGACCTGATGACAGTTGAAATCATGTACCCCTTCCTATTAACATCCCACATTCCACCAGCCCAGAGTGTCCTCTCCTGACTGATTCCCAGCTGAGTAATGTTCTGTTCAGCCCTGGCTCCAACCACCTGCAGGACTCTGATGTGTGCCTGAACTGCCAATGAGAATATCTGTAGTGACAGTTGGAAGTGTTTGAGTCTGGCCAGCTTGGCCCTGCCTGCTGAGGGAAGGAGCTGCATTCTGAAACCAGCTGAGGAACTGATCTGGGACCTGAGTTTAACTGTCTGTCTGTCTGGCTTCACAATGAGTCTATTCTGTTATCGTTGTTTGTGTCCCTAATGGCATCCTATTCCCTATATAGTGGACTACTTATGACCAAAGCCCTATGGACTGATCTACTGCATTTGCAGTGAATACAACCCATTTAAACAAACAACTTATGATATAAAGGCTTTATAGAGCATTCATAAACACTAGAAAGATGCCTCACAAAGCAGCCAAAGCAGCATTAGCCTGAAAATGTGGCTAGCTATCTGCATCTCAAAGGATGCATGCGTGTGTTTCCCTTGGCTGTTCAGCCCAGTATCCACAAAGCATCCCAGAGTAGCAGCGCTGATCTAGCATCACTTTTGACTTATGGATCTTGATGAAAAAGATAGTATGGACAGATCCTAGAACAGCACTCCTACTCTGAGACCCTTTGTGGATATGGGCCCAGATCTTTCTTCAGAGGCTTAGTCTTAAGCCTGCTGCTGTTGAGTTATCACAGAGAACAGTCTCTGCCTGGTTCTGGTTCTATTGGGCCAGATGTTCCCTGGATGTTCCCATCCAGGCATCTTTGTCTCACTGCCTTGTGTTCTATTGTCACAGTGTCTCTGTTGGCTGTCCTTTTATATATATTTATATATATATATATATATATATATATATATATATATATATATATATATATATATATATATATATATATATATATACACACACACACAAACACTGTGCTGTCCATTCTGTCTCCTCTCATCTCTCTGAGGGGATCAGCAGGCTCTGAGAGGAGGCGTGTGTGTGTGTGTGCGTGCACACGCAGAACTCCTAACTGGCTGAAGCCATGTTGTGTGTCCTGCCTCCAGGAGAAAGAGAGGGGGGGAGAAAGTTTAAACAACAAAGCTTCAGTGTTTCTATTATTCAGATCTGGTGGAAGAATTGCATGTGCATTGATGTTATTTTATTCTGAGTGAATCAAAACAAGAAACACATTAATATCGTTCTATTAACAAATTCTAGTAGCTCGTAGCTCATGCAAAATGTAAAAGGTTGAGAGTGTGTCTTATAAAATGTACACTGAGTATACAAGAACATTCAGAACACCTTCCTATTATTGAGCCCTCGGAACAGGCTCAAATGTATTATTATTATGTTTTTAATTTTACCCCTTTGTCTCCCCAATTTCGTGGTATCCAATTGTTGTAGTAGCTACTATGTTGTCTCATTGCTACAACTCCCGTACGGGCTCGGGAGAGACGAAGGCTGAATGTCATGCGTCCTCCGATACACAACCCAACCAGCCGTACTGCTTCTTAACACAGCACGCATCCAACCCGGAAGCCAGCCCACCAATGTGTCGGAGGCTACACCGTGCCCCTGGCAACCTTGGCTAGCGCGCACTGCGCCCGGCCCGCCACAGGAGTCGCTGGTGCGCGATGAGACAAGGAGATCCCTACCGACCAATCCCTCCCTAACCCGGACGACGCTAGGCCAATTGTGCGTCGCCCCACGGACCTCCCAGTCGCGGCCGGTTACGACAGAGCCTGGGCGCGAACCCAGGGACTCTGATGGCACAGCTGGCGCTGCAGTACAGCGCCCTTAACCACTGCGCCACCCGGGAGGCGGAACAGGCTCAATTTGTCGGGCATAGACTCTACAAAGTGTTCCAATGATTTCCACAGTTGTGTCAAGTTGGCTAGTTGTCCTTTGGATGGTGGACCATTATTGGTTCACATTGGAAACTGTTGAGCGTGAAAAACCCAGCAGTGTAGCAGTTCTTGACACAAACCAGTGCGCCTGGCACCTACTACCAATGCGCTATAAACTGCCCACCTCGCAGTAGCCCGAGACCACTGCACAGCTCCCTGGGACTGACAGAGAGAGATGCACAAGATTGAATTTCACTCAACTTTCTAGAGCAGTAGTCACCAACCGGTCGATCACGATCTCCAGGGCATTCCTAGTCAATCGCCAAACATTTCTGTAAAAACCCAATGGTAAAGCCTTGTGTTCCTAATTATTTTTATTCCTCTTGTGCTGTTGGTGGTAGGTGTACCCGATTCAGCTGCCTTGTGCTGTTGGTGGTAGGTGTACCCGATTCAGCTGCCTTGTGCGGCGGGTAGGCAACTGTGGCCATTTTGAACCATTTCATGTGTCTGAAGGTAAATACTCTACATTCCCGGCGCGCCCAATCTGATGGCTCAGATGTGTCTGCAGTAATGTAGCAGGCATAAAAGAAAGCTACAGCAAAGTTGATACTATGAGATTTCACTACGTTTAAAACAATGACTAGAGAGAGACTGTCAAAGAATAGAGGAAATAGATGTTTTTTTATGAGTGAGTTCATGTTTAAGTTCTTACTCAGCACTGTCAACACTTTTAGAAACCATAAAATGTGTGTTACAACAAGCACTGCAGATATAATGAATGAGTAGGAAAGTGTATCTATAGACTTGCGTTGTTATTATTAGCGTCTTGGGTATTTTTTAATATCGAGGAATATTTCACTTTCTCTGTTCAAAGGAGTAACAGCATGAATTTGGCATGAGGCAGAAATAATGCAGTGCGGCTCGAGTTTTTGCCATCAGCTGGAAGACGGTAACTCTTTTTGGTCAGTGTCAGTGGAGGACAGGGAGAGAGGAAGGGATGTTGAGACCCTCAGTCTGCTGCTCTCTCCCTCTGCTGAGACTGACCATCAGATGCAGGCACCATCAGCACAGTAAAAAACATTATTTAAATGTATGTTCACTCAGCTGTGCCTCACAAGTAATACAATAACGGATCTATTACCGGTGTGATCATATAGCCTACCTCAAATTTGGAAATATAAATGGTCAGAACAACAATGCATTGGCAGGGCAATTCAAGCAAAGCCAGTATGTGGTGATAATGCATTGGGCCTACTGTATAGCTTACTGCACAAACCTCCTTGCTACAGTACTGTTTTGAATTGGTAATGTTGGATAGGCTTATGTTTTTTTTAGTCATGTTAAAAAAAACATCTGAACGGTAGACCTTGGCTTGCATTTTGTTCTAGAAAGTGATCTTGACGCAGAAAAGGTTGGTGACCACTGTTCTAGAGTTTTCCCTGTTAACACTATCAACTTTTCCCTTCACTGTGGTAATTGTGATCTAATCAACGCAGTATTTTCTTGCATCAATCACTAAAATGTTTTTTTCAAGTCTAATGGAATGTAGGCTGAACACCACGCATTGGCTGCTACTGTAGGCTGAGTGATAGAACAGCTATTTCCATGTTAAAATGTTATGAGACACATTTTCTCCATTGTTTGTTATGGAAGGCCACTCTTGTGGTAGACCTACATTATGATCAAATAGCCACAGTAGCCTACTTGGCCACTTAACTGTAACTTAAAGCGCGTACAGCCTCAGTGTTCACAGTAAACACATGCTGAAAAATGCACAGAATTTTCACAACGTTCAAGTTTGCGCTCCGCAGACCTGACATTTTGCTCAGTGCCTGAAAATGTTTGACGGAAACATTGATTAATACCATCCCCCGTCTTACCCATTCACCCTCTGAATGGCGTACACACACAATCCATGTCTCAATTGTCTCAAGGCTTAAAAATCCTTCTTTAACCTTTCTCCTCCTCTTCATCTACACTGATTGAAGTGGATTTAACAAGTGACATCAATAAGGGATCATAGCTTCACTTGGATTCACCTGGTCAGTCTATATCATGGAAAGATCATTCTTAATGTTTTGTACACTCAGTGTATATTGTGTTTATAATGCTATGACCTTAAATAATAAATAATTCTGTTTTTTTTTCTTCATTTAATTGAATCCACTAGTGTAGGGGCTGCAGTGACTATTATACTGATTATAATTATTCATTCTATAGCTAGAGGTCTCCTGATCTCTCCAGGAGTGATACTGTAAGTATAATTTGTTAGAACTCAAATATATGTTGTTCTCTAGCGCTGTCTTTTTGCTAGCCGGGGCCATCTACTTTAAGTGCTGCCTGTCTTCCCAGTAGCCTACTTGGTGCGTGAACTGGTGACTGATATCAACTTGCAGATGATTGTTGACACATCAACTAGGATTAAGGGGCAGGGCAACATGTGAATGTTGTTGTCTTCATAATCAGTGGCTGTATTGGAGGGGGAGTGGTCACTCCTCTCCCCGGCAATCAACAATTAGTTCCCGGGAGGTGTGCTCTTTACCTCTGAAAGGAAATTAGCAATTAGTGTTAGTACTTTAGTCTCCCCGGATTTCTCAGCGATAGTCTCGACGCAAAACAGAGACTGTTGCCGAAACAAAAACAGTTCTGCCAAGTTGTTCTGTGAAGTTCTTCGAGGAAGGAAAGAGAAGAAGGCTCCACACCACTCTCTCATTTGAGTGTCTTACATAGTTATTGTCAGATCTCAATTTGCTCTTTCGTAGCTTTGGCAACTATGTGTGTGTTTCTATACCTGTTTGCACCTCTCCCTGACCCTCCCCACCCCTTGGCTAAAACCCTTGGTACACACAACCCATGTGGAATTCCTAGTCTCTGGCAGCGTTTGGAACTGCCAATCTGTGGTCAAGAACGCAGAGTTCATCTCAGCCTCAGAGACATGGATCCCCGTAGAGAACACTGCTAATCCAGCTGCTCTCTCTTAATCTGACTACGTTTCTCTCATAGTCCGAGAGCATCTGGTCGTCGCAGTGGTGGCACAGGGCTAGTCATTTCTCCTAAGTGGAGATATTCTCTTTTCTCCTTCACTTACCTGTCCATCTCCTCATTTGAATTCCATGCTATCATTGTCACTTGTCCACTTAAGCTTAACAATGTTGTCATATATCGCCCATCAGATCCTCTTAGAGTTCCTCAATGAGCTTGACACCTGAAGGACAAGTGGATAAACAGTGACAGCATGGAATTTCTCTCCACTTTTCTTTTGACCTTTCCCTTTCCCAGTTCCCTCCCACTCACAAGGCAGGCTTGACTTCATCTTTACTAGAGGCTGTTCATTTACTAATCTCACTGCAACCCCCCCCCCCATCCATGTCTCTGATCACTATTTTGTTTCCTTTTCTCTCTAATTCTCTTCCAGTCCTACCCGCTCAGCCCCTACCCAGATGGTCAATGCGCTGGCGCAATCTTCGCTCTCTCTCTCTCGCTACTCTCTTCTCTTCTATCTTATTCTCTCTTCCTTCTGCTAAATCCTTCTCCCTCCTGGCGCTCCTCCCTTTCTACATCATTTGACTTGCACTGTTCCCTTTCCTCCCGGCCGGCTCGGCCCTCCCCTCGTGCTCCGTGGCTGAGTGACTCATTGCGAGCGCCTCCTTCCTTATTCCTCCACCTCCACCCCATCCCCTTCCCTCCTCCCTCTCTGTGGACGACTTTGTCAACCACTTTGAAAAGAAGATTGACTACTTCTGCTCCTCATTCACTCAGCCTATTGAGTCCTGGTCCGACTCATACAGAATTACCCGTGACCTCTTTCCCCCCCCCCTCTCTCCAGATTAAATCCTGTGACTAGTGAGGTACGGCTACCCGACAACCTGCCTGCTCGACCCCATCCCCTCTCCCTTCTCCAGACCATCTCTGGAGACCTTCTCCCATTCCTCGCTTTCATCATCAACTCATCCCTGACCACTGGCTGTGTCCCATCTGACCTCAAAATGGCCAGAGTCACTCCCCTCCTCAAGAAACTAACACTTGACCCCTCTGACGTCAAACTACAGACCCCTTCTTTCTTTTATTTCCAAAACACTTGAGTGTGCTGTCTCTGATCAACTCTCTCGCTATCTCTCTCAGATCAAATGTATTTATATAGCCCTTCTTACATCAGCTGATATCTCAAAGTGTTGTACAGAAACCCAGCCTAAAACCCCAAAGAGCAAGCAATGCAGGTGTAGAAGCACAATCTTCTTGACCCTAACCAGTCAGTCTTCAAGGCTGGTCACGCAATGGAGACTGCTCTCCTCTGTTTCACGGAGGCTCTCCGCACTGCTGAAGCTGACTCTGTCGACACCGTGAACCATCACATCCTGCTCGCCACTCTCTTAGGGCTGACCGTCTCATGCTGTTTTATTTATTTATTTAACTATGCAAGTCAGTTAAAAACAAATTCTTATTTACAATGGCCTAACCGGACCCTGGGCAACACCCTGTCATTCTCTGCAAACATCAATGCAGTGACTCACTCCTGCAGGTTCATGCTCTACAACATCCGTAGAGTATGACCCCTGCCTCACACAGGAAGCGGCGCAGGTCCTAATCCAGACACTTATCATCTCCCGTCTGGACTACTGCAACTCGCTGTTGGCTGGGCTCCCTGCTTGTACCATCAAACCCCTGCAACTTATCCAGAATGTTGCAGTCCACCTGGTGTTCAACCTTCCCAAGTTCTCCCATGTCAGCACGATCCTCTACACACTTCACTGGCTTCCAGTCAAAGCTCACATCCACCACAGGAACATGGGACTTGCCTACAGAACTACTTTCATGCTCTGCTCCAACCCTACACCCCAACCCGAGCACTCTGTCCTGCCACCTCTGGTCTCTTGGCCTTCCCAACCCCAAAGAAGGGCACCTTCCGCTCAGCCCAGTCCCAGCTCTTCTCTGTCCTGGCACCCCAATGGTGGAACCAGCTTCCCCCTGAAGCTAGGACAGCAGAGTCCCTGCCCATCTTCCAAAAACATCTGAAAACCTACCTTCTTCAAAGAGTATCTTAAATAATCCCACAGCACCCCTCCACCCCCCAAAAAATCTTATGGGAACTCGCACTTGGCTTCCCCCCCCCTTGCTAGCTCTGACTTTGCTGATAGCTACTTTATTGAGGAAAAGGGTACTTACTATGACTTGTATGTGGTTGTCCCACCTAGCTATCTTAAGTCACTCTGGAGAAGAGCATCTGCTATATGACTAAAATGTAAACATACTAGTTAGTCACCATCTCTCAATGGGGAGGGTAGTCTAACATCAAAGTAGAGCACTATTACGGAATAGGGTGCCATTTGGGACATACGCTGACTCTTATTTTCTGCCAGTATTGCAGTTCTGATGAACATGCAATATTGATTAGCATAATAATCATAATAACTATTCCAGTTCAGTGAAGAAAATAAACCAGCCTTTTTACTACGGCTGTCCCACACTAAAAAAAACAAATCTTGGTCGACTGAGAATTGTCTGTATTTTTCCATATATGGACACATCCTATGTGTTTTAATCGAATCAGCCATTTAAACTGAGCTTGTCTGATGCTTTAAACGCACTGTTTTAAGACACACAAATGACTAGAGGGAATTTGACATCAGTTGATTTGAGTGTGATCAGACTTGCTGCGCTGTTAAAAAAAAAGAGACAGCAAGTGACTGTGTGACTAGCACCCTTTTGTCTCTCTCTCCATGCCTCAGCGACCACTACAGAACATCAACAGTGTTTATCACGCTGTCCGTGTTGCTCAAGCTGCAACATAATTACGGCCATTTCTGACTGAAACGTTCAGTTACCGAAATCCGTCATTTGTCATTTGTCATTTGTCATTCTCTATTCCTTCAACCCTTGCTTTCTTTACTTGGCAGATGCAGTACCGGTCCAAGAGTTTTGACACACCTACTCATTCAAGGGTTTTTCTTAATTTTTACTATTTTCTACATTGACAACATCAAAACTATGAAATAGCACATATGGAATCAAAAGTGTTAAACAAATCAGAAAATATTTTATATTTGAGATTCTTTAAAGTAGCCACCCTTTGCCTTGATGACAGATTTGCATTCTCTCAACCAGCTTCACCTGGGATGCTTTTCCAACAGTCTTGAAGGAGTTCCCACAAAATGCTGAGCACTTTTTGGCTGCTTTTCCTTCACTCTGCGGTCCAACTCGCCCCAAACCATCTCAATTGGGTTGAGGTCGGGTGATTGTGGAGGACAGGTCATCTGATGCAGCACTCGATCACTCTCCATCTCGGTGAAATTGCTCTTACACAGCCTGGAGGTGTGTTTTGGGTCATTGTCCTGTTGAAAAACAAATGATACCCCCACTAAGTGCAAGCCAGATGGGATGGCATATCGCTGCAGAATGCTGTGGTAGCCTTGCTGGTTAAGTGTGTTTTCTATTCTAAATAAATCATAGACCGTGTCACCAGCAAATCACCCCCACAACATCACGGTGGGAACCTGCGTCATGGTGGGAACCACACATGCGGAGATCATCCGTTCACCTACCCTGCGCCTCATAAAGACATGGCGGTTGGAACCAAAAATCTCAAATTTGGACTCATCAGACCAAAGGATAGATTTCTACCGGTCTAATATCCATTGCTTGTGTTTCTTGGCCCAAGCAAGGCTCTTCTTCTTATTGGTGTCCTTTAGTAGTGGCTTCTTTGCAGCAATTCGACCATGAAGGTCTGATGTTGAGATGTGTCTTTTACTTGAACTCTGTGAGGTGCAATCTGAGGTGCAGTTAATTGCCAATTTTCTGAGGCTGGTAACTCTAATGAACATATCCTCTGCAGCAGAGGTAACTCTGGGTCTTCCTTTCCTGTGGCGGTCCTCATGAGAGCCAGTTTCATCATAGCGCTTAATGGTTTCCACTGCGCTTTCAAAGTTCTTGAAATGTGCTTATTTGAGCTGTTCTTGCCATAATATGGACTTGGTCTTCTGTCTGTCTTCTGTATACCACCCCTGCCTTGTCACAACACAACTGATTGGCTCAAATGCATTAAGAAGGAAAGAAATTCCTACATTATAAATGTAATTTTTCTGACAATTTAGAAGAGTGTAAACAACACTAAATAATAATTATAAGTAATACCAGAGAGGCTGTTCAAATTACAAAAGAACTACAGTGTAAAGCTTTAATTACAGCATAGCAAAGAATGAAAACAGCCACATTTGTGAAATTGTTTATCCAACATGTTGTGGTTGAGTGAAGCTTAGCTGCTCAAGGAATTAGAAGGCTATTAAACAAACACTCAAATAGTAACAGGATCTGTCTTATTTCTTTAGATATAGAGTTGAAGTCTGAAGTTTACATTGTCAAAGACCCCAGCCACCCATACAAGTTTACAAACATTTACATTCAGTTTTTCACAATTCCTGACATTTAATACTAGTAAAAATTCCCTGTTTTAGGTCAGTTAGGATCACCACTTTACTTGAAGAATGTGAAATGTCAATAATAGTAGAGAGAATGATTTATTTCAGCCTTTATTTCTTTCATCACATTCCCAGTGAGTCAAAAGTTTATATACACTCAATTAGTATTTGGTAGCATTGCCTTTAGATTGTTAAACTTGGGTCAAACGTTTCTGGTAGCCTTCCACAAGCTTCCCACAATACGTTGGGTGAATGTTGGCCCATTCCTCCTGACAGAGCTGGGGTAACTGAGTCAGGTTTGTAGACCTCCTTGCTCACACACAGTTTTTCAGTTCTGCCCACATATTTTCTTTTGGATTGAGGTCAGGGCTTTGTGATGGCCACTCTAATATGTTAACTTTGTTGTCCTTAAGCCATTTTGCCACAACTTTGGAAGTATCCTTGGGGTCATTGTCCATTTGGAAGACCCATTTGCGACTAAGCTTTAACTTCCTGACTGATGTCTTGAGATGTTGCTTCAATTTATCCACATAATTTCCCTGCCTCATGATGCCATCTGTTTTGTGAATTGCACCAGTCCCTCCAACATGATGCTGCCACCCCCGTGCTTCACGGTTGGGATGGTGTTCTTCGGCTTGCAAGCATCCGCCTTTTTCCTCCTAACATTGGTCATTATGGCCAAACGGTTCTATTTTTGTTTCATCAGACCAGAGGACATTTCTCCAAAAAGTAGGATCTTTGTCCCCATGTGCAGTTGCAAACCGTAGTCTGGCTTTTTCAGGGCGTTTTTGGTGCAGTGGCTTCTTTCTTGCTGAGCGGCCTTTCAGGATATGTCGATATAGGACTCGTTTTCCTGTGGATAAAGATACTTTTGCCACCGGTTTCCTCCAGCATCTTCACATGTTCCTTTGCTGTTGTTCTGGGATTGATTTGCACTTTTCGCACCAACATACGTTAATCTCTAGGAGACAGAACGTGTCTCCTTCCTGAGCGGTATGACGGCTGCGTGGTCCCATGGTGTTTATACTTGTGTACTATTGTTTGTACATGGTTCATCAGGTGTTTAGAAATTGCTCCCATAATTTGGCTGATTTTTTTGTTTTTGATTTTCCCATGATGTCAAGCAAAGAGGCACTGTTTGAAGGTAGGCCTTGAAATACATCCACAGGTACACCACCAATTGACTCAAATTATGTCAATTAGCCTATCAGTAGCTTCTTAAGCCATCACATAATTTTCTGGAATTTTCCAAGCTGTCAACTTAGTGGATGTAAACTTCTGACCCACTGGAATTGTGATACTGTGAATTATAAGCGAAATGATCTGTCTCTGAACAATTGTTGGAAAAATTACTTGTGTCATGCACAAAGTAATGTCTTAACCGACTTGCCAAAACTATAGTTTGTTGACAAGAAATTTGTGGAGTGGTTGATAATCAAGTTTTAATGACTCCAACCTAAGTGTATGTAAACTTCAGACTTCAACTGTGTATGGATGATTTATAAAACCAGGCACATTTAACTTTTAGGCTATTAATTATAGACCTAATTATGTTGGGGATTCCTCTCTCCTCACTTTTCTTAGACAATAAGGCAAGGGCTGTTTTCTCGTCTCCTAACTCCGCTGCCTCCTCTGCCGCATTGGTGTCAACACCAATATGCTGGGTAACTTTGCTATTTTGCACATAGCAACACAGTCTCGGAAAGGCGCCAATTCAACAGTGCACTGATGTTTCAGAACTTCGGACAGTGACCGCTGTCCAACGTAGGAGAAAGAGCATTTGTTATAAAATGTATGTATTTTTATTAGTGTTGCACCGTTGTTCTTACATAATATAACCATTTGCAATTTCAGTAGCACATGTCTTAGTGATGGACTGTGCCATCCCCACGGCCTCCACAATGGATTAGTCCACTCAGACAGACACAAATCACACAGGTGTCTTGTACACCATGAAATTCTTCTTATTTTTTGCTACCGCTCGACTGAAGAAATCTCTGTCAACCAACAGCAATTGACCAGCCGACTGAATGGGGTCACCGCTACTTTTTGTTTTTACAATAGATCACTTCTGTACGGTAGCCTGGAGTGTCCAACTGAAGAACTGCACTGCATACCAAGCCCTCTCTCCCTCCCTCCCTCTATGCACTGTGACAAGGTCAGGTTGACCTTCGTATAGCAGACCACACTCAATCTCATAAACTAGCTCCAGAACACATAACACTGGTCCAGCAGGGACGGAAACAGGCACACTGCCGGATGCTATCAAATCCCTCTCGTTCACCGCCTGCCTGCCTGACATCAAACACACACACAAACCCAGCAACACACACACACACACACACCCTCTGCACAGTGCGAACAAAAATCAGTGAGAAAGAATTGGCTGCAGTTCTGACATTAGTTCTGAGTTATGACATAAGACTATTAACCTACAGGTAGAAAGGCATACTCGCATCACACCACGAAAAATGGCGTAATGGCCGGAAGAAATGACAGTAGTTTTACCACGCTCCCAACCAATTGTGCTATCATGTGTTTTTTTTTTCGCGTTAATTGTATTTTATTTTGTACATAATGTTTCTGCCACGTATCTTAAGGCAAAGAAAGAGCTTCAGGACATCAGGACAGGGATCACTCACCTCGGATTAGACAAAGAACAAGCAGGACGCACAGGATGTACTTCAGACACCCGACAAGGTCAACATTCCCGTCATTGGCAAAAGAAAGAGATGCAGGTACAGAGAGCACAGAGTGGGGTGCCTCGTAAGGATCCGCAGACGGCGAGTGGGAAAGCTACCTTTACCGTCAATATTACTTGCCAACGTGCAATCATTGGACAATAAATTAGACAAGGTACGATCACGAATATCCTACCAACGGGACATCAGAAACTGTAACATCTTATGTTTCACAGAATCATGGTGACATGGATACATGCTGCACCGGCTAGATAGACGAGAGGGTCTGTGCATATTTGTAAACAACCGCTGGTGCATGAAATCTAAGGAAGTTTCTAGATTTTGCTCGCCTGAGGTAGAGTATCTTATGATAAGCTGTAGACCACACTATTTGCCAAGAGAGTTTTCATCTATACTTTTCGTGGCTATTTATTTACCACCACAGATGAATGCTGGCACTAAGACCATACTCAGTCAGCTGTATAAGGAAATAAACAAACAGGAAACAGCTAACCCAGAGGCGGCACTCCTAGTGGCTGGGGACTTTAATGCAGGGAAACTTAAATCAGTCTTACCTAATTTATGTCAACATGTTAAATGCGCAACCAGAGGTAAAACATTTCTCAATCACCTGTACTCACACACAGAGACGCATACAAAGCTCTCCCTCAGCCTCCATTTGGTAAATCTGACGACAATTCTATCCTCCTGATTCCTGCATACAAGCAAAAAGTTAAGCAGGAAGCACCAGTGACTCTGTCTATAAAAAGTGGTCAGATGAAGCAGTTCCTAAACTACAGCACTGTTTTTCTATCACAGACTGGAACATGTTCCAGGATTATTCCAATGGCATTGAGGAGTACTCCACATCGGTCACTGGCTTTATCAATAAGTGCATCGAGGACGTCGTCCCCACAGTGACTGTACGTGCATACCCCAACCAGAAGCCATGGATTACAGGCAACATTCACACTGAGCTAAAGGGTAGAGCTGCCGCTTTCAAGGTGCAGGACTCTAACCTGGAAGGTTATAAGAAATCCTGCTATGCCCTCCGACGAACCATCAAACAGGCGAAGCACCAATACAGGGTTAAGATTCAATCGTACTACACCGGCTCCGACGCTCCTCTTATGTGGCAGGGCTTGCAAACTACTACAGGCTACAAAGGGAAGCACAGCCGCGAACTGCCCAGTGACACGAGCCTACCAGACGATCTAAATCACTTCTATGCTCACGTCGAGACAAGCAACACTAAGGCATGCATGAGAGCATCAGCTGTTCCGGACGACTGTGTGATCACGCTCTCCATAGCCGACCTGAGTAAGACCTTTTAAACAGGTTAACATTCACAAGGCCGCGGGGCCAGACGTATTACCAGGACGTGTGCTCCAAAACCTAGACCCACTCCAGTTTGCATACCACCCAAACAGATCCACAGATGATGCAATCTTTATTGCACTCCACACTGCACTTTTCCACCTTGACAAAAGGAACACCAACGTGAGAATGCAATTCATTGACTATAGCTCAGCGTTCAACACCATAGTACCCTCAAAACTCACTAAGCTAAGGATCCTGGGACTAAACACCTCCCTCTGCATCCTTAACACTGGAGCCCCTCAGGGCTGCGTGCTCAGTCCCCTCCTGTACTCCCTGTTCACCCACTACTGCGTGGCCAGGTGTAACAGTATAACTTTAAACCTCGCCCATACCCGGGCTCGAACCAGCAAGTCTCAGAGCAAGTGACGTCACCGATTGAAACGCTATTTAGCGCGCACCACCGCTAACTAGCTAGCTATTTCACATCCGTTACACAGGCACGACTCCAACACCATCATTAAGTTTGCAGACGACACAACAGTGGTAGGCCTGATCACCGACAACGACGAGACTGCCTATAGGGAGGAGGTCAGAGACCTGGCCGGGTGGTGCCAGAATAACAACCTATCCCTCAACTTAATCAAGACAAAGGAGATGAGTGTGGACTATAGGAAATGGAGGACCGAGCACACCCCCATTCTCATCAATGGGGTTGTAGTGGAGCAGGTTGAGAGCTTCAAGTTCCTCGGTGTCCACATCACCAACAAACTAGAATAGTTCAAACACACCAAGACAGTTGTGAAGAGGGCAAGACAACACCTATTCCCCCTCAGGAAACTAAAAAAAATTGCCATGGGTCCTCAGATCCTCAAAAGGTTCTACAGCTGCAACATTGAGAGCATCCTGACTGGTTGCATCACTGCCTGGTATGGCAACTGCTCGGCCTCCGACCGCAAGGATCTAGAGAGGGTAGTGATTACGGCCCAGTATATCACTTGGGCTAAGATGCCTGCCATCCAGGACCTCTACACCAGGCGGTGTCAGAGGAAGGCCCTAAAAATTGTCAAAGACCCCAGCCACCCCAGTCATAGACTGTTCTCTCTACTACTGCATGGCAAGCGGTACCGGAGTGCCAAGTCTAGGACCAAAAAGCTTCTCAACAGTTTTTACCCCCAAGCCATAAGACTCCTGAACAGGTAATCAAATGGCTACCCAGACTTTTTCATTCTCCCCCCCCACCCCCAACCCCTCTTATACGCTGCTGCTACTCTCTGTTTGTCATATATACATTGTCACTTTAACTATACATTCATGTACGTACTACCTCAATCAGTAAGAAACTGTAATTTACATTAGTAAGGAGGAGGGGAGAGAGTGGGAGGGGAAGAGATAAATACAGAGGGCATCATAGAGACAGATGTATAGGGAGAGAGAGAGAGACATCTTTTGTGTGTCTGTGTGTTTCTGCAGTCAGCCATGTGATAGCTCTAACCTGGACGGTCATGTGGAGACTAGGTTCCAGTTGCAAATATGAGATCAAGTGCATCATAAAGGTTTGAGTTGAGCCCGTCTCGAGGTCAGGGCTTCACCTCTCGCCTGACTGGTCAGTTCCTCAGGACAGCCAGTCAGATCACTGCACTCATCATCTCCCTCATCAGGCAGTGACAGTCGTCTGGTGACTAGTACAGTGATCTGATTCTCTCTCTGTCTCTTGCTCTCAGTAGTGTAGTAATTGAATGCAATGAAAAATAATGAAAATACTGTGGTAGTAATAAAAACAGTTTTATTCGGATGTGGGTTATGTTTATCCCCTAGGCTACAGAGACCTTCTATTGGTTCAGGACCCTGTAATCATGATAACATGATTTGTGTATATCCTAAATTGCACCCTATTCCCTATTTAGCACACTACTTTTTACCAGGGCCAATACGGCTCTTGTCAAAAGTAGTGTACTATATAGGGAATAGGGTGGCATACATGGTTTTACTGTATATTCATTACAGTATATTTATATATTTATATTGTAATGGTTTGTGGAATGATGTTGTGCTCAGGCCATCTCTGAACCACCAGAGAGCAATAATGTTTGCAACTACATCCCAGTTTCCGATTCCCATGTATCTTATGATATGATCAGTAGACATTCTGTTTGTGTCTGCAGACTGTCAGGCTGTGTCGTGTGTCTGTAGTGCTGTACTGCTTAGAGACCAAGATATAGCAGCTCTCACTGTGAACCCCTCTGTTTTTTCTCTCTCTCGCTGTCTCTGTCTCTCTTTCTGTGTGTGTGTGTGTGTGTTGGTCTCTGTTGTTAGCGCTGTCAGGTTCCACAGCTATGGCACTGCCATCTGTCTACTCTGCCAGCCCCATGCTGCCCGGCGACACACACGCGCACACATACACACAAACCTCCCGACCCAGGCTGGCCATCCAATCTGTCATTAATAGACTTTCACAGGTGACTGTTCCCATCAGTACTTCTCCCTCTGGGGGGAGGCAGGCTGACAAGCAGCCAGCAGGTTACTGACCGTGTGTGTGTAGAAGAGAAGGACAGGGATGTGTTAGACCATTAGCTTAGCCAGCTCTACAGGGAGACCGAGTCTACTCTACAGCTTCATTGAGAAGCAATTACAGAAGTGAAATGATTCCATCACACATCAAATAAGCACCTAACCTAACATAGCCATCAATCACCCTCTGTTCTGGATGGTCACACACACACACACACACACACACGCAAACACACACGCAAACACACACACGCAAACACACACACGCACACACACACACACACACACACACACACACACACACACACACACACACACACACACACACACACACACACACACACACACACACACACACACACACAGAGAGAGAGTCTGGCTAATTGGATTTCTTCCATGCTTCCTGGTGTCTGTAATGGAAGGTCTGTTTGGAGGCGATGAGGTTTGATTCTGACTGGCCGCTTTGGACTCCATCTCTTTTTTTTCTCCATCATGCTTTCACTAACAACTGTTTGATTTCTGTCTGAAATAGCTGTTATTTCTGATTTTCTTTTCTGTATCACTCCCTCTGCAGTTTTACACTGACACTTAACAGAATAACATACATTTCTCTGCTGTTGTTTAACTGTTGTTCTACTGTTCTGTTTGAAATCATGACAACGGACATCCAGCTGCTGCAGGAACAATACAGAGGGTTTTTGTCTCTGATATGAGCTGAACATATCACTCACTCACTCACTCTTTCCTCTCTGCCCTGCTGAATCCATGCCATTCTGGTAGATAGATGGTTCCATGACTGGTGAAACTGTTCAGGACTCATTGAAGACAACTCAAACTCAAGTTTGAGGCATTCCCTGCAGTTGTCTATAGCTTCTAAAGTTATGACATGTTCTTTCACACTGTCTATAAATGACACTGTGTTCAATATCCTATGTTGATAAGCATAAACCGATCAGTTGAAAACCAGCATTTCCCTTCAAGGTTGTGGAGATCAAGCAGCATGTGTCCACATGTGCGTGCGTGCGTGCGTGCGTGTGTGTGTGTGTGTGTGTGTGTGTGTGTGTGTGTGTGTATGTGGGGTGGGGTGGGGTGGGGTGGGGGGGGGGGGGGGGGGGGGGGGGACCAGCAGGGCCAGATGGGGCCTTTGTCTGGGAGTGATGAGCGTGATGTTTCAGGGGCTGACAGACCAGGCAGGTGGGACCAACCCATGGAGCAGGCAGGCAGGCTGTAGTAATTCCACTCCTAGGCCCGAACAGGGTAGAGCAGATAGGCAAGCTGGACAGGGCAGGGTAGAGCAGAGAGACAGGCTGGACAGGGCAGGGTAGAGCAGAGAGACAGGCTGGACAGGGCAGGGTAGAGCAGAGAGGCAGGCTGGACAGGGCAGGGTAGGGTGGAGAGACACAGCTGGACAGGGCAGGGTAGGGTGGAGAGACAGGCTGGACAGGGCAGGGTAGGGTGGGGAGACAGGCTGGACAGGGCAGAGTAGGGCAGAGATACAGGCTGAACAGTACAGGGCAGGGTAGGGCAGACAGAGGCACTCAGAGTTCCTTGGAGTGGACAGAAGGAGCTATAGAGGTCAGTGGGGGAGGGAGCAGGCAGGAGGTTCTATAGAGAGGTTAAAGGGGACAGGGGGGAAGGGGACAGTCTGTCTTCGTTACAGGTTATAGGCGATGAGTCAAAGATACAGCGTTCTTATAAATCGTCTGAACATATCTGGCATTGTTTTTATTTAATTTTTTTCTCCCCCTTTTTCTCCCCAATTCTGTGATATCCAGTTGGTAGTTGCAGTCTTTTCCCATCGCTGCAACTCCCGTATGGACTCGGGAGAGGCGAAGGTCGAGAGCTATGCGTCCTCCAAAACACAACCCTGCCAAGCCACTCTGCTTCTTGACACACTGCTCGCTTAACCCGGAAGCCAGCCGCACCAATGTGTCGGAGGAAACACCGTCCAACTGGCGACCGTGTCAGCGTGCATGCGCCCAGACCGCCACAAGGAGTCGCTAGAGCACAATGGGACAAGGACATCCCGGCTGGCCAAACCCTCCCCTAACCCGGACGACACTGGGCCAATTGTGCTCCGCCTCATTGGTCTCCCGGTCACTGTGACACAGCCCGGGATCAAACCCGGATCTGTAGTGATACCTCTAGCACTGCGATGCAGTGCCTTAGACAGCTGCGCCACTCGGGAGGCATCTGGCAATGTTAGCGGTTAGTGTAACTACAGGAGCGTGATCAACATCAGTGGAGGAACATCAATCACATTCCAACCATGGAACATTCTGTTTCCCCCCAACACTATCAGACAACCGTGACCCGCCTGTCTGATAAGTAGAGATGGAGGAGGTGGACTATGAGGAGGAGGAGGAAAGAGAGAGTGACAGAGAGCGAGACAGAAAGAGGAGAAAGGAAAGAGAGGGAGAGGAGAGACAGCATACAGCTAAGATCCCATTCGTAGAGAGAGCAAGAGAGAAAGACAGGGAGGGAGGTAGAGAGAGAGGGACTGGGTAAAAGGGAGAGGTAGCCTAGTTTAGGAGCACAGCTCTGTGATATCCTTATGGTGGGAATGATTGTCTTTCTAGCACTGTGTTTGACATTGTTAAGTGGGAGATAAAGCTTGATAAAACGGTTCTGTGCAAAATAATCCTGCTTGGAGGAATAGATAACAGGAAAATGAAATTGGCTAGAAAAGAACATGGTGAGCTGTGACCTTTATATGCAGTTAAGTGTATGTTATTTTGGAGCCATGCTTTATGGAATGACACAGCATTGAATAGGAGAGATATATCAGTCAATCTGGGTTGTGTTTTAGTCTGAGTTGTGTTTTAGTCTGAGTTGTGCTTCTGTGGTTCAGAGATTCTGAAGCATTGTTCTTATATGATCTAGATCAGGGGTACTCAACTCTTACCCTACGAGGTCCGGAGTCTACTGGTTTTCTGCTCTACCTGATCATTAATTGAACAAACCTGGTGTCTCAGTTCTAATTCAGTCCCTGATTAGAGGGGAAGAATGGCTTCGAGGTCCAGAGTTGAGTTTGAGGGATCTAGATTATTATCCTGAGATCAACTTTCTGAGGTCTTGTGAGGGGAAAGCTGCTGTAAGTGTGTATTTCCGATTTACATGAATACATTATGGCCCGGTCCTGCTCTCAGCTTGGTGACTCTCTCTCTATCTCCCTCTCTCTGCATTGCAGTGTGCTGCTCTTTTCTCCTCTCCTCCCTTTCTCTCTCTGTTTTCCCTCTACACTGATGTAGGATCTTAATTTGAGGCAGTTTTCTACTGCAGGAAAATAATCCTCCAGCAACAGTAATTGTGAATTTTTATGTGGATTATAATTCATACACATTTTTGTAGCAGTTGATGTATTTTTTCGCAAAGGGAAAATCAAGTGGAAATTACAAACTTCAGAAGCCGTTTTAAACCTCAAATATACTACAAGTTTTACATGTCTTGCATGGCAGAAAAGTTCACCTGCAACAGGGTGATCAAATTAAGACCTACATCTGTACACCACTTTACCGTAGGGATCACCCTAGCTCTCTCTCGCCCAGTCTCCATATGCCTCCAGTCTGTTTCTGCGAAGCAGTATAATAGAATAGAACAGGAAGTGTATCTGTAGGTTAATGAGGTTAACGACTCTAACAACTCTTATCCTGCCTGGAGCTGTTCAATTAACAGAGATGATTAGACAGGCTTGGGTGCCTACCACTGCTTTTCTGTTCTGTTCTGCTGTTTGTTGGGGAGACAGAGGAGGGAGAGGGGGAGAGAGAGAAGGAGACAGGGAGAGAGACAGGGGGAACTCCTGTCCAAGTGTTTCTCCTGGCTACAGAATTAGTCAGTCCGTCCCACTGCACCATGCAGCCCCCAGCCAAGGTGAGGTGAGCACAGCTGAATGCTGCAGTGCAGAGCTGCTCCAAGGTGACTGAAGTGCTGAAGCATTGCTCTGTGTCAGACGATAGATATACAGTGAATAGATATACTGCACCTAGATATCCCAACTGTTGTAGGGTTGGTTGTGATAATTATTGATTGTGACTCTTTTTAAACCTTTCTTTCATTGTGGAACTGCAGAGCTCCAAATCGTCAAGATCTGACAACAACATATGCTTGTGTATATGTGTGTGTGTTTGTTTGTGTGTGGTGTGTGTGTGTGTCAGTCAACTGTGAGCAGCAGATGGCTCCAGGCATCTCTTTAATAAGACAGACAGACGCTCTGACAGGAAACGGCAGCAAAGCATCTGTACTCATTCCTCACCTTTAGACACACACACGTAGGGTAGTGAGTCCCGGCGTGTCCTAGTGTGCCCTTATGTGGAGAAACCGTCAATCTAAGAAACATAAAACAATCCCCATCAAAATCTGTCAGTTTAAACTAGAGATATCAGGTTTCTGCATGGGCTGCGTCTCAATCCAGCACATCTGCCTATGTCAGCCTTCTGCGGTGTTTGTCAGACCATGGGACATACTGAAAATCGGTCTTCTCACGAAAAGCCTGTAGCGTCACAGGACTTGTCTGAAGGTAACCCATACAAATGAATGGAAATATGGATGTAGTTTTGTGCCAACAAAAATAAGGGGTTAAATATGTGTCTTTCTTATATCTCTTAGATATAGGACAGACACTTCAATATTATTTTTTTCCTACCCATTTATGAATGTGTTATTCAATGCGTTTCAATGGACTGTAGTAGTGAAGGCCAAATTCAAAATGTTATTTTATTTGATAAAATTCAATATCATATAGCTAAATAATCCATGGTATGACCATCTTAATATAATTCCATATGTTAGCTGCCTAGCTGTCTAGCTGCATGTTGAGATGCTATATCATAGAAGATTGGAAGACATGTATAGAAAAACCCATGTGGTGTGTGTGTACCTACAGTATGTGGTGTGGTTTTGACCTCAGCAGGACTACGGCCCTGAGTGCCCAAGAGACAGGGAGGTCGTCTCCTCTCGCTGCCATGACTACGAGGCCTGCTCGCTGTGTGTGTTCTGTGATCTGTAGCGACACTCCCCAGAACTCCTGGTTATTCTATTCACATCACAGCCTCTCTTCCATTCCACCAGATTTATTTCCTGCAAGATAGCTTTTTAATTTTCTCTCCTGCTCTGGACTGGCAACGCTCGCTACAAATCCTGTTTGACAATCTGAGCATTCACTGGAAAAGAGATGGAGGAGATGAAAGATAAATAGAGGGGTAGAGGCAATGAGATAGAAGGCAGGGGTTGTGTGGAGAAGAGTGAAGAGGAGAAGAAAGGAGATAACTGAAGAGGAAAGGAACTGAGCTGAGCAGCCTTCAGATGGGGATGCAGACCTCTGTTTCTCACAGTGAGCTGTGAATGTGAAGTGACTGGGTGGGTCTGGGAAGTAGAACACAGTGTCTCAGGGAGCTGGGAGGTCTCTATACTGACCTTAGGATCCACCCCCAGCAGAGGAGGAAGCTAACACTCAGTGGACACAACCAGTTAAAGCATGATGCTAACACTCAGTGGACACAACCAGTTAACAGGCTGATGCTAACACTCAGTGGACACAACCAGTTAACAGGGTGATGCTAACACTCAGTGGACACAACCAGTTAAAGCATGATGCTAACACTCAGTGGACACAACCAGTTAACAGTTAACCTGTCTGTATAAAGTTCCACAGTTGACAGTGCATGTCCGAGCAAAAACCAAGCCATGAGGTCGAAGGAGTTGTCCGTAGAGCTCCGAGACAGGATTGTGTAGAGGCACAGATCTAGGGAAGGGTACCCAAAAAATGTATGCAGCATTGAAGGTCCCCTAGAACACAGTGGTCTCCCAGCCAAACTGAGCAATCGGGGGATAAGGACCTTGGTCAGGGTGGTGACCAAGAACCCGATAGTCACTCTGACAGACCTCCAGAGTTCCTCTGTGGAGATGGGAGAACCTTCCAGAAGGACAACCATCTCTGCACAGCAATCCACCAATCAGGCCTTTATGGTAGAGTGCCACTCCTCAGTAAAAGGCACATTACAGCCCACTTGGAGTTTGCCAAAAGGTAACTAAAGACTCTCAGACCATGAGAAAAATATTCTCTGGTCTGATGAAGCCAAGATTGAACTATTTGGCCTGAATGCCAAGCTGAAGGAAACCTGGCACCATCCTTATGGTGAAGCATGGTGGTGGCAGCATCGTGCTGTGGGGATGTTTTTCAGTGGCAGGGACTGGGAGACTAGCCTGGACCAAGGCAAGATGAACAGGGCAAAGTACAGAGAGATCCTTGATGAAAACCTGCTCCAGAGCGCTCAGGACCTCAGACTGGGGTGAAGGTTCACCAACAGAACAACGACTCTAAGCACACAGCCAAGACGACGCCAGAGTGGCCCTGGGATTAGTCTCTGAAAGTCCTTGAATGGCCCTGCCAAAGCCCGGAATTGAACCCGATCTAACAATTAGGTGCAGCAACGCTCACCATTCAACCTGACAGAGCTTGAGAAGATCTGCAGAGAATAATGGGAGAAACTCCCCAAATACAGGTGTGCCAAGCTTGTAGCGTCATACACAATAAGACTCAAGGCTGTAATAGCTGTCAAAGATGCTTCCACAAAGAACTTAGTAAAGGGTCTGAATATTTATGTAAATGTGATATTTAAGTTGTTTTTATTTGTAATGAATTTGCAAAAATGTCAAACAATTTTTTCTTTGTCATTATGGGGTATTGTGTGTAGTTTGATGATGGGAAAAAACAATGTAACACATTTTAGAATAGGGCTGTAACGTAACAAAATGTGGAAAAAGTCAAGGGGGTTGAAAACTTTCCTAAGGCACAACTATCTATCTATCTATCTATCTATCTATCTATCTATCTATCTATCTATCTATCTATCTATCTATCTATCTATCTATCTATCTATCTAACCCAAACATCCACCATTCAAGGGTTTTTCTTTATTTTTACTATTTTCTACATTGTGGAATAATAGTGAAGACATGCAAACTATGAAATAACACAAATGGATTCATGTAGTAAACAACAAAGTGATATACAAATCAAAACATAGATTCTTCAAAGTAGCCACCCTTTGCCTTGATGACAGCTTTGCACGCTCTTGGTCTCAACCAGCTTCACCTGGAATGCTTTTCCAACAGTCTTGACGGCGTTCCCACATATACTAAGCACTTGTTGGATGCTTTTCCTTCACTCTGCAAAACACCTCCACCCCATCACACCTCCTCCTCCATGCTTCATGGTGGGAACTACACATGCAGAGAACATCCGTTCATCTACTCTGTGTCTCATAAAGACACGGTGGTTGGAACCAAAAATCTCAAATTTGCACTCATCAGACCAAAGGACAGATCGCCACTGGTTTAATGTCCATTGCTTGTGTTTCTTGGCCCAAGCATGGCTCTTCTTCTTATTGGTGTCCTTTAGTAGTGGTTTCTTTGTAGCAATTCGACCATGAAGACCTGATTCACGCAGTCTCCTCTGAACAGTTGATGTCGAGATGTGTGTGTTAGTTGAACTCTGTGAAGCATTTATTTGGGCTGCAATTTCTGAGGCTGGTAACTCTAATGAACTTATCCTCTGCAGCAGAGGTAACTCTGGGTCTTCCTTTCCTGTGGCAGTCCTGATGAGAGCCAGTTTCATCATATCGCTTGATGGTTTTTGCCACTGCACTTGAAGAAATGAATCCTACAGACGAAGAACCATATATGTGACATTTAAATAAATAAAAATATATATACATGAAAAAATCATTATTGGACACCCTTTTTCTATAGTGAACTGGTTTCACAAGCTTTCCATGCGCTAATTAACAATCATTTTAAATGTAAAGATAGGCTCTCGTGGAATAACCGTTTATATGCACCACTCAGAATGGACGGACAAGCGCACAACCTTTCTGTTGCTGATGAAAATCGCCGGAATTTTTGAAAGAAACGTAAACCAAAACTAAAAGAATGGAAAGACAGGCAAAGGAAGATTTTACGGGATGCGGGAAAACCCTATACAAATCGTAAGGGTCAAGAAAAAACTGGGAAAAGCTGTCCAAAAGCGGTATGTGGAAGAACCGTATATCAAATAATCAAGCTAGCTAGCTATAGAGTACAGTAACTAACATGTATGTTCTGGGTTGTCTAATTTGTAACTATAGAGAAAACATATTAGCTAAAGTTGGTTGGCTACGAACTTATACATTATTGTTACAAATGTTATTGCTATATTATAGAAGAAACACAGCTAGCTATCTTTTCTCCCTCCGCCGGATGATTCGACATGGCTACAGTAGCTAGCTAGTTGTATGTAACATTACACTGTATCCTGCAGGGATTGCACACCGAGGGTCCATTGAGGTGGCAAGCTGCATATTGAAGTGGGTGAGGACAACATTCACGCCACTCACCAAACCAGAGGTGCGCAAGTTGATCATCTTCAGTGACAGATGCTTTGGGCAGAATAACAACTGGCGGATGCTCAATCTGATGTCGATGCTCGTCTCTATGGGTTACTCTACCCAAGTTGAGCAGCAGTTCATGGTCTCTGGTCATTCTTTTCTTCCTTGTGATCAATCTTTTGCCAACATCGAGAAGAGGCGCAAGGTGTCAGTCCTTCATACACCTGATGATGTTTCAAAGATGATACTTGAAGCACAACGAGCAAAACCATTCAAGGTGATGAGGATGCAATGTGAAGACTTCAGGCACCTCCCAGATTCTGTCCTCAAGCGACCAGCTGGACTACAGATCACCTCAGTGAGGTGGTAAAAAGTCACAGGTATTGCACAGAGAATAGTTTACGAACATCCCATCAACATGCAACATGTTGTTCTAACAATAAAATATCCTAATGCTTGACTGTGAAAGTTGTTTATTGATGTCAGGAACTTCAAATGTTTCTGTTCTAATTTCAGTTGAGGATCCTTGGAATCTGTACACCAGACAGAGCCACAGTCTATTTGAGGGATGGAAGTCGTGGCTGATCTCCAAACCAAAACAAGGAGCTACACCTCAACCTCCCTATTTTGCAAGCCACTACCCTAGAGCATATGAGAGTCCTCTGCCCATCAAAAAAAACAAGTACCAAGATCTGATGACCATGCTCAACTACTTGCCAGTTGCTGCACGCTCTTTTTTATAAATCACTGCAGAGTGAATAATTTGTTGTTAAACCAAGCTACTTAATTAACAGATTTTTCTGTGAGTTTATGATCCCCTGAACCTGTAGTTTGTTGAATCTGAATACATTTCAGAAGACATGTCAGCCCTATTATAGGAAATTAAATGTATAGTAGTAGTGTTTTCTAGTAGTGTTTTCTGTGTGAATCAATTTGTGTATGATTTGAACCAGCACAATATATTGAATTAATTTAATTTTAAGATGTTGTTCCTAGTGTGGAAAATGTTACGTACAATGTGTTCTGTTGAGAATTATTTTGTGTGTGATCATTTGAACCTCTGAATGAATTAAAAACAAATAAGTCATCACATACAGTATGTGAGTATTCATTTGATCTTGATTCCCTTTTTTTATTCATTACAATATACAGTACGTCTCTCTGTCACCACATTTAGCATGAACTCTAAGCAGTTAATACTTATTTACTGCTGTCACCTCAGTGCAGAAGGACATGTCTTGCCTTTAGCATGGGTTTAACGCAATTCAAAACTTAATTGCTGATCATAGTGTTAAAAGCAAAGAGAATGGTTTTCTGAACGTTTTGTAATATTGACCTTCGGGACCTGCCTAATGGACATGCATATTGGCACATCACATTTATCCCTATTTGATATGTATAAGTTGTTCTTGTTTTGATTGAATTCATTTAATTGTATTCTATTTGTGTAGTTATTCTATGGTATGTTCACATTGAGGGCTTTATTTTAAATGAGACTAAGATTTCATGACTCAACTTTTAAAGTCACCAGTGCTTTTAAGTTGATAGACCACCTTTAAATGAACCTCCATACAAATGAATTAACTACATATTGCATTTAAGTTATTTACATGAAGGGCATCTGTACTTGAAAGTGCTTAAAACATCATATCAGGTGTTAAAAAAGGACATCTTACAAGAGTCATGCAAAATGTCACATATACTGTTCTTCCACAAACTGAGATCATCACTGGAGATATACTGTTCTTCCACAAACTGAGATCATCACTGGAGATATACTGTTCTTCCACAAACTGAGATCATCACTGGAGATATACTGTTCTTCCACAAACTGAGATCATCACTGGAGATATACTGTTCTTCCACAAACTGAGATCATCACTGGAGATATACTGTTCTTCCACAAACTGAGATCATCACTGGAGATATACTGTTCTTCCACAAACTGAAATCATCACTGGAGATATTCTGTTCTTCCACAAACTGAAATCATCACTGGAGATATACTGTTCTTCCACAAACTGAGATCATCACTGGAGATATACTGTTCTTCCACATTCTAAAAATTAAAACGGCAACAAAAAAATATCAATTGTTGTTGGACGATGTGGGTATGGTGAATTATTTGTCAACCATAAAACACCTAATGTGGTACACACAATTCATAATATAAAAATAACGTGATTATCTTAAAATGGAAAAATTGTCACATATATGGTTGTTCGTCTATAGGATTCAAATGTTCAACTTTTGTTAAATTTTCCGCATTGACTGACCTTTGTCTTAAAGTAATGATGGGCTGTCGTTTCTCTTTGATTATTTGAGCTGTTCTTGCCATAATATGGACTTGGTCTTTTATCAAATAGTTCTATCTTCTGTATATCACACCTACCTTGTCACAACACAACTGATTGGCTCAAACGCATTAAGAAGAAAATAAATTCCACAAATTAACAAGGCACACCTGTTAATTGAAATGCATTCCAGGTGACTACCTCATGAAGCTGGTTGAGAGAGTGTGCAAAGGGTGGCTACTTTGAAGAATCTAAAAAATAATATATTTTGATTTGTTTAACAATTTTGGGGGTTTCTACATGATTCCTAGTTTTGATAATCTTCACTATTATTCTAGAATGTACAAAATCCCTTGAATGAGTAAGTGTGTCCAAAACCTTTGCCTGGTTTGTGTGTGTATATATAATATATATATATACACATACTACATGACCAAAAGTATGTGGGCACCTGCTTGTCGAACATCACCTTCCAAATTCATGGGCATTAATATCGAGTCGGTCCCCCCTTTGCTGCTATAACAGGCTTCACTTTTCTGGGAAGGCTTTCTGCTAGATGTTGGAACATTTCTGCAGGGATTTTCTTACCTTCAGCCATGAGCATTATAAGCAAACCCGTTTGGGGTCGGGCACTGATGTTTGGTGATTAGGCCTGGCTCGCAGTTGGCATTCCAATTAATCCCAAACGTGTTCGATGGGGTTGAGTTCAAGTTCTTCTACACCGATCTCGACAAGCCATTTCTGTATGGACCTCGCTTAGTGCACTGGGGAATTGTCATGCTGAAACAGGAAAGGGCCTGCCCCAAACTGTTGCCACAAAGTTGGAAGCACAGAATTGTCTAGAATGTCATTGTAGTGTTAAGATTTCCCTTCACTGGAACTAAGGAGCTAAGGAGCCTAGCCCAAACCATGACAAACAGCCCCAGACCATTATTCCTCCTCCACCAAAATTGACAGTTGGCACTAGCGTTCTCCTGGCATCCGCCAATATCAGAATTGCCCGTCAGATGGTGAAGCACGATTAATGATTCATCTCTCCAGAGAACGGATTTCCAGTGCTCCAGAGTCCAACATCGGCGAGCTTTACACCACTACAGCCAACACTTGGCATTGTGCATGGTGATCTTAGGCTTGTGTGCGGCTGCCCAGCCATGGAAACCCATTTCATGAAGCTCCCGACAAACAGTTATTTTGCTGATGTTGCCTGCTGCCATTCCTGAGCAAGCTCTGTTCTGGTGGTGCCCCGATCCCGCAGCTGAATCAACTTTGGGAGACGGTCCTGGCGCTTGCTGGACTTTCTTGGGCGCCCTGAAGCCTTCTTCACAACAATTGAACCGTTCTCCTTGAAGTTCTTGATGATCCAATAAATGGTTGATTTAGGTGCAATCTTACTGGCAGCAATATCCTTGCCTGTGAAGCCCTTTTTGTGCAAAGCAATGATGACGGGTGGATTGGGATTTGATACAATGGTTTCTTTCCAGGATTTATGGTTACCTTGATAATCTTCTTGTGTACCTTCGACAATGATAGAACATTCCATTTATTCCAATATCTTATGGAATTTATTTGATTTCCTTTCAGATAGTCGATGTCATGATACTCGTGCTTCTACAGGTAATGGTAGCAGTAAGCAGTAAGCATTAAGCTAGATAAATGGAACAGGCTGGGATTTAAAATCTTTCATTTTCCCCCTGATTTATTATGTGGAGAGAAGGTGATTAAACTACTTCTGTTCTTCCCCAGTCCCTCTCTCCTCCATCTCTCCTCCCTCTCTCTCCTTCTATCTCCCTTCCTCTCACTCTCTCCTCCCCGGTAATTAGACTCCCTCTTTCCTCCCTCTCTCCTTCTTCTCTCCTCCCTCTCTTCCCTCTCTAGGTTAAGTTGTTGGTACTCAAGATATCTCCTCTCTGCTGCAGAGACTACCTTCCTGTTATGTTCCTGTTCAATAAATCACTCAGGCCCCTTTAGCCCTCACAAAGGGACTGCTGATTTGATATAATGTCTCCTAAAAGTAATTGCAGCAACCGAATCAGATGATAGAATGCTACGGGCCTGGAGAGCAGGATGGGGAGGACAGGCGGAAGAGGGTGCGTGTGTGCGTGCATTTGTGTGTATGTGTGTCTGTGTGTGCATGCGCGTGCGTGTAGTAGCAAGGGAGGTAGAAACTCCCACACATGGACAGACATCTTTTTTCTCATGAGGAACAGGGGCGGGCCAGCTGTTAATGATGCTGGGTCAGGGAGCAGAGCAATGTCATGCCCCATTAACTCTAAATATATCTGTCATAGATCACACCTGATTGAGCGGTGGAGTTGATCATTCTGGACCATCTATATGTCTACCAAAATGCATGGAGAAGATTATACTGTATAGACCAGACAGGATCACGCGTGTATGTCTCAACAATAATATGACTGTAATCACTAATCCTCTAATTTCTAGTGTTTCAACAGAGTGTTGACCTGTCCTTAGTGTTGTTGCTGTGTTTGTCCACCCCAGTGTGATCATGATCACATGCTGCATGTTAATCTGTAATCCAGTCACACAACCTCCCTGGGCTCTGCTGTTTCCCAGTGCTGGGCTCTGCTGTTTCCCAGTGCTGGGCTCTGCTGTTTCCCAGTGCTGGGCTCTGCTGTTTCCCAGTACTGGGTTTATGCACAAAGCTCTGTTTGAACGTGCATCAACATTTCACTGTCGTCCCTACTCTCCGGTCCAGTGCACATTTTTGCTCTAGCCCTGCACAAACCCGTCTGACTCAATCACTCAACTCATCATCTAGCCCTTTGATCATGTGTGCGTGAGCAGGGCTGGAACAAAACTGTGTTGAGAAACTCTGACCCCCACCCCCCCTGACAGCAGATGTGTAGTCTAAACCAAGAGGATCAGGTGTCTGGATGATGTAGTGGTGATCAGCAAGGAGGAGAGGGAAGGTTTGGCTGCAGGAAGCAGGAAGCAGGAGGTGGGTTGTGGCTTGTTTTAAAGGGGAAACCAGTGTGTAACTGGGCTCTCAGATATGTGCTCTGTTCACAGTAGCATCATGGCCTAGTTTACACACATTCATCAAAGCAGTTGTTTGAAAGACTGTTTCCTTTCTGGTGTTACATGGCTAGTACACTGGGACTACACCGTGTATGTGTTTTGGTGTGTGTATGACGTTGACATCCTGCTGATTAGAGTATAGACCATGACAGCTACAAAAGGGGTTTAATTTGTGGGTTTTGCCTGGTGCATTTACTCCCACAAGGCTGTTCTGCCAGTTATGCAAATGAATGAATTCATTTACATTATATTGGAATGAGGAAGTGGTTCGAGTCCCCAGAGCATCAGAGCAGCTGTGGTGTCCTACTATTCACACTACTACACAGTCTGGCAGACACACTGTGTGTGTGTATGTGTGTGTGTTGCTCACAGTGTTGTTCATTAGCGATGTTCAGCCGATTAATCAGGAGCAATAAACCCATTTCTATATCTAATCTCTCTCCCTCGCTCTCTTTCCTCTCCTCTCTCTTATTCTCTTTCCTTCTCTCTGCCTCTCCATCTCTATATCCCTCTCTTACTTAGTCAAGTGCGAGTGGTCAGGGTCGGGCATGAGGAGGGGGGGCTGTGGGATTATTTAAGATACTCTTTGAGGAGGTAGGGCTTCAGATGTTTTCGGAAGACGGGCAGGGACAACGTTCACTCTAAACTGTGCCCCTCCTCCAGGACTGCCGCACAGTAGAAATGCCATGCCACGCAGAGGCACTAGAGATTGTACTTCAAGAGTTCGCCCCATTAGTTTGCACTATATAGATCAACCAGTGGCGATTTGATTTACAATTCCGAGTTGGATGACCGCTCAACACATATTTCCCTGTCGGAGCTCGTTTTTCCCGGAATTTCCTGTCTTGAACTCACTGAAGTCAAGTTTTCGCAGTTCTGAGTTAACAGTTGTTTTGACAGCATGGCCAATGTTGAGTGTTTATCATTTTAAACTTAATCCCAGATTGAGACCATGCAGCCACTCCACTGAATAGCAGGCTACTGATTGCTTTGCAATGCTTGCAATTAGTCACTTTCACTGACTACTTCCAAACCACTCATTGTTGAATTTGCGATTGCCAACTTGTTGTGTAATGTTTATGTCCAATGGGCGATGAGCACCTATACGTTTTATCTATAATTTATTATCATTATTTATCTTCATATGACAAGGATTAAAAATGATTTGCCAGTAAATTTGTCGACTTCATTCATGATGACTGCTAGCTACAATTTTATAAGTATGATGTTTACATGATCAGTCCAATCAAAGCTACTGTAGATATAACGTGATTTGACATAATTTTATCTGTGACCAATGACCTTGAGCCTTCTTGGATGGGCACTTTTAGTGTAACTCTATGACAGCACCCAAGGGGCTTGAATTTTCAAGGTCTACCCTTAGACTTGGTGGTGACATAGTGAGAACACTGAGCTAATCATGGCGCAACTAGAGAACATTACCAACACCTATGCTCCGTATTTTCCCGCTGGCTGCACCACCACCATGGAAAGCACTGAGCTAGGCTGAAATGCCTGTATTTTGGAGCTGCCTTACTCAAGAAAGTAAAAAAGAGGACATGTTTGTATGCAGCTTTATTAATTCAATGTTTGTTTGAGCCCAGGCGTGCCCCATTTTGCTGATAACCCTCCCGGCTCCGCCCACCGACATCCTATTAAGGAAAGCACGAGCAAAGAGAAGGAATTCGGCAGACAGAGTGGGTGGGTCATCCCATATCATAGAAATCAAAAGCCATTTCCATGTGAAAATGTTATAGGATTTGCTCCATTGGTTTTGTTGGTAGGCCTACATTATGCTCAAATAGCCACAATAGCCTATTAGCTACTGTCTAAAACTGTACAGCCTCAGTCTTCACTGTAAAGCCTCAGTCTTCACTGTAAAGCCTCAGTCTTCACTGTACAGCCTCAGTGTTCACTGTAAAGCCTCAGTCTTCACTGTACAGCCTCAGTGTTAACTGTACAGCCTCAGTCTTCACTGTAAAGCCTCAGTCTTCACTGTACAGCCTTAGTGTTCACTGTACAGCCTCAGTCTTCACTGTAAAGCCTCAGTCTTCACTGTACAGCCTCAGTGTTCACTGTAAAGCCTCAGTCTTCACTGTACAGCCTCAGTGTTCACTGTACAGCCTCAGTGTTCACTGTACAGCCTCAGTCTTCACTGTAAAGCGTGCTGGAAGTTGCACAAAATTGTCACAACGTTCAGGTTTCTGCTCACAAGACCTACAATTTGCTCAGTGCCCCACAAATGTTGAGATAACATTGGGCAAGGACTCTGCTGTCCTAGCTTCAGGGGGAAGCTGGTTCCACCATTGTGGTGTCAGGACAGATAAGCGCTTGGACTGGGCTGAGCTGGAGCCTGACCTTTCTAGTCGTGACATTTTGTCAGGTCTCGAATAGGGAGAGAAGAGCCCTGGGTTTACCCCCTCAGACTACTGGAGTTACTGTGTTAGATCACACTCCTGCAGAGTACTGAACAGTACTGTACATGTCACAGTGTCAGAGAGACAGAGAGAGGCTTAAGTACTTTACACACTATCAGGCTGACCTGATCCGTTCTGCTCTAGCCCTGGGCTGTGTCCCAAATTACATCCTATTCCCTATGTAGTGCAGTATACAGGGATATGGTACCATTTTTTGGATACAACCCTGGTCTTGTGCTGTTCTATTATCACTGTGACTTGGTGTAGGCACACAGGGTACAGACACAATCATCGAGCAATCTGTGAGACTTTTTCTGATCTTTGATTGGTCAAATTATTTTCTCGAAGATTTGCCGCTGCATGGCTGCTGTGTACCCATTCTCTGCAGAACCAATGGAAGAACCGAATGTCAAAGTCCACCGGTTTTTATTTTAATTAAGGATGACAAGGAAACAGGAACAACACACCAGCGTTTTTTGTCTGCTTTCGCTGATGTACTCTGATGCTGGATACAGCAGGATAGCCTGAGCCTTCACAATGGGATGTCTCTTAGTATGGAGCAGCTGTGTATTTATTTTATTATTCATCTTGACATATTGCACGGATATTCCTGCTCCTTCTCTCCTCTGTTTATTCTCACCAACAGCTGGAAATAGGAATTCACTTCTATTGTTTTAAACCCGATTTGCTGTCCACTGTTTAGACTGGAAACCTACAGAAGATTACGCTTCTAGTCCAACCTACTGCCGTCACCATGGTGACCAAGAGTCTCTCTCTCTCTCTCTCTCTCTCTCTCTCTCTCTCTCTCTCTCTCTCTCTCTCTCTCTCTCTCTCTCTCTCTCTCTCTCTCTCTCTCTCTCTCTCTCTCTCTCTCTCTCTCTCTCTCTCTCTCTCTCTCTCTCTCTCTCTCTCTCTCTCTCTCTCTCTCTCTCTCTCTCTCTCTCTCTCTCTCTCTCTCTCTCTCTCTCTCTCTCTCTCTCTCTCTCTCTCTCGTTCGTCATCCTGCCAAGATGCAGTCAGGAGAAAGGAACTAATCACTGATCAAGATGTTAAGTGTAACAGAGATCAATGGTCAGGAGGTTAATACACAGAAAGATGGAGAGAATAGAGTGAAGGAGAGGTTGGGAGGGGTAGAGACTGAGTGTGAGAGGGGATATGGAGAGAGGGAGAGGTTGTAGTGAGAGAAAGTGACTAGTACTGTAGAGTTAAATTGAAATGTGTATAATTTCTGTCACTGCCCATATGGAATGTTGATGTTTTTCTCATCGCATATTATGTTAAACTAAGCTGCCATCTATAGCTATATGTAGCCTGTTGCTTCCAGTAATCCTTAACAGATACTGTAATCTTAGATGGTGGACGAGGTACATTGTTATGTGTAACCAGACTGTATGTTTCCAATATAGATTCTGCTCATTATACATTCTGCTCATTATACATTCTGCTCATTCTTAATGCAGCTACTCACACAGAGACATCTGGCGCCTGTGTGATTGTGGGACCTAATCAAGAATCTGATTTGAAGATGGTTTTTAATCCAGAAAGAGATTGTAAATGAAAGTGTTATTCTGCTAATAGAAGCAGTGGCACTGCTGTGCATACTAAACATTTCAGGTTAAAAAGTAGTTATTCTGTCTTTCATCCAACCAGCAGATTGTGATCAATTAAAGATACCACATCACACTGTAAAAAAAGGCTTTGCACGGCACAACTTGTTATTTTCAACCTCAAGGTTTTGTTGATGATTAGACTCCCTGTGTCCTTGTTCTCTGCTCTCTCCTCTCTGCTGTCCTCTCACTGGTTTATAGGAGCGCCCTAATTCCATTTTCGTTGTCCCAAATGGGTCTGGTCAAAAGTAGTGCACTATATAGGGAATAGGGTGCTATTTAGGACACATCCCTGGAGTTTAGAATGCAGACGTTCAGCTCTACTGCTGTACAGTACATCCAATGTACATCATGTTAACTCTCCTTGCCTCTGGCATACCTCAGGCTTACACAATGTACCTAGATTTCTGAATCTTTGACAACCCTCAAGTTCTTCTTACAAATAGTTTAAACAAACTTTCAAGCTAAATTTATACAAGGATACCTGTATACATTTTCTTCCATTGAGTTCTTAGCATTGATTATATTGTAGCATGGTTGAGCCAGTTGAAGTGGTTAAAGTGGTGTGTGTAATGACTGGTATAATTACTCTAACAGTCTGACTGGCTATGTGAGTGAGAGGCTGAAAGCTTCTAAGGCTTTGTTTAGACAGGCATCCCAATTCTGATCTTTTTCCACTAATTGTTATTTTGACCAATCACACGAGATCTTTTCACATCAGATCTTTTTCATAGCTGATCTGATTGGTCGAAAGACCAATTAGTGAAAAAAGATCTGAATTGGGCTGCCTGTTTAAACGCAGCCTACATGGCTAATCTGTGTCCATATTTACATCCCAAATACCACTCTATTCCCTATTCAGTGTACTACTTTTGACCAGAGACTTTTAACCAGAGCACTAAACAGGGAATAGAGTGTCATTGGGGACGCATCCCATGTCTTCATCTATACCTCTCTTCCTTTCCTCTCTGAGCACATTGGCTGTCTGAGCATTGTCTCTCTATCTCTCTCTGTACCATGGCCTACTAGCCTGCCAATGTATTTGCAGTAAAAATGTTGAGGTTGTTTGCTCAATCCACAATGTAATGGAGAAGCTAGTTCTTAGTCAGAATCCTGGTTCTCTGGTGTAGAGAAGAAAGTAAATAAACATGATTGATCCGGTCCTGTTTTTATCCTAACTTCAACTGCACACGGTCTGCTCTGAAAATCAATTCCTCTCATTGAAAATAAAGTTTTTGTCAAGATGTTAAATTCCACAGGCATACTTTCCCTGGACCCTGTGCTCTAGTGCCTTTTATAACACAAAAAAATGACTACTGGTATCACGACTCAGGATATGACCCAGATGCGGACACGGGAGGCGAATAGTACAGTTCTCAGATGATTTATTGAAAACAGGCTCAGGGTCAGGGCAGGGACAACAGACTTGAGAAAAAGGAAGACTGGGAAGCACGCTGGTAAGACAAGACAAGACGAACTGGCAACAGACAAACAGAGAACACCGGTATAAATACACAGGGGATAATGTGAAGGTGGGCGACAGCTAGAGGGGGGTGGAGACAAAGACAGGTGAAAGACAAAGACAGGTGAAACAGATCACGGTGTGACAACTGGAGCTGAGTTCTACCAAAATAGAATGAGGGATAAATACATGAAAAGACAAAGCAGAGTAGCGAGGATAATACAGGGGTGAGGAGAGGATAGAAGAAGAGGAGAGGAAAGACAAGATGGTGGGGTAGGGAGATGAGAGGACCTGTGCGGTTTGTTGGACCCAGGTAGTCTGTTCAGTGTGCAACAGTGTGAACACGGTCTATATTTAGCAAGGGTTTGTTACTGTAAGCTCTGCTTTATAGAGGTGGGTTTTCTGAAGAGCTTGGCCATTGAACCACATCAGATTGCTTATTACCCTCCCCCTCTCTCTCTCTCGCACGCGCTTTCACTCTCTCTCTCTCTCTCTCTCTCTCTCTCTCTCTCTCACTCTCTCTTTCGTTAGATCTGCTATTAGTTCTTACCTTATTTCCTGCAGGCCTTGTCCTGTCAGTCCCAGTGATGGTACCTGGAGAGTTTCTGACCCTATTTTCTGCATGGCTGCTTCCATGCCCACCAGTCAGGATGCAGCCTCTGTACCATGTGTTCTATGTATGTTCTCAGTATGTTCTCTGTGTGTTCTCTGTGTGTTCGCGCTACTAGAGGCGACCAATTAATTGCCTGTTGAGCATCAAGAATATAAATATGGATTGTTGGTTGATCGGTAAGCCCCTTTCGTTCCACTTTCCAACAAATATAAGATTTTACATTACAACCCTTCTATTTATGAGCCTTTTGTAATTCAATCACTGTCTCTTAGAGGAAAAGGCCTCCTCTCTCTTACTGAACAATAATGTCTGTTAATCTCATACTACCTCTCCATCCCTTCCCTCCTCTCCCTCCCCTCCCTACATCTCTCCTCTCCAGCTGGTTGGGGGTGAGTTTGACCTGGAGCAGAACTTCATCATAGCGGCGGCAGAGAGCCTAGGCTGTATGGTGGAGCTGTTGGAGCACTGTGATGTGACCTGCCAGGCTGAGGTGTGGTCCATGTTCACAGCCATCCTCAGGAAGAGTGTCCGTAACCTCCAGACCAGCACTGAGGTGGGCCTCATAGAGCAGGTACTGCTGAAGATGAGCTCCGTTGACGACATGATCGCAGGTAAAGGAACAAACGCAAGCAGCACACACGCACACATGCACACACGCATGCATGCACACAAACACACACACACACACAAAATAGTTAATAGAGCTTGTTCCATGGCCAGGTGCCCATAGTAAGCCTGCAGTACAGTACCCACTGCAGCTTTATAGGTGGATGGATGTGGATTAAGTTAATATTTTAAGCATATTGAAATTCCTCTGGCTTAAAGGAGAGGAAAGATTGAAAAGAGAAAATATCATTAGTCACAGTGTGTTTTATAATGAGACTGAATTGCAGTTTAGAGGAAAATTTAATTTTAGAGGGCAAACTAAAGGCTTGGCACTTTTCAACTCTTTTTAATTCTATTGTGAAATATGAGGGCATGTTTCTATTGTGGATTTTTCTGCAGTAAATAATTAACCCCTATCTGCCAGTGAGGAAATTGAAGTACCAACTCAACGTGTGTGTGTGTGTGTGTGTGTGTGTGTGTCTGTCTGTCTGTAGACCTGCTGGTGGATATGTTAGGAGTGCTAGCCAGCTACAGCATCACAGTGAAGGAGCTCAAACTGCTGTTCAGTATGCTGAGGGGAGACCGAGGACTCTGGGTAAGTTGTAGGAGTAGAGGACTCTGGGTAAGTAATGGGAGGGGAAGGAGAGGTTACAAGTTGGTGTTATAATCATCTATTGTACAGTATGTGATGAACATGGCTCATATACGATATTATCTCCATCTCATCCATACATCACTTCTCTTCTTTTCTCTCTTCCCTTTATGTCCCTTCATGTCTCCTCTCTGTCTCTTCCCTCCATCTCTTTGCTCTCTTCTCCCTCCATCTTTCCTCTTCCCTTTCTCCTCTCTCTTTCGCTTCTCTCTCTATTCTCGCTGTCTCTTCTCTCTCTCGTCTCGCCATCTCTTCTCTCTCTCCTCCCTCCATCTCTTCTCCTCTCTCCTACCACCATCTCTTCTCCTCTCTCCTACCACCATCTCTCCTCTTCCCTTTCTCCTCCCTCTTTCGCTTCTCTCTCTATTCTCGCCATCTCTTCTCTCTCTCGTCTCGCCATCTCTTCTCTCTCTATCTCTTCTCTCTCTCTTCCCTCCATCTCTTTGCTCTCTTCTTCCTCCATCTTTCCTCTTCCCTTTCTCCTCCCTCTTTCACTTCTCTCTCTATTCTCGCCGTCTCTTCTCTCTCTCGTCTCGCCATCTCTTCTCTCTCTCCTCCCTCCATCTCTTCTCCTCTCTCCTCCCTCCATCTCTTCTCCTCTCTCCTCCCTCCCTCTCTTCTCTCTCTCCTCCCTCCATCTCTTCTTCTCTCTCCTACCACCATCTCTCCTCTTCAGCCGAGGCATGCAGTGAAGCTGCTGTCTGTTCTGAACCAGATGCCTCAGAGACACGGTCCAGACACTTTCTTCAACTTCCCCGGACGCAGTGCTGCGGTAAGACTTTACACGCTGGGCTAGCCTGGTGATGTGGACATTCCCTCTTATTATACACTGAAAAAAATGTATGTTTTTGTTTGTGTGATTAGCTGAATAAAGTTATACATCAACTGTACGTATCTGTCACTGTTCTATAATACGAGGAATCAGCTGTTTGGAATTGGAATTGATTATCTACCTAGCACCTACCTTTTTCTGTTCTGATTGGTCAGATGTTTGTTAATTGTTGTAAGTGAACAGGAAGCAGTTGAGTTGATGCATGGCTGTAGATGTGGTCAGTTCATTATAAAGGGCACGTTCCTCTGCCCAGGGGTTGCTGATGCATGCCAGATCTTACAACACCTGGATAGGTATTTTACTTATCAGCTAACCACAACAGCACATAACACATTAATCCAAGATGGCGTAGCAGTCAGACGTCTTTGTCCTTCGTCTTGACATGTCCCGTGTATATATATTTTAATATATTTTTCTTTGCATATATTTTTTATATTTCTCTAAACCTCAACTTCAAAATACTCTCCTTCAACCCGCCTCACCCAATGTGGTGTGGATCTGTTTTCTATAAAGTATTTTTATTTACCTCGGAACCGGAATCCCCCAACAAAGTCTGGCCGGCTCACTACTTACTAGCTAGTAGTCAACCAACCACTGCTTGCGGTCATCAGCTAACCTTTAGCTCGGAAAGCTCTCGCCAGTTTGTACAACGCGATTCAAACCAGAGCATACCGGACCTATTTTCTCTCCATATCCCCGGATTCCTACCGCAAGCGCTGAACCTTTTCACCTGGATCATCGCAGCTAGCTAGCTGCAATCCAAGTGACTACTCCTGGCTAACATCCCGAAGAAAGCATCAATTAACCTGGAGCTAGCCCATGTTAGGCCCATCTCCCGGCTAGCTGAAGAGACCATCAGCCACTCCTGTGCTACAATACCTGGACCCCTTTTACTTCCGGTACGGGGCACGGAGGCCCGCCGATCCTTCACGACTGGACTACTGACGTAATCTGCGTGAGGGGGTACTCAACTGGCCCCTACCTCGCGACATCCCCTGAATGCCCATCTGTTACCCTGCTAGCCGCGGCCCGCTAGCTGTCTAGAGCATATCGGACTGTTAGCTAATAGGCCCATCGGCCAATTTCTCGCGCCACTGTACCTATTTTGCCAATTGGCCTGGGCCCCTTTCACTCAACGAATACATGATTATATCCATCACGACAGGACTACCAACGTAATCTGCCTGAGGGTTTTTTTCCAACAGGCCCCTCCGTCGCGACGTCCCCTGAATGCCCATCTGCTAGCCTGCTAGCGGGGCCCACTAGCTAGAGCATATTGGACTGTAAGCTGAATAGATCCATTGGCCAATTTCTTGGGCCACCATACCTATTTTGCCAATTGGACTTGGACCCCTCTGCTACTCAGAACCCTACCAATCCATCACGACTGGTCTATCAACGTCACCGCACGCGGAGGCTAAAACAGACTTTTCTCCGTCTCCATGTCCCTCTAAGGCCCTTTTGCTAGCTTGCTAGCCCCAGCCTGCTAGCTGTCTGAATCGCCGTGTCTCCAGCCAGCCCAACCACTCACTGGACCCCTATGATCACTCGGCTATGCATGCCTCTCCCAAATATCAATATGCCTTGTCCATTTCTGTCCTGGTTAGTGATTATTGTCTTATTTCACTATAGCTCTGCTCAATATGCCTTAACCAATCATTTTGTTCCACCTCCCACATATGCAGTCACCTGGTTTAAACATCTCCAGAGACAATATCTCTCTCATCATTACTCAATGCCTAGGTTTACCTCCATTGTACTCACATCCTACCATACCTTTGTCTGTACATTACGCCTTGAATCTATTCTATCGCGCCCAGAAACCTGCTCCTTTTACTCTCTGTCCCGAATGTACTAGACGACCATTTCTGATAGCCTTTAGCCGTACCCTTATTCTACTCCTCCTCTGTTCCTCTGGTGATATAGAGGTTAATCCAGGCCCTGCAGTGCCTAGCTCCATTCCTACTCCCCAGGTGCTCTCATTTGTTGACTTCTGTAACCGTAAAGGCCTTGGTTTCATGCATGTTAACATTAGAAGCCTCCTCCCTAAGTTGTTTTTATTCACTGCTTTAGCACACTCTGCCAACCCGGATGTCCTAGCCGTGTCTGAATCCTGGCTTAGGAAGACTACCAAAAACCCTGAAATGTCCATCCCTAACTATAACATTTTCCGACAAGATAGAAGTGCCAAAGGGTGCAGTGTTGCAATCTATTGCAGAGATAGCCTGCAGAGTTCTGTCTTACTATCCAGGTCTGTACCCAAACAATTTGAGCTTCTACTTTTAAATATCCACCTTTCCAGAAACAAGTCTCTCACCGTTGCCGCTTGCTATAGACCACCCTCTGCCCACAACAGTGCCCTGGACACCATATGTGAATTGATTGCCCCCCATCTATCTACAGAGCTCGTGCTGCTAGGGGACCTAAATTGGGACATGTTTAACACCCCGGCCATCCTACAATTTAAACTTGATGCCCTCAATCTCACACAAATTATCAATGAACCCACCAGGTACAACCCCAAATCCGTAAACACGGGCACCCACAAAGATATCATCCTAACCAACTTGCCCTCCAAATACACCTCTGCTGTTTTCAGCCAAGATCTCAGCAATCACTGCCTCATTGCCTGCATCCGTAATGGTTCTGCGGTCAAACGACCAACCCTCATCACTGTCAAACGCTCCCTAAAACACTTCAGCGAGCAGGCCTTTCTAATCGACCTGGCCAAGGGTATCCTGAAAGGATATTTACCTCATCCCGTCAGTAGACGATGCCTGTTTATTCTTTAAAAATGCCTTCCTTGCCATCTTAAATAAGCATGCCCCAATTTCTCCTTCACCCAAATCCAGATAGCTGATGTTCTGAAAGAGCTGCAACATCTGGACGCCTACAAATCAGCCGGGCTAGACAATCTGGACCCTCTCTTTCTAAAATTATCTGTCGAAATTGTGGCAACCCCTATTGCTATCCTGTTCAACCTCTCTTTCGTATCATCTGAGATTCCCAGAGACTGGAAAGCTGCCACAGCCATCCCCCTCTTCAAAGGGGAAACACTCTAGAAACAAACTGCTACAGACCTATGTCTATCCTACCGTGCCTTTCTAAGGTCTTTGAAAGCCAAGTTAACAAACAGATTACCGACCATTTCGAATCCCACCATACCTTCTCCACTATGCAATCTGGTTTCAGATCTGGTCATGGGTGCACCTCAGCCACGCTCAAGGTCCTAAACGATATCGTAACCGCCATCGATAAGAGTAATTACTGTGCAGCCGTATTCATCGACCTGGCCAAGGCTTTCGACTCTGTCAATCACCACATTCTTATCGGCAGACTCAACAGCCTTGGTTTCTCAAATGATTGCCTCGCCTGGTTCACCAACTACCTCTCTGAAAGAGATCAGTGTGTCAATTCTCGGGTCGACTCTTCTCTGTATGCATCAATGATGTTGCGCTTGCTGTTGCTGATTCTCTGATCCACCTCTACGCAGACGACACCATTCTGGCCCTTCTTTGGACACTGTGTTAACTAACCTCCAGACAAGCTTCAATACCATACAACTCTCCTTCTGTGGCCTCCAACTGCTCTTAGATGCAAGTAAAACTAAATGCATGCTCTTCAACCGATTGCTGCCCACACCTGCCCGCCCGTCCAGCATCACTACTCTGGACGGTTCTGACTTAGAATATGTGGACAACTCCAAATACATAGGTGTCTGGTTAGACTGTAAACTCACCTTCCAGACTCACATTAAGCATCTCCAATACAAAATTAAATCTAGAATCGGCTTCCTATTTCACAACAAAGCATCCTTCACTCATGCTGCTAAACATACCCTCGTAAAACTGACCATCCTACCGATCTTCGACTTTGGCTATGTCATTTACAAAATAGACTTCAGCACTCTACTCAACAAATTGGATGCAGTCTATCACAGTGCCATCCGTTTTGTCACCAAAGCCCCATATACTGCCCACCACTGCGACCTATATGCTCTCGTTGGCTGCTCCTTGCTTCATACTCGTCACCAAACCCACTGGCTCTAGGTCATCTACAAGTCTCTGCTAGGTAAAGCCCCACCTTATCTCAGCTCACTGGTCACCATAGCAGCACCCACCCATAGCACGTGCTCCAGCAGGTATATCTCACTGGTCACCCCCAAAGCCAATTCTTCCTTTGGCCGCCTTTCCTTCCAGTTCTCTGCTGCCAATGACTGGAACTAACTGCAAAATTCACTGAAGCTGGAGACTTATATCTCCCTCACTAGCTTTAAGCACCAGCTGTCAGAGCAGCTCACAGATCACTGCACCTGTACATAGCCCATCTGTAAAGAGCCCATCCAACTACCTCATCCTCATCCTTTATTTATTTATCTTGCTCCTTTGCACCCCAGTATCTATACTTGCACATTCATCTTCTGCACACCAACCATTCCAGTGTTTAATTGCTATATTATAATTACTTCACCACCATGTCCTATTTATAGCCTTACCTCCCTTATCCTACCTCATTTGCCACACTGTATATAGACTATAGACCTTTTCTACTGTATTATTGACTATATGTTTATTTATTCCATGTGTAACTCTGTTGTTGTATTTGTCAAACTGCTTTGCTTTATCTTGGCCAGGTCGCAGTTGTAAATGAGAACTTGTTCTCAACTGGCCTACCTGGTTAAATAAAGGTCAAATAAAAATATGGTAAAGCAGTCTGGTGCCTGACTGCACTGTCAATGACTTGGTATGCAACAGTTGGTTGACGCATGCAATGTCTAAGCAGGGGAACGGCTCCTAAATCTGCAAAAGAGTAATTAGTCTCTATCCAATGTTTGTCTTCATAGTCATCCATGCACCATCTAAAGAACAATCACACTACAGCAGTATGTTTGTTACTTTATTTGTTTTAGAGATAGCGCTTCCTCTGGAGTCTATGAAAAGTCTCTCTCTCTCTCTCTCTCTCTCTCTCTCTCTCTCTCTCTCTCTCTCTCTCTCTCTCTCTCTCTCTCTCTCTCTCTCTCTCTCTCTCTCTCTCTCTCTCTCTCTCTCTCTCTCTCTCTCTCTCTCTCTCTCTCTCTCTCTCTCTCTCTCTCTCTCTCTCTCTCTCTCTCTCTCTCTCTCTCTCTCTCTCAAATTCAAATTTCAAATTCAAGCTGCTTTATTGGCATGAAAAACATTGTGTCAATATTGCCAAAGCAACAATGTATACAATATACATTGTAACAAAATTGTAAATGATAGCAAATAATAATATAAAATGGTAGTAAATAATAATAAAAAAATAAATACAATAAAATGGTAACAGTCTACAGTAAACATTAATAATTATAGTAATAACAATAATAGTAATAATAAGTAAGTTACTGTTTACTATGCAGATGTTATTATTCAGTGTCCCTCAGGCTATGGCAGGAAAATACATATTTGGCTGCAAGAGGAGCCATTGCTCCTTCGCCCATGAGTATTCTTAGTTTTTCCTCTGGGTTCAATTTGTAAAAATGTGGAATATATGTAGTCATTTCTGTGAATAATGAATCTCTTTGTGAGGAATATTTATCACAGTAAAGGAGAAAGTGCATCTCTGTCTCTACCTCCCCTGTCATGCAGTGACCACATACACGCTCCTCTTTGGGTAGCCATGTCTTTTTATGTCTGCCGGTTTCTATTGCCAATCGGTGGTCACTCAGCCTGTACTTGGTAAGGATCTGTCTCTGCTTCGTATCTCTGACAGAGTAGAGATAATCAGCCAATTCATATTCTCTGTTTAGGGTCAGATAGCAATTTAGTCGGCTTTGGGATTTTGTTTCGTTTTTCCAGTATTGTAAGTATGATTCCTTTGATTGGTTCATGATTTTGTTTATTGGAATTCTTTCTTTTGAAGCAGTGCTGGTGTCAGCTTGATTGGTGAGGTCCAACACCAGCTGACTGAGAGGGCTCGTTTCTGGGCTCAGCTCTTGGGCTTGAAGTGCTTTAAATTGCAGACTCGAATTTGGACTTGAATTTAGATGTAGCCAAAATTTTAATGATCTTTTCTGTATTTTCATTATTACTGGAAAACGGCCCAATTCTGCCCTACATGCATTAGTTGGTGTATTTCTCTGGACTTGTAGAATTTTCCGACAGAATTCTGCATGTAGGGTTTCAATTGGATGTTTGTC